>NC_089196.1:16963641-17563641 GCF_963930695.1 Labrus bergylta
AAACATGAAGCAAATTCACATTAGACTTGAGTTCTAACATTTTTGCAAGAAAACGAATGGATACGCTGGGAGTTTTATTTTTGTGAGCTTAAGGTTTTAGGGCTATGCAAAGAGGGACCAGTCCTTGTCTTACTGAGCATTGACAGAGCATTTCTCTTTGTTGGTGAAGAGCAGTCTGCGCAGGTTGTCCAGCAGCCGGTTTCTCAACAGAATAAGGTTTGCTGACAGGAGACCTCCAAAATCATCATCATTACCTGGAGACACCACAAAAGTTCCACAATCAGTCAGTCAGGGGGAATTAAATATATTTTTTTAAATCTGCAACCAATTTATAAAAGCACAGTTTCAACTACATGTGTCGCTACCTCCATCGATCTTCTCCTCGTTATTGATTTCCATGACAACAAACTTCTCACACACGGCAAATGTGGGAAGAGTTGACGAGATGAACTGGCCAAACCTGTGAGGTGAAAAACAAAGAGGGAAATTCCAGTTTGGGTTTCCTTACGTCTGTCTGTGTTGAGAAACAGAACCTGAGTAACCAAAGCATGAGTGAACATGTGTTTACCGGAGCAGGTCGTATGGGTTGGGGAAGCCCTGCAGAAGGAGACTGAGCACATTGCTGATGGCAGCCACTGTTGGCTGGGAGAGCGAGGTGTCTCTGAGGGTCAGCAGCAGCCTGGGGATCAGTTGAAACTCCCGCAGCAGTTTGGCATTTTTAGCCGCCTCGCTGTTTGATATAAACACAGTCACATACAGTTAGATATCCTAAATGATAGATTCAAAAAGTCACATAGTTTCAAAAACCTTTTCAGTACGGTTGTATTTAATGAATCTGTAGTTTTATTGAAGGAAACATTTCAAGGAGAGTAAGGTTTTGTGATACTTGCCTGGATTCAGTCAGCAGTTCGATGAAATGCTCAAACAGAGACAGATGGAGCTCGTAGGGAGCGTGGAGCCACACCTGAGGAGTAGAAGCAGACAGAGACCTCTGTGTCACAAGATGTGTATTTGGCAAGACAAACTGCTGGCAGGGAGAGTTCACATCTTGGCACAGAGCAGCTAAGTTTTCTAACAAAACATGTGAGAAACTTTGTTCTAATGCCACCACAGTACATCCCAAAAATACTCCACCTGTTCATCAGGCAGGCAGAGTTTAAGTAGAGCAGGATGCTGGTCAGCTGCCAATGTAGCAGACTTGAGTTCTTTCAACTGCAGAATATGATTACCTAATTTTATATAATGTTTCCTGGGACCTTGGTTTAATTTTGCACCCATCATTCCCTCACCTCAAAGTCACACAGCAGGTCCTGGAAGGCGGTGGAGTTTGGAATAATGGAGGTCTCGTGTCCGCTGTCGACTGTTCCCACCAGAGAGAAGGTGAGGTGGAGGATGTGGCTGTTGAGCAGCGAGCGCTTCTTCTTCAGCAGCATGGCCAGCAGCTGAGAGGGACAACCATGAGAGTATGTCTCAAACCTTTATAGGACACTGCTCTATTGGTTACATAATGTTTTCGTTTAATCATGCTAGATGTTGTTTTTCAGCTACAGCGAGAGTCCAAAAGTATCACAGCTGTTGATGAAAGCTGTAGGCCTGTTTCTCACCTGGTATCCTTTGATACGCTCCATCTCTTTACTGGCCAGTGGGTTGCTCTTTACGACACACACCAAAGCTTTGACGGCTGCATACAGCCCCTCCACGTCCGACGCCATCGCAACCAGACCCAAGATGGCCGCCGCACCACCCGTGTACTGCAGGTTTGTGGCAACAGGCTTAGCCACAAAGGCACGGACCCCTTGAGGGAGAAGAGAGAAACGTTAGTTTGGATTAAACATGAAGCTGCAGGATAGATACAAACATTTCCAGATAGACTCGTGAACTTCTCTTGAGGTAAGTGTTGTACAAAGAATCAACAGGTTTCATTACAGGATATATTTACTCAAGGGGAAAAGAGCTCTTTCCTATTTGGATATTTTAACAATTAAATGGATAAGTTAAGCAAAGGAATAAGCAAAGGAATAAACAAAGAATGAACAGAATGAAATCCTAGCTCATTTAAATTTAAGGACCCGTGCTCGGGCAGAGTACAGAACAAAAACAGTTAAAAAAACAATAATCTAAAACAACAATGCTGACTTTAACTATGATAATTTATGGTCCATTTTAGAGACTTTGTTTACCTAAATATCCAATGACTCCAGCTCCCACGGTTCGAGCTGGCCCGTTGAGATGGCCGGCTGCGTTATGAATCAGCTTGACCGGAGTGGCATTTTCATGAGACGACACAGCGAGCTGAAGAGGGAGGCAAAATGTTCAGTTAACAAACCCAGAACAAAAAACACCCCCATATGCATGTTTTACTGATTTAAGTTCACCATTACGCAACATGGTTTTTTGTTTTGTTTTTCAATTTGTGAAGAGTTTGAATGCTGCTAGTTGCTGATGTGGTTGTTTGTTGCATCAGAATTAAGTTTTGGAAGCTATACTCTTTTATTGAGGTCTGGACTTTCTCCAAGGACAATACTCAGCCAGTTAGAGTGAGATGTGGGACCAAATAAGCATGAGGAAGAAAACAAAACGTCTGCATGACCTGCTGCTTCTTAAAACAATATAACTGTACTTATGGAGCTTTATTAATAGCAAGAGTTCGTTAAACATACTGCAACAGATTTTGAGTGTCAATTTCCTCGTTTTAAAAAAGAGATTATGTTACTGTCTACATTCTTACTGAACACATACACTTGTATACTCTCTTTACTGCTGGGATTATAAATATACACATTTAGTTGGATTGCTTTTTTGTGCTGTTTTTTCCCCTCCCTCTTTTTTTATTCTTCAGCCTTTATTTAATACCATGTTGTTCATTGATATTGTATGTCTGTTGTTGTTAATGAAATATTGTTCTTTTTGTCCAAATGTGTCATAAAGGGAGGAGTGGAGGAAGGGGGACATCTAAGACTGAAAAGGCATATTTACATACAGGCTAATGATTAGCTGTCATACACAATTTCACCTCCATTATATCATGATTTTATTTAAAAAAAAAAAAAACCTCTCTTCCTGTCCTACAGCACAAATGCTGCTTCTGCACTTCTTTCCCATGAGTCAGGGAGAGCAGGGCAGGCTGGGTAATAAGCTGACAGGTGGGGGGAGAGATAAGGGTGGAAACTCATTGATACAGTAGAAATACTGGACGGTGTTTTAGCTACTTTAAATGTGTGAATGAGCTCATGCAGAAGTCAACTGACCAATATCTAGTATCCTTGCTCACATTTATAAATAGAGAGTGAGAAAAGAAACCTGAACAAACTTTTTTGTGCTTCTAGTTATTTATTATTAAAGAAGTAAATCTTACTTTACTGCAAACATTTCATTTTTTCTAAAAAGGTCCGGACTGAAAAAGCTCTGCACTGTGGCTGAGAGGGAGGAGATGTTTCTTTTCTTTCCATTTGCATCAGACAGACATGATGTCATGAGAGTCAGTAAAAAGCTCACTCCCCTCAGTCAGACTCCAGCCTTCACCACACCAGACTCAGTCAGTAAATGTAAATGTAAAAATGTCAACTAACGAGTGAAAACAAGTTGAAAAGAAGTTCTAATAGTTCTGCATTGTGAATTACCTTACACTCATCTTTCTAATGTAACTAATATGTGAAGAATATACATAAAACTCATATGATCTGACATCTGACAATAAACTGACAACTTTCTATGAAGATAAAAACTCAAATAAGGATAACAGTTCCGACTGAACAAAATGTGTTTTTCCAATAACTGTATCAGAAGTTTGCATTCAAACAGAGCTGTTTCATGAGTTAATAATAGAAGCTAACAATGTTCTTTTTGTCATTGGTGTAGATACTTGAAATCCTGTTAAGAAGAATCTGGTGAAATGTGCTCCATTTCACATTATGCTTCTGGTTAATGCCTCATACTGCGATCATTGCTTCTAACAGGATTATTCTGTTATCCCGGCTCAAACTGAACTGAGCCTGTCACAGCCGGGCTGAGAGGAATTCTTCAGAGATTACAATGGAAATGGCAAAACACGAATAATCTGAAGAATGAAAAGCTTGGTAGTGCCATTCTTTACATCAGACTGTTTCTTTGCCATCCTGGAGGTGTTACGTTTCTGATGTCTAACATCCTTTTTTGTAATGTAGGAAAAGAACAAAACTCTTTAGAGGTGCTCTGGATTTATGACACATGATGAATAGTATTTTGCAAAATGTGTCATGTACCTTAATCATCATAACAAATAAAAGGAAAATAAAATGGATTTATCAATCGTCATATTTCAGCCCCTTCATCTCGCTCTTCTCCGTGGATTACTTTTTAACCTCCCTGACTTACAGTAGTTACATAAGGACTTCATTATAATACAATCCCAGCGTGGTGAATTTAATCATGTTGCAGTGGTTTGTCTGACCTGTTTGGCGATGGCTTTGCTGTCCAGCTTGTTGTAGACTTTTCTGATCTTGGCCACAGTGAGAGTAGAGACTGACAACGCATAGAGACTGAAGGACACCTTCTCCTCTGGTACCAACGCCACTGGAGTGGCAGGCGCTACCTCCGTCTTTGAGTCTTTACCTGAGACAGACAGAGGACAGAGATATTATGATCAAATACAAAGAAGGTATTTAACTGTGTGTGTGTGTGTGTGTGTGTGTGGGGGGGGGGGCTGTGAAAGAAGGAAAGAAGAGGCGAGTGCTAGAAGATGAACACTCACAGGGCAGGTAGACGGCCTGGAAGCTGCCCACATAGATGGGTCCCAGCTCATAGATGGTGGCAACGCTGGTGGCGGGCAGGACCTCCTCCAGGAAATGGCTGGGTCCCAGACGCCACACCAGGCTGGAGAGCTGGCGCTGGGCTGGTGGCGTCCCGATGTATCCATACACGGTGCTCAACACGGGAGGGTTGGTGGAGCTGGAGCCGCCCGGTGCACTATGGATGTAATGAAGCTGGAGGAGAGGAGAGATACAGATGAGTGATATATCACATTGAGAAATTAAAAAAAACACAAAGACTGAGCTGAAGCTTCCAGTATAGTACAGTGCTGTACAGTACAGTTTACTTTCATATTATAGTTAATAATAAAGCAGAAATAAATACAACATCAAGACCTCTTAGTTATAAAAACAAACAGGTAATTCAGACTGTAATTCACGATAGGATAGGATCGGTGATGTGTCCCATGATAACAATAATATCATGACGCAGCAATTCCCAGATAATTGATCATGTAATGACGCATCACAAAATCTGATGAGCAGAAACAAATAAAAATGCACCCAAAAAGGTAAAGTGCAGGAGTATCATTTACTGCAATCTGATGTCAGTTATCCTGCTGCCTGCTTCATTTTCTTTGATCTCACTGTTTGCTTCTTTTTTGGCCAATGAACTTCTGTTCATGTTACCTTCATTAAAGTCATAAGTGCCACCGTGAGGAGTAGTAACGCAGTGGGGACATATTGCTAGGGAAAACTGTTTGGAGAGCCGTTTTTCATTTTTTAAATCAAAATATGTTAAATTGGCATCAGTGATTTGATAATTGTGCTGTTTGTGAAAGGGAAGCTACTTTTCCATTTTGCCATTAAGAGTCCACAAAATCATGAGAGAAATTTGAGCCTGTAAGAGATGAATTGTGTTTTACATGCGACCAATCACAGGGAACGAAAAACAACAACCCACAAGCACCCTCTCACACACACACACACACACACAGACACACAGACACAGACACACGAGATACACATGACTAGCTTGCTGTTTCCTGTTTGACGACCTCAATGGGAAATGCAGCCGTTGATATCAGTGGTGCGGAGAGGAAGCTGAGACTTGTGGTCTGTCGGGTGGCACACTGCTCTGTAATCTCAGGAGGAATCTAAAGTCACCAAAACCACAGGCCACACACTCGTCTGCTGACTGCTGGGCTGGGCTGCAACGCTGCACTTTCCTGTCTTTATCAAAACTATGGCCAGCGTTCGTAACATTTCAGCCAGCAGTCTGATGTTTGTATTCCCGATCAGAGCAAGACAAACTAAGGTTGCACTCTGACAACGATTATTACCAGTAACTTAGTGCTTTGTTCTATAACATCAGCATTGTGCCACTAAGTCAGACATTATAGTCTATAAACTATGCTTATAAATCAAGATTCTTTTTGATTGTTAAGTGTTGATCAGACAAGTGTTAAGTCATCCTCTTACTTTTTAGAAATTATTTCATGAATGGGAAACATTTTCACTATTCTTTACAGCATAAAGTAAGATTTGTTTTAAAGAATGCTTATCTTACTTTCTTTTTGTATACGTATAATTTGGCACCACCAGAATGAGAGTGTTGCAGTCCAGTACAATCAGGACATGCTGCCTAGATCTAATGTCACAACATGTATACATTTATATAAGTATAGTTTGTAATTATTTTGTCATTCTTTAAAAGGAGGAACAGTATTTATTCTTAAGAAATGAAGCAAACAAGAAACATTGCAATCACAGTTATGTGATGACACACTTCATCTGAAAAGAATAAAGAAGGCTCATTTTGATCTTTTGGAAATACATTGTTTTCTTTTGGAGTGATATTAATTGAAAAGTTGAAACCCTCCTGCACCCCAGTGTACTGTATACCCTCAACACAAAACTGCTTAATAAGACATATTTCTTCCTGCTTTATATGAATGTGTGACACAATACAGTCAGAACTTTACCTTTACAGTGTTGATGAGCTGTCCATCGAGGTACAGCGTGGCCATGCTGTTCTTCAGCATGCCTTTGCTCATGACCAGCACCAGGTGGTGCCACTGGCCCTCAGCGATCAGCTCGCCGCAGCGGAAGCGAGCGCAGCAGGGCAGGATCTCATAGAAGGAGGCTTCTTCACTCGACTCGTCCGCTGCTTTAAGGGGGGAGAGAGAAGGAAGCAGAGGGGACACATTGGTGAGTCAGCGGGTTTGGATGGAGATAAAAAAAAACAAAAAACCCAAATATCTGGGTAATGACTGAAATCCTATTAGGCGAGGTTTATAAGGTGTTACTGATGTGCAGATTTCCCTGACTTTATACCTTCTCTCTTTTATGGTCTGACCTTTACTTTAACCTCAAACCATTGATAGAAATACAGACTTAAACATGTGAACATCCAAACAAACAACTAAGGACAGTTTCTTCTCCGAAATACAATCTGAAGCGATAATGTCATTGGTCTATAATACACCTTGTTATACTATCATCAATGTCTAACAACAGAAGGTTTAAATTGACTAAATTAACTCGGCCATTTTTCTTTTTTTTGCTGCATTTGGTGTTACAACAACAACAAACACCCCGTGATGCCATGAACGAATTGAGTTGTTAAGTTGTAACTGCAGGACTCACAGTAGGTCTGCAGCAGCTCCTCCTTGGTGGACACAGTGAGCGAGCGGTCTTTGGCAGACAGAACAACTGACAGGCAGACGTAGTGCTGCTCAGAGGACGTGGCTCGCCGGACGATGGTCAGCAGTCTCACTGGGTGGGCATGAGGAGCTGAGCTGAAACGCTCCACGCAGAACCAGGTGGAGTAGCTGAGGCCGGACGGAGGAGGAAACAAGCGCTCCCCTGGAGGTGAGACATTGTAACATATTATTTTAAAAGATCTGACAATTACATGTTACGTGTGAAGGCAAACATGGTGTAGCCTGTTTATGATGGTTCTAATGTAATTTCATACAATGATAAAAAAAAAAAGGTTTAAGTTTTCCAGAACAAAAACAGCCAGTAATACATCCTAACCCCACATAGCAAGAAGATTTGGGATATTTTGGGTCCCGATAACTGCTATTTTAAAAATGTTTTGCAATTTTCTTGTAGTTTTTGACCACAATATAACCTGTTAAGGCTTCAGGGTAATACCATCAGGAAACT
Organism: Labrus bergylta; assembly: GCF_963930695.1. NCBI lineage: Eukaryota > Metazoa > Chordata > Actinopteri > Labriformes > Labridae > Labrus > Labrus bergylta. The sequence continues at coordinate 16,971,543 of NC_089196.1, forward strand.
CTGCTCAATCACAGTACATTACATAAAAATGTTTGGCTCTATAATGGCTCTAAATATGTATCAAGTGTCTGAACATGTTACAAGAAGAATCCTTTCAGAAATACAACTCTGAGTTGAGATGCTTCATTTTTGACAAAAATGTATTCTATGGAGTACGCAGACTCCTTTGACAAAACAAGGAAAGGAAAACAGGAGTTGTTCTACCTCGGCCTCTAGTTAACCAATAAATAGAGAAGAAGCAATCTACTCATCCAGTTCCAAAACATTCCATGTCTGACCATTCATTTAGACCTTTTGAAAAGGTTCAGATCAATTAAAGGAAAATATGAACACCTTCCATATCTATTGAAGCCCTTGATGTCTAAACATTGCTGTTTAATCTTCATGATCATGGGGTAGCTTGGGAGGATTTGGCACGTTGTATGTGTAGTCTGTTTCTTGTGTTTGTGTTTTCATCTTTGTATGTTGCCATGGCTCATCATGTCAGGGGTTAGATGGTGGGGGTTATGTAGGTCTGAGAGATGAAAACTGAGGGGCAATGAGATGATATGAGGGGCAAAGAAACTGTCGCATTATACTCTACCCTGTGATTGTATCAGGGCATGAACAATTACTTATTGTTCACAAGAAAACTGGAAATACATCTAAATACTGCGCAACTGAAAGAGTAAAATAGGACACACATATTCTTTCTCTTCACAAATTTGACTTCTAAGATAAGTGTCATTCTACAGGAGTTTTAACCAGTAAGAGCTCGCTCTCTCGCTCTCATTTACTTGGTGAGTGTCACAGATATCGTCATTTCTGGGCAGACTAGATGTTTACTCTCGTGTTGTTGCTGCAGGCAACAACATTACAGTTAAAATGGAGTTGGAATCGCCTCTCTACTTTTGACAACACGGTTCACTGGTAATGCCAAAGCAGAAATATTGAGTATAATGTGAATTTCATTCATGTCTTTCAGCTGCATTGTATTTTATTTATGACTGCCACTCTCTCCTTCTCTCTTAATGTCATCTATGATTGTTGTTTGAGGTGAAATACATCAGTGAGCCCGCAGGTCATCTTATCTCCCCTGTGCAAATGAGTTTTCTCCTTTCATTCATCATTTTTCTGGTTCATCTAGAATATTTCCCGAGTTTGTAATCAATTCATGTCACAGTTTTTCTGGCAACTAAATCAAACAAAACTACAGCAGGCTAAATTATACAGTGAGTTTTCTTATCAGACTAAACTAAAATATAATAAAGGTATACAAAAGAAAAGTGGAATTAAACCTTCAGGGTAGATGTCAGCTGATAAAGAGGTGTTCCTGTTCAATCATATTAAAGTTAAATTTATTAAGCCACATCAAAACATGATGTTCCAACAAACCTGAAGGCAGAAAAGCGACCGTGAACTAACAACTCATATTATTGCAAACTCACCGTGCCTGAGGTCCAGGCTGTCACTCAATAGTTTATTAAAACCAAATTAGAATTTGTCCAGAATACAATAGTTCACTGTCTGCTGGAATACTAGCGTCTGCTCTGAGCCACATGAGTGAGGATTGATTTTAGTATTAGCTCTTTCTGGTGGACAGGCCAAACTACAAGCTAAGTGCCTGTTCAGAGTACCATTATAATACTTGTACTTCTTAAATGTGGAGTAGACTGAGGACTATTGGGCTTTCAATTACTGAAAATAAAAATGTTCTTCTTTTTCTGGAGGAACAAAGAGGCAGAGAGAAGAAGGGAATACTTTTTCTCAGAGGTGCACTGGTTACCTGAGCAGAATGAAAACATTTTGATGAATGAGCAGTGGATGATGTCATCCACAGATATGGGTCAGATATGAGCGGAATAGGACACAAGGAAAAATGAAGGAAGAAATGTTCGGACCCAATTGAGAGAGTGATTGAGGGAAGGAAAGAAATAATGAAAGAGCAAGGAAAGGGGGGGAGTGATGGTTGGGGAGTGAGAAGCAGAGAGTAAAGAAAAATGTGAGTGACAGAAAGAAATAAGGAAGAAAAAAAAGTGAGGTAGGTCTATAAATAGAGTTGGCTGACAAGAGGAAAGGGATAAAGTGGGGGGTGAATAAGTGCAGAGGGAGTGGATGAATAGGTAAACAGATGGAGAAAGGAAAGTAATGTACATGAGTGGAGGAGGAGGAGAAAGAGTCGATTAATACAGGAGATAAGATATAAGAAAAAGGGAAGGGTGAGAAAGAGGGGAAGGACAGGAAGACAAAAAAAGGGAAAGGAGATGAGAGGAAAAAGACGGATAAAGGAATCGAGTAGGTGGAAGTAGGGGAGGAGAAGAAATGAAATGCAAAGGGAGGGAGGGAAAGGGTGGAGAAAGAAAAGGATCAGGGAGGAAAGGAGAGATTACAGGAAAGGAAAAGAAAAAAGTGGAGGATGAGAAGAGAGAAAATTAAGAGAAAGGAGGAAAAGTGAGATGGCATGCAGTGTGGAGGCCGGAAGAAAAGGTAAGGAAGGTTAAGAGAGGAGAGGAGAAGAGAGGGAATGAGAGGGGAGAAAAGGTAGAGCACAGAAGAAGAAGAAGGCAAAGGCGAGAATTGTAAATGGGGATGGGGAGGAGAGAAAGAGGAGTGAAAGAAAGGGAGAGAAATAAAATAGGGGAGAGGAGGGGATCAAAAGGGTTTGGAGGGGGAGACAGAGGAGAGGTGAAAAAGGGGAGGAGAAGAGGTGAGAAAAGAAGAAAGTACAAATGAAGAAAAGAAGACAAAGAAGGAACAGGGGGAGAAGAGATGAGAGGAAATGAGGAGAGCAGAGAAGGAGACAAGAGTAGAGTCTGGCTGTGCTTTATAAATACTAAATGAATCTCAGACTAGAAAATCCACCACAGCGTCATAGATTCATTTTATTTCTACTCTCAAGTCATTGGTGTGTTAGAATTTCAGGTGTTGTCATTTTTTTTCAACATAAACATGATGGAAACATCGGAGAACAATTATGAACTCTTTAAAAATAAACAAGAAGAAAAGAACGTGAGATCAAGATGACAAACAGAAGCCTACATGAAGGTGTGCATCGTGTGTGTGTTTAAGTGGATATGGCTATGTGGGATATGGAGCAACTTGTATCTTGGTGAAAGGAGGCTGGAAAGGCCACATTTTCACCCAAGATCAGAAGTGGAGCATTATGGTGCAGCAAATTGTTCTGTATCTGTAAAGACATCACGGTAATCAATGGGGACAACTGCCCACTGGTTTGATTTAAAATGTATTTTAATTTCAGAGTATGACATCATTGGTCCCCAACGCTGGGGTAAGCCAGTCATCTTGCCATGCTTCTGTGGCTGGATACTGCTAGTCTGTTTCCTGCTAGTTTACATGTTCTTTGATAGTTCACCAACTTATACTGTAATGTATGTACTGTATGTAAAACAAATGGCTGTATATTTCTGCTTGCATTTTGTAGGCTTAGTTGGTAACCATAGTACTACTGCTAAATGCCCCAGTACATTAAGTTCACTCATAAAATCAAGCTTGTTTTTCTTTTCTTTTTTTACCTGTACCCATCCCGCTCAGCACCGCTCCGTCGCTGACACCTGAGGCGTTGGTGTTGTTGGTGGGGGCGTTGTGGGGCGCCAGACTGGGCAGAAACAAACACCTGCACAGGACAAGAAAAAAGACAGAATAATTACTATTAGTTGAGGAAACAGCAGTAACAGACACAAAAACTGTTGTCAGGTTTACAGTCCTGCTCCATACAAAGGGGCTGTTAAAAAAAGCCCTTCCTTTAGTTGCCAAAAACATTCAAGGAGACAAAGAACCTTTTTTTTTTTTTTTTTATATAAAATGTGAAAGTCTCAACTGTTTCATAACTCAAGGATTAATTATGTATGAGAGCAGGATAGAGGTGGGATGAAAGCGTAGATTTAGGCTGTTCTTTTCAAAAGGAACCCACTTGTACTCTTGCTTTTTTTTTAAACTAAAAGAAACAGGGTGGAGATTTGTATTGGTTTTTAAATCTAAAGGGGTTTTAAAGTGTCCAGTAAGCGTCTTTCCCACATGATGTTCCTTTATTGTGTTTCATAAATATTTCAGTTTGATGCCTTTAAGTCCTGTCTTCCAGTCCGTGAAAAACTCCTGCAGCAGACGAGGACCAATGATCTCTCGACAAAAGTCGACGTTTAAGTTGTGAGAGTTTGCTTCATGTTCTGCTGACTCACTGCCCCTCAGTTTAGGTGTTATTGTCTCCTCACTAATCATCCTGAACCAGCATTGAAGACACTGACACGTACTGTTTGAAACATGGCTTCAGACAAAAAAAACAACATATTTATTAAATGTTGGCTGCTATTCAAGAACAAACCCGACATCCCCGGGCTGAACCATACATGAACTAATGGGTTGCTTTACTCTTCATTGTTTCAGCTCATCAAACCTAAGACCTTTCTGCTTTTCTCCATTTCATATAATTGCAAATGGTATAGAAATACTTTAATTGTGGACTATCGGTTGGCTCAACACTCCTAATATGAAGACACACCCAGGATAGATAAGGAATGGAATAATTGTTAGAGGATTGACTAAATGAATATAAAATAAGATACATTCTTGTTGCAGCACTTCATATAATCTATTTATTCCCCTTGTATTTGCTCTCTTATAATGACACATTTGAAAAGATACATTGAATGACCTTTAAAATGACCCAATTTCTTCTCTTTTCTCCCCACCTGGACAGGAGGGTCATGGTTAGCGAGCGCACGGCGTCCTTTATCTGGCATTAATTCAACAACTAATTCAAGGACGCTTCTCAAGGGCAGTAGCTGTTTAATGGACAGTCTGCATAACTAACAAAAACACCAGCCTGCTGCCTCAGAATGCATGTACGTTGTCTCCTTTGTTCCCCATTAGTCATCCCTGTGATTAGATTAAAAGAAGCACGTCAGATTCCACCAGCTCAATATGCTAATTTCCCCCCCCAGTTAGAAATAGAAGATATACAGTTTTTGTATTCTTGAAAAAATAAAGATAGAAGAGTTTTTTTTCTCCATCCCCAGCCACCTACACTGATAGCATCATCCCAGCCCCTTGCAAGATGCAAAGCTGTGTGTGTGGCTGTGTGTGTCTTTCAGTGTGTGTTAGCATGTTGTGCATGACAGAGAGCGAGGGTGTGCATGTGTGTGGGATTCCTAATAGCAGAGGCGGCATCAATATTTCATGGTGACAGATGGGAGAGGAAGGAGGGGTTCCTCTGTGGTGTGTGTGTGTGTGTGTGTGTGTGTGTGTGTGTGTGTGTCCTCTGTTTATGCTGAGCAGAAAGTGGGGCAGTGCCTCGCTGCCTGTGTGCTGCTGCATCTCCGTGTTTTCAGGAGAAACTCCATGTTCTATTCTGAGGTGGCTGCTGCATGAGTTGAACAGGTTCATATGGGAAAATGAAATCTGGGAATTATGGACCAAGGAATATGTTCACTGGGTGGATGAGGGGAGTTTAATAAGTATTAAGTTAAAGACATCAGAACTTGGCTGTTTGGTCTATTTTGATTTGAAGATTGATGCCTCATTAAGTCTAGATTAACTGATTCAGTCTTTGGAGTTCACAGATTTTAATTTTTTTCCCACAGAAGGAGTTCTGTTCACTATCAGAGAAGACAAATATATATGATTATCATTAAATACACAACATGGTGATTAGAGCACAGTGATGCTGCTCTAGAACAGAAATGTTTTTTTAATCAGTACAACTGAGCTTATCCAGGTTAATGAACCTTATCAACATCATCTGTCTGGAAGACAAATCTGGTGTGTGTGCACAGGTGTCATATGTGGCCCATGACACTGTGCAAAGCTATAGCTACATGCGTTTCCTCAGAATGCCTATTTCAAGAAAAACATGCACAAAATAGATTTTTTTTTTAATTTTGGAGATCAAAGGTCTTACAAAAAAGATTAATTCAACTGTGTGATTCAACCATTTGATGGCTTAGTCTACTACAGCAGACACAAAGACAGCATTCCAATTAAACTGATTCTGTGTAGTAATTTATTTGCTGGTCAGGTAATCAGAGAAAATAACCTCTGGCATTCTGCTCCTTAACTTGAAATGTCAGAAATGACCTTAAACAGACATCCTTATGAATATTAATGAAGAATGTAATAAATCATCGTCTTAAGTCTCGACAAAGTTGTTTACTGTGTGTTAGCGCGCATGTGTCATGTATCTGTGGGCCAATTGCCAAGGTCACATCCCACCCCTCATGACTACTGACCCCGACACTCACTGTGCTTCTAACATACAACACAAAGCACACAGAGCAGCAGAGCCTGGCAGCACCCACAATGCACTGCGATGGGAGTGTTTGACATAAAAAGCGGAAAATCAGCCAATTTGTATGCGTGGCTCCACAACTGGAGGCGAATAACGGCCTCCTGCCGAGACATAGACAGGTGCTGCTGAGAGGTGAAAAAAGCACACGCGACCTGTTTAATTGAACGGAAAAATAACATTTTGCACCCTGAGGTGGGTGTCACGGGTGAAAAGAAATGGATCTACAAAGAGAAAAATAGAGAAAAGTAGTTTATAGAAGACTAGCATCAGCTGTTGCTGCAAGGACATTTATAAAAAAAAAAGGATCCAGTCCTGATAAACAGCAACAAATCATTACAAAGGGGGGCTTTAGGGGGAGTTAAAAAAAAACAGTTCTCTTCAAATTATCAGACATTCTGTAAGCATTTGTTCCTTGATCATTTCCTGTCTTAACCATGGTCCTAGATACTAAAAAACCATAAGGAATAAAAAATGAAAGATTCCCCTACAGGTGACAAAACCCTGAGAATCCCTCAACACAGCAGCACTTACTCATCTGAACAAAGACTTTTAACCCTGAAATCAGCTCATTGATTCAGTTTGAATCATTTCTGTTGAAGTCTCAGGTCACTCATCAACACCATTTTCAATATCAAAGCGTAGCTTTTCTCACTAACAAGGTTAATAACCAGCCAGTAGAGAAAATGAAACCGCTAGCTGACAGAACACAAGACATTTTCCGAGTGGAGAACAAATCTGCACAAAGCACAAAGCAGCTAGACAGAAAAAAGATCTTATGATACATTTATTAAAGCTGATTTCAATCGTTGTCTCTCTCCTGTTTATTATTTATTGGTACTTGAAATATATATTTTTTCCCAATCAGGGGCAGTTGGGAGACACATTCACCAATATTTTGTTAAAAATTCCAATAAATGTGTTGTTAATAATGTTCCTAACAAGAACCTTTGTCTGATTCATGGCATGTTCTTAAACAGCTGAATTGTTCTCAGCTTTGGTAGATGTAAGAATCAAATAACAAACTGCCTGAGTGGGTTTTAAAAATAAATGTCTTCTTAAGAAAGATTGGTGAATGAGGTCCAAGGGTCTTAACAAAATGAATGTTTCCACTAGATTTGTAAGGAGAATGTTGCCAAACATATAAGCTAAATAAATAGGAATGTTTGCATTTTTCGACATTTTTCTGTCTCAAGTGGCCTGAAACAAAATCCACTAATGTAACTTTAAAGTTTATATAACAATGACAAATCTGTAAGACGCAACATTTCTCAAGAATATGCTGTTATGTGTAAGTTCTGTCAGTGGAATTAAGAGCTTTGGTTGTTCTTTAAGGGTTGGTAATAATTTAATTAAAAGGATGTAGAGTTTCAGAAACCACAGGAAGGCCATGATGCCTGCAGCACTTTACAGCACTTAAACTCCACAGATATCCAGAGGAAGTTTACACAGTAGTCATACAGTGCAGCCTGTAGGGGGGAACGATCCGTCAACATGTTATTATTACATTATTATGGAGTGTTATGCACATTATGATCAGTTTATAGGGCATGTGACTCACCCTCTTTTCTTGGGTTAAAAAAAGGCTAAAAGAGGAAAACAAACAGTTTTGTAAAGACTAGAACTTTTATGAGCATGCTGACTAACCCGAAACCCTCCAACGATGTGTCAAACTCCACAAACGCAGGCGTGACAGCAGATCCATGCAGGCGTATATCATGAGGCGTTGTCATGGACACCAGGCACTTGACTCGGGTGAGGGGTACAGTGCTGCCCTCAGCAGAGCGGACCAGGCTACGGCTGATGCGATACTGGCCGTTGTCTTCTGCAGGCGTGGCAAAGACGCTGTCTGGACCAAAGCCCTCCATGGACATAGTCATGCTGTCTGTGAAGTCAGGAAGGACACATTCAGTAATGAGGTGTAACCAGCGTGCTAACATTATAACCCAGATCGCAGTGTGAGGTCTTTATGTTACTGAGTAAAAGATCGCTCTGGAAGATCACTTCAGCTGAACCAGAAAAGGCTGCTATCATACAAATATAATAAGACACGTAGTCATTTCACTTGGAAGAAGAGATGCTTTTCTACTGCTGACTCAATTTGCAGTACTTCAGTATGTTGTGCTATTGTGTGTTTTCAGTGTTTTCATTTTAATCAAAAACAACAACAATGAAAGAAAAAAGAAATCCTGGCAGAATTTGTCCAATGGTTGTGAGTGAAACTAAGTAATGTTGTCAAAGTTTGGTGGTATTGACCAGATTCATGTAAAGGCTGTTTCTGGTTTTCAAAGAAAGCCTCTTACCTCAGCTGTTTAAATCTGAAGAGATCATTCCCATTTTGTTGGCAGACTCTTCAAATAAAAATGGCTCTTTAGCAGACATACTTTGAGCAGATGTGTTTGCCATAAGGTTTATGTTTCAGTGATTCAGAGCCTTTAATCACAGCTGATTCAAGATGTGAAAATGTACCTTTTAGACTACTAGACCCTAAAATAAGTCAGAAGTAAGGTCATGTTCAAATGAATGATTCAACAGAGAGGTTCGTCACCAGCTGTTTACACACTCCAGCATGTAGATTTGTTTCTTCACATTCCACAATTCATTTCCTGCTTGTTTTACATTTTCCTGTGCTTAAACACTATAAACAACGATTTCAATTATAGCTACATTATCTGAACAGCAGACACATCATTGAATAATCGTTTTTGTTTCTTGTCACTAAGACTAAACATTGAAGAAAACTGACAAACAGACTTGGTCCCAGCACATCTTTAGAAGGAGGAATCAAAGTAAAGCAGCAAACCCTGCTGGATGATCTCCTCACTGACAGAGAGAGATGGCTCTGTGTTCTCACAGTGGCTGGTTAACAGCAGTAATTAGTGAGGACTTAATCTACGTTCTCAGCTGGGAGGAGACACAATAAGCAATTAGAGACATGCTGAGGAGACCGAAAAATTACAAACATTAACAGCTGCTTATAGAAAACAAAAAGTTTGTATAAGATTCACAGAGGCACAACAATCTGTGATTAAACATTGAGTTTACACATCAAATGTTTAATCATAAGAAGCCTTAAGGACCACTTTCTCACATCTGACAACTGGCACATTTGCTTTAAAATGTACACAGCCTGATTCTGATCGACATGTGAATTTACGGTAGAGTATTGAAACATTAAAGCCAATAATAGCTACATATTTGAAAGTGATACATTGTGGTTAGGAAAATAAAAAACTAAAGCTCACTCAGCTGTTACACTAACTTCGCAATCATCTGAACCTTTATGAAAACCTTCAGAAACCTTCGCTTCCCATCACCCAGACAGTGAAAGTCATTTCCACCAGCAATTAAATGGTGACAGGAAGCTCATCCTCTGAGCCTATATAGCTCTGGAATTGTCCAACGAGCTTGCAGGAAGAGCCAGTGAAGAAAAAAAAAAAAAAAACAGGATAGCTAGAAGATTGATGGGCTTTTTTTTTTTTGTTCAAGCTTTTAGTACAGAACAAGGCTGGTATCACTGTGGCAGATGGGAAAAGCTCCTGAATGACATTATCATATTTCATAACTGTACTGATGGACTGTGCTGGAATTCAACCTCCATTCTCAGCTCTTAAAAAAACCTGATGGCTTCACTTGAAAAGTGGCAAAGTCATTTTTGCTGAAGAATTGAAGTAATATTTAAGAGCGACACGGAGCCAGGCGTATGTTACTTTTATTTGATGTTTGTCCCCTCATCTATTGCTTTTATAGAATTTATACAGCTTTATTTAGGAAGTCAAATTTAAACGTTTTGACCCAAGCAGATGGATTCAACTTGTTTGACCTGAATGCTTTAACATTGATTGTACCTCCATCTAACTATGTTAAAAGGAGGTAATCAAGCTACATAATAAGATTATTTAAAAAAATGCTTATCTACATTAGTGCCATGCTAATTCATACACAATCCAGCCCACACACTTACTGAATACTAAAGGTTACCGATAACAAAAGTTTATCACAGTGGTCTTTTAAGTGTCATTGAGTTAGTGTGTTGGCCTGTGTTCTTCCAGGGAGTGTGAGTCACACTCCAGCTTAGAATCCATCCAAGACCCCAGGCACACTAGGAATCATATGATTAAAAGCAAAGAAGAGATATGTTATCGTCTTACTTCTGGTGTCGGTGTCATAGCTGAGAGAGCTCGGTTTGTGAACCCGGTACTGCTTCAGGAGCTTTTTGTCCCAGGCGCCACAGTTCAGAGGGTTCCCGAGACGTAAGAACTCCCTACAGAGAAAGAAGAAGGATGATGATATTATTTAAAATATACCAAAAGGATCCATTAAAGGAGCAATATGTGACTCTAACAGTGTTTAAAAATGGGCTACTGCAGTACAAATTCAAAACAGTGGAGACAGCCGCCCCCCCCCCCCCCCCCTCCCCCCTGGAGTCGATGCGCAAGCAGGTTGCCAATTCATGGACACTGAAGCTTCAGTGTTTAGCCAACTCTGCATCAGTCTTGAAACCTTACTGTGTTCTAACCTTTCTCCATTTTTAAAAAGCATCTCCAATATCTATCCTAGTTTTACCACGTTTCAGCCCGTGGAGCTTATTAAAAGAATGTAGAGGGCTTTTAGGTCGGGAAGAACAATTTTATTGCTGCAACACCTGTTTGATTACCGTGATAACTGGTCTTATATCTGGCAAACCGAGGGGTGTCCAAAAATGGCCATGTGTGGGGGTGCCTTAATGTATGGTTTATGATCCCTTTAATTTAAGTTTTTTTAAGACCTGCAGGCTTGTATTCTCATAAGAGACCACAGATACAAAAAAACCCATAAATTTGTTCTCATGAAACTGTAAAGCATTCTTGATAAAAAACAGCACATAAATGTTCAGCATTTGAATGCAGCAGTTATGTCGCAGGTACTCTACATCTCAACAGCTGTGGCTACATGCATCTTTTAAAGTCAATGATAAGGTTGACAGGAATGGAAGTGCCTTAAATGCAAAGTGTCCGGAGAGGAGAGGAGAGGAGAGGAGAGGAGAGGAGAGGAGGAGAGGAGAGGAGAGGAGACTGCCTGATAGTTACAGATACATTTACCCTCAGCACAATTAGGACGGTGAAAGGAATATAAGCCATGGAGGGAGCATTAACATATAAAAAGAACCCACCATGTGTATGTCAAATACCCCACCCCTTCCCCATTCCTCAAACCCAGCATCCCATCTCACTTAACTAGCCAAGCGGGAAATGAGAGTCAATGTTTTGTCTGCATACACAGCCATCCTTCACACACTGGAAGCTGTCAAAGCAGATTAGTCTTCCCCAAGGTCATTTGTGTCAGCTCACCTCTGAGCCCAACCGGAAGGAGTCAAAGTGCGTGTTACCAAACTGAATGTTGCCGAGTCCTCATGCTGATATTTGCTAAATATGTTTAGATTTAATCTCTCACCGGTTTTTCCGATGCAGCAAAACCCCTGTCTTCTGCCGGCTCTGGCAGAGAATCTAACCTATTATCAGGTTCAACTATGTGAATCCTTTTGTCGGGGACACCCCTTATAGTTATAAGAAATGACTAACATAAGGAGATAAAACAGTAGTATATTATGAAACTTAACAAAAAGAGAGTGTCCAGTACCTGAGTGCCATGGGCTGCAGTGCCTGAGAAGCCAGCCTCTCAAACATCCTCTGCAGAGGGGGGTGCAGCGGGTGGTCTTCATCACCCAGAGCCTGACTGCAGCGCTGCAACAGCCGCTGGTGGAGAGAGGCTTCACACAGAACCTGCTGGTTCCTCTCACTGTTCACCAGTAGCTGCAGGATGTTGGCCACTGCCAGCTGCAGGTCAAGAGCGTGCTGCGGGGCAAAACAGAGTTCAGTATGATATCTGATTCACAGTATTGTAGAATCAGTTTGTTGAATTTTCATTGTATTAACTTGATTTGAAAGAAATGGCGCCCTTGTTCAATTGATTAGTTCAATAATCGTTTAATAACATAGTTTCCAGATACATGCACGCGTGGTACAAACTGTCTGGTTCCCTCTAACATACTTTGAGACACTTTCCTGCATACAACCTTTTCACACACTTTAAAGAGGAAGTGCATGTGAGCACATTTCCTCTCTGTGTTCCCTCACCTCGGGCTGGCTGTCGGAGGAGACGGAGGGCAGCAGGTCAAGAATGGCGAGGACGGCCCCTGGGTGGATGACCACCATGTCAGACAAAGAGGACGAGGAAACAGGGTGGGAGGCGTTGGCAAGGTGCAGTTTGAGGTCAGTCAGGGCCTTGACTGGGGCAGGAGGGCCCGACGTGCCGTAGTAACCTTGTCTGGATAAGAAAGCAAGAAAGTCATATTTAGCAAAGTCCTGTTGTCTAAACCTGGTACTTTTATTTATATGTGTCGGGTTCTAAGTGACTATTTGAATACAGCTTAAGACAACATGAAATGATCATGATTGCATTTCAATCCAAAGTGGTATCACTTGTCAATTACCATAAAGTATAATGAAATATGGATTGTATTAACTAAATCTGCTATTCCCACAGAGCTTCGACCTAATCTTCTGTAAAATATGTAACTTGCTGTTAAATATCCAGATTTAAATTCACCTCTTCTTCCAGAAGAAAGCTTTGTTTCACAGCTCAGTAGAAAGGTTCTTATAATGAGGAGACTAATTAGATCACTGAATCAATGGGAGCTCTGTATTTAACACTTTTACTCGAACTTCATTTAACATGAGTCAGCAGTCCACACACTTAAGAGATCATGGTGTCAGTTCCATCTAAAGCACATAGCCCCCCTCATGTGAGGGAGCACAGAGCAGAGGAGCTGCAGTTGGGTAATTAAACAAATGAGGAGTGTTGCTGCGATGCAAATTACAGAGTACAAATCCCCCCACAGGAGAGACACAGGACTGAAAAAGACTGGAGTCAGCAGAAAGTGCTGGAAACCCCTATGAAACTTTTTTCCAGAGTATTATCAATTTTAACTGCTTTATTTTAGGAAAAGAAACGACAGGGTTACCAGCCACAGACAACATGATTGGTAGGTGGTGGCAATAGTCAAACTCCATGCTGAAAGTCAGGGGAGACTACCTGCATACTGTAGGTAGAAATTCACACTTCACACATGTCTCTGTTATATGTAATAGTTGTTTAAGTATACAATGTTTACAGATAGTAAAATAAGTGGCTGTTTTATTTACAAGATTTGATAACACACATGCATAAACAGTCTGTAGTAGAACAAATGATGTCTACAAAAAAACTGCTTTAAGTGAAGTGCACAAACAAGAAGAGGATACTTATCACCTCTATATGTCACATTAGTTCATCTCATAAATATGCAGTCTGGGTTGCTAAGAGGACAGTTATTGTTGCTCATTAAGGCAGAGTACGTTTCTCTTCTTGTTAATGAAATTCAAAGAGCCAAGAATGGAACAGGAGGAGGAGGAGGAGTCTGATGAGGACAAAAATGTGTCTACAACTACTTAACCTAACCAGGCATTTCTATGTCGTAGTATTAAAAAAAACAGTAAGTGTTCTGACAGGCTGTCACCAAAGTCGAGTTCATTTATAGATATATTATAGATTATAGAAATAGATTTTTTCCAGAGGAAACAAGTCTGTTTTCATCTCTTGGTCACAGAGTGAAGATAGGAATAAATGATGTTATTGAAATTCATTTGAATGTTTTTACTTTTATTTGGATGTTTGGTTTGACGGAAAGAAGGAATCTCATTGCTAGTGTTTGTGCTCAGTCTTGACTGAAGGTGATGATGAACAGGAGGGAGTGAAGAGGGTGAAGGTGAGGAATGACAGGATGAACAGGAGGGAGGGGTGAGGAGGAGGAAGGTGGCAGAGCGCTGTAGCTACCTCTTCCTGGCGAGTGCTGGCGTGCCCCACGGCGAGGGCAGCGAGGTCTCATGAGTCAGGCAGGGAGGCACCTGCTCTGCACGACTGCATGGCAGCAAACACACACATAAGTACACACACACGCACACACACACACACACACACACACACGCACAGATAGATACATATACAGATGCACATATACAAGCACCCACACACATACATACAGAAATAAACAAACAGAAAGACACATTCAGACACAAACATGCACACACACACATGCAGGCATTAAACACACACACAAGCCCAGGTAAACATACACCCATATGCGCACACACACACACACGCATGCAGCCGTACAGATGGACCAGGCCGAGGATGAACAGCCAGACAGCGGCAGAGGTTAGAGGAGGGAGAAAAAGAGAACAAGAGAGAAAAAGAGGGAAAGAAGCTGTTAGTGGAAAGCTGAAGGAGAAACAGGATCAGAGCTACAGCTGGAGCACATGCAGGACGCCAGCTACACCTGCACATGGGCTGGGCAGGTAGTGTTGTCATGACGACCACAGACTTTAATACATTTAATAATTATTTCTCTCGGTCTGACATCATAACAACACCATTCAGTGCAGCGTGAAAGGCAACACAGTGAGCATCTTGACTTAATGTCTTTGAGTTTCCAGCAGTCAGAGTTGATCTACTTATATAACAGGAGAAGAAGGACCTGACTGATCCCGACCTTCAAGTTTAATGCTCACCGAGCCAAAAAGTCAACGTTCTGCTATTTTTTGTTGTTGTGGTATTCAGTAGCATCTTTTTTTGTTGGATATGTTTTGCCAGAATAAACCCTCTCTGTAGCTGATTGTAATGTTGCTATAAGATACAGTAAATTCAACACAAATAATTTCCAATATTAACTGGAGCACATAAAGTCATACTTCTTTACAATTAACAGAACTTTACACTCATATTGCCACAAAAAGGTTCAAGAAAATGTTTATAAACTTCACTTGCAGTATGATGCTTTCTGATACATTTCATCAAATTAAATATTCAACATGCATCATTTACATACCAATACATTTTTGGATATATTTGAAACATGCACTAAAGTAGCACTCTGATCCTGCATGTTCTGAGAACAAATGCAGATGCCACTGCTCTTATTGCCAGAAAATGATGAAACCTATCATGTCCCTTTTGACATAGGTTACTTTTTAAAAGGTTGTACTGCAAGGAGTAAAAAAAAAAAAAAAAAACTCTTTTAGGGGACCACTGACCTATCGAAGGAGTCAGTCGCCATCTTGTACAGATAGATGAAGAGTTTGCTGCAGTGTTTAAGTGTCGGACACACGCTGTCTCCCGCACAGCCTCCGGGTGCAGCCTCGTCCTCCAACAGCCTCTGGAAAGGCTGAGCGTTGGAGGGGAACACGCCTGTCGGACCCAGCTTCTTAGTGTCTGAGAAACAGCCCAGCAGCCTGACAGGAACATGAGGAGAGTTTAGTTGTAAAGAGCACAGTTAAAACAGATCACAGCACTGATGAAAGGCATGACAGAACTTTTAACAAATTCGGTCTTATTTTATATATTGGACTGTATGTTGAGAACAAAAATAAATGAAGAGAACAATCCAGCATCGACAACTCATTAGTATGGTCGTAAAGTAGTTCTACTTTAAATGAAGAAAACACAATACCTGAGTATCACACTGTTCTGTGATACTGTATTAGATAATTATCACTCTGTACTTCATTAGCATTTTAATAGTTCACATAAAAAGATAGTTTTTTCACTAATCAAGGAAAAGGAATTCACAGATTGGTTTAAAAAAAAAGAAAATGCTATTTCACGCCATTCTTACAGTAAAGCATTTTAAGGAACAGCCACAAATGAAGCTCAGTGCATATGTAAGCTAGTTCTAATCAATACACGGATGTTATGTCCAGATTTGAAGGTTTCTACTTTCGGAGTGATTCTACTTTCTGTGGTCAACAAAGAATCTATCCAGTGCATCCTTCAGGGCAGAACATATCCCAAGATACACTGTGTGCCATTTTATACCAGA
The DNA here is from genome assembly GCF_963930695.1 of Labrus bergylta. Taxonomy (NCBI): domain Eukaryota; kingdom Metazoa; phylum Chordata; class Actinopteri; order Labriformes; family Labridae; genus Labrus; species Labrus bergylta. Next base: position 16,987,715 of record NC_089196.1, read on the forward strand.
AGACCAGACTGTGTCATTTCCGTTTGGCCTGAGCGTTCTACACAGGCTGCTGCGAAGGCTGGGTCCTTTTTAGGCTGCGTCCTTTGAAGGATGCAGTCCACATGTTCAGACACAGCTTTAGTCACATCTTAATTGAACTAGCTTGAAACATGGCTAACTCTAATGCCAGATTACTGGATTTCTTTCTGAGTTTTGAGTTATACCTGCTGGACCTTACTCAACAGAGGTTTGCTTGGTTACCATAGGGATAGTGATATAAATATAAATGTGACATACGCAACATTTTGCATGCCCATAAAGATCATTGTGTGGTCACCTGGGCAAACTCTGCAAACTGAAGAAGGTCTAAAGAAGGGACCGTAAGCTAAGTTGGTGAATTGTTTAGCATTCACAAACAGAATTTAAAGATACAATATGGATTTGACTAAAACTTTCTTTTTAACAACTTGAAATGATAATGAAAAAGTAGTAAGAGGCAAAACCACATTTTCTTCATGATTTCAGGGTTTGGTCGATAAAGAACGAGTGGTTAGTAGTAATGCTAAAAGTAATGAATTAAGAAGTTATTACATTTAAGGGACACAGATGACCCCAAAGTGTTTTACCACCTCTGAGACACATCTTACCTCACAGCGTCTGCCAGTTTATCATACTGGATCTCCGTACGGAAGAAGTGGGAGTTGGCGGGCTCGTAGCGCATGGCGGCGGTGAGCGTGCAGAAGACGGTGTGCAGGAGCTCAAAGACCTGGTTCTGGTTGACTCGGTCCCAGCCGTGTCGAGGAGGCTGGCACAGTGAGCGCTCCATGGCAACCAGCAGAGACGTGATGTAGACGAAGCCTCCCACCTTACGGAACACCGTGCGGGTGCGATGACTCTCACGCAGCACCGCTAACAAGGCCTGAAGAGGAACAGAGCAGACATGATTCAGGTTCACCCAACATTACTACAGTCCTAATTCTTACTTTGAATTCTTCTTTTAAAACAGGCGGACAGAAACGCAATGTCTGTTTTATTAGCTTTCCCAAGAGTACTTCAGTTGTTGGACGATTTTAACTGCAGAGGTCACTCAGCCTCACACTTTACTTTCTCTGCTACATTTCATGACTTCTTAAATTTAGTTCTACATTATTTTCTCCCTCGTTGGCTCATTAAGTCACATTCAGTTCATTTAAGTCACGTTCTTTTTTTGCGGTGAGACATACGCACGAACCCGTCTGGGTCTTTTTGTCTCACTTCTCTATCTACATTTTCACAAGTTTTATGGTTTCACGTTAGCTGTAACCTGAAGTGAAACATCAAACTGTAACCCAGATAAAACTGTATCCTGGGACTGAAAAACAGCCAAAGACTCTGACAGGCAAAGTTTTAAACAACTGAAAAGAAGAGAACTGTGAAATTCAGCTCTTATTGCTGGAAAAACACGGCTCGATATCACTGAAGAAATCTTCTGAAGGAATATCTTTGATTTTTTCTCTTGTTATGACAAATGTTGGAATGATAGAATAAAAATATTATCTATTATAGCATAAATTATTGTTTCAGAATATCAGGGTCTGCCACCTGCATTTTCATAAATCAGTCCATCTCCAGCACTTCAGTTAAAGACGACAACAACAACTTGTCAGTGGAAAAATCTCCATGGTGACCATGGTGCTGTAACTGTAAATGCTTCATTAGTGTTCATCCTGCACATGGTAATTAAAAATACACTGGCATGTTATTATGATAGCAATATCTGATTTAGTAACGCTTTACTCTATCTTTTTACATTCTGCTATTGCAGTGGGAGAAAGGAAACCGAGTTTAAAAAAATACATTAAAGATGAAGGAAGAATCTTGAGGATCTAAGTTTAAGATCTGTGTTAAGATCAACACTTTGAAAAAGCATACAAATCTTGACTAAGAGGGTGATGGTGATGCCTACAGTGCTTCATATTGGAAGGTGCTCCTCTGAATTAACCTACATGAGGGGAGCACAATATTTCAACAAAGACTGAAAATGTTTCAAGCTTCCGGATTGCATTAGATTGCACTGGTGTTCATAAATTATGATAGCTGATCGTTTACTTCTCATTATGAGACATGTTCTATTTCAGAAGCATGTTTCTTGGCAATTATTTTTTTTTTCTGTATGCACCATCAGAACAAGGAAAATTCCTCTATCATGTTAAAATCCCGTGACGATATCCCCGAGTGTGATTTTGAATATATTTATGTTCAAATACACCATGACGTGCAGGATTTTTGTGGAATTTTCACACTTTTTTTTTTCCGCATGTGGGAACTTTCACATCTGACATCTTCAGTTGATATAGCAAACTGATTGGACAAGTTTCACTTAATAATTCATCCTTGTGTCCGGAGACAAAAATAAAGGTGAAGATTAAACAATCATACGTTGCCCTGCTGAGCTATTTCCTGCTCCATTAAAACAACGATTGACTCAGCAGTTTTTTTGTTTCAATCAATCCCAGGATGTTGAAGACAGCCTCTTCCTGCACATCAAACATGACCAGCTGCCTGTGACTGCATGTGCTGGTAAATTTAGAGTTTGGGTGATTAAGATTACCAGCCGCGGGATGATTTGTGTTTCAATGCTGTTTATCAGACTGTGTCCTCCAGGGAGATTAAAGGGTTAAATGTGCTCTTTACAAGGCTAATCAGATTAATATTGAGGTCTATTTGTGTGTGTGCAGTGTGTTTCTGTCAACAGTGCACAAATCCTGGTGATGAGAGAAATGTATTTACTCAAACTGGATTTAATACAAGTTATTTGCAGTTTAAGTTTTTTTTTTTCTCTTTTCACAATGATAATTAGAATCCCTGATTAGGGAAATAGAAGCAAAACGCTGACGGGTTAATCCAGCCGAAGCCTTTAGCAGGCGTGAGAATTACCTCGTCTGAATGAGAGGAATCAGAAAAATGCAATTATGCCTTAGAAATTGAGCCGCCATCCTCTCATCCTGTGTGTAAATGTGTGTATGAATGCGTTTATGTGCACCTTAAACTTAATGTGGCTTCTCTGAAGCAATTACTGTGGGCAGGACTTCAAATGCATATTGATTTTTACAATCACAGACATTACTTTCCTCAATGTTCCCACTGATACCGAAGGTTAGGTTGGTCTTACATCATCTGTCTGAGTCTAGCTCAGCTACTCTACAGTATATCAACATGTATCAAACCCCTCATAACGCTGACAACAGTCTTTCAAATCAGAGTTGTTGAATTTCTCTTAAAGAATATTTAAACTGAGGTATTACTGTGAAACTCAGCCTGTGGTAGAACACCAGTGTGTGGCGTCTGTAGTTAACGCAAAGTCAGGAGAATCTTGGGGTCTAAATAACTGATATTAAAGTGTGAGTGTGAGTGTGTGTGTGAGTGTGAGTGTGAGTGTGTTGTTACCCGCAGTATGTCGGTCTTGAGCTGCAGCTCACTGGACGGTGCAGAGTGCATGAGGCCCAGCAGTGTTCCCATGTCGTCGTCCCCGCTGGGCGACAGGACCAGCTGCTGGATGATGAGCAGGGCGTGCTCACGACACTGACGGTACTTCACAATGTTGTGAACGCAGCGAGCGCCGCCAAACTCCCTGAACAGAGCTGAGAGGCGGAGAGAACAAAAAAGGCACAAATGTTATCTTTGCACATCTTAAAGTTCAGAACTGAACACAATGAAAGCCGACACCAGCTGCAAACCTTTTCTTCAAACTTCATGAGAAGTATATCAATTATTAAAAAATAAACATGTTTATAAATGATTAGTCAAACAATGTAGATGTTCTTACGTTGAAGAAAAGGTTAATTGACATATTTATACATTTGATGATTTGATATCTGCCACTAGATTCATTTTTTAAGTGGGATGAAATTATGGTTGTGGTTAAACTAACTCTGTGAGATTATTTCTGTTACTACAATGGGTCTGGCTGTGAAGTCAGTGAATGCATATTTTGGATCCTCAAAGGTTTTTTTTTCTGGGGACTTTTTTTGCTGTAAAAGAAAATCCAATCTTTGCTGTTAAATTGCATTATGTGAATGTAAAAAATGCATTTTAAATTATAATCATGATTTTTAAAAAAGTCTTTATAAAAGTAAAAAATTGTTTCCATGTGATGTTGATCCTCTTTATTTATCAGAATAATCTAAATTAAATAAGGATGGGGCTCCAACTATAAGCCTTCCAGAAGGCATTCTTGTAAATGTTCTGACACACCGAGTGTCCTTTTCTCTATTATTGCAAGTCTCTCTAAATAAAACTGTTGGCTGTGGAGCGTAAATGTAAGTCTAATCAATGTGTCAGAGCACAGTGCTACAAATACCCCACACACATCATCCTGTTTCTCTGACGAAAGCCACAGTCAGGTTCAAAGAGAACACTGAGCAGCCTGTTGCTTGTCCTGACTCATCACATTTCTACAGCTGATCGAGACACACACACACACACACACACACACACACATCGACTGAGTGAAGGGATGGAGGGGTAGGTTTCAGGAATTGTTATGAGATACTTCATTGATATTTGAAGGAAAATTCTTCTTCCTCTGCACCTCAATAGGGAGGTCAGAGGTCACATCAGTGCGTACATGCAGACAAAAGTAAATGGGACTTTTTTCAGCCAAATGAATTTCCCACATCAGCATCTATCATCAGCATTCAGGGTCAAAGCTTAAACACATTCATTCAAAGGGAAATTCCAGTCTTTCAAAGCTGGGCCCTATTTAGTTTTATAAAATATTTTGGGCTCTAAAGGGCTGAAGGATACAAAAGACCTTCATTTTAAGGTCATATTTATTTTCAGCTAGGAACATGATGACACCATGATGGCTTTTGGTGATGACTCTACACCTCTGCCTTTGAAGGCACCAGACTACCTTGAGAAAAACAGTTATTTATTGTTATGGCAGAGTGTGGGGGTTTCTGCTCTGTCCCTGCCTTGGTCTGTAAGTTGGTTTGTATTATTGAGGAGCCTGTCTAAAGACTCTAAATTGTTCATAGGTGAGTGTGAGTGTTTGGCTGTCTCTATAGGTCAGCCCTGTAATAGACTGACGACAAGTCTTGGGAGTACCTCGCCTCTTGCCCAATGACAGCTGTGACTGGCTCCCCCCCCTCCTCCCCACCCCAGACAGGATCAGCAGTATAGGTAATGGATGGGTGGAAGGATTTAAATAGCATTTGATGAACTCTTTGCCACTTTTTAGGAAACCACCAAAGCCTGTTAACGATGTATCATGGATGTTCCTGAAACTGGTGTGCATATGAGTTTACCTGCATTAGTGTTGGTGGTGTTGGAGCCCTGCAGCAGCACAGTCAGTGTCTCCATCACCAGCCAGGCCAACTGCTTCTGCTCCTCTGCTACTGTGTTGTTTTTACAGTCTGCTAAAAGATCGAAGGGAAACCAGAGAGGAGAGGCTCACATTAGACAACATCAGGACTGTCAATGACTGTCACTAAGGATGACACTCATATGATAATAAAGGGCATGGGCAGTGGATTATCATGGAGATAATAACACAACAAACGAACTGAGCTTGTTTTACAAACTATAAATATTTAAAGAAATATCTTTTGTGGGCTCAAATGGGTTTATAATGTGCGTATAATTCAACTCAGTGTGTCTAACCTCAGGCCTGTAGTCCGTTTTTTTTACTTCTGTTTTTTGTTGTTGCTTGAAGCTAAACTGAAGTCAAAAGAGCCGAAACGCATTTTTCAGAGTAAACTTGTGATATAACTTGTTTTTCCTTGACACAGCATAATATGAGTAATTCCAACCTGAGTAAGTCATGATCCTCCAAAGAAGAATTTAACTCCATTTTGAAAAGTTTTTCATCTTCTCACCTCTCTGATGTGATCTACACATGTTCTCCAGGTTGGCAGATCTGCTTTAAGCCTGCTGTTAACATGCTCTCTTTATCTCCCATTAACTGATGTGTGAACTGTGAAATATGCAGTGATGAGACTCATATTTTGGCATTCAGACAGAATATGGAGAGTTGAAATCTCATTCGATTAACAAAGCAACAGAAGTACAGAAGCCCAGAGAGGAAGGTGAGTAATAAAAAAAAAAGAAATGTGTGACTCTTTTCTTTAATCTGATCTCCACTGTTTCTCTTCTGTGTTATGACAGAAAAACATTTGGCAGCATCATGATTTGAAGCTCCTCATTGTTTCTTTTATACAAGAACCGGTTGAGAAAAATGGCTTGTGCCTGAAAAATACAGTTTTCATGGATCAAGTGAATTATTTCCTTTCATGAAAAAAGGCATCAAGGAGAAAGTCAAAAGAATTTGGAAAAAAAATAGATCATTTTCTGAGTTGAAACAGGTGAGCAAAAAATGCTCAAGCAGTTTAAAAAAAGTTTTTTTTGTTTTCACAACACAAGATATTTTCCTGTATCAGTCCACTTACACATTTTTTCTAATCAAAATCCCTAAAAAAAGATAAAAACATGAAAGCATCATCTCACCTTGGTCATTATTGTGAGGTTGCTGCTGTGTTGCTGGGTCTTTGAGCAAGGCAGCGTACTTGTGCAGCAGGTTAACCAGCACCTCCAGCAGACCGACCTCTCTCAACACGTCGCTGAACACTGCGTCGTGCCTGGATAGCTTCAGAAGCGTCCGCACAGCCGTGATGCTGCAGGCGTATGACGTACTCGACTTTAGCAGCACGCTGACGCTGAACAGCTCTTTGCACGGAACGTAGTTTAGGCTGAAGACGACAAACTCCAGCAACTCAAAGTATTTAGTCTGAGCCTCGGGGAGCTTAGCCACACGGTCTGCAAACTGCGACAAAGTGTGCTGCGACTCCAGGATGAAGTAGTTCGCCGGCTCCGCGGAATAGATGTTTCCGATGGCGTCCAGAAGCATACAGGCCAGGCGGCTCGTTTTAGCTCTCAGGAAGGCGTTCTGAAGTACGGAGAAGGCCTGGATGTTACGAACTGTGTGACCTAGAGGATACGAATAGAAAAAGAAGAAGGTCAGTGTTTGACGTTTGTGATGATCTCAGTTGGGGAACTAATTGAACTCACAAAAAGTCAAATTGAAAAAAAAGGATATTTCTTTTAAGGACAATCACTAGATAGAAATGATTAGCTGAATTAAAAATGTGATAACTGTAAAACAAAAAATGAAAACAGAACATGAAAAAGATTCAAATTATTAAGCAATGAAGTCCACCTTCGTCTATGTGTTGCTTCTGTACCTTATCACTGAACATTCTTGTTTCTAATTGGATTAAAACTGTCAGTGTACTTCTCTATTACATAACTCAGACTGAGCCTCACATGTGATCTGGTGGCTTCAATTCAGCTAAACAGAACACCATTACTTGGCCCCCTAAACCTCCAAGTCTAACCCGAAAGCAGACACCGGAGACCCCACCTTATGTTACATAAGATGAGACCAGAATGCCTGAAAGCTGCATGAAACCTTCAGAGCAGAATCAAACAGAAAGAAAAAATGACCTCATGTTAACTAACTTATATGATGAAGGGGGATTCTGTGTCTCTTCACAACACTACACTCTGCAGCGGCCTTTCACTCGCCTTACAAACAAAGAACTACTCTAATTTGCTTTCATGGGGGATCACCAGTAAACCCGTATAAATTACATCACTTTTTTTACATCACAATTGTTCCCTCAGACCCTTCTGAGGCTGTGGGTCTGTGTCGATCTCAGTGGATTTTTCAATTGCAGCTGGCAATGAGTTGCTGCATGAAGTGATTTTACTCAAGAGCAAGGGTAAAATGAGTGTGAGATAGACAAGTGGGTAAGTGCTGCATTAGCAGTAAAGCAGGTGTTATCCCAAACCGTTTCAGGATATTGGGGACTGAGTGGGAGGTAACGCTTTGATTAACCAGTTGGTCCACATACCAGCCCGGTCTGGGGTCAACTCTCAGAGATAAGGTAATGAGCTTGGACATCTGGAAGGAGATTTGCATCAAAAGAAGCCAGCTGAGGTGGTTTTGCAATTGATAAGAAAGCCTTCTGGGTCTTCTCCTATTGGAGCTTTTTCTGTTACATACAACAAGGAGGACACCTCAAGGTAGACCCACACCTTGCTGAAGAGATTAAATATCTGTATCAGTATCATACTGTACATACTGTATGGCCTGGGACAACTCAGCATGCTTGTGAAGGTGTTTGAAAATGCATCAGGAATACGTAAGCATGTCCAAGCAAACAAAGTGACTTTTGTGATCATCTGCAAAGACTAGAAATATTATATCAATACTCTTTTGTTTTAAGATTGCTTCTTCACATCTGATCTATGAATCTGCAATCAACAGGACTCTGCAATCTGATTAGAATCCTGTGTGTTTAACATGAATCTACTGAAAATCTAACAGTAGATGGCTTCTGGTGATGACTCTGCACCCAGCTAGAGCTGTCATTAGAAGGATAAACACAAGTGTGTGTGTGTGTGTGTGTGTGTGTGTGTGTGTGTGTGTGTGTGTGTGTGTGTGTGTGTGTGTGTGTATGTATATGTGTGTGTGTGTGTGTGTGTGTGTGTGGGCAGCAGACAGAGGCCTGTATTTTTGCCAGTGTTTGAGGTTAGAAAGCTGTATTCAGCCTCTGGGTGGAGGTGACAAGCCAAACTACAACACTTTCTCTATGGCTGTATCTGCTCTACTTAAAACTTGAAGTCAACACAATGTCCTAACAGTCAAAACAGTTACAAAAAATGAATAAAACATACATAACCACGCCCAAAAAAAAGGTCAAAGAAACTAACTTTTTGGTTTAATATAAATGAGTAAGCAAGAAAAAAAAGGTTAATAAAATATCAGAAAACTCACTTAATGAAGGGATTATTGAAAGTCAGTGGAGGAGTGAAGATTTGCATTTTTCTTCTGTTTTTTGGCTAACATATCTTAAGTATGGTATTTTACAAAAGTCAACCAGGCTGTTTATTAACATCAGCGTTAGGATGAACACTGAGGATATGTTTTGTTTTTTTCTCAGCCAAATATTTTCTCAATTAAGGAGTGTTGTTTAGAAATTGGCATAAAATAGTAAAAAAAATCTGGACAATAACATTTAAAATTAATGAAATATAGCCATGTCGTCCAGCAGCAATAACTAGTGAACACAGTTTATTACAGTGTACTTTTCTTTGGTTTAAAGCAAACAGAACATAAGTAAGTAAATATTAGATATTTTTCTTGGTCCCGTTTACAGGTTTTGAGATTTGTGATGAGTTTAGGGGTCTACCTCCTGCTTAAATAACCACAACTTCTCAATTTATCTGGAGAATATGCACCAATTGTTTCTGCTTCTAAACGGGCAAAAAGGGAGGAGAGGAGTCTGGGTTTCTTTTTTAAGACTAATGGCTGAAAACTGACTTTAAAATAGCATTTGACTGGCCTGCAGGGATATCTTTTTTAAGGAATGAGAGAGGAATATTGAGATTCATATGAAGCCCAACACACTCCTATTTATAATCAAGAGACTTGTTAACTTGTGTCTGAATTTGCTCCTCATTATGTTTCATATTAGCTCAAGGGGGACCTGCCCTAAAAGTCCTCTCATTCACTCAGTATTACTCAGTATAGATCCTTTAAATATGGTCTTATCTATGTGAGGTAGGCCTGGCAGCTTCATATCGTTAGGCTTGATTACATGTAAAAAGGAGAGTGCAAGTAAAGATGGGCAGATTGCCATGCAGTAGAAATATACATGCACAAGATAATTCTGTGCACCATGAAATCGTCTCTGGACTCCAAAGAGTAAAGACTTCATCTGTATGCAGGAGGCTTCAGGCATTCATCTCTAGCAGCGTGACAGGCGGCAGAGTTGCCATGGTGTCTGTCAACAGGTTAAGCTCACTGGGATCAGCCAAGCATCAAAGTCATTTCAAGGCTTAAGATCTGACATAGAGATACAGTGGTGGAGGAAGGAAACATCAAGACCTCTACACAAAGTGATGCCTCTCTGCTTTCAGAGCTTTGGCTGATGGAGGTTTGTGTGAGTGTTGAGATAGAAGAGGACGGATTGTGATCACATAATCACTGGGTTGTGTCTTTGATTGTAGAAGATGACAACATTTTCACTTCCTTAACATTTCTTTAGACGAAGACCGTGGCTGGTTCTGTTTTAAGAAAAGGAAGGAGCTTTACAGCCACTGTTTTTTTCCTGGTTCTGTCTGATGATTTTTAACCTTGGGTGTCTTCTGTCCTTTTAATAGAACTTAAAAGATGGACAAAACTTGTATTGAAAACTAATTTTGGGAATCATTTTGAATCCAGAGATCTGCAGACTCCCTTGAAGCAAATCTCAATGTGATTGTCTTTACGTCTTTGCTGGTCGGTGGTCCATCTTACTGAAGTGGAAGTCAATTTTACAAAGTGTGGTGCCCCTGTTCACCCCTTGGCATTTTATGAGGAAGACATATCTCTTTTATCTCTTAGTAGCATTTTATCATATTCTATTTTGGTTTCTTCTTTATTTTTTTAAATGCTGTCAAGAATTGTTTTTGTCTTTTTGAAGGGTTGTCTTCAATGTTCACTTTGCTCCTCTTTAGCCCCTTTCAGAGTGTGATTCTGAAACATTGAATCTCCGCCATCGTAACATCTTTGTGCATTTCTATTGTTTCACAGTCTGTGAATTTAATTTGCTTAACGCAGTTGCTGAAGCATGACGTGCTGAGAAACTTAGGCGCTTGTACCTTTAAATAGGATTACGACATGGTTTTATGATTTCAAGGGAGGTGGGTTGTTGAATATTGGCTGTCTTAAAGGCTTTATATGCGATTTTTTTGATCCAGCAGATGTCTCCCTTGAGCACCAGCATGAAACCAAAACAACTCGTGCTGCATTGTTGTGTTAGCATGCTAATGCTAGCGATCTTTATTATGCTCGATCTTCACATTGTATGTAAATTTACCCAAAATGACCGTAAGCTGTGAGTACAGTATGTTATTCTTCTTTTCTCTAGTCCCTCAATTAAACAACTTTTATATGCGAGGGGATGAGCCGGCTGGCCATCCTGGCGATGTAAACAAAGTGAAGATAGGACTCGGAAAACTCGGAAAGCACCACAGACAGTGGGACTCGGGTGTTACACCCATTGTAGACAGTCATGACTCACAGAGTGTCAGAGGATATACTTGATTTCTATTACATTTAAGTGTGGCATATAAAGCCTTTAATAGTAGAAATTGAGTATTGAGGGAAACACCAATGAATTACTGTTTGACATAACACCTGCCTTTACTCTAGTATATACTGTCATAACCTTTAAGGTAAGTAAAACATATTATATATACTGTATATGAGCCTTCAAATGTTAAGTCTGCTTTAAAATGTTGTCAAATGTATTCTAAGTTGTCCATCATTTTTTCTGTTGTAAAAATACAATGAGCATTTTACCTTCAGATCATTTAAATATCACCCTGACATGACCATCACCATGTAATGGGAAAATGTTGCATTTTTGATTCCCACTCCATATCTAGAAATTCCTTTATCAACAATTAATATGAGTTAAGTGGGTACAAAGTTATTGTGACAGTTATTTTATTTTAGCCCTGAACTAACCATGTCCTGTTACCAGTCTCGGCTCATTGTTCTCAGTAAGAACATCATGGCAGAGGCAAAGAGGGAAGAGAAATGTTGGTGGAGAAGATGAAAAGATGGGCAAGATGCTGCACACAAGTACATGTTAGGTTGGCTTTTTTAAATGTAGCGTGACTTCGTTTCACTCTGAGAGGCTGGCTGGTTGAAAAAATTCCAGGCCTTGCATAATGTTGCTTTAAAAAGAAAGAGTTAGTCTCAAGCTCTGTGAGGCTCTAGTGTTTGTTACAAAGTAAAATCAGTAGGATGGATAACTTGATGAGATAGAAGCACAGATGACTGAGCAGAGAGGTTGCATGCAACATGCAAAGCCAGAAAAAAGAAGAAAAGAAAAAAAGATCTCTCTGATTTGTTTGCCTTATTTTTATATGATTAAGGAAATTTCCACTCAGATCAGCCAGATTCACTGAAAACAACAAGTGGAACGATGACGTAATGGATCATTTTACTATGCAGGGCAGATCAATGTTCTTGCAAGTCGTTTAATTTCATAAAATCTGCATGTTTTTTGTTTTCTCTCTAAAAACAGAAACGTATTCTTGTAACTATGATTAGGATTTCTTGATAATTCTTAATCAAAGGACATGACTAAACTATGACTAGTTTTTCTTTAAATAATTGAAAAAATAAATTAACAGGTTACTAGCAATGGATATTTTTTAACACGAGACATATTGTGCATATTTTATAAGAAATAATACAACACTTAATATTTTATATAGAAATACTGTTGACAGTAGGAATGAGGCCGTAAATACAGTATATGTAAATTCCTTGTTCATGCAAACCAACTTGGCAATGTACTCATTCCATTATTATTATTTTTATCAACTCACCTTTCCCAGAAGGCTGTGGGAGAACAAACCCTGGCAGCAGGAAGGGAGCTCCTGTTGTCAGGCCGGCTGGTTTCAGCTCTGTCACTCCGTATGTGGTCAGACACGTGACCAGGTTAACCAGGTCCTTTAGGGCATCTTTGGATTCGTCCTCTTTAGCCTGCTCCAGTCTGGATACAGAAACAGAAGAGTGTATCAATGTTCATAGAGGAAAAACACTCAAGGATTAGAGCATGAAAGAAGTCCTGATCTGTACCTGAGCATGAGGTCACTGAGGAAGGCGTAACCCTGACACATTCTAAAGTCGTCCAGCAGGGTCTGAGACACATCGCTGGAGTCTTTGAGGAAGCAGGAGAGGCCGGCGAACATCTCCACTATCTCCAGGGGGGAGAGATCGTCAGACTGCTGCATGTTCTGAACGCACGTGCCCAGACATTCCTTCTCTGTGGACGGAGAAAGAGAGAACAGAGCAGTTAACACAGAATGTTTGGGCTTGACCCTTATTCGGGGTTCCTCTGCTAATGCATATGGGTGCATAGCTTTTAAAAACAGCAGGCATACTTTAGTTGTTGGACATCTGTTTCTTTTGCCTAGCTCCAGTAATTGGCACCTCTAGGTGTTGCTGTTAAATATTCAATAACATGTTTGTTGTGTTTCCAATGATATATCACACCTTGAATGTCAAAACACAATTAAGCCGTACTCTCATGGGGTATTACTTTTCTTCTTTTTGTGTTTTGGTGCGTCTGATCCTTTTTCTGTGTTTGTCGTCTTGTAGTGGTTTGTAAACAGTTACCAGCATTACCGCCTCCTGGATTGGGGTGTGACTGCCTATTTTCTCCTCTCAGACATAATGTTCATGTTAAGTCATGTTAACATTACACCCCTACCCATCTCTATGTCAGACTGTTTAATGAGGTTAAGATGCAAATTCAGCACACATCAGCTGTATTGAGGGCAATGAAAACTTTAAGAGATTTGGAGTGCTTTGAATCGAGAGAGCAGCAGCTCTTTACCCATGACCTTTAACAGCTAAGAAGCCTTCTTTCAGAGTTTCTCATTCCTCAGTTGTGTCCATATATAATGAATGAAGCTGCAAAAATATTTCCCAACCCTTTTCTTCTAAAAGTGTTCTGCTATAAATCCACAAATTAAAATGGCCTGTATGACATGAAATAAAGGGTTATGTGAGTGTTTTTCACATATACAGTATATTGGAAGGAATGGTGACACATTTGGTCATTTGGTTTGTTTTTAAAGCCTTGTTAACTATTTTGTTTAATCAGTCAGTATTCTCACAGTGTGTCTGACAAAAGATCATGACAGAGGTTTGTTTTTGATGCACTCTCTCGTTAGATCTGTAGGTTCCAGTTTACATCCCCTCTGTGTAGATTAAACAACGTGTTCCAGTTTTTCATGGGACCAAATGTACGTCTGATTAACTCAAGATGTGGTTCGGATGAATGCATATTAAATATATCCTGGGTGGGCTTTGAACCTATAAACATTTCTGTTTTTTTCCTGGTTGAATGACTCATAAATCATCTACAGTTGTACAGTATTTACCATGTATGTATTTGACCACGTTGACGCTGAGGCCGTGTCTGGAGATGGTGGTCAGCACCTCCCCTGCGCTCCTCCTCCAGGGCAGGTTGTGGGGGGGGCACCAGGAGGTGATTGCACTGAACAGCAGCTGGAGGTCGTCTTTTTGAGCGAGCTCCTCGGCCGGGGACACGAAAGTGCAGAGCTTCACCAGGATCTGAGAGAGTAGAGCGGGCAGAGAAATGGCTTTAGGCAACAGGCATTCATTGTTAAGTGTTTTGGGATCGTGCCGCATTGTGATTCTGCATTTCAACAGAATCATCTCCTTGAAGCAACTGATACATTTAGCCTCAGTGAGTCATGATGTAACCTGTGCCTTTTGTATTGATATCATTATTGTGTTGACAACATGAAGATTTTCTCATCTAAGGTATTACTGCCCTATAATGAAAAATCGAATGCCCATATTGCGATAATCAGGAAATTACGATTCATTGCACAGCTTTAGTAGAGTCAATTTTTCCAGTCCAATCTGCAATTTTAAGTCTTTTAATTTCTTTATTTCAAACACAATAAAAAAGCAAAACAGAGACTGTATACTTTACAATGTCTCTGATTGACCTTTCACCATTACAAGTCATGGTCAATAAGCTGCAGAGGTTTTCTTTTATTAAAAAAAACAGACCTGGAGATTGAAACAAGTAAAACAAATATTATACAAATAATTTCCATGTTAAATTTCTGTTTATCAAATGCTCTTCAACAGAGATATGGGGCTTCCAGCAGAACTGCTAGCATTTGTATATCCAAACTAATTTGAAAATCATTTGTTAATTCTCCACAGAAACTTCACAAGACATGCTTTATACTAAGTGAAAAGAAAAAACGGAAACCTCTCTTTAGAGGTAAAATATGGTTTTAACATCACAAAAAGTCAAGCTATTTTTAAATCTCCAAACAACAATTTGTATTTATTTTTTCAAACTCAGGAGTATAACAATGCAGCTGAAAATGTCTCTTTTGTGTTTTTGTTCAGTATATACTAATAAAAAACAGAAATTATTCTTTGTATGAGTGGCTTCAAAACTAAGTCAACAGGTAGAACTGGATGGAAAGCTTCTTTTGAGGTCCTTCATAAAAACAGCTGTGACGTTACCCGTCAGGAGTCATCTTACCTGGACAAAGACTTTCTGCAGCAGCGCCCTGCGGTCCGCCAGGGGAAGCTCCTGCTGGGTGTGGCCCTGGCCGGAGGTCTTATCCTGAGTGGGTGTAGGTGGAGGTGGTGCTGGAGGCTGTGGTGTGGACACGACCGGAGCCTCAACCATGTGAGGCAGGTCAAAGAACAGGTAGAGACATTTGACCAGCGTGGAGGGTACAGACATGGTCGTCATGCAGTCCACCGTTTTCTGATGGGGGAGAGACAGACGAGGAGAGAGAACAAACAGAGCGTACATTAAAATAAGAAACTATCCTCACAAGAGAGCTGAGAGAGCCCTAAAACAAACTTGTATTGAGATGTGAAACCATCAGTGCAGAGAAAGATTTGCAGATGTCTGCTGTATCCGAACTTGTGTATTGGTTGAATATTGATTTTTATTCCGGTCTGTTATTTCTTAATAACAGACAGAACGCACCTTGCATTAACGTCCCTCCTAGGCGATAAGATTAAAAGGTTGACAAGCTTAACGCTAGATGTGAATGCACCTCAATTTGTCCTGACGCATATTGAGATCAAATCCCTCAGGCCACATATGGAGGTTGTTTAAGATGCTTTGTCCACATTGGTTTTGTAGTGTGTAGGCTCGTGTGTCCTGGTCCACATTAAGGACCGCCCATTCTCCCAGTAACCACGGCAGCAGATCATATGAATGCCTATCAGACCAACAGCTCTCGTATTTCTCTGCTGTGTCTTCATCATATTTTTATTTTTTCACTTCTCCTACCATTCTATTTAATTCATGTATAACAGTGGAGTTTGCACAAGAATTCACTTAAATTAAATGCAGTCTCCCTCAATGAATAAATTGGGACAGCTTTGTTTTTACTTGGGATCCTGTACTGACAAGCTTAATAACAAAGTGCAGTGTAGATACAGATAATTCATAAAGGAGACAAGGAGATAGACGTGCATCAGTCCATCGTGCTCCATCTATCAGCAATAGACTCCCTTTAAAATCTTCAAACTTTATACTGCCTAGGTTTAAAAACTGAACTTCTACAGAGTGCTTAAAGTGTGCTTTTGGTTTGTTAAATGGTGTTTTTGTTGTTGTTTTGACTCATGGTTGAGTTTCTGTGAGGAAAATAAAACATCAGAAGTACCTTTGAGGGCTTTATGTGTATGTCTATGTGTGCTTTTACGTGCGAGTGTGAGTGTGTGTATATGTCATCATGGTGTGGAAAATGGCTGGAGAACGAGATGGGCTTTGTGCTCAGTGAGGCGGATGATTCAGATAATCAAACACTGCCTCCTACACGCACGCACGCACGCACGCACGCACGCACGCACGCACGCACGCACGCACGCACGCACGCACGCACGCACGCACGCACGCACGCTGTAGATGATCCTCCCATTTACCCTTGCACCACAGAGAGAAAAGTACCCACAAGTATTAATAACAGAGCACGGGGAAGATGGATGAAGAGGAAGATGCGTGGAGAAGAAAGACTAAAAAATGAGCGAGTCAGTGAATTGACAGTGGAAGCAGATGAGTCTTTTACTAATAGTGAGTCATAATGATTAAAGGCTGAAGCAGCACCTGTGTGCGTGTGTGTGTGTGTGTGTGTGTGTGTGTGTGTGTGTCTGACATATTGCCCCCAGCTGCTGCTTTCAGGTCAAGGTTAGTGGGAACAGTCAATCAGAAGAGAAACCAGAGGGGCAAACCCATTTTTATTGGATGTGTGTATTTGAACGAGAGAGAGAGGAAGACAGAAAGGAGGAATGAGAGAGAGATCGAGAGAGACAATGAAAGATAAATAGACAAAGAGAAGAGGAAGAGTAGGCAGTCAAAAGAGGAAGTAAAAAAAAAAAAAAAAAAGTGCGTGGAAGAAGAGGGACCAAGATGCAGCACAAATAATGCTGTTCTATCATCTAAAGGGAGGGAGAGGTGGAGAGGGACAGCATTAACGAGAGAAAGAGAGAGAGAGGGGACAGCATGGGGGGGGGGGGGGGGGGGTGACGTCAGGTTTATTGAAGGCCGGCTGCCTGGAGAGTCCTTTGTTTTACTGTGTGAGACACCAGAGGAAAAGGAATATGAATTTATTAAACCCACTCTCTCTCTCTCTCTGTAACATACACACACAAACAGCACCATGATTTAGTTTGTGTGTTTGTTTGCTATAGAACAAATATGCATAAGCACAAGGAAGCTGTTACAAGGCTTTCACAAAAGATGTGGGAGTATTTTAGGACACTTAAAGAAACACACAGATGCAGTGAATTATTTGATGTGGTTGTTAAAGCCAACATCAGCTCTGTGTCAAAAACGCAGCTCATCATTAATTTAAACCAGACTGCTGTGTTTGTACAGTGTGTATGTGTGAAAGAGAAAAACACAACAACAACAGGGTTGGCAATCAGGAATGTTTAGGGAGCCGTTTTCACAAATGCACTCTTGAAAATTTGGAGATAATTTCAGGAGGACTGCCCCTGAAAGCCTCCTGATGTTGTTGTTCCCACATGCACCTCACAGAGGGAGATTATCCCTGTCCGAAAGGGGGGGGGGGGGTCTTCTGAGGCAAGACATGATGTAAAAAAAAATAATAAATGAAAGGGGCGGTCAAAGCAACAGAGTCCGCTGTATGATGCTGTAATGAGAATATCTGCCTTTGTGTCCATGCTATGTGTAGTACGACAGAGTCCCAATATGAATAAAAGAGCGGAGAAGAACAAACTGAAACCATAATACAGCAATTTGGTCACGTTAACAGAGATCACAACGGTCGCGTGCATACACTCTAATGTCATGCACAGATTGCAGGAAATAAACAACTTCACTCCCTCCCACCTGCTCGAGGTCAATTCTTCTGATTGTATCCAGCTGCGCTCTAACATCAGCTCAATCGGACTTCATAAAAAATAAAAAAAATACTCTGGCAGCAGAAACACCAGGTAAGGTCTCTGTGAAAAATGTATCTCGTTTGCTCTCACACATATACAGCTCACCATGAATCTTCAGGAGTTTTCATGACTGTTGTGCAGCTGTATAATCACTAAAGCAGAATTATTTCTAATTTGAAAATCAGAATTCTACTGTTTGAATTTTGAATCGTAAAAAAAGAATAAATTCAGATTGCTGAAGAGTACCTGTTGTTGTAAGAATCATCAAGGTTTCTTAATAAAGGCTCCAGTAGAATGATTCAAATAACAGAAGGACCGAAGTTTCATTTGTCAGCCTGAGATTGTGTCAGAAATTAAGAATCTGGCATCTTCTTACATAAAATACAACACAGTCAAGCTGGCAGTAATGCTGTCTAAAAATATCCTTCAACCAAATCAAATGTATGGAAGAAAGCTTTGAAGAGGCAGACACTCAAGCTTAAAAAGCCTCATATAGAAATCTGAACAGTGACGTGTTTGTGGCTTATGTTTAGTGTCTGATGTGGTTACCAACAGACACTTCACATGTGAATAAAAGAAAAACATTTTCTCCTCAGACAGCAGAGAAGCTGCTGTAAACACGAGTATTTTTGAACTGCAGTGTAAACAGATGCACTTTACTGTCCCCTCTCAAGACATAGACACTAAAACTTCTCTGCATGAATACTGCAGAGCATCATGTATAAAGCACAATGCAGCAGAAAAAGACTAACTGTATTACATATCACCTTTTGTCTCAAACTTCAGCTTCCAAAAATTATTCCAAAATTATTCTTTCAAAACAGCTTTCTTAAAGGATCATTCCTGTATTTTTTAAATCTGAGCCCTATTATACAAATGTTGGGATCTAAATGACTAAATCTAAACAATAATAAGTAACTTTGTTGGGCAATAGAGTTGATTAGCTTTTAGTGTCAATTTAATGTCTTGAAAGAGATGGGGGGAGGGCTGTTTTAGACAGTGTGGTCCATCTCTGCAGGAATCATTTCTGTATAGTTGTCAGAAACCTAGTAGACAATTCAGTCAAAAGAAAGTACTGTTGCTTTCATCAGATGCACAATAGCCTGTGCTGGAGCAGTTCAAAGGCATATTGTAAGTATTAGTCATCTAAAACCCAAAACATGTTGTAATATGGCCCAGGTTTAGAAACATGGAATTCCCCTTTAAAGTAGCTACTTGTACGTAGCAGTGCTTGTATAAACCTATGCTATAAAAGGATCCTGTTATGTGTATTTTTTTTAACAGTAGGAGGGGGTAAGTGTGGTGAGAAGCAGGGAAGGTCTAAATGGTTTAAATCTTCCCTTTCAAGAGAGGAAGTGTTTGACTCGAAAACAACAGCGGATTTCTGATGTGCAACAGAGCAGGAAAAGCAGCCAGTCAGCCAGTCGGCCAGCTGACAGTGAGACCTCAGACCCCAAGACCTCGAGAGGAATGCAGGCTAAAAAGTTCAAAAGATGTCTGCTGGCTAGAGTACAAGAGCAGAGACACTGAGAAAAACAAGACCTCTACGGTCTAACCTTTAAACCAGGAGCACAACACGCAGACATGTCAGGATTTAGAGCTCTGTTAGAGCAGAGGGGGCATGGTGACCAGATGCTAAACATGCAAATATCTGACTTAGTCTCTTTGTGCAGGGATTTTAAAATTAAAGCAATAACACTTGAATTTAGGAAAACAGGACAATCTGTGAGTAGGAAATGAATATCAGGGGAAAAACGCAGCAATCCTTCATCCAGTGCAGGAAAGCAGATTGAACAAATAGCTGTGTTTGGGGGGAATAAGCTGGGAGGGTCCACAAGGGATTTTGACTTGTATTCAAGAGCCTGTTACTCAGTTCTGACTGAGGCTGATGCTATTTTCTGCTACGAGATCAAAGAGTGGAGATGCAAATAGGTCAAATAGAGACTGAATGCTGAGAAACCTCAATTTTTACATATTGTTTCCTCAGATTTCCTCCTTCAGCTAAACTTATTTGAGAGGGAAATCCTTCCAAAATTTAAAATACAGATCAGAAAAAAGGGCTGGGTAGACTCCAAGTGTGAACATTCAGTACAAAAAGAACACCGACCTGTCCAGAGGAGGCTAACAGGTTGATGGTGGTCAGAAGCATCCATCCACGACTCGCCTCCTCGCTCTGGTTCACCTCCAGGAATTGGACTATTGCTCGACTGGCTGCCTCTGGAAACACACACAGGACCACACACACACACATACAGAGAGTTAAACAGATGAAAGGTGACAGCTCATTGTGGCAGGCAGACGGGCAATCTGGAACAATGATTAGTTATGCAACTAATAAATCATCTTGTTGGATGTGACAGGAGAAAAACGTCAGCTGTAGATAGAAAGATGTTATTAAGGCACGTCAAAATGTCATTTAACAGATCCAGCCTCAAAACGTTTTCTCACGATTTTTATACACTGATAGAGTAAAATACTTTATTTTGTCCCCTTCCATCAGTATAAATAATGAGAATTTAAGAAACTAAGATTGTGCCTTTTCCACCTCTCAAGTCTGTTGTCCTCCAGTCAGAGTGTAGCCGTCTGACTGCCTAACAGTTCTACACAAGCTAGCCAAGTCAGCTAAACTTTTAGCATAACTATTGATTAACATATTTATTTTATATTTTTTTCTTCATTAAAACCTTTTCAGATACCTGTACTCAAGTACTGACCGATAACTCAGATAGTCTCTGTAGAGTTCAGGTATAGGATCAGTACCTTTACTAGCATCTCCCTGATAAATGTTACAGCATTTTAGGATATCCCATAACTACTACAAAAGGAAGGTAACCCTACAGAATGAATAACACTTGTGACAACATGACGCTGGGTTGAGGCAGAAGCAGAAACTGTACGATACCCAGCCTGCTAGCTAAAGCAGCAGCTAGGTAGGAACTATGAATGATCGAGCTAGCATTGCCGGCTATCTTAATGACCTCGTGTCTATAACAGAGGTCTGCACTATAGACCCACCTTAATAAATAACTTAGATTATGAAAAAACTTTTTGGAATTTGTATCTACGTTAACGGATAAAAACAATTTAGCTAATACAGCACTCCTTAAAGTAACACAAGTGTTGTGTCCCAAATCACCTTACCATCCGCTAAACCGCTTTTATTTGATTTTTGTTCTGTTGCTTCATCAAAGACACTAGCTCAATATTTATTAGTAAGCAGTACATTCTGACAAATTGTCATTTTGGATCCTTGTGACAGATGTGGAGGCAAAAAACTTTGACGTGCTTTGCATTGTGGGATTGTTTGCAGAAAGTATGACGAGCTTTGGGATGGAGAGATAAATAGACTTTTAACAGCGTTTGTCTGAAAGCAGATGAGATTAAGTCTAGTCACTCTTGAAAAGATTTCAAATTTTTAGAGCAAATCAGAATCAGTTTTTTTTATGATGACAGAGTGCTGTGGTTCATTGGAGAGCCTGAGTCGACTCGTGACTCAGTGTGCAGAGGCCTGGTGACCAGCTGGAGGAGAGCGTGATGAGACTGTAGCGTTACAAAACCAGAGCTGTTCTCTGCTTGAAAACAACACACGCTCAGACTGGGACAAGAGTGAGAAGATAGAGAAGGAGAAATCAGAGACGGGAAGCTGGAGACTTTCAGACCCTGTGTGTGCGTGTGTGTGTGTGTGTGTGTGTGTGTGTGTGTGTGTGTGTGTGTGTGTGTGTGTATGAAAGTGAGTGTGCTCCTGTCAGTCTGTGTAACGCCTCTCCTTCTGGTAAAGCTGCAGTCAAAGCTGTCACTCCTGTCAAAGCTCTTCGGAGTCGCTGCTTCCTCACCTGTATTACACTTTCATCATAACTTCAGAGGAACTTTCTGTGGAACTTTCGCTCACACTGTTGCCAGTTTTATCGTGTGATTTTGTTTCCCCATCTTATATCAGCATTATTTTTTCACAAGTGTAGTCATTTCTTTATTTGTTATTACCCCCGACTTACGTTAAAAAGCGCTGCAATAAATATCCTGCTTGTTTTGTGTATTTCAGAGAAATGCATGTCATTTTGGCTTCCTTAATTGTTATAGTCATAAGGGTATGGATCTATGTATTTTTACAGTTATTTGAATAAATTCAACCCTTGTCACAAATAAATAAGCAGCTTTTCACACAAAAGAAATGATGCACAACAATTGAAGAAACAGGCATGGTGACATCAAATTAAAATGAAATTAACAATTAGAGAATTTATGATGTTTTTATTTTAAGTTGATTTTAATTTGTCAGAATCCAGTTGCCTTTGGATCAAGTTTTGAATATATTTCAATTTAAATTCAATAAAAACTCCCCTCTTCTTCTTACACACTTGGTTCATTCCTCTGCCAGCATCTTGGCCAGCATCATGGACAAGTGTAGAGAGAACAGGTGGAAAAGTGTTTGTTATAAACAACACCTTTTTTTTTTTTCCCTTCACAAATGAACTCTTGTATCAGTTAAGATACGTGACTGCTTCTTCTGCATGGTGCAGGCTTCCCAGATTTATCTTCATGCCAGCACAAGAAGGATCTGGATACTGAAGGTTTTGTGTCTGTCTGTGTTTGTGTTTTTGGAAGGTCTCTAATTAAAGTTCCTGTGAGAAACCTTTAATTCAGAGAATATCTTTTCATGCTCTTTATCGCTTTGCTGATGTTGTCCTGTACATATGTAATGTTTTCTGATAAATCTAATGAGTGAGAGACCGTTGATTATAAAGATAAATCTATATATTTCCTCTTTAAGATAGTTCATGGTATCAAATCCATCTACATTTTTACATAAAACAATGTTAGCATCTTGATTTTGAAGAAGAAAAAGAGAGAGGATCCTTTATTATGTCTATAGGTTAAGGGAAAGAAAAGCACCTGCCGAGGTGCGTAGGAGATAAGTAGGTCATTTTGTGGGTTATTGGAAGAAATGAAAGAGCGATGTCAACACGTACTCCTCGTCCTATCATTACGGTGATAAATCAAAGTGTCAGGAGCTCACCTGTGGATTTGTTAGAAGCTCTCCGTCTGATCTCGGTCACCATGAGTCGTGACACCTGTGTGGTGAACTGCAGCAGGTCAGAGAACTTCTCGATCATGCTGCTGGAGGGAGCATTCCCAAACACCTGGAAAGTCAAAACAGAGGAAATGTCATTAAAGCAGAGCAATGACACATTAATACATTTCAAGAAAAGTAGGTAACAAACGAAGGACTGTTCATGTTCTATGACAGAGATTATGTTTAAAACAAGGATGACAGTGACGGTAAGTAAAGAAAATCTGACATGTATTCATTTTAAAGTGTTGTTGCATGATTGCTGACAGTAAAATTATAATGAAATCCCATTAAAGCCTGCAGCTCCTCATAGTCAGGGCTGTAATCACATCAAGCAGGAGCACACAGATAACAACTTTATTTACACAGCACCTTTAAAAACACAAGTGCTTTGACATGCACACAAAAGCCACGTTAGAACCTAGGAAGATATTACCAAGGTGGGGGATCACTGGCCTACATCTCTCTTTGGCATGTCCTAATTATACAACCACAGACACACTGCAGCAGTCTGAGCCTTTGCTGGAACAGGACATAAACTGCTCTTCATTCTTCAACGACTCATCGTGTATTTTATTAATCCAGTAAATCGGACATGGAAAGAGGCCCTGGGGCCGGGCAACCTGCTGCATCAGGGAGTACTCTCATTGTACATTCTAACATGAATTATGCCACCAGTGAGTGAATCCCAGCCAGAGCTGCACAATTGGCTGATAAGTGAAGAGACCCTCGATTAGACTCTCCAGTGTGATGGGGACACTCGACTAAGCTGCTTGTAGCAGTGGCTACAAAACAAAGAGGCTCGCTAGCACCAACCCCCCATCAGTGTCGCATACGGAGAGACAGTAAACTGAGAAGCCGTTTTCAGTTGGACAAACATGCAGATCTTTTCTTTAAATAATCCATGTGTGACTATTTATAGTTTTGTTTTTGCTTGACTTTCTTTTCAATTTCTATGCAATGAGGCATTTCATTCCCTTTAGTTCATTTATGTTATACATGCTTTAGCAATCACTTTGAAATCTTATGTACAATCTGTACGTGCTTCCAAACGTCATTATTGTTGGAGTCATTACATTTTGTCTGTAATCATTTGGTCAACCTTGAATTTAACTTAATCAAGAACAGTAACATGCAATAAGCAAAACTCATTTACTGTTCTCTGTCTTACATGGTTATATATTTCATTTGCATATTTCAGGTTTGCGATTGTGGGTGAAACAAAATAGAGCATTTTGAAGATGTCACTTTTGGCCTTCAGTACTCTGATAAACATTTCTTGTTCAAATATATTTTGATACCCTATATGGAAAGGGTTAAACAAATTATCAGTCTATCAAATAATACTTGATAAACACTATGATAAAAACTGGCAGCTGAGTCATCAGGGAGACTCTTGAGAGGAAATGTTTCCATTCATATTAAAGTTGATCAATGATTTTTGTATATTGATAAATAATGATGGATGATCTATTTGAAAGAGGAAACCGTGCTGGTCATTTTTACTGTGTATGATCTCATTCAGCAGTCATGGACGTTATGCAGAGCTGCATAATCACCTGCTGTCCTACAGACAGAGTATATCATCATCATCCTCCTCATCATCATAAACCTTTATTTAAGTTCTCGGAGAGATCATTGAGGGCGACCCTCATTTACAATGACATGGTGACGTGGATGTTATGGATATCATGCTGCTTGGTAAATCATGTTGATATTTTTAAACTTTTTTCTTAAGGTCACAGTCATTTAAAAACACCTGGATTTCAAAAAATATATATTGACAGCACAAATTAATACATGCAGCTCAGGAGGTCTATAACTACATATATCATTTTCTGATATGTACCGGTATATACTATTTATGACATGTTAGGGAGCTTGGCTTGAGTTCATTCATATCTTTCAACATCTACCACTGATAGAAGACATTACTTATATCCTGTCATTTTTGTTGATGCAATCCTTGTTCGAATATGAAGATTGTCAGTTTAAAGCCTGAAGTTTAATTAAAGGAAATTTTTCAATTTAACTTGGTGTTGACAGTCTGTGGAGGTTCTCACACACCTGCCTACCTGGTGTGTGTTAGACAACATTCACATTGTCAGATTTTTTTGAAGACCAGGTTTATGTCAGTAGGCATCCGTGTCATCATCACAGAGTTCAGGGTTTAATCCAGTGTCAACGACAAGTTAATGATAGAGACTGATTCCATGTACAGCAGTCTGATCATTTAGATGGTATATATATTTGAGCTGAATTTAGACATCATTACACACACTTCATTAGTCTCCATTTGGCTGTACCAGTTTCCTTATTCTAATGAATGTGTGCAGCGTCTAGACAAGTGTGTATGAAAGTAAGTTTTAACCACAGGTTACAGTTTCCAGATAGTCACCAGGTGACATCATATTTGAATTACTACAAACCCATTCATTGACTGTCTTTGGACACCATGAATCCAACATCAAACCTGGTTAATTATCATCTTTTTCGAAACGACATAGAGAGAACAGCAGGTTTGAATTTCTTCTGCGGACATCACATAACCCCTGAGTGCTTTTCAGTTTAATGTCGCCTCTGATTCTTTATGGGCAGTGTCATCTGGGCTTTAACAGCAGCATCATAGACCATCTGTGTTTGGGTTCTCTCTCTTTCCCTGATGTGACTTACCCTGTTAAACACGGGAAGCATCATGTAGAGCTTCTCCTCCTGCTCCTTCTGCGTCATGTGGCGAGGAGGGTGGCACAGCTCCGAGAAGAGGCGTCTCAGGTGCATCAGGCCAAGCGCGTTGTCCTGGGGGCTGCATTCCTCCTGCCTCGGCCGCCCCATGATCCTCTTCACCATGTTCATCTTGAGCGGCTTGGTCAGGGCAAAGGCAGCCCTGCAGACAGGAGAGGGAAGAGGTTAAAGACACATTTTATTACTTAAAAGTCCTGCCATGTTTCCTCTTTGGGAATAACTTCACCATGTCCACATTATAGAGTGTCAAGAATAATACAACTAAAATAAGAAAAAATGCCTTCGTCCAGAAAACAATAGGGCATGGACTGAGAAAGCCAGAGTCACCCAAGCCCTCCCAGAGAGGGGCGTGGTCAAACACAGCTCATTTGCATTTACAGCTACAGTCACAGAAACAGCCTGTTGTGAGCCGGGCTGAAATAGAGGGGTTTATAGGCATGTTAAAATACAGGATCAGAGTGGATTTTTAATAAGAAACTTCTAAGACATGTTTTGGGGAGCTCTAAGACTTATTTAAACTTGTTGAAAAGGAGGATAATTTGTGACCTTTAAGTAGACAGTAAAAGCAATAATACTTTTACAGTCGAACAGTCAAGTACAACTGAAAAGACCAGCTTAGCAATGAATTGATTATTTTTTTAAATGAGTTTAATTGCCTAATATTTCAGTTATCAATTCATCCTTTTGGTAATATGGCAAGCAAAAAAAAAAAATCGAACATTGAGGGTATTGGAGGCCAAGAGGTTAGTTTGTGAACCCCATGTACAGTCCTCTCTCTCACTTACCCACTCTCTCTCTTTCCCTGATTTCCAACTCTATCCACTGTCCTCGTGTCTCTCTAATAAAGCAAAAAAATAAAATCTGTAAATAAAGCTAATGCATGAAACAGTGAAGCACAAGAGTGGAATATTTTTATGAATAGAAAAAGGGTTTCATTTAAAAAACAATAAAAACGGGTGAAGAATTTTAAAAAAGCCGCACATTGGAGTCAGATGTAGAGAAACGGACACGTTCATAAAACATTTCAAACTGTACTGAGTGACAGTATTTCAAACAGTTCCTTTGACACAAAGGAATTGATTGTGTTTGCACTATATAGGAGCTTGGTGCTCTTGCACATTGTAGTCTACATGTTGTACTTCACTATTCTTAAGACATCATAAAAGAACTGTGCCAATTCTTTGTTGCTTGGTTTGATATATATTTAGCAATCATTTTCACAGGTCCTGTTCCTTTCAGATATCTTGAAAATGGTTGCTAGGAGACTTCACAGAACTGCAGAGCCTTCATCCAACACAGACGAACAGCCAACAATAAACAACAGAATCAGCAGCCCGGAACTGTGCAACTATAACCTTCTCATCAATCAGCACCCAAACTGAAACACAGACAGTACGCTGCTCAAGGGTGCACCGACAATGAAAGGAGAGTCATTCTCAGTCCTTCTCTCCATGTGACAGAGTTTGAGCCTCCAGGGGTGAAATCATGTTATTGCACTAAATTAATCATATAAAACATGTGGACTTGTTTACTCAGCATTACGAACAATGACTAAACAGTTTCTATAACCACATAGTTACATTACTATGGCTCTTTCTGATCTCATGACCTACAGTATGTCGCAATGTTGAAGTGGACACAAAAGAGGCTTCTTGCATAAGCATTAAACGGTTGTACTGTTTGTGTTACTAACTGCAATTTGCTCAACATTGGGATTTCCTTAATGTCTGAACATTACGCTTCTGCTGACTTCACATTCTTCATGTGTTCAACTGCAGCTAAAAAGCACTGCCAGCTCACTTCCACTTCTCTCAGGAAGTTCAGCAAACATTAAGGAGAGTTAGGAGACATGACACTTGACCATGTAGTCCCTATTTTCCCAGCGGAGGACGCTCTCTCCTCACAGTGGATTATTGTCACTGTAGACATTAGTCCCTTTTAAATAAAATGCTCAAGGCCGGAGTTTTGCAGGACTGTTTGTCTTTGACCATTACAATCAAAATGCTTGTAAAATTAAGATTATGGTATGTGAGATCCTGAGGCAGGACGCTAAATCTTTTTTACCATCGTAATTGTGAAGTGCATATGCGCAGTAGTCACATCGCAGTACGTGCCATGTTCATCAAGTGTCCTAAAGCATGTCATGCAGCCACTTTTCATTTGGATGCAAACAATAACTGCCAGTTTTCTTGTTTCCATGGCTAACAATAAAACTCTGGCTGATAGCATCATCAGTAGACAGAGAACTGATCACTGCGCATGCAGTCTGTGTGTCCCCTGCATGTAAAAATGTTCAGGCTACAGGTGACTCCACTGCAGTCACAGATACACCAGCATGACAGGCAGACGCTCAATCACAGATCACAGCAACTAGCCCCCTTTTACTTACTGTTTTACACCTGAAGCTAACACTGTACAGTCATGTGTGAGTCACAGGCAGCTTACGAAGTTGAACAAAATCGTAAGGCCCTTATTCTAACCCTCTAATCAATTGACAATTATCAAAAGCAGTTAAGGGACCATTGTTGTTGGTGTTATAAACCACACTAAACGACTGTACGTCAAGGCTTTTAAGGCAGCTTGCTATGCAAAAACCACATGCTAGGGTGGCAATATTAAAGTGAAAAAGCAAATTAATCAATCATGACGGTGACAGACCTTCATTATGGCATTGTTGTGAGAGCCCTCTTCAAAAAGTTGCCCTGCACTTTACTTTATAAACGAATGCAATAAAGATTCAATAAAGGGTGGTCCTCCTGGGTGCCAATTTTAATTTAAAAATTCTTTCAAAGTCAATTTCCAATCTTAATTTAACTAATCAATCACATGATACACCATGTACTGGCACGGAGTCAGATAAAATGTTGAAAATGACAAAGTGACAAAAAATTAAATAAAGGTGACACAAAAATGTAAAATAAGCAGTGAGGACTTAAAGATAAAGAAGTTAAATTCATGTCTCTTTTCAAAAGTCTGCAATAGTTATGTTTCAGAAAAAGGTACTTCATTATACATTTCACTTAATGTTAAGAATGCCACTGAACTCTGTCCCTGAGGCCGATGTACTGAACTGAACTCTGTGCACTTCAACCAAAACAAAACAAAAGATTTAAACAGGGTGAGAAGAATTCACTGCCGGGTCGCTGTACTTACACCAGAGGAGTTGAAATTTCAGTCTAATCACAGATTCAAATTTAATGTATAAATAATATGCTTGTCCACTTTTTCCCTTAAAAAAGGGGACATTTAAACACAACATCTAGTGCTGGTATCACCGTGCAGAGAAACAAGATGCTGCATTGCTCATTCTCAGACAGATCACAGGAGAAGGTGTTTGAAATAAGCGGCCACATGTTCCTCACCATGGGTCTGTCACTCTTCACTCCGAAATCCTTGCTCAAAGGCATTTCAGAAGAAGCTCCTGAGGACCCAAAATGCATTTTTCTCCTCAGGCTCTCATATGCAGACTTAACTAATCTGGATTTAAACCAGCCTCCCCTCTGGGTATGAGCCCCTCTTAGCTGCCTAATTGACTCTTGGCAAGCTTTCCCATCTGTTGGCTTTTTAAAAATTTTTTGATTCTATTGTTGTCAAATCACAAGTGCTGGCATTAAAGTGATATTAGAGTATTTTTAAAGTGGTCTGTAGACATAACTGGAGGCACAAAACTAATGATTGAATTATGTAACTGAGGATGCTCCTGCTTCCTTTCTCTGCTGCCAGTTTCCTCTTTTCAGAACAACAACCCGACTTTGTTCTCCTCTTGTCTGATTTTTATTAAAATGTTTGGGGCTTTTTGGCTGCAACAATTATTTCTTAAAAACAGCCCCATTTCCAAATCATTGCCAATCAATCAAATATATTTGCTTATAATGGCTGGTTTTTCATGGCACTATCGTTCTCTGGAGGAGGAAATAAAGTTATTTTGGCATGAACATCCTAATTTAAAATTTGTTTGCAGAGACTGGATAAAAAAAACATGATTAGAAAAAAGTAAATAAAACTCATTATTTTATGATCTCTTTTTCACAGGAAAACAATAAGACAGGTGGTTCCATTTGGTCCATATCCTGTTGTCCCTTACTGCCAGTTCAAGGTGGGATATTTACATCCTTGTGACGCTTTGTCAGTGATGTGTAACACACAGAGATGGGATGGTTGAGCGAAGTAATTTTGCCCCTGATCCGCCACCAAACGGAGTAACAGATGCCAACTGAGGGTGAGACGTTGGCAATGTGTAACGTCAGAGCAGGCAGGGCAGAACAGTGCAAGTGTCTCATACGTTAAGCTCCTGCTGTGTGTTTACAGGTCATGCCTCTTATGCCTCTGCAACACTTTCATGCAATGTGAAACCAAACACTGGGACTCCAATATTATTATGCCGTTGTGGAGGCTATGTGTAAGTACAAAGATTGATGATAGATGAAAATGGTTTCAGTGCAGTCGGTGACTCGATTGGCTGAAATAAGACATCCAATAAAAATAAAAGGCATGAGAAAACGAGCCTGCCTCTCAATTAGTTATTATGGTAGTGATCATTTTCCTGATTTCATCTTCTCAATCGTTAAGTGTCAAGTCTTGTGCAATACAGCATGATATTTGTGAATTGAATTTGTAAATAAAAGCAGGGTATCCTCTCAGGGGGTTGCTACCTCATTATGGACACATCCCTACCAGTCCAACTGAGATAGAGCAATGTGTATCCCCAGCTCATCCAAAAAACATCTGAATCCAAAGAACCAAGATGGCAACGACAATATTTTAGGCTTCAAAACAGCCGTCCACAAAAAGTCACTACTTCTTATAAACAGCCTTTGCTACTGATCTTTTACTATCTAGTATCTAAGCTGTACAATATGTGGACTGTTTAAGTAGGTAGGCGGATTATTAATTGTTCCCAGAGGTCTGACATTTATTGAGTGCTTTCTTCTTCAAGGTCTGCTTTGCCACGACCGGCATCTCAACAACCCATATCCACTTAGTCCCTCTTTTCTTCTTTAAAGAACAGTCAGAAAAGACAGCAGGAACGTGGAAAGAAACATAATGACAGAGACAGACGGCTTCCAAGTGTTCTTCTGATTTACAGGAACATGGCGTCTGTGGCAGCAAGGAAATTACCGACGACTTAAGTCTTTAGTAGCCCACACAGTAAGGCTGCCCTCTGTGTGAACTCCCACACTGCCTTCAACTGCTTAATAAGTTCTGTTACATCAGTGACTTCTCTCCTAAGATTGAAAGAAAGCAGACTATGGATCAAAAGAGACAAGACCTGAAAGGCTCAGATTGTAACATTAAAATACAGCCTGAGTTGGCAGCATCATTCTTGTTCAATTCAGCGTTTACTGCAGCAGCTCTGGCTGTGTGAGATAAGGCATTAGAGCGAGACATTACGGTGAAGATCCTTCTAAAACAATAACAAAGCTGCTGTCAGCTGCAGACACTGATAAAGTTATGTGTGTAAGTCAAAGAAAATGTTTGTTTTTTAGTGACACGGCTGTAATGATAGCATTTTACTGCAGACTAACAAATCTAAATGATATAACGGTATAAAGGTGAACTGAATGATTAAATCTCACCTTTCCACAACACTATGAAACAAAACTCACAAGAGGTCACCATTAGGTTTTATCTCAGTTTTGGGGTCACGGTTCGATTTCTCTGATTAATTTAGAAGTGACATTCATGCAAGTGACAGTTTGTTCCATCTAGTGCTGTTTAAAACCATCTGTGATCGTTGGTACAGTCTCTTGGTGTATTAAACATGAGACAAAAAAGAGAGGAAAACTAAAAAGAGTTGCAAACAAAAAAGCAACAGAGAAATGAATAACATCTCCTTTTATGAAAATATAGCTTATGAAAAGAATACAATGTAACACATGAGACAAAACATAATACAAGCCATCATATTTAAGATTGACTTGTGAGTCTGTGAGATTGTTATGCACCTGTGAGTGGTTCATAATGATAACTGTGAAGTGTGCGGCCACTGTGAGATAGCTTAAAGTTTCAGGGGAGGTCAGTCTGTTGTTGGTGGATAGAGCCAACAGGCTGAATCACCGCTAGGGAACCAGTTAAGGCCAACGTACTGAATGATGTGCTCACAGGATGACACACTGAAACGAGGCTTCTGCACTTTCATACACACTCGACACCACCGTGATGTTTGCTGAGATTAAAACACAATTACACCCCTATACTATAAAACATACACTTCATGAAAAAGAAGGCACAGTCACGCTTCTTCAGGTTAAAAAATACTATTCACTATTCACAGCATGAAAACTACTGATTAACTTTTCCTTCATTTAAAAAGAGGAAGTGAATGCAGAACATGGAGTCTTCTCAGCCAGGAAGTCATAAACTGACCTAAAAATAATAATTTAAACTAATAATGAAACTGATTAAGTTAAATCTATGAAGGGCAGATGATTGGTGCTGTTAAATGTGGTTTGATGAAGAGCAGGTTTACACCAAACCTCACCACCCTGGTGAAATACATTTTCTGGATTATGGGAGCCCTGTAGTGCACGAGCCGTCGTTGTCTTGGTTTACATTGAATGTAAGTCAACTGAAAAGTCGTAATTAAGCAACAAAACCATAAAGCTCTTATCAGAGGGAACCACTAACGCATTGTAAAACCTGAACTAGAGAGTTCAATAGCACTCTTCAGTTCCTTTACTTTTAATGGTCTTTATCAACAGACCAACCCAAAATAAATGTGTACAAGCAGCTGATAAAACTGTAGTCAAACCTGACCTGGATAAACAAACTCAGACTCATCAAATAGTCTTAAAGGACAGTTCTGGATATAAGAAAAAGCTAAATATATTGTGTATATCAGGCCTTTAGATATTGTTTTAGAACATAGAACTCTAAATGTCACCTGGTTTTTCATTTTAAACTTTGGTAGCTCATTTAAGAAAATCAGTGAGACAGCCAACCCCTGCAAAAATATGACCCATATTCTCTTGTGTCTTGTTTTGATTATGGAAGTCTTACACCATTACTGTCATGACATCTAATGACTCTGATAAGGGGAACTATTCTCAGCCCTGGGGGCGTCTTAAGCAGATCTGCACTGCTGACACCTTTCCTCTTTCTGTGTGCTCACATCATGTTTGTCCATTACTTCTTTCTCATAACACTTTAATCTGTGTCAAATTACAAAGTCTGCATCATAAAACATGAAATGAATTGAATCTCCAACCGGCTGAATGGGCGGACCAGAAGTGATAGTAAAACAAAGAGTGTTTGATACAAAGCTCGCCGAAGCTTTGTTAAAAAAGCAACAGATCTTCAGCACACTTGGCTGCGGCAGCCCACCAGCAGGAGGGCTAGAGAGTGATTAAGATGCATAGGCCTCAGCAGCATCAGCAGAAAAGCCATGTTCAGTTGCTGGTTCAAATGGAAACTCACATAAACAGACAGCCTGTAGAAAAGCTGCCAGTCAAGGATAAAAACTCACAGGATCATGTCAGAAATTGAGAAACCAAAAGCAGAGGCTGGTTTAAAAATATCCAGTCCAGTGGGCCCAGTTTCATGACTCATTGTTGAAAGCTGCATGTTTTAGAATGAACAAAAAAAACAGACAGGACAGATGGAAATAGGTTGGCGCTTCTTTGGGAAGGGGAGTTTCAGTGTGTTTGGTACTTTGTCTTTGATTTATATAGTCGCTGACTCTTACTGGAAAAGTGTGACAACAAATCTGACAGACAATGTTTAGGTCATCCAGCAGGGGTCATGACTTGAACAAAACAACAGGCAAATTAAGTGTATTGTTCTGAAACAGTTTTTTTTTTTCTTGAATAATAAATCTCTGCAGCTTTAATAGATTACCAAATTATTCAAAATTCATTCACAAGAACTTAGACCTGAGGATTTCCCATAATGTTACTGTGCCTGAAATAATGAGCATTTTCGGCCACAAGATCCTTTTTTTATGAAATCAAACATTAGTTTGAATAAGCTTCTGGGAACAACACAATGTAGCGGGCTGCCTCACAATGCCAGGGCTCTGCATTTACTCTGTGATATAACCGTTTAAAACTTTATATAATAAAATTACTAACCACAAGAGATGGATTAAGATCCCTCTGATAAAGCTCAGCACATGACTGTCTGATAGCATGGTTTGCTTTTTCCTTTTTATGAAAAACAAGAAAACCTTGTCTCTCAGTTTTAAATGTACAAGACTCCCTTCTGTTGGTTGGAATTTTTAGTCATTAATGGTCTTACATTTGGAATTTCTGCAGGAAATCTCTGCAGCAATACATAATTTGATTTAAATGCTGCTTTTAATACATTTTGCCTTGTAAAAAATGAAGCTTCTTTGATCTGCATGTGTCATTCTGGTATTTGGATTAATTTTATATGGACAACTTAAAAGCACATATTACATGGCAGTGTAACTAAAACAAGGTCTGACAGAACATTAAGCTCAAACATCCAGACAGGCCAGCAGTTTAGACTTCATCTGAGGACTAAATCAAAATCACTCCACAAGAAAAGTGTGCATGAACAAGTATATTTTGTAGGGTTGGTGAAAATAGAACCACAAAGTCAGTCTATAAACTGTGCCTGATAACTACTTGTAATAATGCCAATTTGTTCCATCTTAAAATACATGTGGTGAATCTGTCCTTCATCAACATCCACGGAAATGAGAAGTATTTAGTAAACTGTAATAAACAGGAAATCCCCTTTAAGCTGTATTCAAGAAGATGTATACCACTTATTGGCTCACTTTTAAGTCCACCTTACCTCAGATCAAAGCCAGCATTTCTTTCTGAACAATGCTGACTGTTGGCATTGCTGGACTTGGCCCTGTGTAACACAGAGTCAGTGAAGCAGACACAGTGCTGGGAGAATGGTAGAGTCGGAGCTCA
The DNA here is from genome assembly GCF_963930695.1 of Labrus bergylta. Taxonomy (NCBI): domain Eukaryota; kingdom Metazoa; phylum Chordata; class Actinopteri; order Labriformes; family Labridae; genus Labrus; species Labrus bergylta. The sequence goes on from NC_089196.1 coordinate 17,022,417, forward strand.
GCGGGGCCGGGACCACAAACTGGGGCAAACACATGTCATACGACTCAGCATAAGGCTGAGCTGGAAAATCAACAAAAGGAGAGGCAGTGATCTGCAGACAAACGCAGGATTACAACTCACTCCACCTATTTGGTAAGCAGAGCAGCGAGCGTCACAAAACCACAGAATCCAGGCCGAGGACATGTCATTTAGAGTTGTATTTGTGCTGCAATCTAAGCACTTATGTGTAGGAGAACACAAGACTGAAATGAAGAAGCTTGGACAATAAATCTACCCTGTGATGTCTGCCTTTTCCAATAGGGGTTGCTGCAGATGACTGCAATGGAGTGTGGAAAACAGTAGGCTGCGTTTTGGTAAGACGTGTCCGAGACATGCAAAAGCACAATAGCGATTAAGTACCGTAATTTTGTCCGGAAAGCTCCGGGCTTCAACGGCCAAATGCCCAAACGGCTTGAATCTTGAATTTAAGTTTCTATTAAAACAAACCAAGACTCCACAAAGTATGTTCTCCAAACAGTATATTTCCAATTTTCTTTTTGACAGCGAGGGAAAAGAGATGTAGCAGGGTGGCGCTGCTAGATACGTTAGCGTGGCTAGGTATCTAGCTTTGATCAGCGAGTCAGACGGTTGCAATACACAATGAATGGGGGTGAATTTTGACTGACATATGTAATATGTACTGCCATGCCCACAAAGTCCTGAAAAATGACCTAAACTGCAAAATAAGCTGTTTCTGAACAAAGTTTTCTAATAGTTATGAATGCTTATTCTTAGATTTTTTTGTGGCTGCTTAAGGATACATTCAATCTTGATATAGCTTATAGATTTTTAATATTTTGGCTCAGGTTTGTTGACTGATATAGGAGATTGGTGTGGCACTTGACTGAAAAAAGTAAACGAATATTTAAAGTTCCCTGGGGAACAGTAATCCAGTCTACTGACAGAATTTCGAGGACAGTTGCTTTGGCTTTACTTGTTTCTGTATTGGGTATAAAATATATCTACAGGACTGAGGGAGTACTTTATTTCAAGGGTTTGTCTCTCAATGAACATGATTTTTTTTTTTTTACTTCTTATCTGGAGGGACAGCCAGAAAAAAAAGTAAGCCCACTACATTGGCAAAAGAAATGCCGCTCTCCCTTCTTTCGTCAGAGATATGCGGGCTCCTTATCTGTTGATTGCACCTGAGGGACGCTGGACACCATTCACAAGGAACACAAATTGATAGCACAAGTTGTTTTTGTTTCCTCTCACAGCTTCATTGTGATATGTTTGCTATTGCAAATTGCGCAGACATTTTTTATGTCCTAATATTATCAAAATACTTCGGACATTGCCTGCCAATTTCCCTGAAGTGACTTTGTCCAACAGTTGACATATGCATTCAGACAGCTCAGCAGACGGTGTACCAAATCAACCTTAAGGAGCAGTGACATGACAGGGAGGGTTAAGACAGCAGCTTTGATGACGATAAGAAACTCACAGCAGCATCATACCAAGTGATTACCAAGTAAGCGCTAATGATACTCTTCATAAAAACTGTGTGAACCCCTGATCATGCAATCCTACTTCCATTACCGCTACAGTCAAAAGGGAAAAAAAAGCATCAAATCATGTCCCAACTCGGCTGAATCAAAAGAAAAGGAGTTGGTGGCATCAATGGAATGACAACTCCTCTGCAGCGGGGAACCGAGCCTGCATTCTCAGCCCTCCAGTCTTTTTCAAAGCTTTTTCTTTAAGCGGACGCCAGCTTCAATGAACATCTCTCAGAGTTAGCTCTAACTCCTGGGAGATGAAGGCATGCCAGTGCCCTGGAAAAGCCCAACTCTTCAAAGGCCTGTGTGGCGGTTCCTCAGGAGAAAGTGATGTAATCAGAGAAATGTCTCCTGTCTGATAGTTTACTGAGGTAGGTGGCAGCCAGGGAGCTCCGCAAAGAAGAAGAAGAAAAAAAAAAGAGGGGTTGACAAGAGTTGGATGAAACCAAACTTGCGAAGCAAAATGCTAATTTAGAGGAAGTGAAAGGCTTTGTAAGCAGGGTGGTGATTTCACACCACACTCCTGCCAAACGCTGCTACATTTGGACTGAGTCTGTCCTCTGCAAACAACTGTGACACATAACCTCCCTTTAGACACCTTTGTTAACTTATTAGCCACCAGATGATATAGAAAATGGACTCATGTTATGTCAGTCAAATCTCTGCAATGTACACCGAATTATGCAGAAAAACATGCATGGCATCTAAATTTAAATACCAATTACTTCAACCCTTATTTTGCCAGGTACATGACCACAGAAAGGGCTGCAAGCTGTGCTGATGCTAGATTCTCTTTAGATGATCCAGGGTTTTTTTGGTCAGATTCCTTCATTGTTCATCATTCACAATTATTTATTACAGGGTAACAAATTATTCACAGAGGTCTCATTCTTTACCAAAAAGCACCTGGCAATAAAAACAGGTAAAAACAATGAAGCAGTTGTGTGTAGAAAAAGTGATGCTTTTGGGGTGCTGGTTCAGCTCAGTGTTTAAAGCAGGCAGCCCATGTGCAAAGTAAGAGCCCTTAACACATCATCTGCAGGTTTGGTTCAGACCTTGGCCCTTTGATGCATGTCTACCCTACTCTGTCCTTTGCTTGTTTCCTGTCCTGGGGCGGCAGTAGCTCAGTCTGTAGGGACTTGGGTTGGGAATCAGAGGGTCACTGGTTCAAGTCCCAGCACGGACCAAGTCCAGGCCTGGTAGCTGGAGAGGTGCCAGTCCACTACCGAGGTGCCCTTAAGCAAGGCACCTAACCAGCTCAGGAGCACCCACTGTGGGCAGAGACCTCTCCATTAATGCATGTCCATAGGATCCTGTTTGTGCATGTGTGTATTTCAGCCCATGTTTGTGTAGCATGTTAACTAGACAGAGTGTAAAAACATGGGATCAATAAAGTATACATTATTACAAAAAATACTCTGAAAAAAAAGTTGTACGAGAACACACCGCAAAGACTACAGTCGACATGCGTGAGGCGTGAGACTGAAACAATTCTGTGTGTTCTCTTTTTACATTGTGACATATTTTCAAAATCACAAATCCAACAGAACTAAAAATGAATGGATTTCAACTAACAAAGTTACATTAGAGCTGTGAGCTGTACTTACAACAACAACCAGAAAGGCAGGAAATTATTTGATTCCAAACAAGCCCGGACATGACTAGAGTCAACTGCCTAATTGAGCCTAACTGAATATTAAAAACCTCAGTAAACAAACACCAGGGCTTATATTTAAGCAAGTGCTATTTAACTCCAGGCAGATACCTTTAAAACACTGGTAAACCTGGGACTATGCCCATACAAATGGAACAATAAGTATTCATCACACCGTTGATCATGAAAGTGAATGGAGATGTAGCAGCTATTGAGAATGGAAGATAATATCATGATTCAGTTTCTCAAAGATAAGTAACAAAAACCTAGGCCCAGATTTTTTACATAAATTCAATAGTACAGGCCTTTGCACACGAGTCGTTTTTTTTTGGATCTGTAATCCGATAAAAAAAAAAGTTACACACAGAATCCTTGCACACTGATTGTGATGTGTTTATTTTTCAAGTAATTGCAGAAAATGTGCACTGAGAGACAAGATAGAGTCCATGGACGAGTAAGGAGGGTTTCACCTGTTGATAAATGAGCTGCAGAATTATACCGATCGCTTCCAGGTGTATTTCAGGGTGTCAGGGTTCCAGTTTGATACGCAGTTATACTGGAACCACAAATTGAAAGAAGACCACCAGTTTCCTTGAGGTAATTGATCCTGAACAGCAGCTGACAGTATGTTGGAGGTTGGAACACTTGACAGACACTCTCACAAACACACACACACAGGTGGATTAAAAACAATAAACAGAAAATCAAACCTGTTCTGAAAACAAAATAAATGACAGACAAAAAGTTTCGCAGTCAGTCTGCAAACATGACTGATGTAACATGAGATTTTATCTCTATTTAAACATGTAGCAATTTGAACGGAAAAAAAACAACTCAGTGTGCAAAGGCCTTTACTGGATGTAGCTTTGCATCTTTTTGTTATAGACATGTCTTTTCAAAAACAATCAAATGTCTATCCGATAATAAGCCATCACTGGTTTGAGTATTGAAAAGCCCTTTCCTCTCTATAACCCTGCACACGATGGCTCTAGAGAAATAGAGTATTAAGTTACATATACAGTAGCTCTGGCTGCAACATCCTTCTCTGCTCGAAGGAGGTAATGATGGTAATCGAAGCTTATCGCACGACTGCACTCAGTCAAACTGAATTTACTGTAAGCATCTACAAAACTGCTTGAATGTTTAGTATGACTGTAAATAAGTGTGGCACAGTTACTGAGAAGCAATTCTTTTACATTAACAATAATAAACATGCTTTACTGTATTCACGAAGGTCGAGCTTGCCAGTAACAGTAAACAAACACCCTGGTCGCCGCGGAGACAAGCTCAGCATCCAGCTCAGCTCCTGATTCTCCCTACCTGCTGTTCTCTCTGCGCTCCGCCAGCATCTTAACTCCTCAGCAGCAAAAAGACCAAAAATGAATCCACTAGATCGGTAACTTGACTCCCCTTCCCTACAATAACGTTCCGTCTTTCTGATAAAACAAGTCGATGACAATGGTGTCATGCCTTCCTCTCACGGAGGGCTGGAAAGAGAAGAGGCAAAATGCGGAGGCATGACTTGTCTTCATTGGCAGTGCCAGGAGCTTTGTTCGCCAGCCAGCGTCCTGTATGAGTGCGTGCGTGCGTGTGTGTGTGTGAGTGTGTTTGCGTGTGTATGTGTGCGTGAGTATGTGTGTGTGGCCTGCCGGGACTGGCACAGCTGATCCCCCCCTGACACCGGGTGGGGTGTAAAGGGCTTTAGAGGAAGAAGAGGAAGGGAGGGTGGAGTATGGGGTTGTTGTGGCCGTCACAGCAAGAGGAATGTACCATTCAGACTGGGAAAAGAGGGGGAGGACATGCATGAAAACCATTCAAATTTCATCTGTAAACTGTTATATTTAGATTCAGGCTCAGTGGTTCACATTAACATTAAAAAATAAAATAAAAAAGTATCATCTGATAGTGAAAACACAATTTATTCATGATCTATTTTGTGTCCCATCTATGTTCTTGAAAACATCATTCTAATGTTGAGACAATAATTGAGAGGATTAATTTACCATAGCTCGGCAACATGGTAATAAATACATGATTTTCTGTTGAGCTATGGCATGAGAAATGCTGATAATAACTGTGGCCTGTGAAAATCAAAATGGTTTATTAGTGAGGAAAGTACCTAGTGTTGTCTCTACTGCAAAATCTGCAGCCTAAAGGACTGTTGTTGCTAAAACCATCCAAGGGTTATGATAGATTACATAAACTAGATTGTTTTATTGCAGAGGCTCATGATTGACGAGGTTGTTGACGGGTATCTGGTGTGTTTTCCCCAGCCAAATCTACTACAATTCTACAATTCACTTAGCAGACGCTTTTATCCAAAGCGATGTACATCAGAGAGTAAAGCCAATGGCATTGGGCAGGTAAGTTTAGGAGTAGTGGAAAAGAGGAAAAAATATTATCATAGTGAGGCGAAACACCATGCGAATAAAGCTCGCTCCCAAATGAGGGTGAACCTTGGGTTGGCTTTTACCAGCAGACGCAGAGTTGGCCTGCTTTCTGTTGGACAGGCAGTTGCCAAACAATAGCAGTTAGCTTATGCTAGCGTGCCGTATCTTACAATGTAGATACAAGCAGATACACACTAGCTGTGAGTGTGCGCTTGTGGTAGCCCTGAGTCCAGGAGGAGTCCAAGTGTGCCCACGTTTGGATGTTGTGTTTACAAGCTACAAGGAACAATGCTCGGGTGGCAGTAGCTCAGTCTGTAGGGACTTGGGTTGAGAACCGGAGGGTCGCCGGTTCAAGTCCCGTTGCGGACCAAATATGGAAGTTGGTCTGGTAGCTGGAAAGGTGCCAGATCATCTCTTGAGCACTGCCGAGGCGCCCCTGAGCAAGGCACCATCAGCTCAGGAGCGCCCGCTGTGAGCCGCTCCGTCACTCTGGCTTCTCTCCATTAATGCATGTCCATAGGATCCTGTTTCTGCATGTGTGTTCATCACTAACAGAGTGTAAAAACTGAAATTTCCCCTTGTGGGGATCAATAAAAGTAAATCTTAATGACTCTACTTTTAAGAAATTGGAAAGTAGTGCAAGTATGCCACACTTAGCAAAAACTAAATTATATTGCTCTAATAAGCGAAATTTCTAAATTTATTTGCTTATAAACAGGGACACAGCAGGCTTGAAATCTTCCAAACCCTTTCTGGGAGACAGAAATGGAACATCCTGAACCACTCAGTCTTCTGGTTCACTAAGAAGACAGAAGTGTGGTTTCCAGCAGGGGCAGACTGGGCCATATGGAAATTAGGCCAGCAGGGGGGAGGTTATCATCCACCTCACTGAATGAAACCGCTATGCAACCTCCTCCTCAACATACCATCAGGGGAAAGGTTGAATATACACTGGAAAGTGAAAAATCTTCTGCAGCAGAAGCTTCATAGCAGCCAGAGAGACCTGTTGTGCCAACAGAGCCTGAGGGCTTCTCCATTACCTCGTATCACTCAACAGTTACTTGGATGGTTTTTTTGCTCTTCTCTGCATACTAAGTGCAGTTTTAAACAAACTTGACAGCTGCTCATCATGCGTCATTTTATTTTCCATTCAGAATGAAGGAAACTTGAAAAAAAGCTACAAAGTTCTTCAATAAATAGCACAATATCAACACTTGATCAACATTAATAATAATCAATTATCTATGATCATAAACATTTAAAATCGTCTATACCAATTTGAGAAAATCTCTGTTCCACCGTTACCATTACAACCTACATACAACACCCCAATACTCTGTTTGAATACAACGCCTCCTCATACCCAAAGGCTGGCATACACACAAAAAAAAAAACTTTCTTCATTTTATACCATTTATGAAGCAACTGTAGAACATTGTTTTCCATAAATTTACATATTTATATTAACCTTTTACTGTATATAAAGTATATTTATTAATTTGTTAGGGGACTATTTTCGGTGGCAGATTACTGCACCTCAGGTGATCTAGTTAGTATTCATGGCAGCAGGATTGTGTAAATGGTATAGCCCCAGAATAGTTTATCTCTAATATTTGGTACACAAACATATGTGTGTAGTGTACTGATGTGGATTTCAGTGTTCTGCTGGCTCTCATGACACGCAGGATATTTCCTTGGAGGTTAATTAAAAATGATTCTATCTTTTGCTTTTTGAATGCTCCATGCTCCTTCTTTGAGGAGGACGATGACTGGTACAGTGCTGCTGACGTCTGGTGCCTTTAGTGACACACACACACACACACACACACACACACACACACTCTCTGTCTCTTTCTCTGCGATGCATTTTACACCGTCTGAAAGCTTGTTTGGTGCATTGTAAAGGAAATTAGCATCTGCCTTGAGCTGCATTACCCACAAGAATGTAATGTAGCTATTGAGCTTCACCTGATCAATAACAAAAGCACCTCACAAAGCCGCTCCCATCCCACAACAAATGAGATCATTAAAGTATCATCTTTAATTGTAATCTTTGGTTCTTTTGTGTACACCAGTCTCTGCTATCTTAAACTTCAATCTCACCCCATTCCCTGAGAACCTCTTCACTTATTTGAAAAGGTTCTCAGGGTATGGAGTGAGATTCCCTGAGAATTTTTTTTTTAATTATTATTTGGCCTCAGACGTAAAAATAAATGTCTTCACAGGACCTACAATATACGGTCATTAAATACAAGTAGGACAAGTAAGACATGACTCGCGCCCTGGTTACACCTAACATTCAACTTCATAAAAGTTAGTTCAGTGAATAATTAAGAAACCATTAGTTGCAGATCCACACATGATCATATAGCTAACATAGTACATTAAAAGGGCTCAACACTCTTGATAGTCTAACGTGATGTTGTATGCTTCTTGCACATCTAGTCATCAATGTGATTTTGACTTAGTGTGTGATAAAGTAACTGTTTGAACAACCTTGTCATCAGAGCTGGTTAATGTTAAACTTTTGAAAGTTATTTACAGTCAGCAGCAGTGAAAAGCAGGGTTTTCAAATATTATTCTGTTTTATTCATGCTCTGTCTTGACGATGTGAATATAAATGGACTAAAATATAGCATCCCAGGTCCAGGATGTCTTCAATTGGCTTATCTAATTCTGCCTGTGGTTTAAAACCAAAAGTTGTCAAATTTGGTCAATCGAGCCCAATGTTAACGGCAACAACTACGCTAACTTGCTGGCTTTATTTAAACACATTAGTACATAGACCCAGAGCTTTCTGCTCACAGTAAATACACAGAGCCTTATATGCAGACATTAACTCAACTTCTCTGACATGCTGCAGACACAGGTGCAGCCCACATGTCAACAAAACTACTCAAACTAAATCAGGTTTCTATATTAGATCAAGATGTTCAAATGAGGTGTAGTTATTTTAAAAGTTGAAACAGCTCTACTGCAGCTACATTCAGTGATTTAACAACATCCTGGTGCTCACTGCCAGTCATTTCTCAGTCTGCTTTACTTTGAACTTTGAGTGGTTCAGTTTGTTTACACCTTTCCAACACAATTGATGAACTATCCATCAGCTTCAGGTTGCTTCAAGTTTGCAGTTTTGAAATCCTAAACAAAATTCCATACATGGTAAGTAAATAATCTCTAACGTATTTTTACACTGACTTTGAAAACTTACAAATGAATTAAGTATATTTTCAATATGATTGCTGGCACTTGATGCTGTTAAAGGATTGCCCTTGTCTACAGATGCTTACAGCTAGCCTACAGGTGCTGGGGTCATAACAGTAAAAAAAAAAAAAAAAACAGCATTTGGCTGGATTATACAGATGATGGAAGCATGAGGATGGGTTTTATAATATTTCACCAAACGTATTTTTCACATCATGAACTACTTACCGTAACTGAGTACCATAAGAAAATACTCAAGGGGACATGATTTGCTTTGTTCGCTTTTTGTTTGATCCATAACTTTCTGTATTATCAAAATAATAATGTTTTTTTTACAACTGCACCATCTGACTCATGCTGTGCCTTTTAGAGGTGGGAAAAAATGGATTTATGTAAAATTCAAGGTTCTTCGCTTCCAAGTTTTAAAAACGATTCATTACTTCCAAAAGTCATTTTTTGGTTTGTTTTTTTCCCCCGGTTAATCAGTCACTCCTTGCTAAGTGCTAGCTAGCTTTTTAAAACTGTAGAATGACACATGGACTGGAGTAGATCCTGAAGTAATTCATAGACTTTGAAACAGCTCAATTCTGAATCTAATCGTGACCCCAAGAATTGAAATCGAAACGTGAGACACCCAAAGATTCACAGCCCTACTGCCTTTCTTTTAGATAGTGTTTAAACAAAGATAATATCGTGCTGATGGAAAACCATTTCTACCCACTTGATCAGTTTCTCAATGTCCTGGTTTGACTTCGCTCACACTTCTATGGGATGTCAGTAAACAGTGAAAGAGCACGACAGTTTGTAATTCCCTTGGTTGCACCATAGTACACATTTAGCCTCATTAATAGCCCCAGTTATAGTAAAGTGACTGTGCACGAAACCTATACAGTCTTCCATGTAATCAGGAACAATGCAGTAACCACACACACACATACACACACACACACACACACACACACACACACACACACGTACACACACACACAGGACTTTAGCCATCACATTAGGCACAGAGCAGAAGTCTATACAGGCAGGAAATGAGGCCGATGTAATGCACTAAATATGCCAGTCATTGCAGCTTCACTAACAGCAGACTTTAGCTGTCTTATTTCCAAAAGAGTCCAGGTTTGCACAAACATTGCTGATAATTTACTCTCATCGTGGAGTGACAAAATATCACTCCAAAAAAGAGTGTTGTCATGATTGGTGAAACCAAAGAAGATCAGAGAAAAGGTATCCCTTCAATCTTTTTTTTGGCAGATTGGGTCATTTGATTTGGAAAACAAAAGGCTGATATTTAAGTTGCATCATCAGAATTGAGATGTGATGATGAAGATGATGAAGATGATGAAGATGATTGATGAGGTGCAGTGACAGTGTTGTAAAATGTATTCAACATGGCTGGCCTGCAAATGTCATCTAAAGAATCAGATGGTAAAAAAATAAATTAAAAAAAAGCACTTTAAGAGCCTACTTTACTCCACTTTGTCCCACTTGGGTGCAATTTATTTAAGCACAAATTAATTAAATTAAGCATTTAAAAAGAACTTGCTTATGCTCTGAAGGTTCACATCTTTCACGCAATGTTAAGTAATTTTCAGGGCAAATTGAAGTAGCCTATTTATTAATTGATTTAAAAAGGTGTTATCATAATAATGGCCGTAACTCAGCCCACAGAAGGTATTTATTTATTTATTTATTTATTTAGCTTTTTGAAACATGGGATTACAAGTCAAAACATCAATGTGGACCCGGTGACCTGTTTGTATCTCTGCTGTGTTGTGTTTTATCATTTATCCATATTAATACGAGCTATGCGTCTGAAATAAAGCATTATTTATCTGCGAAACAGAACAATAAGGAGAGTTGTTTTAAAAACAGCAGCAGACTTGTAAAGTGATAAAGAAATACAGAGATGTTAGCTAGCTCACGTCCAGTTAGCTGAACCAGCTGATTGCACTAGCATCGCAACATCTTAAACGTAGACGCTTGGCCTTTCATAAACACACAGCCAATAAAGAAAGCTCTATTATAATGAGCATAATGGGACTGAATGCGCCGTCCTGGACATTGCTAGTATGCGGATAACTTGAACACAGGTGCTCCTTTAATGCTGCTGTAGCTAAATAAAAAAAACTAACCGAGATGTGCTAACTCTCATGCTAGGCCGCTGCAGGGACCAGTGTGCCTTTACTTTACGTGTGTCCGTCAAACACTCACCAGTAAGCAGCAAAATCCGTCGGCTAGAACCGTGAGCCCGATGTGTCAGCTACGTGGGCTACTGCGAATATATCCATGTGTCACAAACGAGCCATTATTCCGAAAGTGGTCACTGCTGCCTCCCCTTCATCCTGGTGGCCATTTTTTCCTCTAAACACTTGAAATAAACCAGCCAGATCGCAGCGCTGATATTCCTCATAACAGCATCCTCCTCCTCCTCCTCCTCCTCCTCTCACCACATGCGAAAGACAACCCTGACATCTGTTGGATACATGGAAGAAGACACTCTGGGTTAAAATCACTTTTCCTGTGTTGTAGATTATCAGTGTGACATTAGATCTCTTGTAATGTTTTTCATTTGCTTCTCCATGTTTTGATTCACTACTTTTACTCTATTATCTCATAAAAATCTGATATTACTGTAGTGGTGCCATTTAAATTTTCATCCTCGAGACAAAATGTTGTGTTGTTGTACTTTTCTTTTAGTTTCTTAGATATTTTTAAATCTTTGGTTCCTCTTGGTCTCAGCTCGTGTTGTTGGGTTCTTGTGTTTCCTGATGGTTCTTATGATGGTTCTTGTTTTTCCTGGGTTCTTATGATGGTTCTTGTGTTGCCTGGGTTCTTATGATGGTTCTTGTGTTGCCTGGGTTCTTATGATGGTTCTTGTTTTGCCTGGGTTCTTATGATGGTTCTTGTTTTGCCTGGGTTCTTATGATGGTTCTTGTGTTTCCTGATGGTTCTTATGATGGTTCTTGTGTTGCCTGGGTTCTTATGATGGTTCTTGTTTTGCCTGGGTTCTTATGATGGTTCTTGTGTTGCCTGGGTTCTTATGATGGTTCTTGTTTTGCCTGGGTTCTTATGATGGTTCTTGTGTTTCCTGATGGTTCTTATGATGGTTCTTGTGTTGCCTGGGTTCTTATGATGGTTCTTGTTTTGCCTGGGTTATTATGATGGTTCTTGTGTTGCCTGGGTTCTTATGATGGTTCTTGTTTTGCCTGATGGTTCTTATGATGGTTCTTATGATGGTTCTTGTTTTGCCTGATGGTTCTTATGATGGTTCTTGTTTTGCCTGGGTTCTTATGATGGTTCTTGTTTTGCCTGGGTTCTTATGATGGTTCTTGTGTTGCCTGGGTTCTTATGATGGTTCTTGTTTTGCCTGGGTTCTTATGATGGTTCTTGTGTTTCCTGATGGTTCTTATGATGGTTCTTGTGTTGCCTGGGTTCTTATGATGGTTCTTGTTTTGCCTGGGTTCTTATGATGGTTCTTGTGTTTCCTGATGGTTCTTATGATGGTTCTTGTGTTGCCTGGGTTCTTATGATGGTTCTTGTTTTGCCTGGGTTATTATGATGGTTCTTGTGTTGCCTGATGGTTCTTATGATGGTTCTTGTTTTGCCTGATGGTTCTTATGATGGTTCTTGTTTTGCCTGGGTTCTTATGATGGTTCTTGTTTTGCCTGGGTTCTTATGATGGTTCTTGTGTTTCCTGATGGTTCTTATGATGGTTCTTGTGTTGCCTGGGTTCTTATGATGGTTCTTGTTTTGCCTGGGTTATTATGATGGTTCTTGTGTTGCCTGATGGTTCTTATGATGGTTCTTGTTTTGCCTGGGTTCTTATGATGGTTCTTGTTTTGCCTGGGTTCTTATGATGGTTCTTGTGTTGCCTGATGGTTCTTATGATGGTTCTTGTTTTGCCTGATGGTTCTTATGATGGTTCTTGTTTTGCCTGGGTTCTTATGATGGTTCTTGTGTTGCCTGATGGTTCTTATCATGGTTCTTGTGTTTCCTGATGGTTCTTATGATGGTTCTTGTTTTGCCTGGGTTCTTATGATGGTTCTTGTGTTTCCTGATGGTTCTTATGATGGTTCTTGTTTTGCCTGGGTTCTTATGATGGTTCTTGTGTTGCCTGGGTTCTTATGATGGTTCTTGTGTTGCCTGGGTTCTTATGATGGTTCTTGTGTTTCCTGATGGTTCTTATGATGGTTCTTGTTTTTCCTGGGTTCTTATGATGGTTCTTGTGTTGCCTGATGGTTCTTATGATGGGTTCTTGTTTTGCCTGGGTTCTTATGATGGGTTCTTGTGTTGCCTGGGTTCTTATGATGGTTCTTGTTTTTCCTGGGTTCTTATGATGGTTCTTGTGTTTCCTGATGGTTCTTATGATGGTTCTTGTGTTGCCTGGGTTCTTATGATGGTTCTTGTTTTGCCTGGGTTATTATGATGGTTCTTGTGTTGCCTGATGGTTCTTATGATGGTTCTTGTTTTGCCTGATGGTTCTTATGATGGTTCTTGTTTTGCCTGGGTTCTTATGATGGTTCTTGTTTTGCCTGGGTTCTTATGATGGTTCTTGTGTTGCCTGGGTTCTTATGATGGTTCTTGTTTTGCCTGGGTTCTTATGATGGTTCTTGTGTTTCCTGATGGTTCTTATGATGGTTCTTGTGTTGCCTGGGTTCTTATGATGGTTCTTGTTTTGCCTGGGTTCTTATGATGGTTCTTGTGTTTCCTGATGGTTCTTATGATGGTTCTTGTGTTGCCTGGGTTCTTATGATGGTTCTTGTTTTGCCTGGGTTATTATGATGGTTCTTGTGTTGCCTGATGGTTCTTATGATGGTTCTTGTTTTGCCTGATGGTTCTTATGATGGTTCTTGTTTTGCCTGGGTTCTTATGATGGTTCTTGTTTTGCCTGGGTTCTTATGATGGTTCTTGTGTTTCCTGATGGTTCTTATGATGGTTCTTGTGTTGCCTGGGTTCTTAAGATGGTTCTTGTTTTGCCTGGGTTATTATGATGGTTCTTGTGTTGCCTGATGGTTCTTATGATGGTTCTTGTTTTGCCTGGGTTCTTATGATGGTTCTTGTTTTGCCTGGGTTCGTATGATGGTTCTTGTGTTGCCTGATGGTTCTTATGATGGTTCTTGTTTTGCCTGATGGTTCTTATGATGGTTCTTGTTTTGCCTGGGTTCTTATGATGGTTCTTGTGTTGCCTGATGGTTCTTATCATGGTTCTTGTGTTTCCTGATGGTTCTTATGATGGTTCTTGTTTTGCCTGGGTTCTTATGATGGTTCTTGTGTTTCCTGATGGTTCTTATGATGGTTCTTGTTTTGCCTGGGTTCTTATGATGGTTCTTGTGTTTCCTGATGGTTCTTATCATGGTTCTTGTGTTTCCTGGGTTCTTATGATGGTTCTTGTGTTTCCTGATGGTTCTTATGATGGTTCTTGTGTTGCCTGATGGTTCTTATGATGGGTTCTTGTTTTGCCTGGGTTCTTATGATGGGTTCTTGTGTTGCCTGGGTTCTTATGATGGTTCTTGTGTTTCCTGATGGTTCTTATCATGGTTCTTGTGTTGCCTGGGTTCTTATGATGGTTCTTGTGTTTCCTGATGGTTCTTATGATGGTTCTTGTTTTTCCTGGGTTCTTATGATGGTTCTTGTGTTGCCTGATGGTTCTTATGATGGGTTCTTGTGTTGCCTGGGTTCTTATGATGGTTCTTGTGTTGCCTGATGGTTCTTATGATGGTTCTTGTTTTTCCTGGGTTCTTATGATGGTTCTTGTGATGGTCGGGTTACATATATGTCTGGTTGTGTATCGTGCACTTTGGGTTCTTTTCTGTTGAATTGTATTTAATTGTTTTTTAGTGTTTTGCATCTGTTATGTTCTTGCTGTTGTTAATGTTCTTCTGTGTTTGGTTTAGTTTGATTTGTTCTTGTTTGTCAAAGCACTTTGTAAACCTGTGTTTTTAAAAGGTGCTATATAAATAAAGTTATTTTTATTTTTATTTTCATAAAATCTTTCAGGCTGCTTTACAGAAGTTTCATGAACAGGATAATCTCATGCTTGTGTTGATTGTTTGGATCATGAATGTGTTTTAATGTCACAGCCTCTATTACAGTTTTGTTCTGAGGCGCCTTAAACGTGGGATCTTTATTCTGTCTTGACTTAGAGAGATATTTTTCAAGTGAAAGGAAGAATATAAAAAATGGTAGAAAACCTAACCTGTTCATTCAGTGATTTTCTCTCATTTCTCACATGAAAGTTTGTCACACCCTCTACAATCAGAAACCTCTCGTCAAATTCCAACCAGGCTCTGAAAATACCGTCATGGACAAAAACCCTGTCCAGTGGCATCACTGTCACATACCGAAAAGACACAACCTACTTGGTTTTGAAAGCTTAATGCATTTATGTTTTCTAAAACTAGTTTTTAAATGTATCAACAATCTGGCCCCTGAACCTATCTCCATATATGTTCAGAGACAGGATGGAAACAGGGTAACAAGAAGCACCGTGAATGGAAACTGTAACAAACAACAATGTAGCTCTACATGTGGACAATCAGCTTTCTCAATCAAAGGCTGTGAACTCTGTTAACACATTACCACCTGAAATAAAATTAATCTCAGACTTAAAATCTTTTACAAAAAAGGTGAAATGCTGGCTGAAAGCAAACCAGAGCTGTACCCACTTTTAAATAGTATCTTAAATCTGTATTTTAAACAGTTTTATATCATTTGTATTGTCATATTGTTGTTCATGTATTTTAATGTATCCTCATATAGTGTAGTCTCTGATGGTTTACCCAAAGGTCCAACTAGGGACATGAGTTGGAAATTAGCATTAGCATGCAGAACATCAGTTTCATGCTTTAAAACTATGTTAAATTGCATTTTCCCTATTAGATAAATACATTCAAATTCAAATTCAAAAAGGGAAGTAATCATTTATTTTTCATGTGTGTATTAACTCTCTCTTTGTTTGCAGAATTATTCTCTTTTCAAATGCAAATAAATCATAAAAGATTTGTTTTCCATATGTACATTCCTGTGTGGAAATTGAATTAGTATTGAAGCCACACACAGACTGTGCACGTGATATATGGAAATTATAAAAGGGAGTTCAGGTACTGTATGTATACATTAAAACATGAGAATTTGCATAATTACCATTTTTTTAAAAGGTAAAAGCCTTTGAATCTCTGTTTGATGGTTTGCATTGAAAAACACTAATAGTCATTTTCTCAAATCTCATCTCAACTTAATTGAGACATGAACATGAAATCAACATTTAATATGGCAAAAACATAAAAAAATAAATAAAATACAAACGACAAATAGAACAAAAAGTAAAGCAGTGGATTAGAGCAATGTGGGAGAAAAATATAGCTACTACAAAATATAACAAATCAATAATTAAAAGTCAGTGAAAAGTAAGTCAGGTCTTTCTCCAGTAGTGGGCACTGGAGTAAACTTCTTGTTGCCAGCTCCTGCAGAGATCTTAATCACAATAGGTCCACTGAATGAAACTGTCATATCAGATATGAAACACTAGGTGGGAGAAGTTCTCTTTGGAGCATCATGTGCAGTAAAGGTGACTGTGTGGGCGCTGTGGTTTGCTTTGAGTAAATAAATCACAAACCACAGCCACCTCAGGAAGTCAGTGAGAGTGATGGATATCACACCGTATGAATCACTTCCTCAGAAGGTAAACAGCTTCTCAGTATTTTCACACTGATTCTTTGAATTATAAAATGAAGTGACATGGTGTCATTGATTTTCCATCCCTTTGAAAATAGTGACTCCTGTAATCTTCTTTGCAGTTTGTTGATTTAACACGCAATCTTATTGTGTTCTTGAATGGGTTCAGCCCTGGGAAGTTTCTGAGTGGGAGGTTCATGATAACTTAATGATTAAATGATTTAAAGTCACGTCAGACCTGAAAATCTTCCTTGCATTTCCAGTTGGTGACATATATTTTCCAACGGAGCTCAGTCCTGGGTGAAAGGTTCACTGCTACTGTTTGTGTGAAAGAAATACAGCCAGCTTTGAATCTTAATTTTTAAAATTAAAAACCAACAATATATAGAAATAGCATTAACCTTTAATAATGTGGGGAACAAGACGTGCTCTTCTTTCAAACTTCTCTCAATCGTTATTTCTTCACTTTTCATTACAAATATTACTCATGTCATGTTAATCGCTTCAATGTGAAATATTGTACATACTTTACATTCCTACATTTATACTTCCATAACCATGATCTGTTTTCTATACATAACAAAATGTTTTTTCATGAGTAGGACAAGTAGGAATTTGAATTTGAATATTTTTCTTATTTAACACAACCTACTGCAAATGATACCCAATCTCATTCACGTTTGAGAGGGACTTACTTTCCTCCCATGTGCACTATGCATTGTCATGTGCTCAATCCTAAAGTCCACCTTAAAGGCCGAGCACTGACCCCTTGCAGACTTCAACGACATCATGCTGCGTTTTTTAAGGTTGAATTCTGGGCTTGCTATGCCTTATTTAGAGATAGGACAGTGGATCGAGAGAGAGAGTAAGGAACGTCATGCGGGAATGGAGCCACAGGTCGGAATCGAACCCCGGCCGCCCACTTAGAGGACTACAGCCTCTGTATAACATTAATTTACTTTAGTGGGAGTCTGGACAATCATGTCCTTTGCATCAGTTCTCATCAGAGTCCTCAAAAACCTGGTGATTTGATCGGAAAGCACTAAACACTCACAAACTTACAAGGAACACACCTCAAAGTTTGTTTGAGTGTGGATATTGAGGTTGGGTATGTTAATGTAAATGCATTTTAAAAGATTGTGGTAATTTCACATATCTATGAGTGAGGTTGTTGGCTGCCATTGTTCAAATTGGAACAGGGCCCTCCAAAGTTTCTAGAATAAATCAACTAGAATTGTGGGCTGTAGCTCTTGCAGGCTCCCTTTGTGTTGTTCTTTTTCCAATATTTATGCTTTACACAAGTTTAGTTCTTACAATTCTTTGACTGCTGTTGGTAGTTTTATTAATGTAGTCTTGACTAAGAAGAAGGAAGGTTTATGTGACCAAGATACAAGAAAGAAATGCATTCCCACAACGTGACCCTAAACCAGGGCAGGACTGAATGTGCTTCAGCTACTCTTGACCAACATTTAGATGTCGGTTGGTGAAAATTCCCCGACCTTAGATGATTGAGTAAACACTTTAAAGACACAACAATGCATCCAACAACTAGATTCAACTGAACTGGCAACACTTCAAAACTCTCAAACAAGCCCAAACATGAAGCTTACCGTCAGTGAGCAGCATTCAAAGAGGAAACAAAGAGGAGAAAACGAAACCGATCTCAATGAGATGATAACCTGTGAAATGTGTAAAGACTTGAAGTAGAATTTCTCATCAGCAGTCAGCAATTGTGGAGGTCAACCGTAACACACATCCTCTACTGTGGTCACTGTATGCAAATTTGAAAAAAACAAAACAACGTTAAAAATTAGTTGACCTTGTTTCCAGTGAAAGAAGAGCTTGACGTATTCACAGTTTCACTTCAACATAAAAGATAAAAAGGAACTACTATGAGGATTTAAGTTATCTCAGCGACTTAAATGAACAAAGGCAATAAATACCTAAAACAATGTATTTATTTTTTACGGTGTGGTCTTATTGAGATATAACAATTCAAGAGTATTTTCAATGTAGGTATTGTTGCCTTTCTTTGAAGGTTATTTATCAAACTTTAAATTATTGTTCGTCATTAATCACCTGCCAAATGTAGTATGAGAGATTCAAATGTGCATAACAAACATAGATTTGATCAACCTTCAGGCATGAAGACATTCATGCACTGTTCAGTTCAATGTCAGCAGTGTTGATTGTTGTGTCTTCTGCTGTCTTTGAAAGATTTCTGAAGCCTACAGCGGGATGAGTTGGATCTCTATATACCACTCTGACTTCATCTGCCTCATAAATAATGATTTTATTCAGCTGAAGAGAATTTGTGAAAAGCATAGTCTAAAAGACCAGTTCTCAATATATCAGATGTCTTGTTGAGTGTTTGGTGATAAGATTGTTTCCACTCTCACAGCATGTTTGTCTGTTGATGTAAAGCTGGAGACAAGGGAACGTAAGCGTAGCTTAGCATAAAGAGTGGAAACAGGTGGAAACAGTTAGCCTTTTCTCTGTGCAAAAAGAACTAACTCCACATCCCAGTTGGCTCTAATTTCATCCATAAAAGTATCATACATACATTTGTTAATATTGGCTACCACCCAAGGTGTAAGAATAACAAGTTTTTGTTGTACTGTGGGTAAATCATTGCTCCTGGTCAAACATAGTTTTTCACACAGCTCACCGTACGACCGCAACTTACAACACTTTAGTGCATGCATCACTGAATTCCAAAAATCTTGTTTTCAACTAAGAACTGAAAACACTTGAAAAGGTTAAAAGTAAATGTAGCTGAGGTGCATTTCAGTAGATCCTTTGTTTCTCTCATTCTGTCATGATGATAAATTGGCTTTTTTTTGGTTCAGTTCTGTGGTTGCACCACAGGATTTGAAAAAATAATATCATTTGATATTAATAATTATTTAAAAATACTGTCGGAAAATTCAAATTAGGTAAAAGCTAATGTAGTAAAGTGAAATAAGTTATTCTGGAGGTCCTTTGTTGTTCCTGATTCAGTCTCTCTCTGCAGGGCTGTTTTTTCCAGTGGTGCAGATGTTAGAAAGCCCTATAACATAAATAAACTAACTGTCAGCACATACAAACACAAGAATTGGTCTACTGTGACTCTTTTGAAATCTTTAAGCTGGGACAGCTTGAGATCCTGAGTTTCGATTTCTGCACAAATCGCCTTGCTGGTATTTGGAACAGCATCGGGATCTTCCCACATGCATTTTGTTCTTGCCTGCTTCCTTTTTCACAAGTGTTTCTTATTTCTTCTTCTTCTTAGCACTTACAATAAATCATCCCCTTGACATGAAGTCAGCCTCTTCTTTCCTGAAAATCACATGGTTCCCCAATGCTTTGTTTATGCTCCCATTCTTGCCTTTCCCTAGTTTGAGAAACATTTCCAGAGAGGATGGGGGTGTTCTCAGGGTGTGAGCTGTGAGCGGTGAATGCATGCATGGACACGGATACAATGAAGTGCACTGTGGCTATTAATTGGTATTTAGACATGAAGCGACTCTTTTTGTTCATTATATTCAAGCTATAGCAGCAAATCAAAAACACATCTGCAAGTGGTGAATTAACAAACACAATTATCTATTAAACTAAATATTAGTGCAGAATATATAGAAAAAGATTGCAACAAAGCCTTCTATGAAGAGACTTTTTACATATTTACCCATATTTAAGTGTTTTCTTTCCATTTATCAGTAATTGTTTCACAGTTTGTAAGTGAGTCAGTTCTCCTAGAGACACCTGCTCAAGCCCTTGCCAGTTTCCTGGGAAAAGGAAGATACAGATACAGATAAGATACAGCTGTTATTTCAAACTTTCCATGAAGTCATCTTGAAAGTAAAACCTGTAGTTCCCGGCATGTTATCTACCAGGAACGTCTTCAAAACTTCCGATGTCTGCAGCAGAAGAATGCACAACTCGATTTAATTGAAATGCTCTAAAACATTCTGTCTGTAATCCAAACTCTCCTCATGAATCTAAATCATGCTGCAGAAAGTGGACTGTTGACATAATCAAGTGTTCAGGTAGCATCAAATGTTCAAGCCCTGCGGGTGAGTCTCGACTGAATCCGTCACATGAGCAACTGCAACAGATTAGGATGTCAGAAATAGTGATGCCACAATGAGCGAAGGATATTTAAATAAGCACTCACTCATGCATTTGATTTTTTCACGTGTGTTTCTAAGATTTCGCTAATTTTAAATTTGAATTTACAAGCTTTGTTGGCATGAATGTAAAGGACAGTGCTGCCAAAGCATCCATGAAATAATGATACAAAAAGCAATAATAATCAATAGCAGAGTAATAATAGTAATAGTTACTGATCGTATAATAACGAACTGAATATGAAAGAAAATATTTCAAATAATATTAAGCAAACAAATAAACACTGGAGACAGGAATTTTTGTCTGTGTTTATGTATTTATTAGGTGCATGTGTGTGTTTTAGCTAGTTTCATGTGTGTCTCATTAGTGTTTAAAGACTTAGAAAGAAGAACGATTTAATGCATGCTATGTCCCTTTTTTCCATGGAGATGGAGTCATCACAAAAGCTGCAGCCAAAGTAGTTCCTCTGAAAATCAGAGCTTTTTAAAAAAATGTTTGCGCAGTGTTCAGTTTAATATCTCAGCATGTCTTACTACAGTGTGGAAAGGGTGGCATTTTTTTCTTCTCTTCCTCTTTGCTCATTTTTCCAGATAACTTATTTCCACATGCTGTGATACTATGGAAAAACAAACTTTACTGTTGTTGTTTGAGTGATAAAGAAACCATGAAACTGACGTCATTGAGTCATTTCTCTGTCAGCACATATCTACTTCCGTTTTAAATGGAAAACCCACTGACTGTCACAGTTTTAATGTGCACTGGGTCAGCGGTATACAAAGTCAAAATACGTTTTAGAATTTAATTTCATAAAATAAAGTGAGGATTGTTTTCCCCTCGGAAACATCTAGCTAGCTGCTCCCCCTATTTCCAGTCTGTGCGAAAATAAGCTAAGCTAAGATAAGCTATGCTATAGGTAGCCGGTCTTGGCAGTATCTTAATATTTATGAGACAAAGATGTAGAAGTGGTATGGATCTTCTCATTCAAGTCTCAGACACAGAATAGAATAGAACAGAATAGAACAGACTTTTTTTTCAGTACAAAGTGAGACATGCCTGTTGAGTTCCTCTACATGTGCTCACCTCCACAGGTGCATCCAATCACTAATTAAGACCCTTTACCTGCTGATGTCAGCATGTGAAGAAGCTAATACACAAGTGCTCATGTGATTTAAAACATCTTGTAGGTGTTATACTTATAAAGTACATCTTACAAATGATCACACAGATGATCATTTCAAAGTGTTCATAATAATACAATGTCTGACTAGATTATTTATGTTTGACTTTTTATCTAAATTTTTCTGATTAACCAATCACAGCTTCTGAAAAAATGTGTCATACCTAGCAACGGGGTCAACCACTAATATAAAAGTTTCTGTCCATTCCTTGGTTAGAGGTGCTCTGAGAATGTTTCTAAATCACTCATAGGCTAAGACGTCTTGATTTTTAAGCTAAGGTGGGAGCTCTCTGAGAGGATTCTCAGAATGTTTATGAATACGGGCCTAGGACTCTGCTGGGACTGGGAAATTAAATCTGAACCATGAACTAAATAATGCAAAACTAAACCAGAGTAACTCTTGATAACAAGAAACTGAGGATTTATAGGAAATAGCTCTAATGTATCTTCACATGACAGGTCCCTCACAGTGTAAAACGGTTGCATCACTCTTGGCAAAACTCATCCCCCGAGCCGTAAAAGTTTGTCTCTAGTTATTCAACAGCTCCCACACAAACAGATTAGGATCGGCTTCTTGGATGCGTGTACACACATGCACATACACTAACACAAACACTCTGCACACACACTTCAGTACTGCCAGTACATGCCATGAAAAATCCCCCAAACCACAATCTGAACAGATAAATCTATGTTTATGAAATGTGCCGCTATTACTAAAATGAAGAAACAGATGCAGATTAGACCTCTGAACAGTTTTTCAGTTTTTACAGTATGTCTCTATAGTCCTCTAAACATGATACATTGGTCTAACAAAAACTTGTGACTTACACTTCAATAGTCCCTTAGCTCTTACTCTGCTGTCAGTGATAAGAAAGCAGTCAGCATTTCACTGATTTGAGTGTGACACTTTCTTTTCAGGGCCTAAAGCTCAACTTAAGTGTGTAAATGTGCTTATGTTTTATTGCTTCTTTCTTTCAGCTGAAGCTCAGGCTAATTTCTGTACTTACACCTATCACTTGTCTGTAAGAAAAGTTACATGTGTTTAACTTCAAGATGTAGATTATTATCATAGACTGTGTAGAAGAGAATGACAAGATGCTTTTAACCGGCATTCCTTCAAATGAACAGCAGGGGGCGACCGCCATGGTTGTAACATTTTATGAGCATGATGTTCCTTTTGTAACTTAGTTCCCTTTAAAGGGCCTCATAGATAGGATGCGGTGTGCGCTGGGCTCGCTGCGGGGCATGGCAGAGAGTGTAAGGGGCGCACACTCTCTGCAGTAGAAAAGTCTGCATCAACCATTGTCACAGACAAGGCGCCGTTGGTTGAGTGGTTAGGGCACGCACCCCATGTACAGAGGCTGTAGTCCTTGAAGTGGGCAACCCGGGTTCAAGTCCAACCTGTGGCTCTTTTCCTGCATATCCTTCCCCACTCTCTCTGGATTTCTGGCTATATCCACTGTCCTGTGTCTACAATGAAATGCATAAAAAGCCCCCAAAAAATCTTTTAAACGACAACATTGTCACAGTCACTTGACCTGACGAGAAAACACAGAATCCTTAAGGTTTGGAAATTTGTACAAGTCATTATTTACTGATTCACATTATGAAACATGTAGAACTTGCTGACTTATTCTTGTGCGAGTATGCGTGACACTTTTGTGTGGAAGTATTTCTGTGCCCCCTGATAAAAATCTGCCTCAGGGAAGCTTATGGGGAAGAAAACACAGGAGCCAAAAGAGAGAGGGAGTGGAGAGGTAATTGAGCCGGCATGTTTGTGTCCCGTGCCAACTTCACCCTCTCATGATCAGTGTAAACACTTTCTCTTTCATTTTGAGTATAAATATAGCTGAGATTCACCTCCTTACAGCAACATCTTCACTCTCCTTGAGAACCTCGCTGAAGAACCTCACTGAAACCTGAGCTCAAAACCTGAGACATGGCCTCTCGAATTGCAACTCTGCTCCTGCTGGGTGTCGTCTGTGTCGGCTTCGTTACAGGTAAGATGCATAATTTCTCTGCATCAGCAGTAAAACAAACAGATGTTTCAGGATGCTTTTTGTGCAGGTGCAAGGTGCAGGGAATTCTTTATTTAAATTTGTAATGATTCAAGCTATGGAGCTACATTATAACGGCTCACTGCAAATGTTGACAGAATTTAATTTTTTTTTAAAGATGAATGATGAAGGCTAACACAGATATCTCCTACTTCTTCCTGCAGCTGAGATTGTAGTGGATTGCTGTCTGAAGACATCTTCAAAACGCTTTCCGCTTTCCGCTGTTTCCAGCTACACCATTCAGGAGGCTGGGCAAGGCTGTGCTATAAGAGCCACAGCGTGAGTTGAAACCATATGTAAAATATTAACATTTAGTAATTAGTCAAAGTGCTTCTCTGGTTTATTTGTTCATGCTGTATCCTAATTTTCAACACAGTGAGGTTTCATGAGTGTGAAGTGTATGTAAGCAACCCTGTTTTCAGCAGCCTTAGCTAATTTTTCTGTCTCATATCTGCTTCGTCAGGATTATTACCAGGACTGGAAAGACACTGTGCTTGTCCCACCCTAGCGAGGAAACGTGGATGATTAATTTCATCAATCGTCTGGAAGAGAAGCTAAAAAATCAGGTAAAACATCCATCTGAGTGTATTTGCTTTTTTGAGCTTTAAAAACACTTGATGCACTTTATTACATGAAGGTTGGACTTTGAGATTCATTAACTTTGCTGTGGCTAATTATTGATGATCTCTTTAGCAGGCGTAGAGAAGAAGAGGATTCGGTGAAAAGATGGCTGAAGATCAGAAAGGACCGACTCTAAACTGAGAGCAGAAGACCTGAGTCACAGAAATGACCCTTTTTGCTTTAAAGAAGATCAAAACAGTGATGAGATCAGACATGTGGGATGGTAAAGGACTCAGCTTTTTATGTATGATGGTTTATTGTGAGAGCCAATCAGACAGCAGCTACACTGTAAAGTTCTCTATGTGTTTCTACTGATTTGTTGTGATTGTGTAATTTCACCCTTTTGTAAATGTATATTTCCTTTTTCTTATCAGCGTTGTGAATGAAATACTTTGTGGAAATAAGCAGACTTGTGATGACCTGCATGTCTGAAAGTGAAACCCTGATCTTTTGTTGTTGATTTTATTTTCAGAGGATCAGGCTTGTATATAAAAATCTGTTTTTTTTTTTAAGGTTTCAGTGCTGTAGTCGTATTTTGTACAAAACATTGAGATGATTTGTGTTGTTGAAACTATGTTAAGAGCTTTGCTCAAATAAAGTTTGATATCATTCTAAACTTCTTGTTCACATCTTTTATTAAAACCGAAACACAAACTGCATCCTCTGCACAGGTTTGTTCTGCACATTCTCCAACATTTATGGTCAACCACCAGGTAATCATACAAGCAAACAAAGCACCCCCTGAAGCTTCACTACATCCGCTTCCGACATACAGTCAACGATAAGAACATGAAATCATGAAAAGTATAAAAAAAATACTCAAATGTATCTCAAATAAAAGCTGACAATGAGTGAATCTCTGCACCAGAATGAATATCACTCATCGGTGCTGCTTATCACAGCCAAGCGGCTAGGAGAGACTGCAAATGGAGCATGAATGAAGTTTGACTAAAGTGTGCCACCATCTGCTGACTAATCATCCGGAAAAGGGTGTCAAAAACCTGGAAGATACACACAGAGAAAGAAAAAATGCTTACTCTCCTCCTCATGAGTTGTCAAGGTAGTCAAATGCACTAAAATTTGGAAAAAACAGACAATTCACTACTTCCTTCTATCTCTGGGACCTGTTTTGTTCAATACTGGTTTGCTAGAGCTGAGGTTAAAAATCTCCTCCGACTTGTTTATTGCTCAGTATCATCTACATCCCTACCATGCTATGCCATTCCTCCTCAGTGACAGGGTTAATAGCCTATACTGATCAATGCAACTACTCTTCACTCCTTTGACCACACACTTCATCTTTCCTTGATGCCCTCAGGAATTTTATTGATGTCTGCCAACCACAAGGACAAACCTGGAGCTTCTTTTCCTCTGTCATTCCAACCCTATCCTCCATTGATGCATTCACCTTACTCATAATGCTGTTCTCTATTGTTCTAGACCTGGATGATAGGTCCCAACCCAAGTCCCTACAGACTGAGCGACTCCCTACAGACTTGATACAAGCCAAATACTTTAAAAAAAAAAATGCATCTCAGTCTGCTCTCATCTTAATCATTAACAGCATTTATAACATCATGTAAGTGCAACAGGGTGATCAGCTGTTCTCTGAGCTGAATGCGGGGAAAAAGTGAAAGGTGAGGAAAGGGACACAAGCTGCATTTAAAAAAAATAAAACAGCCCCAATAACATTTTATAGCATATAGGAAACTTTATATGATGTTTTACAATGCCTACGGATGATTAATTGTCCCCTTGAGTAAATTTTTGTTGGACTCAATGTGTTGCCAAACATTCAGCTGCTTCCACCATTTAGGATGCCATGAACAGCTGCATTACTTTTTCATTAAAAGGCCAGCCTAGCAGTCCCTTCATTGTGTTTTCATCACTAAAAGGCCACTTTTGAGCACCCTTTATTAGGTGTGCACATTTTTCAGCGTACAAGAGGACACTTTATCAGTCTTTCCTGTTAATTACTTAAACCTGTTTTCTCCACAGACAGAGCACCCTGAGGGCCCTTTAATATGTTTCTATCTATCCGGCTTTAAAAATGTCATTTTTGCCACAGAGCATTGTTTGCTCTTTGAGTTATGTCAGCTCTGATCAGATTTATCAATTAGTAATTTAAGGTTAAGATTGGCCTTGTGTATTCAATGTACTGGAAATCTGACAACAATTACAAATCATCTAAAATCATAAAAAGATACAAGATATGAAAATGAAGATTAATATCTAGCTATGGATGGTTATAAAACCTAACATTGATGGGAATACGCTTTTTCTGAAAGCTGAAACTTCAGAAATGGGAACAGGAACTCCTTTTGACCCAAAACTCTTGACCTTCTCATGACAGGACAGTGTCCCTGAGCTCACAGTCTCTGATTGTCCCAAAGGTCAAAGAACAAGGGTCCAAATGTCCAACAGCATCCTGTGGAATTTCCCACAATTAATTATCGGCTTTGTTGGGTCCACAGCCAAAATGATAAATAATAACAAAACTTCCAGAATACACACAGTTCTATTTACTGGGAAGGATTTGCTGCTGGGGTCTTTATTAAGAAAAACACTGAAAATGCAGACTGTCTGAAGACTTGCTATATAATGATTTAATCAATCATAAACAAAGATAGATGTTAAGTGGGATCACTGCTGATGTTAGCTAGTGATTAGAGATTGCTAACTTAACCTGCAACATGCTTCTTCCAAAGTACTGATGATGCAATGACCACATATAACCACTACTAGTTCGTGTTTGTGGGAAAAAGCAGTAAAAGTGCAGAACAGGTGTCAACAGACTATCACTTACAACACTGCAGAGAAACACCTCTGCAGTCTTGAAAATCTATGCTGTTGAATTCAATTGTGCAGGATAGTAATTAAGAATATTCTCATACAAAATCCCAGTTATTCCATTTTGAATTAATCCTCACTTTGGCTTGGTGTTATTTAAAAACAACATGGATATTTTTTGGAAACCATACCTTTTTTTTCTTTTCTTCTGGCTCTGGGAACAACAAAAATTGAATGCATGTGTCATTTGACTTGAGCAAATAATGTTGGATATCTTGGAAAGTCATGTACTGATATAAAGCCCTTGCCTTAAGCATGACTGTGCTTATCTGTAAATGCATCAAATCCAATATAGCTGCAGAACGAAACAATAGTGATTTTATAGAGATGATTAAAACTGTTAATATTAACAATAAATTCACACGATTTGTCATCACTTGTAGATGATAAAACAACAGACATGTAGTTTTGCAGTTTCCAATAGCTCCATTGAGCATTTTGATATCTTTCAGCATTGTTTTGGTGTTACTGGTTTTGTTTCATGTATTCTTGTCAAGCTGTCATATGTAGTTCAGCAAAACAGCAAACACACAAGAAAATAATATATATATATATATATATATATATAAACCTTGAATTGACTTGCCCATACCGTTAAACTTCAAGTACTCTGACACTTTGAAGTCCACATGTTAGCATATTGGCACATAATTTAGACAATCTATACAAAACAGTTATATTAAATACTCTCTACACCGGCCCTCGAGCGACGTAAAACATGTCCTGTCCTGTCACTCCGTGCACACTTGGCTGCAAACTGCTCTCAGACAAGGAACCGGTGTCTGGATTTTTCCTCTGCAGGCACTCCTTGTCCATCAAGATCTTTATTTCCTGTAAATGGTTGGGAGGGAAATTCCATGAGATTCAATTCAGCTGAAAGATAGTACTACGTTCCAACTTTGGATTTACAAGAAAAGGAAAGTTGATCTCTTCATTGGCACCTAAGACGTGTGACTGAGCAGAAAGTTAAACATACCTGCTGATGATGCAATAATACATTCATTTATAATTTAAGTGTTCTGACAGAGTGCAGGTTAAACATGTTTTAAACAGAAGAAACCACAGCTTCAAGTTCCTTTATACAGAAATCGAGGGAAAAGTTAGTGGTTGTTTATAGACACTGTAAATGTGGTGGTATCAGCTTCACCAGAAAAATGTCTTGCGCTTGTTTTCACTTTAGGTTTTGATTTTTATTCATTTCAGGTAAAAGAGTGTGCTTAAAAAATGTAAAAGAACAAAAAGTTCTTTAATAATTCAAATCTAATGCAAAATGTATTAAAGTGTTAATACTGTAAAATTCTCTGATAGGGCTCAGTATCATTATTATTACTGATGGACTACACATAATATCAATGTCAATTTTTGGAAGATATTATTGTAATAAATATAGATATGTGTCATGATTTGGTTTTGTATTTGAGTTTCCCTGTTTTATCCCAGTGTTGCTTGTTTCCCTTGTGTTAATGTTCCCTAGTGTTGCTGGTTTTTCCCTTGTGTGTTTCCTAGTTTGATCTTCAGTGTTTTCTGTTTTGTTTTGTCATTTATTATTCTTGAGTTCTGTGTGTCTTTAGTGTTTCATGATTTAGTTTGTAGTTGTCCTCACTGTTTCTTGTATTCCTGCCTCTGTGTGTTTCCCAGTGTGATTGCCCTGATTGTCCTCAGCTGTGTCTTGTTAGTCTCACCTGTGTTTGATTACCCCTGTGTCTAATTAGTCTTTGTGTTTCTTCCCTCCCGTGTCAGTTCATTGTATGTAGTTTGTATGTTGTTTCTATGTTGGTTGTTGGTATGTCTGTTTTTGCTCGTGCTCCTCTGTGGTTCCCCGTTTTTTATCCCTGTATTTTTTGTTGTACTTTCTGAAGTGAGTTTTTGTTTGCCTTTTTGTTAAAATAAACAGTTAGTTAATTCTGCACTTGGGTCCACCTCTACTCGTTTTCTGACAATTGTGACAGATATGACACCGAGAGTCCCCACTTGAAATTGTCATCTCCAACAACAGTGATAATGGATAAGACAGAATGCTGTGATTATTTTATTAGTCAGTTAGAAAAACATTATTTAACCCTAACAAACGTCACCAACCCATGTATTAACTCACAATCCAAAACATGACATTCATTTGACTTCCTAAAAGGCAAAAACTTGTGAACATCATCTTTGCAGCCATTATGTCTTCTCCAAAGTAAAAAGACGAGAAAGGTCATGAAAATGTTTCTTACACTGACTCTTCACAAAACTTCTGGAGGTATGATACATTTTCCTGAAGGTGTTCCTCAAGGAGCTGCTCAGGAGTCACTATAATTACAAAAACACACATTCATTCTTAATTTATGAAATTGCAGCTTGCTCAAAAAGCTGGTGTTTAAAAAAGCCAATGCAGAAGTATAAAACACTGCAGTTCCTTAAGTGTCCAGTGTAAAAGCAAAGGAATCCCTTTTAGGTCCCATTCAAGAATTTGTACTGCAATAAAATAAACATGTTTACAACCTGGCATAAAAAGACAGTTTTGGTCTCTATACAGTAACTTATTTCTTTATTGGTAAAACTGTACAATGGCTAAAAAAATTTATAACACATCTGTTTTAATTGTATTATAGCTAAAAGAGTTAAGAGTACGTTTGCATAATTAAGGGGCGTGGCTAAATTTACCAAAAGGTTTTTGCCATGAAGCTGTTGCCAGAAAGCTTCAGGCCAATGTATGATCTACTAAAATAACTAACATAAATAATGTAAGAAGATGGGAAACACTGACTATCTCTTTTAAATACCAAGCCATAGTCACCTGGTTGGGAGTCCTGCTGTTGGGAGACCCATAGAAATCAACAAGCTTGAGGATAGTGTCCAGAAATGATGCTACAGGGGTATCATATTTCAATGTACTGAGCTCCTGTACAAGCTGCCATTTTTATGATTTGAGAGCGACCCTAAACTTATTTTTTCCCTATATATATATATATATATATATATATATATATATACTCATATATATGTATGCATTGAAAAATCTTCAGAAGACACAAACAGGGTGAAAGGTAAAATTCGGTTACTGTTAAAATCTAGCAGACAGCAAGCAGCTCCCACCTGTCACTCAATGTGGCCAAGCATAACTGTAAGGCTAATTACATTGTACATTGGTGAGATATATAAAGCCTTTTTGTTTGTACCATGCTGTAAACATGTTAGATTCTGCTGTATAGTTGGACATTTAAACGTGGGACTCATTGAGGATTGACTCAATTTTTTAGTGACCTCAAGTGGTCACTTAAGGGACTGCAGTTTTTGATTTTAGCAAGATTTAAACAGGCCTAGAATATTCCAAAATGCTCACAGTTTGGACATAAAAACATATTTTTAATGCTTTTCCGCAGGAGAAGGAACACTACATGGCGCAAGAGTAAAAAAGGGAAATGTCTTAGTGGATTGTATTTCAATTATGCTGCATTGATTGACATGTTAACGCCAGTTAGAGGTTATTTGAGGATTGTGTTTTTTCAGAGATTAGAGAAGTGTTCCTGTGACCGAAAGGTGCCATGACCCAAGAGTTTCAGTTACCTTAAAATAGGTGGGTGAGTTTGAGAAGTGATGGAAATTCATACAGAAACCTGAAGGGTTACAAAAAGAGGGCGGGATATAATAGTTATTGTTATGTGTTTGTGCTCTTCAGTGTATGATGGACAACAGCAGAGGGGTGGTGGGGGTGGAGGGGGAGGAGGAGACTGCTGGTCCAGTAAGAGTAAAAGTGAAACTAAGTGGACAGGGATATATAAGAGCATCAATACAGCTGGAGTCACATCACATCCTTGGCCACTTCAGGTGCAAATACAGGGAACTGCCTCGTCATCAGCCAATCAGCTTCTAAAGAAACCTCAGAAACCAGACATGGCTCCGTGGGGCGATGCTAAGCTTTTCTTCTGCGTCCTCTTCATCACATGCTGCTGCACAGGTGATTATGTTTTTTTTTTTACTCGCATCAGTTTAGGGTTTATCATTAAACTCTGTCTTCAACATTTAGCAAATGTTGAAATTAAAGGGAAATTAGGAAACTGTCTTGAGCTAAAAAATAAAATAAAAAGACAACAGGATGTGATTCCAGTGATGAAACAGTGATGTTGTAGACCTGGAATGGCTCCAGACGGAAATAGTAGATTAAAAAGAGGAAATATTTCAATTTCGTAATGTTTGATATTGTAATGCACATCTGTGGTCCTTCCTTAAGGTAAGTTTGTGTTTAATATTAACAGATTGTTCTATTTCTCCTTTATAACCACATATGTAACCATAAGAGCTTAAAAAATACTTACAATACTTTACTTTAACTCTCTGTGACGCTGAAAAAAGATGCTGAGGTATCCGGCACAGCAGAAAAAAAGAAGCCTTAGCTCGACTAAGATTTCAAAAGGAAGGAACAGAATCAAATTTTAAATGAAAAGAGGTCACACATGAAGTACGTAACCTGTAACGTCTAATGTCTAAACAAACAAAACAAAAAATCCCAATCAAAGTCAATTATTTTCATTCTGAAATCCAATTGGCATTAAATCACAACAGAGTTAATTATTTTTAAGGAGGAAGTGTCTCTGGTATTCCCCTCTCCTTGGCTCACACTTTGTATTGCGTTAAAGTTTAACTGCGGTAAATCCCTGGCAAGCGACAACAGCTAGTGATGCAACTTTTGTGCTATCTGTTATGACTCTGCAGTGTGTGTAAGTTGTGATATTTGTGTGACCATGTCAATAGTAGACGATATCAGTGCACCCTGAGAAATAACTCTACTGATTTCTCTGAATTTCCTCTTTGGAATCACCTCCAGTATTTATCTCATAATCCACAAAAATCTGACACTATTTTTATTTTATGATATTGTAGTTTTAGCTGATGCACTGATTTTTATTGCCATTACTCCAAGAACTAGATATACTTCAACATTAAGTGGCATGTGTTGGAGGGTTCAAGGAAAGGTGCAGAAATGCTGATTTGTGGCGGCCAAGAAGTAAGAATCAAATGTTTTATTTATTAACACCTAATTAAAACAAGAAGTCATTTACACCTCAATATTTAATGATGAAAAAAAGAAAAGAAAATGTGCACATGTACTGATTTAATGCTTCCCAAAATGATTTATAATATAATGATATAACAGATACATGCATTTTATTCAAATTTTCAACAACAAAATGAAGGGCCACATTGAGCGCCTGCCTCAAAGGAGCTGTTAAAGATAAATCTTGTCACCTGATATGTCTTTTGAAGTTCAAAGTACTTAGTTCCTACTTTAAAGCCTCACCGCTTTAATGTTTAATGGGCCGTAAAATGAAATCCTGACACGCCCTATCATTCAACACACACATACCTCAAACACATTAAATCCTTTACATGTAAAGAAGACTTCAGATTTACAGATGATATTTCAGCTGTATTTAAGAGGTTGGTGGTGACATATGAAGCCCTTTAGTTTAACATGGTGTTTTATTTCACAACAACAAAAATCATGTGAGTGAATCTGGTAATGGCCTTCATCATCAGATAAAAAGAAGGGTCATCATCACACACTCTGTAGGCATTAAATATTACAAAAGTTTGTATTGGCCTTTTTTAGGATTCAGAGCTGTTGTCAGGCTTGAACTGCCAAAGATTGACTCTGATTAACATTATGTGGGAATCCAACCTTCAACCTTTCCCCTTCTTTATCCTGCCATTCATATTCTTATTATGTTCCAATTATTCAACCTTTATCAACAAGGCAGCTGCTTGTCAACGGGGAATGACATCAGTTGCTTGGTGGGCTGACAGCAGTGGCTCAAAATGTGAGAAGCTTGAATCTTGAATTGCCACTGCGACTGTGGCATCACTCTGTTATGTTTAATAGCCATGAACACACCAGTCAAGGACTTAACCATTCCAGTCAAGTAGATGGCTGTTTAAATGTAAATGTTCCTCTCCACTGTTGCCATATGTTATAAGTTCTTTCTCATGGTGGATTCATGTTGGGTCTAGGTACATTATAGAATAAAATCACTTGTTACTGAATTGTTTGTTTTATTGTTTCTGTATTTCAGTGACATTGGCAGAGATACCTGTGGACTGCTGCTTGATGGTTGTCGAAGACAGAACAGTCCCTAAAGCTGCTATTGCAGATATTCGCAAACAGATCAGTGGTCAGGGCTGCTCTATTGACGCCACTATGTAAGTTTATTTGGTTTAAAGTTGATGATGTATCTAACCAGAGGATGACTCAACACACTTTGACTATTTCTAAACCATAAGACTGACCTGGTAGATTTTGTTTTTTGTTGCAGTTTGGTGACCAGACGTGGCCATGAGCTATGCGTGTCAGCTAATGCTCAATGGGTTCAAGAAGTGGAGAAGCATGTGGAATCTCTGAAGAACTTCTGCAAGAAAAATAATTACAAGGTACTTCATTGTAAAATATAGTATACTGTCACTGTTGTAGGTCTTGTAAATCTCAAGTTTAAATCTAAATCTCAGTTTGCTCTGTGCTTCAAATATAATTTAGTTTGGTTTGGTATAGTGGTAAATATAGTTTAGTTTTGTATGAAGCAATGATGTAAATATGAACTTTCTAAATCTTTGTGTGTTTACAGGGTAAACGCTGCCTTGGAGTGAAGCCTGAGTAAAAGTGAGAGTGACCTTTGACATCTTCAGCCAATGAAGAACAAACAGAATGAGAATGGACTACTGAAAGTCTCAGACCGGAAAAGATGGATCCAACCATTAAAGTCATAAATGAATAGCGCTTATAAGGTTGAAAATACTTTCTAAAATTACCACAGGTTTTTTTCTCTGTATGGTTGTTGGTTTTCTCAGAGGATACGGGTACGGCAATAGAAATAAAGATAATCTGAAGGAATTTAATTGTCTTTTGAGTTTTCCAAGAATAGTGAAAGAAAATTTCAAAGTTTAAAATGTGAATGATTTTTAGTCTTTTAGCTATCTGTAATCAAATTCTCCACTCTGGAATGGGCAGCTTTTCTGTTGTGTGAATGTTTGGAATGTTGTTCTGTTGTCAAAGTAAAGATATTTTTAATACCCTGAACATGTCCTTCTTTGATGACGACATTCTTCACTCTGTCTGCGTTAAAGTGAGCAACTGATCTTTGTTCTTCTGTTTGATTATACCTCTGCAGTTATGAAATCATATGACCACAATGAAGGGCTGAAAGACACACACATATTCCTCATCCTCAAAGAGCAAAGGCGCTCTGAGCAGCTCTTAAATAATATTTAGAAGAAATCTCCTGTAATCAGGAAAATAAAATAGACTGGAGGCTAAGGTTCAAAATCTGTGCATATATGATAACTCCTGCTGACTGAGGCCATATAATGTGAACAGTCAGTGAAATATTTAACTTTGGAGTCATTTTGTAAAGCACCAGCTGTTCAAAATCATGTATATTGTTATGTATTTGTAACAGTGTATTTCACTCGTGTTAAAAGCCCAAGCTGAATAATACAAAATGATAATAATTAGATACAGTCAAATTAGTTAAAGATATATTTATCAGATGGTTGATTCCATCACTGATAAGGCAAAGTCTGATGTGAGGTTAACATGAGCTTGCATTAAATACAAGCATGAAGCTTTTCTGACTGAGCTGAGTTTGAATTAAAGGGACAGGCTGGCAGACACTTGATTCAAGCAATGATTTATAAAGGAGAAAGTCAAATCACACAATGTCTTGCCTACTACTGATTTCTGATTAAAACATCAGCAGCACCATCTGGTGGCTTTTGTGCACCCCTCTCACCACCAGTTAGTATAAAAACAGCTAGAACTTCACTTTACCATGGTTTCATTCCTTTAGGTTCCTGTAGTCTGCAGTAAAAATTCAGCTACTAAAGGAAACTTTAGTAGCATGCAACTCACTGCATATTAAATTTGAGCTATACTTTACTCACGCCTTGAGTTTATCATGTTAAATCACTTACGTATAGGCTGAAAAAGAAACATGGAGAAGAGCAGCTTTGATTAACCCAAAAACAAAAAAAAATCAAACATCCCTAAAACAATCTCAGACCAGTCTTTAAACACTAATGTCTCAGTTTTGCATCTATGTGCTCGCTGTTTTATGCGAGAGAATGTTTCACAATTTCTCTGTCAGTCCTACCAAAAGTTGTTTTTCCACATCAAGGCATAAGCTTCAGTTTTGTGCACATTCGAGCTGAACCATCTTAACTTCAGGAGGAAAATGTGTCGTATTTTGTTACATGAGAAAGTAATTAGACAATACACACTACAAAGGTGGCTAACAATCGACTTCAGATGAAAGGAACCTGATTACTATTGGAGACTATAATACAGGCTTCTCCAGACTTCTATAACCAGGATATGATGACTGTGTTAAACATATTTTCGGTTTGAAGGAGAGTAATACATTCAAAGATGAATGGGTAAAAACAAAAGACACAGGAGCCTTTTTAGTTTGTGATCACATGAGGACTTTGTTATTCAACATCCATAGCAGTTTGGTAATGTCATACATTTAAGTCATATAGCCAGGACGCAGAGAGAAGAGCAGTGTCACTGATGCTGAAAGTATTTACAGGCAGGAAGAGGCAGCTGGAGGAGGAAGGAGCTCATCTCCATTTTTTTCACTTATACAAGTGAAGCATTTTAAAGCACATCATTTAAGCTGACCAACTGCTACAAATCAAAAGTGAATCTGCCTTTGCCTCTGAGCCTCCATTTTCCCCTGGTTTTATCTGTACTTTGTGTTTTCTGTTGTGTATGTTTATTTTGTTTATATGGGTGTCCTATGTAGGGACTGTTCAGGATGTCAAAGGTGAGCAAACTGTGTGGAGGACTGAATACAATAACAAAACATCATCATTCCTTCCACTACTGCGGCCATATTTTCATTAGTACTGAAACTACAGCTTATACCTGCTTCCTTTATTTAACATATAATACATCAACAAATCAGAGATAACATTCATACATAAACCTCTGTGACAGAAATGAATCATTGAAGGATTTAAATATATTTACACTTCAATGAAAAGGAAGTTTTACATTTTGTTTGCAGAAATGAAACGACTATACAAACTGTACAAAAAAAACTAAAACAGTATAATTATGTAAGTTTTTCAAAAACTACACAAGCATTCATTTATGTAATTAATGAAGATACATTTTTACCTTTTTATAATGTTTCATATTTAGAAAGGGCATCTGTATACTCTCATCATCTCTCCAGGATAACTCCAAAGCCATGATTTTAGTTTTCTGGTCAACTCATTTTGTAGCTAAGGCCGCTTTAGCATGAACATGCTAACACAGGAGCTGTTAACACAAAATGTGTCGAGGGTTTCCCTTTTATCATCAAAAATATCACTTCTATAATCGTCTATATTTCTTCACTTTGTTTAAAGAATCTCTGCAAACATACATTTCTGGAACTTTTCAAGAAAGACTCAGAGCAAATAGAAGATATGACATCAGGACAAACATTAGATCGCAGGCTTCAAAGTTTTGAACAGGGCCTGTCTCCCTTTTTTCCTCAAAGCACTTTTAGGCAAAGGCAATAATTAATTCACAAAAAATGTTAAGCTTTGAGTTTCCAACACATTCACAAAGAGCCTCCATGTGTCTCCACAGCTACGTTTTGCTTTCATCGGTCATCCCTGTTTTCTGTAACTGTCCAATATGATGGACCGGTCAATAAATGAATAAAACCCAGCACATGGTTACTGTAAGTCATATAGGCCTATGCATTTACATGAAGTACCAATAGATCAAATGCACATGTACAGCCACTCATTCAAGTGTGTCCTCTTCAAAAGCAATGTGAAGTGTACTTTAAATGACCGGGGGAAACAGGATGGGAGGGAAAAATAAACAATTTGATCAACTTCACATGCACTTCAAACAGTTTATACCGTTCACCATTTTCACAAGGCGGCCATTATCCTCAGATATCACACTCAGGGCGGGCAGCTCAAATGCTGTATAGCAGGTTACAAATCTTTATCGATCCACTTCTTCTTGATTAATCACTTACCAAAAAGTAGATTTAAAATCTGAAGGATAATTTGCCATATTTCAAGGTGAAAAGACACATAAGAAGTCATTCACTACAGTAAGACAAGAGCTAATGTAAGCCTGCGATCAGTTTCTGGCTGACATCACTCGTTTTTAGTATAACACGATAATTCCAAGTTGACCGCCGTGTTAGCTTGGAATTGACTGACCATCGATGTATAAGTAAGTTAATTGTCTAAACTAAAAAGACATAATTGAAGATAAAACTTAATCTTTCAGCAGTTTAATAGTAGCCCACAGTTATGTTAGCAAGGACTTATTTGAATGCTAATGGAAGCAGTTGTCCAACACATGCTAGCTACTGAGCTCACAAATGTGTTGTTTACATTTAAAAATTAGGTGCAGTACCCCCGGATACTAACCCTTTCCTTTTAGTTGCTACAGGTAGCTTGTAAACATTCAACCAATTCCTAGCCCAAACTATT
This sequence comes from Labrus bergylta, assembly GCF_963930695.1. Lineage (NCBI taxonomy): Eukaryota > Metazoa > Chordata > Actinopteri > Labriformes > Labridae > Labrus > Labrus bergylta. Next base: position 17,060,186 of record NC_089196.1, read on the forward strand.
GTTTGATAGAATTATGGACACAAATTCTAGCTAACAGTAATGCTAGCTAGGAATGTGCTAAATGCTAATTTTAGCTTTCATCTAACCGGCGTCATACAATGGGTTTTAATATATGTAGTTTTGACTGGTAATGTGCCACTATCTATTGTCTTTTAGTAGCTGTTTATTGAGGAAGCAGAAAACCGGTAATAGTTTATAAGATATATAACTTTTAAATGATTTTAAATAAGAACAAGACATTAAGATACTAGCATATCAGCTTCCCATCCTGACAGAGGAAAAGCGCCGCCATGTGAGCATGGTGATTTGATCCGTTCCAGTTGTTTGGGGTCCTGTGAGGGCAGGGAGGGAAAGAAGTGTGCAAATCAGTTTGTCCATCTTTGTCTCCATATAAACAGACTTTAAATCGATCTGAATTGATTCAAATTGGAATGAGAAGATATAAACTCATTATTTTGCATTCTTGAATTTGGTTTGAACAGTCTTCTAATCCTGTGTTGTTTTTATACTCTTCTGTTAATAATAAAAATATGCTGATATCGTCATACTTTGGAAAACTGGAGCAGGCATCTAAAAGTTTATAGACTATGCTGTTACATCGCCCACCTTAAATCTTGTTTAAAAAATCCATCCAAAAACAAATTCACCTTAAGTCAAACTGACCCCAGGTTTAATGTGGGAGCAACAACTGAGCACTGTGATCAGACACTGGCACAGCTAGGTGAATGTTCAGACGGTAAAGCAAAGTGCAGCTAGGCATGGCATATACTGTATCTTATTTTGAAGATTTCCTTAATGAGTATCCTCTCTTTTTTTCAGCTGAAGCAGAGATTGATGATATATAGCCTGGAAAGTCACAGAATTAAGCTAGCACACAGCTTCATGTGTGTTGGAGTGTCTTTGGGTTGGTTTCTGGTCTGGGCTTTTGGCTTTTGGATGTATGCATGCATACGTGTTTGGATGTTCCTTTGTTGTGGATGTTAGTCTGTGTTTGAGCCTGCATGCTTCCCTTGCATGTGTCTGTACATTCTCTTCAAAACCGTCAGATTTCCTACATTGTTTTTTCAGGAATCCTCCCTTGTGTGCATATTCTTCGGACAGCTGTGGCTCAGCAGTGCTCGAGTCCAGCAGCCTCCTGGCTCTCCTCCAGACTGCTGAGGGTCACATAGATGATGGGAACCAGACCCTGTGTGGAGCCCAAAGAGCACAACAGCCAGTCTGGATCAGCCTTACTCAGGACCTGCAGGACGTCGCCCTTGTTGAAGCTAAGCTGGCCGGGCTCCATTGCTATGTGGTGGCACAAAGCTCGAACTTCACTGAGGAGAGACAGAGGGGGAAAGATGAGAAAAGTGATTCCGATCTTTAATGGATAATAAAATGAGAAGAAAATAACAGAACATCTATGAACGTAAAATATATAATGCTCCTTAGTTGCATCTTCCCAGTTTTTATGATTCTTATTGTTTCTTATTTTTTTGTCTAATTATGAAAGAGAGCCCCACATTTAATTCGTATGGTTTCATAGAGTTACACTGATGACAGAAACAGATTATTTCTTAACATATATATTTATTACAAGTTGTATTGACTCTCCTTTGATTTTTACATAATGTAGTAGAACTTGTGAAACTTTAAACATAATTTTTGCTGTATTAAAAAGGACATATTATATCCCTTTTCCACCTTTTCAAACAGTCCCCTGAGGTCTAAATGAAACATCTGTACTGTGCTTTGGTCAAAATATAACATGGATCAAGCACCAGTGGAGGATTTTAGCCCTGTATAAACAAGCTCTCTCAGAACGCTCCGTTTTGGTGTGTGTGTCTCTTTAAATGCAATGAACCCCCCCGAGTTTTCCCAGTAGATATCACTCCTCTGTAGCGAGAATAAAAATGGCGGACCTGCGCAAATGTTTTGTTCTAGGCTGGGGGTGGAGTCTATGGGTGGCGATATCAGGGCAGGGGAGGGTATTTCTTTTTACCAGAACCCACCTTGTGACATCACAAAATGAGCAAATTTGAAACGGAGCATTTTTCTCTATGTTGTAAGACTTATGCAGACCACAAACAAAGGACTGGATGGATTTATTTCACATTTTGTGGGTCGATAGAAACTCAGGTTACCCAAATATGTGTTCAAAAGCACTGCCAAAGTGGATTTCTCATCATATTTCCCCTTTAAAATTGAGTAAGTTTCAGAATTTGGTTAGCCTTTGTTTTTTTTAAACATGAGTTTGATTATTTAGTTATTGAAGTGTGGTTTAACAAATGTAATATTCTTACAGGAGGAAATAAGACACAATGTTTAATTTTTTACTTACCATGGAGACTGATGTTTGGTTTCAGCTGGCTGAGCTGACCTTGGTGGAGGTGTGTTTTGGGTGTGGGTGGGCACGGCTGAAGTTTCTGTCTTTTTTCCACTTCCTGCTCCAATAGTCTGAGCTACGAGGTTGAGAACAGATCTGTCCAGCGAGAGCCAGCCTGACGGTGGCCTGAAAAATAAGTGGTAGTGCAGTTTGTTAGATCATTTTATAACTTTAAAAATAAGACATTGGAATATGGTCTTTTTATTAACAACAAATACCACAAAAGACCCAAATATGGAGACAACATGAAAACTACAAACACAATGTTTATGCCCAAAGAGGGCAGCAAATATTGTTTACAATCTGATACCACATTATGTGAATGTGAATGAATGAATATGCGTTTAAAAAGGTGGCTCTTCTACATTTTTCTATCTCAATTAGATAATACTGGTTTTGAAGTTTTGTGGATTTGGTTATTATGAGAACACATCAGATAACATCAGAATATTTACTGACCTTGTTGTTTGAGATTTCGCCCTCTGATCAGCTCCCTCCCCCCTGGAAGGAGAACCAACGCTGGAACCGAATAGTCTCCCCCAGCGCAGACCCTGTCCCTGTGAAGGGCTCTCCTCTGAAGTGGCAGCAGGGGCGTCGCCCCCTGTGAGTCCCACCTGCGGTTTAGTCTCTTTCTCGTGGTTGAGTACAGACTCTGGAGGACTCCCCATCCATGACGTCCTCCCCCTGGATCCTGCAGAGTCCCCACTAGAGCTGCTGCTGCTCTTCCTGATTCGGAACCCCTCCCCTTCTTGGCTTGACTCCGCCCCCTCGACTACTCCCTCCCTGGTGGGTGGAATCTGGCCTTGTCGTCTCTCCGATGACTTCTTCTTCTTTTCAGTCTTGACGAACTTTGAGCCCTCTGTTGATTGGTCGATGTAGACCTGGGAGGACTGCATGAGCTGATACCACCAGCCCGCCTGCCTGTCCTGCCGCTGACGCCCCTCCCCTGCCGTCTCCTTCTCTTTTTCCTTCCTCCTGTCCTTATCCTGTCCATCCTCACCTCCTTCTTGGCTCTCTTGTCCTACGCCTTTCAATCTCTGACCCCCCATTCCCTGCTCCTTCCAGAGAAGTCCTACATCTGTCGCTGTTTGTCTGCTCACACACCCAGCGTTCATACTCGCAGATGTCCCCCAATCCTTTCTCAACCTCGAATTCACTCCTACCTCCTCTCTCCTGGACCCTACTCCTTCCATCCTCGGCCATGTCCCCTCTCGTCTCAGCAGCCCCCTCTCTTTCTTCACCTCAGCGCTAGAATCTCGGACCATCTCACTCACCGTGGTGCTCCATCCCCTCATGAGCTGGAAGGTGGAGCGTGCTGATTGGTCAACACTCTGGCCGGCGGAACACAGCTGCTCCTTGCGGCGGAGTTGCTCCTGCCCCTTCTGGAGGAGGTGAGGTTCAAACAGAAGGTCCAGGTCAAAGGGAAGGAGTGACAGGGGCTGCAGCAGGAGGAGGAGCTCCTCAAAGAGAGGCTGACACACCCCCTGAGACAGGGGGAGGAAACCCCAAGGGTTGTAGTGTGCTGCTATGATATCTGAGAAGAGTAAAAGAAAAGAGGGAGAATATTAGGAGCAAGAATTTAAGCAAATTAAGTAAAAATATATCTAGGTCCTAAAGATGGATAAATTATGCTCTAACTGAGTCTTACCTTCATGTGTGTAGAGGTGGTTGAACCAGAACTCCAAAGATTTTAGACTGAAATTAAATAAATCCAAAATTTACAAACAATGCAACAATTCAATATTACAGTCTCTACAGAGGGATTATAAGCTCAATATTAAACTCAACTGAGTGTCATTACTCTACGCAGAAACGAAAATATTAGAGCTGTGTGTGAACGTAAACTTCTGGACAGTGGAAGTCAAATGAGCTGAAACTTGTAAAGGGAAGCAATGATGACAGTTAAAAATAGGATGAAGTGAAAAGACTCACTTGAGCAGTCCGAAGATGAAGGCGTTGAGTCTCATGCTGTGGCTCGTGAGCTCAGAGAACTGGCTCACCTTAGAGAACAGGCTGTGGAGAACACGTGTGGACGGGCCTGATGGGGACAAAAATACAAATGTTATCTTGAAGCACCGATTTTTTCTTGAACCTATAACATTGTACATCTGCTATAACTGTAATACTAATACTAATAACTAAAAAAAAAGCACTTGAACACAATACTGCTCAAAATCTGACAGAATAGCATCAATGCAAAAAAACAAACATCCAGAGCTTAACATATCATACAGCCTGTGTGCTATACACAACCTTAAACTCTTTGATAGTTCATTTGTCTTAAAAATGTCTCCAAGTGTGGCCCCGGTGGCCAAGTGGTTTGTTTGTGTGCCCCATGTACAGAGGCTAAAGTTCTCAAAGCAGACGTCCGAGGTTTGAATTTGACCTGTGGCTCTTTAATTACAACTAAACAACCATAGTACAGCTTGTTTGTTAAAGAAAGGGTTTATGAAAAACAAGGTTGTGGACTGGATTTTTTTCAGTATTTGGGTTCAGCAGTAAATTACTGTAGGCTATATATAATCATAAATACAGTACTGATGTTAATAACATTTTTTTCAGTAGAAGTTTTTGTGAAGCTATATTTACTATCACAAATGTATTAAAAAAATCTAAGACCCTCCATAGAGCTCTATGGAATAGTCCTCACCGAGCTGAGTAGAGGCCTCCACCAGGCTCCAGGGCTGACAGCGCCGCTGGCCAATGATCAGGTCCAGCACGTAGGCCTTCAGACCGTCCTGCAGCACCTCATGCAGGGCCGGGCACAGGTACTTGAGGATCAGGTGACCCACGTTAGGACTCACCCAACTGTTCCCCAGTTTAGCCTGGTAGAGTGGAGGAGAAACACCAGCGGATAGAGGAAATGAAAGTGAAACAAAACAGAGTTGAGGTCAACTGTTGGTCCATGTTTGCCAGAGCTCTTATCTGTGTGGATAAGTCCCCAGTTTGTTTTATTTGTAGCAAAACTATCAGCTGTTTGCTCAAGCTCTCACTAGGTGAATGATTAGAGGCTGTATTTGCCCTTTAGTTCTCTTGAATAATAAAACTGTCCTTTAGCTATCTCAATGAATCATGTCCCCCTTGCCAACTGCATTATGTTTCGGAAATTTAACTCAATTGTTAATCTGACATATTTTGTTTGGCATCTTGGTATATTGTCAATGCAAAGCTTTGAGTTTGTTTGTTGGATTTGATTTGGTTTGGGTGGTCTGCTAAATGTCACATTGGTGTTACACATTTGAAAAGATCAAGTCTAAAAAAAGAAAATAATATTGAATTCTGTAGGAACCAGTTCAAACTGTGAAACTGTTAATGGTAACAGTTCCTTACAATTAATTAAGTTTTAATTAATTTAAACATTGCTGTGAAATAAAATAAATAAATAAAAAGGCTACAGCCACACTATATTTGTTTAATCACATAATTGCTGATTTTAACCAATCCAGACTTCTGGAAATGTTGCAGCCAACTCAGCATGAGTACAGATGCAGATCAACTCATTGTCTATTCTAGCTGCTGTTAAATTCTGTGGGACAGAAGCAGGTCCGGTTTGTGCTTGCCTGTTTACAGCAGTATCCTGATTCACCTGTGCATGAATGAGAAACACCTTTTGAGAAAGTTCTGAAGTAAATGTGAACAGCTCCTCATAACAGAGAAAGTCTGTGTTTTGGAACACTACTTAAAAAAATGGAGGTTTGGACTAAATGGTGAACAAACCGTCAATAGATTAACTAAAATCATTCTGATTGAGCAAAAACTCCTTTACCTTTACATCTGGGTCTCGACTGGTGCTGAAGTGTGCCACAATCAGATCCACAGCTGTGTTCACGGCTTTCACCAAACCTGACAGAAGAAAATAGGAGAAGAATGTAAAAACAGATTATTCATGATCCTTTCCAGCTGCCAGTATCAAGTGTTTTTCCAGTGAATGCTGCCTGACCTATACCTTTCCTTATATTATATCCTATAGTAAGTGATTGGGCTATTTCCCATTTTGCACTCTTTTGGAAGGGAGATGAAATGTATTCAACTACAAACTAAAGAAAGACTGTCTCTGTGGTTCAAAGTTCGATTCACAAAGACAACAACTAGTTGCTTTGCGAAAACATTTTCATAATGAACTGTACTCTTTGGTTATTCAGATGCACAAACCGAACACGCTCAGTGAACGTGTGCCTGTGTATGAGGCTTCAGTGCACTCCAGCAGTGTAGCTGTTGGTTCGCTCTGGGAGATAAACCCTCGCTGCTCATTCTGCGACACCCTGCTGCTTCAGGAAGAGGTGTTAAATTACTCTCCTCACGGTCAAGTAGCGTTTTCTGCAGTAAGAGGCACTTGATTTAACCACCTCTCAACATCTTTTCACTCCCTGTTCTCCAAAACAACAGCCCAGCAGACTCTGGAAATGAGACGTTGTATTGGATTCTGTGGACATTTCTAGAGAACTGTAGTTTTCTCATAATTAATTGAGCGTTTCAGCCCCCAATAGAAACTATTTTTCTCCACTTACACCTAGTCATGACTTCTATTTAAAAACACATGAAAATGGGATACAATCTATGTAACTGATGTTTAACAAAAAAAAAGAGTCTGTTAGGAGTCAGGCTCCTAAAGAAATGCAAAGGGAACTTAGAGAGTATAAAAGAAAAACAAGTTTTCCACCAAAGTGTGCCATAAGTCTCCAAACAACAAAACAGAGATCTTTAACTGTATGTAAATGTATTTGTTTATGCAGGGGACAGGGCAATAACTCCAAGTCATTGTGTTCTTGTTTATAATTCGTCTATGTGAAGCTGGAATGGAAATGAGAGATTTAGAGGTGTACATGAAATGTGGAGGATTTAATTATTATTTTGAGTTAAAGTCACATTGGAAAAAAAACTGTAAAATCTGAAACCAGCGTGCACTGTTTTAGAGTTTACAGTTTGTAAGTCGTGCTTCTCCCAACAAGTGTGAAATGTTAACAAACGAGGAAGGTACATTTTATTTTGTTTGTCAGGTGTGTCAGTGTTTTTCAGCGGCATTCTGTTGTATTAAAAAACAAGCTTGGCTGTGTGACATAACATACATACTATTTCTGTTTCACTAAATGTTTTGGTCCTTTCTGTCAAGCTGGAATGCACCTTATGACCCCTCACATCATGTGACAGAAACTCTGTATTTAGGTCAGCGACAAAAATGGCTCCTCTTTACTTTAACTCTCTCATCCAGGTCTACACTTCCTCCCGCCCACTACGCTCTGCCAATGAAAGGCGTCAGATCCAACCTTCACAACAGGGTCCTAAGTCTCTGACTAGACTCTTCTCCTCTGTCGCCCCCCGGTGGTGGAATGAACTTCCAAACTCAATTCGATCTGCAGAGTCCCTCTCTGCTAAAGACCCAGCTCTTTCATGAATACCTACTAACTTAATGATGATGGTTTCGATATCATTGATGATGATGATGGTTGTCACGATTGTTTTTGTTTGACTTGTAGATGGTTTCTATACTGATTAGAGCTCTAAAGAACTGTCGTCAATGTTGTACTTTGCCTCTGTGCAATGCCTGTCAGCACCTGTGTGTCCAATCGGACTCAAAGCTGATTGTTTGCTCTTACTGACATTGTTCCCTTTTTTCTAGATCCTTGCTTGTGTTGTACTTACTCTCTGATGTATGTCGCTTTGGATAAAACCGTCTGCTACGTGAATTGTAGAATTGTAGAATTGTAGGTCATGTGATGAAAATGAATCCAGCTCCATGAAACTCAGAAACACCAAGTAATGCATTATGACTTTGAACATGTAAATTCATCTCACTCTATGTTTGTCTACAACTACATGAGGTTGGTTAGTATCAGTGATTAACTAAATGATGAAAAAGTTCCACAACCAGAGCAGACTGTAGTTGTGCATATAAATGCATTCACTGGTGTTCTGAGGTTTATTATGTTTTTTTGTAAAATATAATGTAGTCCTCAAGGGGCCAAACCACTCTCCACATTCACTGTATCTTTACTATGACAGTGTTGAACGGATCCATATAGATTCTCAAATCGAACATGATTAAACATTAAGATACGTACCACTGCTTTCATCAGTCACTATGCAGAATATCAACACATTCATACATAAACATGGAGTCTCACCTCTCTTCTGCGTCAGGTCCACCGAGATGTGTGACTGTGATGACGAACAGGAGGAGGAGGTTGAAGCGTCAGGGGAAAGGCAGAACTCCTCTGGAGGCTTCTCAGTTAGGGAGAAATAGTCCGGCAGGAAGTCGCTGTAGCTCTGCTGTAGTTTAGCTGATTGGCCCATCACTGAGACACAAACACAGAAACACACGAGCAAATGATAAAACGATCTTTGACCTCGGACTTCTTTCAAAGTAAAAGAACTTTAAGCAACAAAGTCTGCTTTCTCAATAACCCTTCAGTTGTTCTAACTCTATCAGTAAAACTCTGAGCACCATTGAGCCGTGCCAGCGTGTTCCCAGAGAGGGCTGAGGGGAAATCGAACACGTTCCGTCGGGCAGGTCTCGGTCCCCCGCCCCTTCGAGGTTCCAGACTACCAGACAGGGAGCCTGATCCTGTAGAAGAGGAGCTCCTCTCCACTCCCAGAGGGTTTCTACGACGGTACTCTCTCCATTTGAGCGCCTGGGGAGAGAGGTGATGTGCTGTCGGGGTGGGATGGGTGTTAGGGTTATGAAAGAGGGGTTCATGGTCGGGAACAGGAGAAGATTTAAGTTCATGCGTGAAGGGAGAGAGAAAGAGAGAAAAAGGAAATGAGCATAGCTTATTTAAAGCCCATAAACTGACTTGTACAAAACTTAATAATTTTCACAACATAACAGCCATTTTTTTAGTTATATAGTCAGCAAACAGTTACAATGTAAAGATTATCTTTTTGCTGCTTTGGACAGGTGTTGATCGTGATCATTTCAGAGCCAGGAAACAAACCTGCTACTTTAATTCTCTGTGTTGAAACCTGCCCCTTATGCACATATACAAGTGGTTTTAAAGCTGAAGCTTTTTTAATATTCATTAATCATTATTAGTTTTTCGTATGAACCTGTTACTGATTCTTTCATTAAGAGAACGGTTGTTGCAAGAAAGCAAGAATAAAGTGGTAAAGAAGAATTAAATAGGAAAGTAATTGGTACAGCATAGAGCTGGAAAAATATATTGGTTTGTGATATTGACCCTTTTTTAGACGATACAATGAAGAAAACAATGGTGGTCTGTTTATTTTTCCATCTAAAACAAGTTTCTTTATCGATCTAAAAAATCACAGCCAACAAAGAACCATGAAGCAAAAAATATGCTGGGACTTGTGAAGTAATGTTTTTAACGTGTTACATGAAGTATACATCTGATGTTCCACTGTGACCGAAATTGACAGTTTATTTAGCCACCTTTTCAAAAGGGCAAATGATGCACATTTTGTGTCTTTTTCACTAGGAAGGATAAAATGGCAAAACAACAATAATTGCCCACAGTTACTTCAAAAGAGTTTTGTTGGCATGGACATTTTCAAAGGTTAAACTGTTTGGATTGAAGCCCCATCAACACTACAGACTTCTATTGTTGCTGCGTGATCAAAGCTAAACATCAGGAAAACGTCATCACAGTTTTGAAAGGCTGAGGAAGTTTTACTTATTCTAACTTCCAAAGCACCTCTGAATTTCTTTAAGAACCTACCATTGTGCGTCCTTGCTCCAGATCCTTTGCCTCCCTCCATGTGATTTCCAGAATTCAGACACCCAAGCGGACTCAGAGTGTCACTGTGGAGAGCAGGTATACTGGGCAAAGCTCCAGGATGGAAACAGTGTCCCTGCACCACTGGGAGAGTTGGAGGCACCACCCCTCTCTTCATCCCCAGAGACGGAGGCGGTGGGGTAGACGGTAACTGTACCGAACCCCCTCCATGCTTTCCTGAGGGTGGGGTGTGGAGGGGGCCAAGTTCTGCTGAAAGCGGGCAGGAGAGACTGTGTGGCGGCTTGGGGCTCGGGCTGCACGTGGAGCAGGTCCCAGAGCTGGTCGTACCCTGGTGCCGAACCGGGGAGTAGCTCCCAAGAGGCGATGGTCGAACTGAACAGGGTGGAGGGCCTGCTGTGGCGAGAGACCCCTGGTATCTGTTGACATTATCAGCTGCATCCTCACTGTCCTCCCCCGTCTGACCCCCAGAGTCAGACCCCGAGCCGGAGCTGGAGTGAGCCTGCATCCCAGAGACGTAGCCCGTCAAGATGGGCAGCAGGGGCTTGGGCTGCGGGGGTTTGGAGGCAAACTGATGGTGGAAGGTGAAGGGCTGGATGGGGAGGGTGGTGGGCCGCTGGTCTTTTCTGTAGCGGACCACCACTGGGCGACTGTCTGAGGAACTTGACAGACCACCTGCATGAGAACAAGAGGGACGGAAGGGATTGAAGAGGATGGAGGAATAAAGGGAAAGAAAAGAAGTGTTTAGTGCTTATAAAGAACAGTTATATTAAAGTAAATACTTCACGGAAACAATCGAGACTTTAACTTTTAACTGTTTTTACAATTTAAATATAATTTTAGAAATACCTCTTCATATAACACATTAGAACTTACAGCAACATAAACAGACTCCAAAACCAACCCAGAGTGAAGTCAGTCTCTTAGCAAAATAGGAGCTTAATAACCATCACAAAGGAAAACCTTGTAGCAGGAATGCACTCAGGAGGCATCTTAAAGACATATATAGGCAAATAAAATTCACCAAATATGTTCACTTCTGACTCCAAGAAAAAGGAAAAAAAAAAAGATGGTGACTATAAAAATGTCAAACTCAAAGCTAGATGAACCCAAAATAGTGGCGACTGAGTTTGGTTTGAGTATTGTGGTGGGATAATTGGAATTATATAAAAATATATATCATTACCATCAGGTTATAATTCAAATGCAACACAACTTTGTAAATTAATCTGCTGATAACGTGTTGATAACTGATGTGATATAACAACTAAATGTTAACAGGGATAAATACTGTGAGAAAATAAAACCTTTGGAGACTGTGATATTAAACGGAGCAAGTGTTCACAATTCAGAAACTCAAGCCAGTGAATAAAAGAATAATTATGATGAGTTATAGTTCAGAAGGTGAAATCACTTAATAATAATCCTTTCTTACTAAGCAGTATGAACATGACGGTCACATCGAAACCAAAAATACAGACTAACAGAAAACTGCCCAGTCATGAGTCACACAGCCTTTATCACACACAGCCATGCCACTGTAGACATTGCTCTGAGGTGCATGTGCACACAAACATACATATACCTAAACACACAATCAGACAAACACACACACACACACACAGAATAAACCTGAAGGCACTGCGTCAGGAGAGACACCAGCGAGGAAGAGAAGCCTTTTTCTGTACTTCTTCTCTGCCACTGAGACAGAATCTGTGTGTTTTTCCCCGTGTGTGTATGTTGTTCTGCCTGTTAGTGTGTGTTCAAAGATCCAGTGCAGTGTACAGACAGGAGTGTGTGTGACGTTGATTGTGTTGCGCAAGCTGTTTGTCGCCCTAAGGCCGGCCCACTGCTGCTACCTTAGACGGGTGTAGTGATACCTCTCAGCCACAGAGGGGGACGTTGAGCTGTGGTAGAAACACACTGAAGGAGGGAGGAGGGAGGAGGGAGGAGGGAGGAAGACTACACACCCAGCAGGCCTGAGCTCACACTGGGGATGGAGGACAGAAACACTTCCTCTCTTTTCACCCTTCTATCTGCTCCATCATCTCTCTAATTGATGTTTTTTTCTCCTCCTCCTCCTTCCCTCTTTCCCAAATCAATCTGCTTTTTCTCCTCCACCTCAACTCCTCTCCTATTTCACAAATGAATCCATTAGATGGCCTTCATTTTTTTTCCTTTGCAGCTCCCTGCTTCATGTTAGCATCATAAGCAAGCTAGCTGCATCCCAAAGGCTGTTAAAGAGGCCTGTACACTGCGGTGAAACATCGCAGCTGAGTGAAGTGAAGTGTGATGAATAATATATATGAACTGAGATGCTGCAGATTCTCTCATTATAATCTTTCACCATCACAGGCTGCATAAGTACAGACACATGTTTGATTTTTGTTTGATGCCTCTTATTTCTAGGGATGACATTTTTCTCTGATTTATTTCTCAATCTTTTACCTGCCCTCCATCTGATCATTACTTCCTTAGTTTCACTGTCTAAGACAAGCAGAAGAAAGAAAGCAAAATGAGGGCCTTCCCTTTTCCAACATCTGATGTGGTGGACTACAGAAAAATGTTTTACCTTCAGGAACATAAAGCAAATATTATATAAGCCAATATTAATAGTATTTTCTATTAGATTTCTTTAAAACAAAAGTAAAGAGGAGAATTATCCAGCAGGTAAAGCTAAAGATAAAATCTGGTGTTTCTGGTCCATACGGTTTAGGTTTTTCAAGCTCTATGGTTGAAAGAAAATAGGATGCATACACTTCTGCTTACTGACCAATATATTGTCTATATAGTATCATCACTTCATGTCTGGGTTACAAAATCGACATTCATGTTGCAAACTTGAGCAGGGAGAACAAATCCAATTCATAAGGGAAGTTTTTAACATTGGATTTTCAAAGTAAAAGTCTACATCTACATGAGATGTCGTGTTTCTGTCCGTTTTCTGGAGTTTTGATCTGTCCAAGAAACTTTAAAGAGAGACACACACTCTTTGGAGATGATTCCTTAGAACTGACACCTATTGATTAGGGTTAGGGTTATTGATTTGTGTTATTTGGATTTTAATATGTTCTGTTTGGATTATTGGTTTAAGAAGAGCAGAGGTAGTCTGTGAATTTGAAATGATCATAATAACGGATTTCTATACAAGAGATCTGGTTTGATAAAGAGATTTCAGAGGCTCCTGTTATAATAAAAGGGGACAGCTGGAGCGTTATGGGACATTCCTTTCCTGGTGCACTCACTTATTACTGTCCTGGTCTCAGTCCCAAAGAATTCAAAGCACTCACTGTGTGTGTGTGTGTGTGTGTGTGTGTGTGTGTGTGTGTGTGTGTGTGTGTGTGTGTGTGTGTGTGTGTGTGCTTATCCAACCAGACACACAGCAGGCAGCTAAGAGGTTTCTGTTCTAAACTCACATATAAACCTTCATGAAAGAAAAAAATCTCAGATAAATGAATCTGCTCTAAAAGAAGAGAAACGATTTAATTCAATGATACAGACATTTAGAGGGCACTCTAGTTTCCCCAGCCTTCACCAGTATCTGGAATATTGAGGGTCAGTTCAAGACAAAGTGGCTAAAAATTGTCGTCTATTGGCTGTGGGCTTAAAAGAGATTGAACCCATTGAAGCGAACTATGGTGCAAAGACTTAAGTGCATACTTTAGCATGTCCAGCTCCATTTGCTTGTTATACACCCTTCATTTGGGTGTAAAGGCACATGGTAAAAAAGGTTTGTTTTAAGCCTGGGGATACTGATAATATTATTTTTCTTTCTGTTAGCAGAACCTCCTTAACCATCAGGTGAACTTTTCATTCACAAGAGAAGCATTTCAACAGGTGGATGTTTTTTCCTCAGGAATAAATAAGTATATAAAAGAAGTGAAGGGAAGCTATTTAACTAGTAGATAGATCGCGTATGGCCGTGTCATCAGTTGATGATGGAACACATTAGCCTGTTGTCAGTTTAGCAGTTAATTACCAACCATCCCAAATTTAGTTGAAGCTCCTGTGACAAGGTTTCGACTGGCTATGAAACAGACTAATATTAACACTAAGGTGGCTATATGACCTACAAAAGAAAGCAAGACCATCAGCAAGAAGATTGACTGTGAGTTACAGGCTACATTTAGAGTGAAGAAGACTAAGTTTTTTTTGTTGAAAAAACACACCATGTTAACATGTAGAGGACAAGATCAGTTAAGAGATAAATCATCCTCCATCATCCACAGGGGGCGCCAAAATCTGCACAAACCTTAAAGGTCCCATATTATGCTTTTTCTGGTTTTATATGCCCTTTAGTGTGTTTTCCAAGTGTCCTGTGCATGTTTAGGGTTAAAAATTCAAAGTCCGCGGAAACACGGCTTCACCTACGTCCTCCTGTTAGCTGTAGCATTAGCTGCATGTAACGCTCGGTTCTAGCCCCCCTCGATAACAATTGTGTCAGTCCGACGTCATTGTCAGTGTAATATCACTGATCTAAGCCCATTGGCTCGTTGTGGCAAGCCCAGCAGCTCATGTTGCACGCCCGTTAACTTCTGTAGCATGCCCACGATATGCCGTAGCCTGCGGTAGCACAGTAGTGCTAAGGTGCTAATGTTTATGCTCCCCTCGAATGGAACAAGTGGCTGCATTCCCAATATGGTAAAAGAGGCGGGACATTTCCGAGAACCGTGCTGAGCAACTGACCAATAACGACAGAGCACACAGGGTACATAGATTAAATATAAATATACGAACCCCAAAAAGGGCATAATATGGGCTCTTTAAGTTTCTCACAATAGCTTTAGTCTGTTTTGGGCCTTTGAAAGCAATGTGTGTCCAAATTTTGCTGATTGCTTTCCATATTCCTTCCGAATCATTCCTCTGGTTATTCCAAAACCATTGGAAAATCTTGCATGCATCCCTTTTATACACCTAGTAAATCACATTTCCCTTTAGGAAAAGAAGTTTGTCATTTGTCTCCCTCAGAGAGGTCAGAAGGGCTCAGCTGTGAAACAGCACACCAGGAAGTTACAGGAATAGAATAATTTCTTGCTTTCTTACCAATATTTTATACTTTCTTGTAACTACTTGATTATTAAACCATGAGTACCACTAAAGTCACAGCATGGTTCAATGACTCCACACTGGATGCATATTTAGGCAAGAAAGTGGTGACATCATTTTGTCGATCATAATGTCGGAGCTTGTGTAACTTTTTTCTGACCTTTACTTTTTTTTTGAGTCTGGCCTAAGTCCCCCGATTCAGAATAACACACACACACGAATGCAGTATGCAAACACACACTCAGGCCGTATCCGATTTGCCAAGTACATACTCAATCTTTCAGTAGGCAGTACCTACTATCCGTGCTGCATACTGCATACATTTAAATAGTTAAATCATTATTTAAATAGAGGGGGAAAGGTTTTATAATAATGCAGACATTTGTTATATTTTCTGTTGTTAATTAAAAGCGGTGATTTCAGTCAGGACTTTAACTCTAGATTAAAAATTGATTCAATTAATCCACGCACGTTTGTTATGATTTGGAGGCGGACGTGAAGTGACGATTTACGTTTAATTTCGCACAGCATTGTGGGTGGTAAAATACAATTAATTTCCTGAAAGGATGCATCCGATCCATACTGCATAAAACCCGGAAGTTAGTATCCATACTGAAATGTTCAGTATACTGAGGCGGACCCAAAAAATGCCAACTGAATGACCACGAAAGTTCAGTATACTGAAACTCCATACTGAATAGTACGTACTGCATACTGAACTGTGACAATTCGGAAAGGGCATCAGTATGCTGATGTAGAGCTCAGTAGGGGGTTTCTGCACCTTTATCGCCTCTCTAACCTGATTGTTATTCAGAACATGTTCGTCCCACATCAACTCTTCATTCCCTCTAAAGCTGAGGATACACACTCTGCATCACTCTGCTTGAAGCACATCTATACGCTGGCATGAGGGGATTTTTTTCACAGACAGAAAGGAAGTCTAAACAGACATAAATGAACAAAACCGTACAAATATACATACCAAATAAAAACAAAGACATTTCCACGTTGTAATAATGTTCCTACACTGTGGAAAAGTTTCTTTGTGTCTTAAGGATGCAGCAAGGAATCTAAATCAACATTTAAATTAATTTAGGGTTCTTTCCTCCATTCATCTTTGTCTGTTTCACATTCGCCTCTTTATCTGACCCTTATAAAATGAACTTATGTTCAAGAATAAAACAAGGACAAACTCTTAGACCTTACGTTTTTAAGATCATCTTATTTCCTGACAAAGATTAAAACCAGGCTTAGCAAAGCATGGTCGGCTAAAATCTCCTCATTCACAGATCACCACAGAACAAATAACTAAAAGTTTATTAAAGCATTTACATTCTTCCCACAGCTGTCTTACTTGTTATCTATAGTCATTTGTGTCTTCTTTAAGGCTGTTGTTGGTACACACTTTATGCTATTTGTTTGTTTGTTCAACTGTTATAACGGTCTCAATGACCATTTCTGGTCAACAATAATATCATGCTTGCCTGTTTTTGTATTGGAAGTGCATTAACAACACTGGTAACATATGCACAGGGTCACTTTATGACATCTGTCAAGGTACATCTGTCAGTGCTAGTTTTAGATAAACCAATGAACAATTCAAAAAATAGTAGTGACATACCTTCAGCCTTGGCCCTGGTCTCCCTTGCCCCCTCCAGGTGTCGCTCAATGCTTCCATGACTGTAACATCTGGTGAAGGGTACAGGTGACAGGCTCAGACTGTTAACCTCCGCATGCTGTTCGGGGATTGGAGAAAAATCCACAGAGGAGTGGGAGTGGGTGGAGTAAGTGGAGGAGAAGGGGTCTGCGGCTGCTTTCTGCGACGGTGACCCTCCTGTTGCTCCGTTTCTTCGCTTGCTCCTAGCGATCTCTGCAAAGGAGGTGACTCGAGGAGGAGGAGGCGGGGTTGGGGCGGCGTTCTCGCTGAGCCTGACAGGGCAGCTCAACATCCGCTCAAGTGACCCGAGCGGAGGAGACGGAGACTTGTCCAGGTTGCGGTCGTAGCTGCGAGAACGGGGACGGCCTCCTGATGAGGTTCCGCCTCCGATAACACCCTTGGTTACCACAGGAGGGGAGACGTTAACGTAAACCTGGCCTTCTATCACTGCAGGAGCAGCTTCAGCCTGCTGATCATTCTCCTCCTCCTCATCTTCCTCCTTCTCCTCCTCTCCATCCACATCATCATCCCGCTGTAGAGAGGAAGAAACAAAAAAGAAGGGGGAAAAAAACTGTCAAATTCTCTCAAAAACGAATAGTTACAACTATAGTTTAATCAGGAGACACATCAGACAAAACAAACTAAAGACCTAAACTAACTTCACGCCAGATTACCTATGACACAGTGGCACTGTTCCTGACTCCTGGCCGTCAGCTTAACATAACTGCTAAAATAATCTTCAGATACCTGTTATATGCCTCGACTGTGGCTGAGTTCTAAATTAAGCAAGAGTGACTGAGACTAATTCCAGTGCAATAGCTATTTGGAGTACAATTGTCACAGGGGTTTCAGTCTGATTTATTCCAAATGTATTTTTTAGGTTGAGTTTTCTAATATAACCAGGCTGTTGTTGTAAACAATGTAAAATATCCATCCATCCATTTTTTTTCTGCTTATCCAAGGTCGGGTCCCAGCGGCAGGCAGCAGGCGAAGTAAGTCAACCCTGACTTCCTTCTCCCCAGAAGCGTTTTCCAGCTCCTCCTGGGGGATCCCAGGCCAGACGGGATGTTCAGTATAACACCTCCAGCAAACTCTAGGTCTAAACCGAGATCTCCACCCAGTTGGGCGTGCTCGGAAAAACCTCCAAACCTCCATCAAATGCCGGGGCAATGTCTAATATGTAAAATCTAAATCATAAGATTGCCTGATTAAGGTACGTTCATCAGCAGCTGTCAGATGTTTCAATTCCAAACATCTATAGGGCCGTCACACTAAGCAGGCAGCAGCAGGCACTGAGATGGCATTTCATTTATAGCAGACACCACAAAATGGTGGTGCCCACGAATCGGTGGACTCCCCTATACCGTAATTGCCCAAGTTAAAGTAATTTTTTGTTTATGAACAGTTCTTAAACTTTGATTCTAAATAACAATAAACATCATCATCATTTTTCAGATTTACATACAGTAATACATGTTTTCAGTGTAACCTATTACATATCTTAAGGTATGATGAATTTGTAAAACTATAGAGGTAAAACTTTCTACTCACCTTCGGTGATTCTCTGTCTTCTTCTTCTTCAACGCCCACCTCATCAGCTCGCTGTCTGAACAGGAAGTACTCGCTGGGCTGGGTTGGGGTTGGGCTGCCTTTGCTGTGCTCGTCGGAGCAGCTGTTGACCGAGGAGCCTGCAGGACTCGGGGATGACTGGGATGATAGGTCGCAGGTCACCAGTTTGTAATAGTTCTGGGTGGCGACAACCAGGCGTGCCTGGCTCTGCAGACAGGACGCTATGTCTCCAGATGAACCAGAATGTGGAGGGTGGTAGGAGTTGCAGTTGGCGTCGAGGTCAAGAGCCCCTTGGTGCTCCACAGCGCAGGAGCAGGTGGAGGATGTGGAAAGGTGTGGTTCTCGGATTTGACGGAAGGTGCTGTCAATGCAGGAGGGCTGTTGCTGTAATAGTGGAGGTTCGGATGGGGAGGTGTGGAGGTCGAAGTAGAAGGCCCCTCTGGTTGAGTCTTGTTGGTTTCCATGGGGATCAGAAACAGATGAGGTGCAGGAGTGGTCGATGGAGCTGTTGAGGTTGGTGTGCCCAGGGACGATAGTCTTGTCCGGGATGCCATTGTTCATCTTGTTGTAGATTGCGCTGAAGTTTACAAGCACGCCATCCGAGCTGTTGCAGGAGGAATCACTGCCATATCCCTGCTGGCACTCTGAAAAAGGCTCAGGGAAGTGCTGAGGGTAGTTCTGGGAGAGCACACAGCAGGAGCAGTGCTGTGTGGAGGAGCTGGACGAGTAGGACCCTGTCTTGCTGCTTCGCCCACACCTCATAGGGTGATCTTCATCTTCTTCATCGTCATCGCCCCAGTCCTGTTCGCCACAATCCATGGACATGTTGGAACCGCTGCTGCCATGGCGACGCTGGCTGTCCAAGCCAAGGATGTTCAAGTCCTCCAGGTGGTTTGAGAGATCTGCTGCTACACCTCTCAGGCACTCCCTACTGCTTCCGCCCACCGAGCTGTGCAGAAGAAAGGGCTCACGAGCAAAGCCAAGGTCGTGGAGGTGGAAAGGAGCCATCCCGTCATCGAGGCCAGAGTTGATGTCGCTGTGGAGGTGAAAAGAAGAGTCTTCAAGGTAACCATTTAGGTTGTCCCCATCATCATCCTCTTCTTCCTGTTCGTCGTCCTCCGTGTTTAGCAGGAATGGATTGTGACGTAAAGGATTCCTATTCCTCGGTTTGGCTCGGGGCAAAGTGTGAGCAGTGATCAGCTGGTCCTCTGAGTTACTCGAGGTAAACGATGAATCATCACTGGCAGTGCTGCCTCCTCTCCCTCCACCCTTTCTCTCTCTCCCTCCGTTGTTGGAGGAACAGGGGCTGTTGGAAGTCTGGATCAGGCTGCTGTAGAGAAGAGCCTCTCTCTGAAGGACGTCTCTCTCTGGGAGGGAAGTGGTGCGACTTAAACCCAGGTTCTCTGGTTGGCTAAAAGGGTTGCTCCTCTTCAGGGAGCTCCCGCAGCCACCCTTCCGCCCACCTGACACTTGGCAGTGCACCAGGGGGATGTGATGCACAATCAGGGTCTCTCCTGAAAGCTTAGGAGGGCTGTCCATGGTCAAGGAGAAGGGAGGGCCCGTGTAGGTGAAGGGGAAGGGAGATATGTAGAGGACTGTTTTCAAACTGTGTTTGCTGGGTCTAGCTCAGCAGGGCTGCCAGGGACTTGAAATGAGAGGTCAGGGAAGTCTACGCCATGGTCAGAGTGGTACATCTGGAAAATAATACAGACAAGGAGAGGGGGGAGACATTAATGGGGCAGACCAAAACAGGCACCAATAGTGGGAGTGGGGACAATGAGGTCATCTTAGCTAATTTTCGCACAACCTCAATATATTTAAAATTATGTTTTCAATGGCAGATGGGTCACTCTCAGTCATCTTATTTATGTCTCTCCCCTCATTTTCTTTTTAAGGTATGTTTTTGTGTCTTTGACATGAGCCATGACAAGACATAGCCATAACATTTTTTCAAGTTCTGTAAGAACATTTCTTTAACTAGGCTAAAAAATAAAAATTTAAGTTACTAAGTTACTGTAGTAAATTCTCTCCTGAGAGAAAAATTAGAAATGAAGAAGTCAAAATCAATGTCCAGAGTCAAAGAGTTTAGGACTTTAAACCCTAAGTGTGGTTCAAACTCACACTGGATCCTGTGTAACATAAGTCATCTGAGCAACTTTTGTTGAATCCCAATATCTTCTTACAAAATAGGTTCTTACAAAGCTATGAAAACCCTTAAGATAACTCTCATTGACAAATGAACATTGCTGTTGAGAGTCTTTAGAGCTACACTATATGAGCTATGTCTCTTACATACGTCTCATTTGTGCAGCATAAATCACCATAACATAAGCTTATCTTCTGTGTCTCCAGTAGCAGAACTATAAGCTTCTGGTCTGATATACACTGAGCAGGGTGACTCAGCACCATGTGAATTGGAAACAGTGAGGCCAATGGAGACAGAAACACCCACAAACACACACATGCACCAACAGCTGACTCTTAAACAGAGCGATGATCTCAACCCTATTCACATGGTCACCCTAAATGACACACTGAAAGTACAGCAACCGTTTCCCTCTGCATCTTTTGTCCCTTCTCAAATAAAAAATCTAACCAGAAATGTCACATGTACGGCATGAGTAGCTACTCATTCGTTTATTGATGATGATTGAATTGATTGATTATTAAAAACTGTGGAATAGTTTTAGCACCATGTACACTTTGAAAGTAATCAAACATGAGCTGCTAATGCATCATCTTCCTATCACAGAGCAACAAGGTCTATATTGATTAAACTTCATTCCGCAATGTTAAAGAGTAACATACGGTTGTTGCCGATGTCAATACACAACTCCCAGAGAAGGTGTGGTACCTTAGTGTAATTATAGACAACAAATTGGACAACAAGAAAATAACAGCCTCTGGTGCCTTGGATATTTAGCACTATTCTTCTTTATTTACAGGTCATATTAAAGCATACAAAAATTTGAATTTTCACAACATTTTTCCAATTTAGAGATAAATTCATATTGACTGTTTATGATACCCCAATAAGGAAATTTTGAGCTGAAAAGGGGATATATCTTTCATGGCAATCAAATGTAACCAATTACTCTGCTTTATTGACATATAACTTAACTAAAGAAATTTCAACAACAAAAAATATATTTTAAAGCAATTCCAGAGTTGAACTGTCTGCTCAGCTGTGCCTGTGATGCTCTGATGTGATGTAAACACTGCTCAGAGTATTGTAAACAATGGAGTCGAGGCACTATGCTGCACAAATTAAGTGATAAAGCAAAAAAGCTAGCTCCGGTTAGAATTTTATGACCTCATATTAATATAGCTTTATATTTTTCGCTTTTCTGGTAACTGCATTACATCACACTATTACAGTATTAAAAGGGATTGAGAACAGACCCCCCGACTCCCCTTTGAAGAAGCCTGTTTAATGGGATATTTAACTCGTTTCTGTTAGGCCATCACTTAAATGACATGATATGAATAGAAAGTCTGTCACTTAATGTAAGTTCAGACCACATTTACTTTGAGATGTCCTGTTATTCCAAATGATTGTGGATGATTCATACATATGAAACAACTACATCTATTTCTGTCAGCACAGCTGTTTTTAGACGTATGGATGTTTCTGTTGCCTAGGTTACTGAGAGCAGCCTCAGTGTCTATTGGCCAACTTTCAGATTCAGGTTAGGCAAATGTAGCCTTAGTTCTTTGTTATGTCTTTGATTTTCTAAAGTCTCGTAAAGTACAATATGAGCTGGATTAGGAATGAAAGTTTGCTTTTAATCATCTGCTCACCAGATCATAACCTGGACCAGACGACAGCTAACTAAGCCTTAGAATAATCCCTCTATTATACCTGCTTAGTAAAACATAATCCCAGATAAAGTAGGTTCATTAAAAGCTAATTCTAAATGAAATTCTGATTCTTAAATCTTTCTCAATCTTTCTAAGTGCCGCAGCGACAAAAGAGAATGAAATGTTCAAGAAGATTTACATATTTAAGATAGAAAGAAAATAATAATATGTTTTAAAATATACAAGATGATTGCAAAAGCCAAGAAAAACAGAACAACACAGAGATGTACAAACAAAGATACAGTTTCACAACAACATGGCACTCTTACAAATGCTGATGAGACCTTTATGAGCGCAGTTACAAGCAGGCGCACAGTGAGCAGTGCTTTATAATTTTTACTGCTAGATAAAGAGATGGGAAAGGTCAGCAGAGGCTGCAGACTGCAGGTCTAAAGCTAAATGTTAGCGTGATGAGACAGGTTTCCTCAGGAGCAGACTAATAACAGAGATGCCACTCTTGACGAATGACCTTTTTAAATCAGGAGTGGTTGGTATTTGCTGTCAGGGCAGCAGATAAGTACGTCTCAACCTTTTTAGCTTAAAAAAAGGCTGATCTCTGCTGCAGCCAGAAGTGAGGAACAGTTTGGACCTTTGACAGTTTTTTAGATTATTTTCACTTCAATGATTATTGAGGGAAAACAACTTATCGGTCCAAGCATTAAACACCTGCTAATGTCTTTAAACTTCATTCTGCTCACAAACAGCTGGGGAGTCATCAATTGCTTTCAGTGTCACCTTCAGTGTTAGGTTTGTTCCTCTCCATACTAATTACTCAAATGCAGCATTGACTCAGGTGGAAGCCAACTGCTCTAACTCTTATTTACTGCTTCTCAAATGCAACATCACAACTACTAATGCAAGTCACAGCAAGCATATTGCAATATCAACCAAAAAAGCAGAGAACACACTGGTGAACAGAAAACGTAATGCAGCAATTTGATTACGTGCACTGAGATCAAAGCGAGTGCGTGCAGACAGTCTATGCACCAGGCAGGAGTCACAGTATATTTCCTCACTCCGCCCTCCCATTGGTCCGTGGGGAATTGTCCTGATAATATCCTGCTATGTTCTCACATCAGCCCACTCGGACTTGCTGCAGAAAAACTACTAGGGGTCTGTCAGAACGAAAAATGTGTCTGTTTTCGTTCACACATCCAGCTCCTCCAGCAAATATCAGGAGTTTTTCAGGAGTTTTCTGCCGGTGTGAAAGCCCCTATAATATATTTGAAATACACATTTTACATTTTTATCATGGTATGTAGTACATTAGGCTACCTGGTCATTTTAAAACAAATCTTGAACATTTGATCTTAAGTAACTTAGTAACAGCTAGAAAAAAAACTACAGCTGCTTTAGTAATCTGATGTCATGCAGACAGTAAGAGATGCTAATGTTACATAAGACCAAAGAGACTACAGAGACATCAAATATACACTTAAGAGCCCAAACCGTGTGATGGGATTGTTTCAGATATATTTTTTGTCATGCATTACAATAAGGATTCAACAAATGTACTGTAGGACAACTACCAAAACCTAAGAGAAATATTAATGCATGTGAACAATATAAAAGATTTAACAGAAGAAGCTCTAACCATGGATTATGTTTGCCTCATCTACCTGTCTTCAGATTCATATTTCTGCTATATTTAGCTCCACATATCCATTTTTACAGCACTGGAGTTTTTTTCTAGAGCATTAAAATAGCATTTTTGTTAAATCCTATAAGTATGTATACACAATCCTTTCGACATCACTTTTGTAATTTGTGAGTGTGATGGCTCTGGTCAGTAGAAAGTGACATTAATACCATTAGTTTGAGGGTTCAGACAAAGAGAGCCCGTACTGTTCACACCAGCTTAAGGAAATTTAAATTGGTTTAGAAGATTAGCTTCAGGTCAGATTGGTTTGGTTGTGTAACGTGTGTTTAAATGGGACGGTTAGTGTTGGTGTTGGAGAAGGATATTAACACAAACTACTGGCAAAATTCTCCGGTCTTGTACAAATGTTTGTGCGATTCTGTTACAGAATCAAGCGGCTCGTTTTACATTTTCTGGTCTGCTGCTGTGTAATCTAAACTGCTCTAGAAAAAATAGCAATGTAGAGATAGAAAACGCAAGCACACACACATGCATACAGAGACATTTTCTGCATCGATTCTCTGCCAGAACAAACCAGTTCCATCTAATCTACCTTTGGTTTGTGATGAGGAAGCCAACAGCAGACTCTCCAGAATCTTACCTGGTCAGCAGAGAGCATCAACAACTACACCCATAAGGCAACTTTACTTTATTTTGCACACTATGATGTCATCATTTTAAGCCCCTTAATGTGGTAATGAACCCTCTAATGGTAGCTGTAAAAGCGTCCCTCTTCTGTACATTAAAGTAAATGTTTGTCTTTTTTTTTTTTAAATGAGGGTGTCCAATCAGTGTGAAAGGTAAACTGTATGTGCTAGGTTGATCAAGAAAGCAAAGTTCTTGGGGGGGGCCATCAATTCTGTCCATTGACAGCACTATTGGCCAAATGACTACAGATTTGCAGCTGCAGCAGAAAGACAGAGAGCACAGAGAACTACATGCATTTTTTTTATTAAATTATATGCTATAATTTGGTTCAAAAATACAAAGATGAGTTTAACTCACCTAAATATAAAGTTAATATTAACCTAGAATGCTTTCATGTATTTCTCTTCGCTGGTTGCTTTAACTTATTTTTATAGACTCCAAAGCTTGAAACTGATATATGATATAATTTAGTATCCCAAACAATTCTTTTTGGTGATGAAGATAAGTCAATTCATTGCTAAACGGAACCTCTACAAAAGCTCTGTCTCTTGTTAGGCCATCACTTAAATACATGACATGAGTAGAAAGTCTGTCACTCAATGTAAATTCAAACGTGAAATGCAAAAGATTTCATATAGTTTGCTGTAATGTGGTGCAATTCATGGATCATGGGTCTAAAAACTATATAAAAGTAATTTGATTGACCACCCTGTATTAACAAATGCAGTTTTCTCGATCTTTTCTGGTTCTAAACATCCCTAAAACACTGTTGTGTCTTTGCAGCGCGTTTCAGCCTTTGCATTTGTTGTGGTAGTTTGCATTTGCTTTTGGATGTGCAGCGTTTCTAAATATGCTGCGTGTTTTTCTAAATGTATGTCGTTTCATCAGTTGCTGAACGTTTGACCCCAATCGACCACCATACGGATCACATTGAATGGCTTTCATAATCTAATTTCAGCACTTGTCTTTCTTTTGGTCCAGATGATATTATAATGAATTGACTTATATGTTCAGGCATTCCGAAAAGTTTAGCTGCGGCATTTTTTTTGGGGAGAGAATATGACCTCAGAATTGCATCACTTTCCTAGAGGGAACGATGGTTGTCATACACGCATCACTGGGCAGCAGAGTTGTGTGATTCAGAACTCAGTGATGTCTCCTACAAGTGCAGGGCAGTGCAGAGATGCAGATGAGCTTTAGGCTATTCAAGCATTCAAGTCCACACACAGAGACTGGAACAGTTGCTATTTTTTCTGAATAAAGTATAAATGCACAGACAGGACAGGTTGAAAAATATATATATTTTTAAGTTGTTCAGTAGCTGTGTCATACTGTTGAAAGAGACACAGAACAAGTTAGGCTTCTAACACGTTGTTGTTTTTAAAAAGCATGTCCTCACTTCCTTAAAGCCAACAATAGCACTGCAGAGATCTGTGTACCAGTTTACAGCAGATCAAATGGCCTAAAGGGTTAACAAGAACAAAGAGGCTGAGCCTGGCCAATCACATTTCATTTCCCACGCAACATCAGAAACCATAGCTACAACACCAGCCAATCAGAAGAGCAGGGCGGGGGGGGGGGGGGGGGGGCAGTGCTGTGAGAGAGACGGCATGAGAAAAACAACCAGAGAAAAGAGTCCAGAGAAGATAACAGATGAATGCACTAAAACAAACAATATCTGTTAATGCACATCAGAAATAAAGTTGATAAACTGCAAGTACAGTGCTGCAAAATAATATCTTGAACACGCTCCTCCCACAAACTGTTTATAAGGCAGCTTTATTGCATAATCCTCTTCTCTAAGTTTTGAGAATTTTCAAAGCAATGTTGTGACTGCTCTGCTGTTTGACCTCAGTTTTGTCAGGCTGATAAATGTTGTCACGCTGTGGCATGGACTGGACAAGTTTTTTTTTTTTTTTTTTTGTCCGAATTGGCTGACAGCTAAGGTGAAAGACTAGCAGGGGAACAGTTACTAGCTGAAAAGCTATATTTCCCACAGGAGTTGTTGGAGGAGACCAAAACTTTATTTCGATTGCATTCATCAGGTGGCCTAAAACACAAAACTCCTGATCAGTTCATATTTCTGCCATGTCTCCTGGGAGTTTAAATACTGTTTTAAAATACTTTGTTTCAAATGTACACAACAGCCACAACAATTTATTTAACTTTGTGTTAAAAGCTGGTTTAGCCAACTCAGGCATTTCCAAGATTCACTAGAACAAATTGAAAGCAAACATGGATAGATCTACACTGCTCAACAACGTCCTTCTACATGTTAGAAAACGTTAGCTTTGCTGATGCTAATTAGCGGATGAAACCATCATTTAAAGGTCATGTTCTCCTCGCTCAAGCGAGTAAAAATGACAGGTGATTTCTTTGAGTTAATTTTTGCTTTTTCGAGTGAGGTGTTAAGATATCTTTTTGCCTATCAGTTCATGTACTGAGAAGCATATTTTTCCCCCAAAATCCTAGCTTGGATTTTGTTCAGCTACAGATTTGGTTTGTTTGCTGCTAAAGAGACAGAGAGAAAATGAGATAGGAGAGAAATACCACAGGGTATTGTCAATACTCAGATTATTGCAGAATCCTTGAGGGTTCTAATAAGAGCCAATTAGCTTTTAGGAAAAAATCCACCATACTGTATGTGATCGTTTTGGAGAGCTGGGTGGGAAATTGACCTACTTATAAACTCACACACACACACACACACACACACACACACACACACACACACACACACACACACACACACACACACACACACACACACACACACACACACACACACACACTGGAGGAAAGCAGCACTATAACAAAGGACATCCTCCCTCTTATATAACCCGACTGTGTTTCCAGGAATGAGTCTGAGCCAGAGAGGAGGACATCCGAGTGAAGGCACACCCTGCCCCAACAGAGACAGACGACACAGCAGGAGGAGACGGCATCTACCATGATGGATGAATTCCACACTCGACTCATGTTTACTGAAGGCTATTGTGAGACTTTTTGTACAATAGAACAGAAAAGAATACAACCTCTTTGTGTAGAGGACAAAACGGCCGATTAATTCAGGGCCAGTAAGTTAAATTTGCATCACTGCGTAGCAGAAAATGTTCCTAATTTGTTTGCGGATGGATGACAGGGTTGTTGACTAAACCCTTTTTTTTCTCATTTCTACCATCATACTCATACTCAAAGCAGATATTCTCACTGTTATTCCCCACTAACAGAACTTAGTATTTAAGCTACCCAGTGTGGAATAAATGAAATCACTTTATTATTATCACATCTGAATTTCCCCCAGGGATGAATTAAGTTTTTCTGATTCTGATAATTACTTTGATAGCTAACTTAGCATTTGCCAACTCCTAACTCTCCATCATGTCATCTAAATATGGTCCCTTTTCACTCTAAAAAAAACAAGTTGATGATGACCTCTTTGTTCGGTCCAATCCAATACCTAGATTTAGGTACATCTTGGATACTTGTGCAAAATCACAGATTGATGGCATTTTGATGGCCTTGACTTACATTACATTTTGCTAGCACATACTGTCGTTGTTACAGTTACTACTGATCATGAAAATGTGAACATTTTGCTTAATGCCAACCCCTGCAGTCACAAAACCCCCTGTTTTTGGGGGGCTAATTGGTCATGGCATCAGATCAGTAGAATAGTGCAGAGACTGTCTTACACACTAATACATGATACAGCATTTAGGCAGTGACCGAGGTTTAAACAGCAATGTTTGAGGTGGTAGTAGCTCAGTCTGGGACTTGGTTTTTTGAACTGGAGGGTCACCGTGTCAAGTTCAATACGCCAGTGAAGACCAAGACTGGAAATTGGTCTGGTATCTGATATCTCTCTATTAGTGCATGTCCATATAGGATCCTGTTTGTGCATGTGTGTGTATTTCAGCCTATGTGCGTAGCATGTTCGACAACAGTGTAAAATTGAATTTCCACTCGTGGGATTAATAAAGTATACTTTCTTCCTTCTTTCTCAAAATTGTTCCAATAAATTTCAATAGATCAGTGTATTATATTTAAACTTTGATTGACTTAGTACTGTTACTGAATTGACTTCCTTTCGACCCAAGTTCAAGTCTTTCTCGTCTCCTGCACCGGGGAACTGTCTGCAACTGTCTGCTTTTTGAGTTACAGGCTCACTGATCTGTGTGTGTGTGTGTGTGTGTGTGTGTGTGTGTGTGTGTGTGTGTGTGTGGGGGGGGGGGGGGGGTAGCTGAATGAAAAGAGCTTTGTTTGCTGCACACATTCTCCATCTAGCAGTGTCAAATGAAGCCTGACAAAAAAAGATTAGGGAAGCTGAAATCGGAGAAATGCTGAAACTGGACAGCATTGAAGGTTTGTGTGATTTTTGTTTGTCTCACATGACGAGCATGTTTCAAATCACATCATTTCATTTGTTAAGCAGATTTTTTTAGGATGTCAAAATATGTAGACAGAAAGTCTGTCAAACCTGACAAAGCAACAGGTCCACAATACCCAACATGTTTTGCTTCATGCAAATATTCATAATTGGTAGGAAAAAATATATATTTCTTATCATTACTTTGACCAAAAAACAACACAGTGTATTATTTGTCATGCCAATAGATAGATAACGCTAAAATTATTTTTATAGCCACTCTGCAAGGCTGCAAACCAAACTTTGAATGGAAAAAGTTTAAATAAAAACTCTACTCTACTTTAAGTACTGAAAACTCCACTTGTGTTAATACCAAAATCCGACCACAGACTGTGAAATGGTTTTGGATGCAGCCTCCAGATATTATTATTGAAGCCAATACAAGGCTTTGACTTCCACTTCTTACTAGCCCTCTTGGCTCTTAACTTTCATATTGAACTCTCTATGCTGTTTGCCTTTTATATAGCGGTTAAATGGCGTTTGTATCCTTAAAGTTATCACAGGAATAAATCACCAGCTGAACTGAATAAGCTATTGTGAAGAGATGTCTACATACGTTTTGATACGACATATCATGCAGTATTATTGATCAGTTTACTCATGGTAGTATCTCCTTAACCTTCTCATGTCAACACTGGACCAACAACACAGCTGAAGCTGGACAGGGCTCAATTTATCAAAATGGTTTCTGGGAAAACTTTAGCAACTACAAGACTGTTACTGCTCTTTGACTATTTGTGCTGCCTCTTTATTTTGGTATTTTCTTTGCTGCTGCTTAACAGTGAAGATTTCACTGTTCACTAGTAGAACTCCAAAATAGATTACTACCCTCTGTTAACCTCAGTGCTGATTTTAACATCGTAGGATAATTGCTTTGGTGGAATGTGAACTGATTGCTTTATGGCACAAAACAAGAGAAGGGCAGTTCCTTCAAGAGCAAACTGAACTGAAATAATGTCCATTTTCTTGCAAATTCAGAACTCAATAATAAATCTTGTTCACTTACAGAGGAACTAAACCTAAAAATGGCTACCCGCATCCTTAGTTTAACTATGCTACATGCAGTACCTTTACCAATAAGCAAACTACTCCGTACCTGTGTGTGTGTTCCCAGTGAGCTACAGACTGATCACCTGACCTTGATCTCAGCTTCTCTGACAGCTTAGAGACACTTTCCTTCCTCTCCCATCTGTCTCTTCCTGAACTTGAGAAGCTTACTGATACTTACATAACAGTGCTAGCGTGCAGCCATCTCCGACAGGTATTAGTGTTAGCTGACATCCAGCCACAGCAGGAGGAATGTGGCAGGCTGCAGTGGACTCATCACGATGTAAATTGCAGAGATTTTACTCAAATTGGCTTAATTTTCAGAATAAAATTGAGCTTCCAGATTCTGCAGCAACTTGTTTTCCAGAAGCCTTGCTTTAAACAAATCTCATTTTGAGAACCACAAATAATAATTTGAAGATATGCTTGAGTTTCTCGTATGCCTCCAAAAATTATTTATTTTCAAATCAGTATTCATTTTGCATACTGTAAATGGGATACTACGAAAACATCTGGTATACTGAGCTCCAACTTAAGATCAATTTCATTATCAATCTGGTTTTCAAAGTGTTCGAAAAACACTGATGCAAATATCTTCATAATACTTTTTTTGTCCATTCAACAATCAAAAAGTTAATCAGATAACTATCATGTGACAAGAGAAAATCTTTCACTTGGTTCTTAAATACACATTTTTCAAACTTCTGTTGGTTTATTGTCTGTTGACTGATAAACTAACCAATGTTGATCTTGATCTGGAGCTCTAGAGAGACAAGTAGTAACTTTTCAAGAACTAAGACAAGAATCATCTTTAGAAGTTTAAAGATGCAGTGTCAAAGCATCAGTGAAAAAAGGCTGATCGTGTACCTGAACTTTGTGTTAACTAGTTCAGTAAAGAACAAGCTGTAAAGTGCTCTTTGAATTACAATTCAAGAGATCAGTGATTATTTTCAAAACCCATTCATCTGTCAGTTATTCCTCCTGATTCATTGATTTTCTAATCTGTCCAAAGTACATGATTTACCCACAGCCACAGGTGATGTTTTTCTGTCCAACTAAATGAGGGAACACAAAGATACTATCCCAAGTATGACAAAGTGAAGCAATATTTAGTTTAAGAAGCATGAATTGACAAAACATTTGCTATTCAAGCTTTTAAAACAAAACCAGAAAAACAAATGTCTAATGGCTGCACTTGCTGTTGATTAAGAAACACATCAATCCACCAACTGCTGCAGCGTCATTTGAGTCAACGCCAATGTGATAGCTTAAAATGCATTAGTTTAACTTAATTTAACTTCATTAAGTTTATGACTTTGGCTTTTGTGACAAACAAATCAGAAAATGGCATTTCCATGTGTTTCCGATCTTAAATAAAGATTACTTAAGGATAACTTAACATGGCTGCAATCTAGGCTACGTGAAAACAAAGCGTCATTAGGAAATATCATTTTTCAAAAGCTGCACTTCTCTTCTTCCATCCTCTCTCTCTCTCTCTCTCTCTCTCTCTCTCTCTCTCTCTCGGTCTCTCTCTCTCTCTTTGCTGACTCTGGCTTTCTCTCTTCTCCTCTTTCTCTGGTCAGTTTCCAAACACCTTAAACTCAGCCTTATTTCAATCCATAATGCTTACCCCATCCCCTCCAACCCTCAGCTTCACTTAATCCCTGCTCCCCCACTCTCTGGACTGTGAGCACTGCAGTCTAATATGTCTCTCCTTTGCTCACTTCTGCCTCTATAATCATCTTCCTCTCTCTTTTCATCTACTGTGTCTCCTCGGCCTCCTCCCATGCTGCTGCTGAACACACAAATATCCAACCAAGATGGACTGCAGATGGTTACGGCCTAACCGCCTCACAATCCAACATTGTTTTAAGTAGGAGGCCACAACAAAAAGATACTATTTGCTGTTTACCATCTCATGATGACTTTCAACAGAGATTGTTGCTCATTTTCCATCCTCGGCATCTCAATAAAACCACAAAACATTACTAGTTGTGTGTCTTTTCTGAAGGGTGGCTGAATGCTTTTTTCACAGGAAACAAGGAAAGTTTTGACCCAGCAACGTGCTGGTCACAGGCTTGGTTAAAACTAGAAATAATTTAAAACTATAAATATAAATGCACAGAGCTCCAATTTAAAGTAAAATGACAAGTCATCCTCTGTTTTTCTGCCTGACTCAGAGAACTGGCAATTCTGGCAAAAGCTAGGTAGGTCAGCCCACCTAGAGCAGATTGGAGATTGTGATGGGGGAACGTACTGTTCCAGATCTGCTTCAAAGCTGATGATTTGTAATAAAAGCCTTTTGGTGACTATTTTTTGGAGGACACATGTAAAATGCCCTTTATGATTATTATCTAGAGCTGGGTATGTTTGAGTTTTATTGATACAGACACTGTTTCTAGAGATTTCCTATTTAATTTCCCAAATAGTAAACAAAAGGAGTCATCTTACTGATAACAAACTATTTCATCTTTCACATTGTTGTGACGTTAGCTGCGCAACGCTAAAGGTACAATATTATTGCGATACTCGAGACACGATACGATTCCATTGCAATTGTTAACATTTTGCGATATGCTGAGAATTGCAATACAATATGTTGCGATTAAGCTTTTTAACTGTATTATGCCCACTACACTAAACTAAATCAAGAACTGTTTTTTTTATTTAAATAAGATAAAATTCTCAGTCTGTTCATCTCACTTTTTATTTGTATTTCAATTTCGATATCGCTAAACAAAATATCGCGTTACTATACTGTATCAGTTTTTTACCCCACCTCTAATAGACAGATCCTGTCTGCAGGCATTTAACCTTTGTTACTAATAATATTGGGTAACAGCTCATATAAACCTGTGAGCAGAACTGTGGATTCATTTTTTTTACAGGTGCATCACATTTGATATCCTCAAGTTTTGATTTCCAACGTCAATATCATCTTGTCTGGACTCGGCTTAGGTGATACGATTATCCATTTTTCCCAAAATTGATAGCAATTTTTTAGTTATGTAGGCCTATATCTAGATATGGGGAAAATACACAACACAAGCATATAAAAGCACATATCTTGTGTAAAGCATCAATTCTTTGTTTGCACAGTTAGGTTTGTCTTTGACTCTTGTCTTTTGACGCAACAACAAAAAACAACAAAAAACTTCCATTATTTAGCTTCAATATGTTAATCTTGTCATAGTAAGAAAAGGATATGTGTAAATAATTACAATTAACAGCTTTCATTTAGCTTCCACAGTTTGTCATTCAAGAACCAGACTCGTATCTAAATAAAATGCTCTTCGGCCTGCAACTCACAGTATATCAATGAACTATTTTCCAGTAAAAATGTCAATCAAACTACAAAAAGGCAGAAAACTAGATTAAATACTGAAAATGTAAATCACATTAAAGTTACCAACAATTGTGAAACCTTCTATACCAGGGTGGATCGTTACAGCAAAGTCTCCCATCAACCAGATATTTGTTAGCACTTATGCTTTATAAATGACTTCAACTATTTATCTAAAATACAATCAAAACATAAATCAGAATCAAGTTTGAATGTTTGCGATATGATAGATGTTTCTTTTGGTGATTCTTGACTCATCTTACACTGAGTAACAATCTCTTCATCAGGCTGCATGTTTCTGCCAGTAACTCTGGAACTGCAGACGCAGCAAAGAATCAAAGTCTGTGGAGTTAGATAATTAGAAACCACTGATGCATGAAGTTCAGCTTGAGGCTTGAGGGATTTATATGTTTATGGCATTCTGATCCAAACACTGAGATCTGTTCTAAACTTTGAAGTTGTAACTTTAAGCCATGGCCTCTCATTCCATATTTCTACCGTCATTCAGCTGCGGAACTATACCAGTCATTATCCAATTACCAGACTGCAGTTCACTTCCACTCAACAGAACGGGGAAACTGTCCACAGTATATTGATGTTGTCCCTGAAGCTCTCACTGCTCTTTCACAGTCAGACAAATGAGCCCAAAATACAGAGCAGGACCAGGGAACATGAATCTACTGCAGCAATAAACACACACACAAATACACAGCCTCACAGCTTGCCCAAAACAATCGTCTGGGTGCCTTTTAATCAGTGAAGCACTGTGGGCCGAGAGCCATGAAAAGAACACAACTTCCATAACAAGCAAGAGGGGAAGGCTCAAACGATCCACTATGCACACATTTATTTTCCGTTCATAAACACAAGTAATGGCTGTGTACTTGAACTCTGACTATAGAGCCAGCTGCAGAATAAATATTCTGATATTTTACAAAAGGTAGAGATGCGACAAAGAGGCATACATACTTACAAAGAGTATTAAGATAAAAAATAAAGTACAGTGGTAATATTTCCATCAAGCTGAATTATTTTCTGCTATGTTACCTTTTACTTTGACTTGCACAGCCAGAGGCAGAAATATCCATTAAAAGCCTGGCAAAAAAATGCCTATGAACAAAGACTACATGTATGAATCTACAGTTGTAGGAATCCTACAGGCCTTAAAAAGTACAGAAACACAAGAACTAAATGTTTGCAAATGAATGCATCACTGTGTGAAATAGTACCTGATGAACACTAAAATAGATTTAAGACACAAAAGAGCACACAATACTAAATAATAACTAATGATGATTACAACCTGAAATATTAAGCCTTTATATGGTTATATTTATGCATTGTTACAGATATTTTTAGGATTGACGAAATCAGTGGGAACATTACCCAAGCTTTGTGTAACACAAGAACATATTGTGTGGCATGCCATTTTCTTTGGATTTGAAGTACCTCAATAACAGGGAGTCAGGACAAAAAAAGAGTTTCAGGTTGCTGGCAGGCCTTAAGAAGTTCTCAAAATAACTTTGTCATGGAATCGTTATTTCCATATTGGACAAACTTCAAAAATAAGCCAACCAAAGCATTCAGTGGATTTTTTTTTCCGTGTGCAGCTGCAGATAACCAAGAGTTGAAAAAGTCTATTCAGAGAAACTAGATAATACACAATAGGACCTGCATGAGATCTGCACACATTGTTCCTACAAAACCAGAGAAAGTCAGAGCAGAGAATAAACCGCTGCACACTCTGAGACATATCAAACACACACATGCAAACACACGCATAAAGAAACTATTCACATCCGGCCTCTGCAGTTCTCAGTTATGTAACACTGAGTGACACATTCCAAGATCTGAGCAGCTGAACTCTAAGAACAGACTCGTCTGCAGACACCCTGCATCAGTAGTGGTCTTAAAATGTGAGCACAGGTCTCTTCACACACTGACTGGTGACGCAGACAGATCTAACATCAGCCTCGTTGCAAACAATATGAAGTAAAAACAAAACAAAAAGAATACTGTTGATCTCACAGAATGGAGCTACTTCATGTCAATCAACATGAAAATTAGAGAATTTGCTACACAGAATTTTTTGACAATTGCAACAACACCAGCAGTTTCAAAACTTGAGCTGTATGAACCGATTCTATTATTTTACCATGCAATTGTTTAATGGTTCAATTATTCCAAATTATAGTCCAGAAATGAAACGAGGATAAATATTAAGTCATAGTATTACTACAGTGGAATTGAACAGAACTTAAACTTTATTTTGATTATCAATAAACAGTAAAGTTTGTGCTTTTGTTTAAAAAAGGGTATGCCAAAAATAAATAAAAAATAACTGTGGCATTGCATGAAAAGACAAAAACAGCAAAACTTCACCTTTAAGATGATGACATCAGACAGTGTTCAGTGTCAAAGATTGGACGATGATATAGCTTCAGTATCGAGGACCACAAGTCACTGTCTGGACTCAGGAATTTACTTTGGCTAGACTGACCTTTAAGATTTAGTGACTGAGGAACCAAGAGGAATCCAAGAACCACGTCTGTGTAATGCTTAAGAGGTGCATTCTGGTCGGATAACTGCAGTTTTGCTGACACATCCTTGTTTGTTATAGATTCAAATTCCACAGTGAATGTGAGCAAATATTTATTATTGTGAGTTTGGGATCTTGTCTGTATTTGTACTCCATCTTAACCAATTTTTTTGGGAGATAGTCAATAAAATCTGCAAAAAATTACTTGACTTCTTATAATTCAATCTTCCTGTTTGAACGTCATTCTTAGCATGTTTTTAACTGGTTCAACTCGTATTTGTGTGACAGAAAATGTTTTGTATCGATAGAAGACTGCACCTCCAAACAATACTATAAGGTCTCCAGTGGGGTACCACAAGGATCAATTTTAGGACCATTACTTTTTAATTTGTACATTTTACCCCTGGGTGGTGTCATCAGGAGGCACAGAATCTCTTTCCACAGCTATGCTGATGACACTCAGCTTTATGTAGCCGTGTCTCCTGATGACACCAGACAAATTGACTCACTTTTTAATTGTATTTTAGATATAAAAGCCTGGATGTCACAGAATTTTTTGTAGCTCAACCAGGACATAACAGAGGTTTTAATCATCGGTTCAAAGGCTCAGAGAGAGAAACTGGCCCCCAAATTACAAAAAATAGGACTCAACCCAAGTCAAGAAGCACGGAATCTTGAGGTGATCTTTGACTC
This sequence comes from Labrus bergylta, assembly GCF_963930695.1. Taxonomy (NCBI): domain Eukaryota; kingdom Metazoa; phylum Chordata; class Actinopteri; order Labriformes; family Labridae; genus Labrus; species Labrus bergylta. The sequence goes on from NC_089196.1 coordinate 17,096,710, forward strand.
AGATTTTAATTTTAAGGCCCACCTGAAGGGTGTCACAAAAACAGCGTTTTACCACCTGAAAAACATTGCCAAAGTGAGGCCATTTCTCTCTCTTAGCCAAACAGAGAGACTAATGCACGCTTTTATCACTAGCAGGCTGGACTATTGTAACGCTCTCCTTTCTGGTCTTCCTAAAAACACAACCAATCGGCTACAGTTTTAAAATATTCTTCTCCTATGTATTAATTTTAATAACTTATTGCTTTTATGTGTCGTATTTTATTTTTTACATACATACATATTTTTTAATTCTTATTGGTGTGCATTAGTATCTCAATGATTTTATCAATGATTTTATAAACTACTTTTTCGTCAATAACTTTTCTGCACTCTTGTAAAGCACTGCTTTGAACTGCAATTTAATTTGTCTGAAAGGTGATATATAAATAAAATTTGATTGATTGATTGATTGATTGATTGATTGATTGATTGATTGATTGATTGATTGATTGATTAGCATAAAACTGCACCCACTGCCAAAACTAATATTACTATAAATTTTACTTCTATAAAATTATTATACATTTATTACTATAGATTTTCCGATAACAGCTCTGCACATCTTCTGGTTAATTATACTTCAGAAGTAAAGAGGGCGCCAAAATGTTGACACAAAAAAACATAATAAATTCTGGAGGCCTTGATGTAAGCAGAAAAACAAGAGCTTACATAACAGAGGATGACCATGTTTTTAAGTCTCCTGCTCTGTCCTCTCCACCTGAGACTATCTATCATGTGTTTCTCACAGCACAGTTTGGATCACCTCTTATGTTAACCTTTATTTGCACCTGCATTGATTTATTTTTGTTTCTGATGTCATGTAAGAAAGAAAGCCTCACAGACATAAACAACCGCTGCTCACCACAATAAAGCAAGGCCAATATAGTAGAAATCAAAGGATGACAAAGTGTTTGTAAAAACACCACTAGCCTATGCACAAAATGCATCAGACATTACTACTGATCAATGCAGCCCCGAAAAAATGTGCATTTTTACTGTTTTTACCAGGTAAGAATATATTTCCCCAATTAATTTCTAAGTAACACACCTTACAGGTTGACACTGCAGACATGACACCACCTTATTATTGCTTTTTAAGCAATATCTGCATCCCCACCATAAAGTAGCCTATGTTATGCACCTGAGGACAACAATCATAGAGCAAACAGAACTTATCAGGAAGTACTGCCGATCTGCCTTCAAAATAAAAGCCTGGGTGGGTGCACAACAACTAACGCTTTCAATAGTACATGTCAAGAGTATAACAACAAAGAATTTAGGTCAAATCTGTAGCTTTACAAAAGGAAACCAGATAAGTTTACTCTAAATATTTAGGGTATGCAAAGACGTTGGCTTACATTGATATTCTCTCTTTAATAACTTAATCTTCATTGTCTGCCCATTTGTTTTTACTTTACATTTGTAGTATATAGTCATGTGATTGATGTTTGGTTTTTTTAAATGTCTTGTAAATCTTCCAATCAACTTCACATTTAAACAGTTACAAGGTCAATATAATAGACTATAACAGCATTGGTTGCCTAATAAATTCTAAATTAATGATTGATTGACTGTTGCATCTCTTTTTTAAAAGTGCTAGTTAACAAGTATTATCTTAGCTAATTATTGAGTAATTGTGTGAGTCTTGAATAATTAACCTAGGCTAAATTGTTCTGAAATGTAAAATGTGGTTTGAGCAGGCTTTTGTTTTGAAAGTCCCAGCAGGAAGCCATACATCCCTTCTCTGTCCATCGTGACACTGGATGTGTACCGCTGTTGTTATAAGCAATATCAGATCAATATGGTGAAAACATAAGGGTGCAGGCCGCTGGTGTGACAGCAATAAGCCAGTCCTGTTTATCATTTAAAATTCATACATTTTGTTTTAACGTGTGTTTTGTTTTTTTAAGGCAATTTCAAGCACATAACGTTTCACGACGAAACACGGTGTCATACTCTTCTTCAATGCCTTTGTGTCAATGCGATAAAATAAAATAATACACAAATACCTACTAAAACAGCTAGCACCACCTTCCCATACAACACCGTTATCGACAATACTAGTCCGTATTTAGAAGACAAAGCAATTAGGAGCGGAAAGCCCGTCACGTCTTCACCGCTATGACCGACCGAGGCATCATTTTTCAGCCTCCGACGCTTTTCTTCTTATTCCTCTGCGTCTTCTCATCCATCACCGAACAAATAACCTGAATATAAATGGAAAATGGAACCCGCTCACCTTGCCGCAGCTGGTCGACAGCGGGTCTATCCTCGATATAAAGCATGTGTAGCAATAGAGAACCGTGCTGTTGTGATGGTAGTCCTCGACGTATGGGGAGATTGTTCCTCTACACAGACTGCAGGCAGGCGGACAGCGCCGGTGCATCGCCTGATGGGCTGGGCTGTAGCGGCACGTCAGTCTGAGGTCACAGCTTGGTCCCAGACCAGACCGGATTATCTAACCTTGGGTGGGACGGCTGGTTCGCATTAGGCCTGTTACCTCTGCCAGGGATACAGTGTATTTCTATTAACTACGCTAAAGCATAAACCTAGTTAGGCTAAATGTTAGGCCATATTTAGATAAGCCTAGCGTATAGGCCTAGTAGTCCTATAGCCTATTATAAAAGACAAAAGTGCTTTACTTTATAAAAAAAAATGACAACATGAGGATGATACATTTTTTGGCATATAGGCTACATCCATAATGTAACATCATTACAGATGAGTGACTTATTAAAGGACAAACCTGGAACACAACTAATTTGTTGCCTACTTCCTCAAGGATGCATTGCATCATACAATCAGTCCCTTCATATCCACATGGTTTTAAATTAGTGCGTTTTTGAATCAATTTCTATCCTTAGGGTTGAGTCATGGATAGATAGATAGATAATACTTTATTGTCATACGTAGTCACTGAATCATTTGATTAACATGAAAAATGTGTGAACAGGCATTTGTAGGCTATATGCCATAGCTTTGGCAGTGATCAGTTGTCAACTATATGTTGAACATAGCCTATGTGATTTTGGTCCCACATAGAGAGGGCTCTCCACTTCCATTATCATAACACCAAATAAAGAAATATATGGAGAAGGTGACTTCCTTCCTGTTAAAAACAACTTTCTTTCATTAAGTATAACATAAATTGACAAGACCAAATGCCAACTGTCTTTGTGCTTAAATGATCAAATTTAAGCTTTGAATGATACGTTTTCTGTCCCTTAAATGCTTTTATGATCATGCTGTACAAAAGTTCTAGAAGTGATGTCAGAATCAAGAAAAAATATCAACTTTAGAAAAAAGGTAAAAATGTGTATAAAGAGAGCAACTCATGTTACCTATGCTCTTAAAGCAGACTGTATTGGCCATATTACCAAATCGTTAGATTATTTTCAATCAGCTGTCCTCAGAACACAATTTTGTACGAAGCAGAATCCTGGGTTTAATAATCTGACTGTCCGTAATGTTTCATTTATCTTTTTATCTATTTTTTTTGGTCTGACTTCATTTATCTCCCTTAGCCCTACAGTCCCCCACATTCTCTCAGTCATGCTTGTACTGCAGTCAGCAATTTAAGAGCACACATTCTCTTTTTCTAAAGCCTTCACGTTCACGTCCACAGTATAACAGATTATTATAGATAATTGAGCACTAGTTGTTATGAGACATAAAAAAGTTATTTTAGATAGGGTTTGTTTTAGATTTATAGATAGGTTCACAGGGCATTTATGTTATTGGATAGATGCATACTAGTTGCATACTAAAGCCTATGCATGATATTCTCATGATATTTGGTACAAACTAACTATAACAACTATTTTTCTATTGAAATATGTGCTTCATTGTTGTAAATGTCTGTATACAAAACTGGATGAGACAATAATTTATAGTCCCAACACGCTTGTACAAATGTAAGAATCTAATGCCCAATAATTCTGTTTGCATCAGATACCATTGAGTTTAACATAATGCTAAAATCTGAGATCCACATACTTTTTTCTCTGAATGAATGAAAATTGAAATGTTTTGCTTCAACTGAAAGATTCAATTAAGCATCTGAAGCTGCATGTAGCTTTGCAGTTTTTCAGGGGACACAAGAGAGAGATGATCAGTGGCGGTTCTAGACCACTTTTACTGAGGGGGACAAACTTGGGCCTGTTGTTTTGTCAGAAGGGAACATTAAACCAAGGTGAAAAATGGACAAAGATAATTGCTTTAATATATATATATATATATATGAGTCAAATACTGTGTATGTGTTATTAGGGGGGCTCTTCCTTTTGGAGGGGTGGCCCCAGGGAGGACCAAGCTCAGTTTTACTGGGGCACTGGCCTCTGTTGGCCCCTTCCTAGAACCGCCCATGGAGCTAATTACTTGATCTGATTTCATTGCTGTGCATTGGGACACTAAAGTAGACAGATTGAGAAATTTACTTTTTTACAACAGTTTCTAATTAATCAAGTTACAGTGAAAAATGTGTTTGATCAGGTATGAAAGAGTAGGATTCAGACCTTAGTAATCCCTTTCCCTTATACTGAAACTGAGCTCCATCTGCTGTTTGAATAAAGTAACTGCATTTAAAAAGGGCCTTAGACAACATTGAACTTTTTTCCCCCAATGAATAACTTCCTGTAGATGTTTGATGTTACTATTTGTAAAGCATGCTTAATGCACAGTAGACTACACATTTATATGCTTTCCGTTTGTTGAATAAAAAATGTTCTCTTTTAATTAAAAGCCAGGGTCCATATTCCAGATAATAACTCAGTCAGCCTGCTTTGACACATCTGATAATACTTATCATTTTAAAGCAAGTTTCAAAGTTTTTGGGACTATTATTATTAAACCTTGAGGGAACAAAGCATGTCCTATTTTTCCAGACCCCTACCCTTTAAATCAAGCTAAGATCTCTTAAGTAACTGCAGGGAAGAAACCATAGAGATTTAATTGAACTTATAAAAGTTAGTTACTTATTGGGCTCTTGTGGGCTCACCTTACATGCAAAATGGAAGTCCAAAAGTCATCAACAAAAATTAATACATCTCGTTAAAAAAAAAATATATATATATATCAAATGTTCAATGCTGTATGCCTCCAGAAAAGCTTCAAGAACTCTTGGAAGTGTCTAAAAATCTCTGAAAATGACCCAAATATCATAGATCAAACACCATTCACATAGTTAATCCCATTATTTTGGGTTTTGATAATGTAAACTGAATTACATGTATCAATGTGGCTCTAAACTGAATAACCATTGTGTGAACACTTCAGTTGCAATCATTACTCACACCTGTTTCCAATCAGCCTTCTAAGAGGAGAGTGCTATGATTGGCTTCCATAACAAGTTAAATTAATTGCACTGCAGACTGTGTCTCACTGTGGCACTGTTGAAGGAGGACTTATAAGTGGAAGTGTTGGGACAGCTGTTGTCAGATAGAGAAATTTTTTTTTTGGTTTTGATCTTATCTCTGGCTGAAACCATGGGACTCATTCCATGGTAACTTTAAGCTCTTTGTGCTGAACATTTCATATTTGCAAATGAATTGCAGATTGTTATGTCAACTCATTGTATTCTTTCTAGTGTGGTGCTGCTTTCGCTTCTACTCATTGGGCAGCTTCAAGCAAGCATTCCGGGTAAGACCGAAGGTTGCCCCATGCACACACAAATAAGTTTAAAATAAAAGTATTATGAAATGAATGCATGTGACTTTAGAACACCACTGCTTGAGATTAGTAATTTAACATGTTATGGTACAGGAATTTGTATTTATTCTTAAGTATAGATGAATGACTTTAGAATTTTGTTTTGTGATTTATTTAGCTTCTTCTGATAGTGGATTTGAGCAGTCCCCGGTTCCTATCTGGCAGCTCAAGCCTCAGGGTTCCCAGGTTCTGACCTGGCTGCCCAAGTCTCAGCAGCCCCAGGTTCCCAGCGGGCAGCCCCAGGTTCCCAACGGGCAGCCCCAGGTTCCCAACTGGCAGCCCCAGGTTCCCAGCGGGCAGCCCCAGGGTCCCAGCGGGCATCCCCAGGTTCCCAGCGGGCAGCCCCAGGTTCCCAACTGGCAGCCCCAGGGTCCCAGCGGGCAGCCCCAGGTTCCCAACTGGCAGCCCCAGGGTCCCAGCGGGCAGCCCCAGGTTCCAACCTGGCAGCCCCAGGGTCCCAGCGGGCAGCCCCAGGGTCCCAGCGGGCAGCCCCAGGGTCCCAGCGGGCAGCCCCAGGTTCCAACCTGGCAGCCCCAGGGTCCCAGCGGGCAGCCCCAGGTTCCAACCTGGCAGCCCACGCCTGAGCTGCCCCAGGTTCCCGGCTACCAGCCCAAGCCCCAGCCCCAGCAGCCTGTCAACCAGCCCCAGCAGCCGGTCTACAAGCCCCAGCCTCAGCCCCAGCCCCAGCAGCCGGTCTACAAGCCCCAGCCTCAGCCCCAGCCCCAGCAGCCGGTCTACAAGCCCCAGCCCCAGCCCCAGCCCCAGCAGCCGGTCTACAAGCCCCAGCCCCAGCCCCAGCCCCAGCAGCCGGTCTACAAGCCCCAGCCCCAGCCCCAGCCCCAGCAGCCGGTCTACAAGCCCCAGCCCCAGCAGCCGGTCTACAAGCCCCAGCCCCAGCCCCAGCAGCCGGTCTACAAGCCCCAGCCCCAGCCCCAGCAGCCGGTCTACAAGCCCCAGCCCCAGCAGCAGCAGCCGGCCTACAAGCCCCAGCCCCAGCAGCAGCAGCCGGTCTACAAGCCCCAGCCCCAGCAGCAGCAGCAGCCGGTCTACAAGCCCCAGCCCCAGCAGCAGCAGCCGGTCTACAAGCCCCAGCCCCAGCAGCAGCAGCCGGTCTACAAGCCCCAGCCCCAGCAGCAGCAGCCGGTCTACAAGCCCCAGCCCCAGCCCCAGCCCCAGCAGCCGGTCTACAAGCCCCAGCCCCAGCCCCAGCAGCCGGTCTACAAGCCCCAGCCCCAGCCCCAGCCCCAGCAGCCGGTCTACAAGCCCCAGCCCCAGCCCCAGCAGCCGGTCTACAAGCCCCAGCCCCAGCCCCAGCAGCCGGTCTACAAGCCCCAGTCCCAGCGGCCGGTCTACAAGCCCCAGTCCCAGCAGCCGGTCTACAAGCCCCAGCCCCAGCCCCAGCCCCAGCGGCCGGTCTACAAGCCCCAGTCCCAGCAGCCGGTCTACAAGCCCCAGTCCCAGCGGCCGGTCTACAAGCCCCAGCAGCCGGTCTACAAGCCCCAGCCCCAGCCCCAGCAGCCGGTCTACAAGCCCCAGTCCCAGCAGCCGGTCTACAAGCCCCAGCCCCAGCAGCCTTTCTACAAGCCCCAGTCCCAGCAGCTGGTCTACAGGCCCCAGTCCCAGTCCCAGTCCCAGCAGCCGGTCTACAGGCCCCAGTCCCAGTCCCAGTCCCAGCAGCCGGTCTACAGGCCCAGGCCTCAGCCCCACAGGCCCCAGCAGCCGGTCTACAGGCCCCAGCAGCCGGTCTACAGGCCCAGGCCTCAGCCCCACAGGCCCCAGCAGCCGGTCTACAGGCCCCAGCAGCCGGTCTACAGGCCCAAGCCATCTGGTGGGGTTGGCATATAACTGCAACTTGCATCTAACTATGGAAGCAAACTGCAACCTGGCTACAACCCTTGTTAAAGCGGAAGGTACAGACTGGGGGTTTACTTTGAAATCTTTCCTGCTAATGGAAGGGTTAACCTTTTTGCATACCTAACGAATCTATCTTTGGTTTCAGGTGTTTCATCTGATGCGCCTTTTTGATTTATTGTTTGTGCCTGGACATGGTAAATAAAACGTTATATTACATTGGTGTGTAAATCTTTATTTAATATTGAAGTGTTATTTCTACCAACATTTAAGAATGTGGGAGTTTCATTCTGTGATTTGCATGGTCAACTCAGACATAGACATGTACACCTTGGTTAGGTTTCTAAATTCATATACTTTAAATCCCCAAGGGGAACTTCAAGTCTACACTAAGACACTCAAACGTGTGAATGTGGCTTAGCCAAACAAATTTTCATCCTTTGAACTGGCGATTGGTAATGTCTCGGCAGACTGAGCTACTGCTGCCCACCAGCAACACATGTTTCCCTAGTGATAATTAAACTTGTTGTATGCTATAAACCAATGAGATTTATTTTCATAACACATGAGTGACTAGTCGGATAGTGTTGCACGTATGACTTGCCTTATTATACTCTCCAAGAAACATTTCTGGTAATACTCAAATGTCTCTGCACCCCAAATGACCTGCAAAAAGCAAGAGACCTGAGTGACTTAAACCTGAGGTTTGAACAAAGACTTCTCTGCTGAATGTGATGTTTCTGATTATCTGATGCTAGGTTGGTGATAGCCCCCCACTCTCCAAATTCTGTACAATGGGGCACAGAGACACATTTTTCCTCAGTGAAGAGGTGTGAACATCAACTTAGACCGACGCTTCCAAAAATCCCCACACTAGAAAAAATGTGTAATAACACTAGTTCCCAAGGTAAATGACTTCTGGCCTGTGGCTCTGAGATCCACTGTTGAATTGTTGAGGATGATGAAGGAGGTAGTGTTTTTTTTCAAGATCTTCCAATGCTATCAATACCATCACTCATTTGGTTAGTAAACATGTGGATGATTCAAGGTTGTCTTATTCCTGTGAGAGGGCAATTTGTTTTGCAGTCAACAGTAAAATACATCCAGCCAGCAATCAGCATACAACAAAAGGACACTAAGTAAAGTCCAATGGAAAAATAAATACAATGAATTAAAAACATGAAAACAAAAGCAACACAATTGGTATTTAAAAAAGATGATGGCAGCAGGTACAAATTAGTTCCCGGCAAGTCAGGGTCAACGGCACCCTCTCAGAATCCAGAACAATCAGCACCGGTGCACAGCAAGGCTGTGTCAGCTCCTCTTCACATTGTACACAAATGACTGTACAAGAACTCATCCATGGAACTTTATTAAGTTTTCAGATGAGATGGCCATCGTCAGTCTGCTGCACAGTGATGGCAACCCACTAGACTACTCCTCTGAAATGGAGAGGTTTGTGCAGTGGTGTGACAATTATCTTATGCTAAAGTTGGGGACGGCTAAGGAAATGGTGTTTCACCCAAAGACAGTGTGATCACACCGTAGGCCTGTGGTCATTAAAAATGCACATATCACATACTGTAGGTTGAATCATACAGGTATTTGGGGGTCCACATCGGCATCACTCTCAGTTGGAAAGGTACAAGTTGGAACTCTCTGCTTCAAACTCCATCAGCGCATGTATTCTATGTGTAGCATTAGGGTCTATGGAGTGGAGCAGAAGATCATGTAACTGTTTTTTTAGGCCATGTTGGAAAGTATCGTAAGGTACAGCATCACAGTCTGGTGAAGTAATTGACAGTGCAGCAGATGTCTTTGATTGCCCGTTTGGTGAAGACAGACTGTGGGTTAATAACTATCCATCCTTCCAGATGAGCAGTCTGTTAACAGACAGGCACATACAATTGTCAGACCCAGCTCACATTCAACATCAGGAGTTCCAGCATTTTACCTTCCAGCAGGGGATTCAGAGACCCCAAACTGCCAAAATAACTCTATTATGCTGATGTCAATTAAACCCCTCAATTACCACTAACATTATCCTTCATAGGAACAGTGCAATATGTTACAGAAAGACAGTGCAATATGTTTAAAGTAAGACAGTTCAAACTGTTTACAGTAAGAAAGTGTAACATGGGGAACCTGCTCAAAAATAGGCTTACCTGTTCAACATTAATAAAATACTCAGCTGTAAATACTGCCATAATGTCTGCATGTGTAAATATTGTGTGTGGACAAGCATATGAACTGAATTCAGTTTCTGTGAAATTGTTTATTTTTTCCCTTGTCTGATGCAGACTGCCCGCAGTTGCTGATTTTATAATTTATGTGGAATTGTTCTATATTCTGTATTACCTGTAGATTGCAGCCAGATGAAGTCCAAGGGACATATCCTCAAGGGGACAATAAAAGTACATTTTATCTTAACTAACATGCCTTAGTAAACAGTTGAGTGTTTGTGAGCTTGATCATTGAACTGACTGTCGTTTTTTCTATATATATATATAATAAACCCTGGACTACTGTATTTATTGGCACTTTGACTTTCTCAGTGCATTTCCTATGTCTCACTGGCTGTATTCTGATCTGTCATAGAGCTCTGCTCAGGTAAGCAAAGTGGGATGAGTCAAAAAATCTAATCAAAACTAATATTTTTCAAAACAGGCATTCTTTTATTTTGGATATGTTTGAATGTTGTGGTGAAATAGCTTTTATGTCCCCTGGATACCAATTAACCACAGTTCATTACTTTATCCATCCACTGATTTGGATCAACAAATATTCTCAAAGGTGGTAGCATTAAGGATTTTTTAACATCTGGATTCAAACATCAAACAATGCTTGGTAGAAACATTTATCGTATGTACATGTATGGTCCTTTCCAATCTGATTTGCTACAATGAAATGCAGACCATCCCATTAAAACAATCCAATTAATATGCCTTAATAGGAACAGGATGAAGGTTCACATTGAATTGTCTGCAACAAGAGTGTTTTATAGTACTAGCACTCTTATCATTTGTAACAGCTTCTATAGGTACGAAATGGAAACTGTTTGAAAAATGTCTAAAGACTGAAAACATATGTGGAAAAGAAGCACAGCACAACTTCAATGACAAACAGGAGTGTAGCAACATGAGGCAGATTGACTTGAAGGCCATACATGCTCCAGACTGATGCCAACCAAGCAGAGAAAAGTGGGATTGAAAGAAGTTTTGTTGCCATTAAAATTCATTAAGGCTTACCTTTAAAATCATACTGTGCAGAAACAGTTAAAATAACGCATGAAAATAAGTTTGCCCACTATCTTTGGCCTAATATAGGATTTCCATTTGGGAATAAAACTAGTGTGTCATAAAAAAATCATCAAAACAAATATCTTTTGTAACAGAATACAATATTTTTTCAATTAAAAGTAGGAAATTAAGGGAATGTTTTTTATTTTTATTTAACCAGGTAATTAACCCATTGAGATCAAGATCTCTATCAAAAGGGTGACCTGACCTGGCCAAGATGGCAGCAGCACAAGTCATATAATAATAAATATTACATGATTAAGAAACTCCTGACATTGTATTGTTGACACAAACTGTCACACTGAGGTAGTGAGGACATTAAAATAAGCCAAGATAGGGTTTCCTGCCACTAGAGGGAACCACTTGACAAAAAAGTAGTGGGACAGAGCAGCCAACAGTTTGATGTAGTGTTGTAAAAAATCAGACAAACATTTGATCTTGGATAGTTAGATAGAGGCATTTAATATTGCATTTGATCTAATCTCTGGCTGAAGCCATGGTACTCATTCTGCGGTATCTTTTCCTACAACTTACTTTACTAAAGATGTTTGTTCTTGTAAATGATTAAGTTTCTAGTGTTAACATTTATTTCTTTTTTCAGTGTGGTACTACTGTGGCTACTTATTGGACAACTTCAAGCTAACACTAAATGTCAAGCTAACACTAAATGTAAGACCAATTTAATTTTGTTTAAATAGAGTGACCTTGTGATGGTGAAATATAATTTGAATCAGAGGTTTTTCTAATATTGAAAAAACATCCATAGCAAATTATCTTGGAAATGAGTTAGGCAATTGGGATGCCATCAATGAGCCTCAAATTCCTGAGTACCATCCAAAACCACAGGCCCTGGTTCCTGGTTATTGGCCAAAAACCCAACCTCAACCCCAGCAGCCGCTCTACCAGCCCAAGCCTCAGCCCCGGCAGCCGGTCTACCAGCCCAAGCCTCAGCCCCAGCAGCCGGTCTACCAGCCCAAGCCTCAACCCCGGCAGCCGGTCTAACAGCCCAAGCCTCAGCCCCAGCAGCCGGTCTACCAGCCCAAGCCTCAACCCCGGCAAACGGTCTACCAGCCCAAGCCTCAGCCCCGGCAGCCGGTCTACCAGCCCAAGCCTCAGCCCCAGCAGCCGGTCTACCAGCCCAAGCCTCAACCCCGGCAGCCGGTCTAACAGCCCAAGCCTCAGCCCCAGCAGCCGGTCTACCAGCCCAAGCCTCAACCCCGGCAAACGGTCTACCAGCCCAAGCCTCAGCCCCGGCAGCCGGTCTACCAGCCCCAGCCTCAGCCCCAGCAACAGGTGCCCCTGCCCAAGCCTCTGCCTCAGCCCCAGCAGCCGGTCTACCAGCCCAGCAACACTACTGGCTCAGGTCTGAATACCCAGACTGAGGCTTCAACAGGGTATGTAAACTAAATGGCTTTATTATGTGGTGTGTCTCTGTGATGCTTGGTTTTAATGAAATTATGTCCCCTCACAGAATGTTTGGGACCAGTGTCCAATATGGCAGCAAAGGGGGATTTGTCTACAACACTGGCGCATATGGTTTAACGGTAGGTGTTACAAGTAAACTGCCTAATCATTCCTCTGAATACTATAGGTTTATTCAACTATTTTCAATTGCTTTATCCAATTTCAGATTTTCCAACTGATGGGCCTTGTTAACTTAAAGCTTGTACTTTGACAATCTTTAAGAAATAAAATACTGCTTGTAATACCTTGGTGTGAAAATCACTTTTCTTTTACTTTGTCGGGGGGTTTTAAGATTAAGATTTTAATCTTTTGAATTTCCCGCAAGGGGAAATTCTGTTTTTACACTCTGTAGGTCATGCAACACACACATAGGCTGAAATATACACATGCACAAACAGGATCCTATGAACATGCACTAATGAAGAGATTTCAGGGTGACGCCCCTGGCAGGCACTCCTGAGCTGGTGGTGGGGAGGTGGTTAGGTGCCCTGCTCAAGAGCACTTTGGCAGTGCTCAGGAGGCAATCTGGCACCTCTCCAGCTACCAGACCAGAACTTCCATATTTGGTCTGCACCTGGACTTGAACTGGTGACCCTCCGGTTCCAAACCCAAGTCACTACAGACTGAGCTACTGCTGCACCAGTGGCTCAGTCTGTAGTGTCTGTGTTTTGAAAGCAAAATAAAAAATTCTGCTTATTGTAGTCCATTATTTAAATCTAAACTCTTTCTCAAGGCCATAGCAAAGATCTCTAAATGCTAGGCCCCTTACTGTATGCACCGAACTCCTTGATTAAACAGTTAGGCTATAGAAGCCTTTAGTTTCTGTGATTCTAATTGAGTGACAACTTGTGATTTCAGTAACATTTGGATAGAAAGGACAGAGGCCCTACAGCTTGATGACTTTTTTCACCTCCATATTTGTCTAAATTAAAGAGACAACTTTGGGGTTTGAACATCCCAGTTTTAGTTTCAATGCAAGTTAAACAGAACTTCCATCATTTAAAAGTCGCTGTTTAACCAATGCGTATGGATAAATGTATGAATGAGCAGGCTTATCCAAATCCCTATCTTCCCTGCAGTCCTTGAATGCAACATAAGAGCCGCCCCGCTCTACCGGATTTCAGCTTGTAGTAAGTCGCTCTTACCACTGACAGTCATCACTCAAACCGTCGGGACCACCTGGATTGTACACCTGTATCAAAACTGTACATTATTTTGAAACGTTTGTGATGAAGCGGATAGTAATGGACATTTCTAACTTGTCTCAATGACTGCAGAGCAACAGGCAACTTGGCTGCAAACTCGCTGACTGACTCATCGGCTTTGTAGGAACTGTTGCACAGAATCCCGTCGCGATGTCCCTGCTGTGTGTCAGAGGTAAGGTCTACATCCAGACCCGCAGGTTGTGCTTTTAAACAAAAGGAAACATGAGTTTAAATTAAATCGGGGAATTAAATGCACATCTTAATAAGCTGTTCTGCTTGACTTAAATCATTCACTGTAAAAAGATTTTTAAAAAAAAGCTGTCAAATTTTTAAGCTGTTTGAATAACTATTGAACAACTATTGAACTAACTAAAAATTATTAATTAGCCTATAACATTTGGTTGGCTATCACAAAGATAAAAAATTTGCCAGACCTAAAGAAAAAACTAAGTTATAATCATGTAGGCAACGCTTAATATCTTGGCCATCGTTTGCCTCATTCCACCACTATCATGAGTTGATAACGTGGATGTCGGGGAAGTTAAGTGGCGAAGATGTATTCATTGTACAAACTCAGGAGACAATTCCAATAGTTGCTTTTAAATATCCACGGGATTAAAGCACATGTAGGCTGTTCCAGTGTCATTGTGCGTCACATCAAATAAAATAGTTCGTTGAAACTGTCTTAAATGACAAACATGCACATTTTGGAGATGCTGAAGGCTACAAAGGACTATTCAAAGACCTTAATCGATGTGTAATTGGTATTGCTTGAATGTATTTCTTAATCAAGTAGGCTATATAATTTATTTTATTGTATTCAATACATAATTTGCGGTTAGAGAATACCTTGTTTTGTTTATTTGCCCCTGGAATAGAAAATATCAATGAATATCTTTTTTGATCAATTTGAAATAGCTTGTGAGAGGTTTGGATTGTTGAGTGGAAGTGAGATGAAATTGAATGATATATTGCTTCCTCCTTCCATAAGTGCAATTCAGTAGCTGTTCAATAGTAGAGTGGACAGTAGTTGTAGGCCTACTGGGTTTAACTTAAATAATGGCAAACAAGTTGGGGCTGAAATTAACCATGTGCATTTAGAAAATGTAGTTTAGTTAATGAATAAAGGGATGAACCCTTACACTTACACCAGTTTATTCAGTAGTTTGGGTCCTCTCCAGATGACAAATTGACCTCCGTCATGCTGACTGATTATTTTATTATCAAACTTTTTTCAGCCACTGGGGGTTTGTGTCTCACGTTTTTTGACCAGTTCTCATCTTTGGTGTGAGTGCCACTGCAGCCTGAGGCTGGAAGGAGACCACATACAAACTCCATGTATTTAACAAACTTTTGTAAAAAAAAAAAAAAGGGGTGAGCGAAGAGGTTGGGTGTTGGAGGGGTGCATTAAAGCCAGTGTAAAGTGGACTTAACCAAGCTGAATTTAAAATAAAACAATTATCTTGTTCAACTGGTTCAATCAAACCTTGATGTTTTTCATAGCAGTCTGTTCTTAAATCAATTAGATATTAACAGCAGGAGTAGAAAATAAAAGCAGCTTTGTATACAATTAAATAGCAGAGATTGAGTTATGTTACAAGTGGTGTGAAGTTATGCAGTGATAAACAGTTCTAACAGGATCCAGGACAGAAAAAAACAAATTTAGTTTCTGAGATTAGTCCTAAAGTCTAGAATCTAAATGATGAAAAACTCAGTTCAGCCCTTTTTTGTACTCGATTGTTTTGCCTTATTTAAAATGTTGATAATATTATGTTCTCTGCATCTAGTTGTCAAATCAGGAACAACATGAGGCTGTAGCTCAGTTGGAAGAGTGGGCTGATTGTTAATTGTAGGTTTGGAGATCCGATACCTGGCTGTTTCTTCCACATGTTGAGCTGTGAGCAATCTCTGAACCCGCTCACTGTTTGTGTGGGTGAAGGAGATTTTTTTTCCAGTCACTTTCTCTGGCCCAAGGGTCATTCTTGACATCTTGAAGACACAAAGTCTGAAAGAACAGTCCCACTTTAACATAATTTTGAGACTGCATATCTTTATATCACTTCAGTATCGTGTCATTGTAATTCAGCGCAAACCCCTGGCTAACTATGGCTTTACCTTTGCTCAAACTTGACTATGCAAATTGACACATGGTAAGTCATGAGAATGAAGAATTTATTATACCAGTATGCCATGACTGTTGAACCCTTTACCCTTGTTAATATCATGATTCATCATATTCCTTTTTATACCTATTAATATAGTCTGCCTTGTTTCGTGGTTTCTTTTGGCAAAGTTTTTTTTGCCTTTATAGGTGGATAAAGATAAAAGAAGGGCAGTGTTGCTCAGAGAAACCAGGATAAGCATGTAACTGGAGGATTTAATCTTGTTTAGTAAATGTAAAGTCATGTGTACATTCAGCAGGTAAATATAATCAGATTCTAGCCCTACTCCTGCCCTTTTTCTGGAGAGTGGCTAACTGATATAACTAGTAGTGACAGAGCATTCTAGTTACTGAGTTTCTTTTGTATGTGTTTGGGTCCGAACCTACTAAGACAAACAGAGCAGAGCTTTTTCTACTTAACTTATTAATTTAACCAAGAGTTATAGTAAACTTTGTTGTAGTTTTATTTGAGGAATGAGGTGTTCTTTGTAATCATGGCAGCAATAGAAAAAAACCTTGTGAAATATTTGTTTTGTTAGGTTTACAGGCGTAAAAAATACTTGGTTAGTTTTGGGAAAAGATTATGGTTGAATTTATTGTTAGAAGTACAAACAAACAAATATTCCATAACTTAAAAAAGATTCTAATAAAGAAAGTCAATATTGAATTTTGGATTCACACCATTGGTGGACTCAACCCTAGTCTTGTTGAAAATCTGATATTTTGGACTTTTCTATGTCAAATATATCATTACACTGGAGGAGAGAGTGAAGCAAGAGGGATTTTAGAGGGATAACCAGGTTATAGTTAAAAGTGAAGGACCATGAACAAGCAGTCATTTTCACAAGTCAGGTGAGAACATATTCTCTTTCACTGTTTTTGTCCTACCAATCTGCCTCATGTAAAGCGTGATGTGATTTAAAATATGGAGATACCTTTTGTGTACTCCATCCTTCTGAACAATGACGATCCTATGTGTACAGAGACAAAAGTCAATCTAGTTTCTTCAGATGTTCTCTCCTTGATTAAAGGGACTCTTGCCATCATATTGAAGGAAGTGCAGAAAAACCAGAAGAATGGCATCCTTGTTTTTTAAGAGCCATGATGCTGTTCAGTGGCATTTTCATGCTTCCTTGTTCCTTGTTGTGCAAAGAGCCCTCAGAGCCTGCATGATGGCTCTTCTGAACACAGTGAACAACTGCAGTATAAAAAAACTGAAAGACAGTCTGAGACAGTTCATTCTGTACACAGCCTGAGCTGTTTCTAGAAGACATTTAATGCAAACAGTAATGGTGTTAACAGTAATGGAAATCAAACATTTGCACGAGTGTTGAGGCAGGCTACTGTCAAAAAAAAAGCAGAATCATATTTAACTAATATTGGGAGATGAATACAGGGGGCTACTTGGTCTTGCCATGATAACAATGATAAAATATGACTTGATTTATTTCTCTTTATAAAATGGGGAAGTAGCTCTAAGTGCTTTATTTTTTAAGATTGAAACAAAAAAAAAAAGTAAAATGAAAGAAAAGGGGAATGCATCAGATAGAAAATATTTAAAACATAACAATTATTAGAGTGATAGTAAAAGGCAATGTTAATGTTTTTTTTGAAAATGTGTTTATAACTGGTCACATAGTTTGCATCTCTTACAGTGTTGGAACGGTTCAGACAGAGGATCTAGATGGTTGGTGTAGAAACTACAAAGAATTAGTTATTCAAACTGGTCCCAAACAATAACAAGTCTTGTAAAAAAACAATGTAAAGCTCCCCTGTGGACAAAGGTGTCTTCTTCTCTCTTTGCAGTATTTGTTTTTATAATCCTGCTTTCTTTAACAGTCAGTTGTATCACTCACCTAAACCGCTGCTGTGGATAAAAGACTGTTTCAGCAGCGTGTTGCAGCAGATACAGGCATTGAAAATTGTTATATAAAAATGAGCAGTCTTTAATTAATTATGGTTTTGTCAGCTTTTGATGGTCACATGGAGTTCAATCAGTTTGTTTCATAACCTGTTAGAAACTCATCACAGGAGCTTTCAAATCAATACTAAAAGACAGATGGAGCCAGTGCAGGTAAACTTAAATGGGGCTGATGTGCTCTTTATCACTTGTTCTGGCTGCTAGCTCTGAATACATTTTCAATTTATCATGGATTTTTCTGAAAAGCCAGTTTGAAGAGCAATACAGAAGCCAGGTCTTGCTGGGATATAAATGGCCACACCTCTGCAATACTTTTAATGACTTAAGATAAATCGTGGTTGCAGGTGTTTTCCGTTCTTTATTTGTACAGGTCAGCACAAAAATTACTGTCTGTGTCGTTTTCATTTTGTAATTTAGGCCTGGTCTGTACTCATGAAGGTGATAACTGAGAGCGTTTTTTATAGGCCACCTCAAGTGAGAGGTGAGTGGAGTAGGTGAGGACGGAGCAGGTCAGTAAGCACAGCGGCACACTGTGCTGGAATGACAGGGACTCAGTAAAGCTTCACAGCCCGTATGTGGAGAGGGGGTGGGGAGAGAGGGAATAATCCTCTGGCCATCTGCTGCGTTTGCTGTCCTGTGTGTGTTTTTGCTGTGTGTGTTCATGCTGCTGTGGGTGTGTGTGTGGGGTTTTGTGTGTGTGTGTGTGTGTGTGTGTGTGTGTGTGTGTGTGTGTGTGTGTGTGTGTGTGTGTGTGTGTGTGTGTGTGTGTGTGTGTGTGTGTGTGTGTGTGTGTGTCAGTGTTTGACTGGCTTAACATGGGACAGAGAATTCACTTCCTTTTTCTCATTCCCTACTTCATCATAATACTACTTCCTGGTACTGGACTCATCTGCCTCTGTCAGTTTGTCCTGATGCTTAATCCTTGCTGCACGTCACTAAACTGACTTTTTCCATAAATGTGGTCGAAGATTTTCTAGTGACACTTTGAATGGTAATGAAAGAAATATAATTTTCACCCTTTAACACAGAAAAATACACCTTGTCTGTAGCAGTGTGTGCATTCATGCAAAACCATCATGATGTCATCTGGAAACAGTAAATCTGCTCAGCATTAACATGTCAGCATTGTCAGGGCCATTGGCTCCGTACATGGGGCGGGACCTAAACACTAGGCCATCTGCGCCCCTGGATATGTGTTGTTTCAGGTGAAGCAATTCATATCCAGAAAATTCTTTTTTGACTTGAGTTGTAGCAGTTGTGTGACTCATTTGTCATTTAACCTTTCCTAATGATGTTCAAAGGTATGTTTAATCAGTGTTACCTGTCATGAGACTTATTTTATGACACTGAATGTTGAAACACAAACTCTGCTCTGCAGGTCTAGCCACTAAAAGTAAACTCTCCTCAGAACATGTATCACTGAATTGGCCCACATACCGTCTAGACAAACAGTACTAACCAGCACCCGGATGAAGTGCCACTATTAACTTTCAAAAGTCGTCTTTCATGATTAAACACTTGTCGCAAGCAGTACAGTGGACCTAATGTGTGATGGGGCTGTGCTAAAAAAATTGATATGTCATCATTTGCTCCTTGCAAATACATGTATCGGTGCAGATGTTACAGAATCAATATGTCTGCAAAGCTGGAATGACAGTTATCAAAGACAATTGATGGTGCAGTTCCCAATAACACCATGGCAATAGCTCTGGGATTTAAATATTTGATGTATTTCTAGGATCTCTGATGACCTGAATTGAAGTGCTTAAGTTTTAGGATCCTTATGCCTCTGCCTTTATTCTTAACAGCAAAGAATGGCTGTTGTAGTGAATTCTGGGTAGGACATGGTCATTATCCAAAATCAATGTAGTCCACGATATGGTGGCACCCCGTGATAAGTATCATATTGTTAAGGGAACAAACCAGCCCTAATGTGTGACAGTATAGTCATACTTGGAATTTGAATTAAAGAGAAGCATTAAGTGTCCCACAGTACACTGAATCCTCTTTAAGTAGCTTTAGTTTTGTACAAACACCAGTTCAAATATTCACAACTTGTCATCAGACTGCTGTATCTATACTGGTGTCAAATCAGAAGTATTGCTCAAGAGCAGTTCTTTTTTGGGAATCATTTTTGTGTGAACCAAAGTTGAAGTGTTGAAGTTAGATTGCACAGTTGTTAATAGATATACGGTAAAGAAGGTGAAGATAAGGGAGGAATGTTATTGTGTGTGTGAGAGTGTGTGTTTGCGGGTGATCACATCACCTTAGAGCTCCCGTCCCTTGGACCCCCTCCAAGTGTTTCCCTCTTGGACTTCTTAAAGCGTCTCTAATTGGCTCATTAGCGTGGTGAAATGAGGACACAGCAGGGGGAGAAATCTGTTAGTTTGTAATTAAGAAGGTAATGCGAGGTATACATGCTGCTCTATACCATTAATACTCTAATACGGAGGATAATCATCTGTAAAGTTTAATTAGAATCAGTTTTACATTATTTGGAGGGCTTGAATAAGCTCCTAAATAAGTCATTGAGAATGACAGTTTTTAAGTCTTGTGAGCCTTGTTCAAGAAAAACTAATCTTTATACGGTCATTGGTATGATGTCTCACAAAGAGTTTAGCACAACAGATTTTCTCTCCATATCAGGTCGTGAGATTAGACCCTGATTCTACAACAAGCTGTAATGTAAAAAAAAAAAAAAATCCTTATTTTAATAACAATATTCATTACCCTCCAAAAATTACTTCAACATTACACAAAATATAATCAAGATCTGTCTCAGAATAACTCATTTGCTTTATTTGGCTAAGTGTACGGCTACAGACTGTGAGAAAACACAACTTATGTTAAGTTTCTCGTGGTTGCCAGCGGTAACCACAAGCCAGTATCTGCATGATAGTAAATGCAGACACAGTGAGATGTAAAAGAGAAAAATCAAAGCTCTGTTGGACTTAAAGTATCCATACACAGTGAAATATAAACACACTGGGATCTTTTTTTTCTGTTTGATAGTCAGCAAAAAACTTCTCTCCATGGCACCTGCACAATCTTTAAGACTGCCTTCTTTTACGTAAGATTCTGTGCAGGAATTTAGCTAATTCCAACATTCCTGACAGAAGGCAGTTTTGCCATTTGGTTTGGTAAACAACATATATTTAGATATTGAAACCGATATTGACCCGAACACATACACGCAAAGAAATGGCAGACAGGCCTGGACCAGAGCAGTGTCATTACAACAGGCCAGACGGTGGATCTATTTTTAACTCCAGTCCTTCGACTCACAGTGGGTTTGAGTGTGTGGAGGTTGGCAACCTGGTGGCCATGTCATTAACACCCTCTCACTTTCATTAAACGACAGCCCCTGCAGACCTCAACAAGCCCGCCAAATAATATGTGTGTGTGTGTATGTGTTCGGGAATGAATTGAGTAGAGCACAAAATATTAACATAATAACATAAAAAGATAATTCATTGGAATAGTTTAATTTAATTGATAGATCATAATATCTATTTTTCTTTCACATGGAGATGAAGGGATTAAGGGTCATCATGAGAACAGCTTGGAGTGATACAGTGACTTGCTCGAGGACCTTTCAGCAGCAAGTTAAAGATCAAGAGGTGGTTTTAAAGAGCTTTGGATACTTAGCAAGCTGCTCATGTTCATTACAATTACAATAAAACAAGATATCATTTTTTTTATATATAAGCTACATTTAGGATATGTTCACCTTCTTTACTTAACAGTTATAAAGTGAACAGGTTAACAGGAAATGGTGAGAGATATATGTACTGTATATTGCACATTTTGATATCATGATAGTAATAACACAATTGATAATAATAAATTAGGCTCATATTGCACTTTTATCAATATTCAAAGATGCTTAACAAGGAATAACAACAAAAACGAAACAAAGAAAACAATGCAATGAAGGAATAATATAAAATATGGATGATAAGAGTTGAGATTATTAGTGGTTGTAGGCGAAACATGAAGATTTTTTTTTTTTACCAGCAGGTCGTACGAATCCTTAAGGATTTTGGGGGGGCCATTAAAAGATACCCATCGGTGAATTGGTGTGCATTGGTGGCTTTTGGGTTAACCTCTATGATAGCTGAGAAGTAGAAGAGGAGATGATGGAGAAGAGAGGAAATCGTGTTTGATGATGACCTCTTGGCTTAAATATTATTTTAAATATTTTGGGATTCAAGAGAATCGACATGCTGAGGGTAAAACATCAGAACGGTGTCAATACGAAGGAACTGCTATGTGCTTACTTAAGTACTTTCTTTATATTGTGTGTAAGTATTATCAACAATAGGACATCACTAATTTCAGCTTTTTTTTAACTGTCCTCTTTAGCCGTTTACATTTACTTTTCGATCAGTAACAACTTCCTTTTTCTGTTGTTAAGTTAATGTTGTAACCTTCGGTGTACCACAAGATCCTTATTTTCTTTCAAATCAAAGCAGGTTGGTATCCAAACAGGAAGTAAAGTACCCTTACCTTAAGACTGTATACAAATACAAAATAAAAGCACAACAAAAACAGTTTGACATGCAAAAATATTGAATGTCAAACATGGGATCAAAAATGCAATTAATCACGATTAACTATTTAATTCAGCAATGAATTGCAGTTGAAAAAAAGTTTTCGTTTGACATCTCTAGAAATGTCATTCATAAAAGTGAATAGGTCTTGTATTTATAGTCTTTGTCCACACATTAGTATTGACCTGATTCTTTTTCACAGAGGTTCCTTGTGATTATGAAGTTTAACTAATGTCAAAATTAAAAATCTTGTCAAATTGTTGTAATCAAATTAATGACTACAAAACAATTTAGGTCAAAAGTTTTTTTTTTTTTTGCAATGACATGTCCCAGTGTTTTGTTAAGAGAACATGTAAGCATGAATGGCAACATACACAGGTTTAACAGATTTTCAAATGACGTAATATTTCTCCCTCTGCACAGCTCTTCAGCAGCAGGTTTAATCCAACCCTGACTTCTCACATGAGCATAAACATAATTGTTTCCCCACAAAGCCATCGCTGCTTTCCTCAATATCTTAAAGCACCCTCAAAGCTTTGGATGCGCCAGAAGGTCAAACATCAGCTGCTCATCATTCCTGCTGGTCAAAAAGGTTTCTGCTTTCCCTCACAGCCATTTCTCTTATTATTTGTCCGCAGTACAATGCAGAAGGGTCTGCTAGATTTCCGTCCTGCTTAAGGCATTAGCTGGCAGGGATTATCCCACCAGCCAAACGCTCGGTCATCTGCAGCACGCATCCTCTCATACAATCATTCAGACAGACACGTGTCTGATATGTGGCCTGCTTTACTGGCTCTGATCAGGATCTCCTGCCATCTGGCCCATAGGTATGCTGACCTCCTCTAGCTCTGAAATGTGACACTGACCTTTGTATTACTTCCTGAAAGAGATCAACATCAACTATGTTTTTCAATTACAACAACTCACTGACTTATAAAGTGATAATGTATTTTAAGGCTGTCTTTTGTAAAAATCGAACAATGCACAACCATCTGAATAACTATAACAATGAAAAAAAAAAAAAAGAATCAAATCATTTTGAAATATTGTTTTTACAATTAAGACACATTTTATGGCAATGCAAAAAATGTACGCACATTTTTAATAATGAAGCACAAACCAAGTCAAGCAAACTCGCAAGAAACACACAAAAATAAACAACAAAACAAATGGTGATGATGAAATCTATTAGTAATGTAGGTATGTGTTTTCAATTTTTCATTTATTTAATATCGTCTAGACTTAATGCTTAGGTCATTCTGACAGACAATTTAGCCCATATTATTTGATCTAAGTTCTTCCTGGATGCAAACTTCTAAAAGGAACAAATAAAACATTTAAAACGGAATTTCAAGTGAATCAGAAAGTATTTTAAAAAATTCATCTTCATCACAACACATGGTGAACTGTTAATGTGTTCAACAGAACCCTGTTGTGTTTTTTGGGATGGGACACCTTAAAAAGTAGATTCCTCCAATCACATTAAATTATTTTGTCAGCCCCCCCCCTAAAAACAGGAGAAGACTTTGACGTAATATTTCATCATTTATAAAGAATCCGATTTTTTACTTTCATGCTCAACATCTGTTTGTGTGATTCATTGTAATAGCGTGAGGTATGAGACACAAAGCTAGTATCTCAGCTTTGAACTGCAGATCACACAGCTAGTCACAGTAATAAAACATAAATCCATCTAATACTCCTGTAAGAATTGTGTTGCTGATTATGAAACAGGCTGAAATTAGTACTGATATAGAGAGTTTCATCTTCTACTCTCAGGCCGGCAGTAAAGTGCACTGCGTTGAAGAGAGAAAGGCATCAGGGCTCCGTTGTACCTGCTGCTATTTGTTTGCTCCATGATTTTTGGGGGGCCCTTATGTAATTATATATTTATGTATTAAAAGTTTGTGTATTAGTGTAGTATAATGTTTTGTATGTTTCCTGCTGCAAACCAATTTCCTTGTGGATGGGGACAACAAATATACTTTTGACCTATGACCTTTGATGTCTCTAAATGATCTATAAAATCAGACCATGAGCAAAAAGATTGACTATTTCATCTAAGTTATATTAACTGCATGAACCTGCTTGAAAGATTATTTTTAAAGAGTCTGTATTCACTTTATCCGAGGAAACGATTCACAGTGAGTGATAAGTTTGACATTTTAAAGACAGCAGTATGACTTTTGAGATCACTTATTATGCATTCCCACGACAAGTTCAGCAAAGACATAAGAGGCACTGCTTTGTCCATAGAGGTTGCCAAGATTGACACAAAATAAACATTCTTCATATGAGCTCTGAGTGGTACAATTCACTGAAAAGCTTTCTGTCTCAGTTGGTGGCCATCGCTCTCTGGCAAAAAGGAGGTTGAATTGGAAAGTTATTTTCATTGTCTGCTGTGTTTAGGTGTAGATTTGAACTCAGAGCGATGCCTTCACAGCTGAGAAAAGCACTTTTCTTCAACAGGGCTTCATAAATTTAAAAATACTCAAGATGTCATTAACATTTTATCAGATCTGTATTTGTCCCTCCTTTCTTTGCAGAGAATAAAGTCAAATGTGTTGACCTCACTGACTGCAGCAGGATTAATCATTCTATTTTTTTATTTTCATACTGATAGAACATAAAGGATGTATTAATATCACAAGTCTTTTGCTGCTGTGATACAAAAAAAGAAAACCTCCCATGTGGCTTGTGAACCATCTCAGCCTAAATAAAAGCCAGACAGCACATCCCAATGAGCTTCAGTGATGCTGCTCAAAATGTGACCTTTCTCTCCACTTAACCAAAAACAATTAATTGACACTCTGGGATCAATGAAATCACTCGACAAATGTTAACTAAACTGTCTGTTAGGAAAAAGTAACCTTTAACAAACAGCCAGACACAGAGAAGTATTCTTGCACGGCTCCTCCATTTTTTACGTAGTATTTGTATCAAGTGCTCTGTACAGTTTTTTCAAACAGGCTTTGACATTTCTCTCACGTTCCATTTTTTTCTCCAGCCGCAGCTTATGAATGTTTAAAAAGATGCCTATTCGCAACATAAATCTATTTTTTCTGCCTGATACACGTGCAACAATATACATAGTGTGATTGAAGGGTTTAACAGAGTTAGTCAGTTGAACAATCTTTTCTTTAGCAGGCTGAATCACAAAAAAATGTCTGCTGCATTTGACACAGCCTTCTAAAGTCCAGTCCCATTTTGCTCTCTTACAGTTGGGCAGGCCTGTTAGTAACCAGCAAACCTTTGGTCCACTATATATTTTCCTGATATACTTAGGTCTGTGTAAGTGGCCTGTCTCAAACTAAGGACTTACATAGTCAGGCCTGCTTAGTCAGATTTTGCCTATTGTCGACTGATCGATGAATGACTGAATGGAGAAAACAGACAAATCTATGTAACATTAGACATTGAGCATCCCCTTATTGCTGAAATGGAATGATCCTTATGTTCGACCATGAGACTGGCAGATTTGACCACTTGTGGTCACCCATAGTAAGTTCAGAAAACCACATTTTCAACTACGTATAAACATTAATTTAAGAAAAGGGAACCTTAATACCTTGACTGTATAGAAGGCATTGTGTTTCTTCTATTACCGAACAGAACAAACACATTTGATACCACAGGTTCATTGTAGTCAGATGCCACAGTTTATAAGATTTGATCTGAAAAGCAGGTGGCATGTTCTGGGTGACATGTTCTGGATGACTGGTATCTTGTCAACCTAATTGCAAAGAATGTCTTAATTTTCTTTTAGCGATTGAGAACACTTCTAACTGGACACAAAAGATAACAGTGTATGTAGTTCTTGCTGTTAGCGTATTGAAGCTATATTGAGTGCAGAATCCTGCTGTAAGGATCAATCATCCCCACGTTTCTTTTTATTGATCGCCTTTACTTCAACAGGAGTAAGTAAGAGGTTCAGGATTTAGGATTGGTAATAATTCATGGAATTTAATGAATAGGCCTCATTGGGTGGTGCTATAGTGTATTTATTTTAATAAAATAAATAAAACATATGTTAACTGTGATATAAAATCTTGGTGCTTTTTCAACATTTATTATATTTTTGTCTGTATATTAGGTATGTATTCATTACAGTCAGAACAAGACATGAAGAGACATCGAAAAGGAGGCTCTTGCAAACAAAGTCTATGGTAGTCAATGGTCATCAATAAAGACAATAGATACAGCCATGCTTATGGGTTTCTAAGTGTTTTTAATCTCACACATTCAAAGTCTCTTCTCTTCTGTTCAAGTCTCTGTAGCATCACTTTCAGTCTTTTTTTTCATAGTGGCCGACAATTCACCCAGGTATTTTTTGGCACTGAACCAACGAGGCCACTGGGTTTCCCCGGAGCCTCAGACGAGCTGGCACGAGTGACACACAAGGCAAGCTGTGCTGACAGCCTCAGACAAATGACCTGTTAACGATCTTTCTCTGTCTGGAGATTCGTCTCTTGTCAGTCTCTCTTATCACTTCTCACTTTTTTGGACTTTAATTGAAAAAACATATTGATCTCCCATGGTAAGAATATGCATATAAACCTTGTTTAACTAACTAAGTTACCTTAGAAATGCAGGAAAGGTCAACACAGCTCTTAGGTCAAATGACTACAACACTACAACACCCAATTGTATTCTTGATCAATATCAGTGGCTCACTTTTTAGCCCAAAGCCCAGAACACTCTGCCATTTTAAAACCCTCTTGAATTCGAGGCTTTCTCTGCTGCTTTGTGTTAGACCTCACTGCTATTTTATTGAGGTGCTTCTTCAATAATTCTTGAATTTTGACCAGATTTTTACGCTGATGTCGGGATATTTGGTCTGTTGGTGGTTTCTGAGACACCGGACAACATTGTTTTCTCTGTCATACTTCATGCCTTTCATGCATTGATCATTTTTGAGCATATTGATATTTGTGTAATGGTGTGTTCAGAATAATGCAAACCTACTTTTTGTGGGATAGGTTGACAACTACAATGACTGTATTCAACCAGTGGGTAAAGTAAACACCTTTTCAGAAATCTGCGTATTATGGGGGAAAAACTGCTACTGTGTTTTTTTTTTAAATTTAAATATGCCAGTCTTAATGCTGTGACTTTTAATTTTTTTTCATCAAAAATGTTTACTGGCAAATCAATGCTTAAGTTGTTTCTCATGTGTCATTGCAGGTTTAATTTAAGACGTTCCATATTTTTGGGCTTTTTTTTTTACCTGTTCTTTGACAATGTTTGAAATGTTAGACAAGTTATCTGTGCTAACCTAACTTTGGATACCTGCAGAATATGTGAATGAGACAGTTGTACA
The DNA here is from genome assembly GCF_963930695.1 of Labrus bergylta. NCBI lineage: Eukaryota > Metazoa > Chordata > Actinopteri > Labriformes > Labridae > Labrus > Labrus bergylta. The sequence goes on from NC_089196.1 coordinate 17,124,229, forward strand.
TGTTTTGATTTGTAGCCATATTGTAGCTCATAAGTTTGGACCAATCATGTTGGAGCAGGCTATGGTTTTATTCAGGAATCAGCCTGTCAAGCTTTGTTATTAATATCACTAAACAGATACAGTCTTCTTCTGGATTCAGATAGCAATTTAATCTAGATGTAGTCTCTTTACTCTGTGTTCTCACGTTTCAAATTGCTGGACCAACAGTAACTATGACCCCCCCCCCCCCCCCCCCCCCCCCGACAGAATCAGAAAAGCCTTTATTCCCCAACTCCATGATCTCTTATCCACTTGCCACACTTTTGGCCCAGAATTATAACAGTAAAGTGTGTACCCATGCAGAGGCTAAATCATGTCAGGCATATTTCCAAAGGTTTACGTTAATGGAAAAATTCCTGCAATATAAACGAAATAAATAAATAAAACAAAGGACAGAGTTAGAAGCTGTTTTTATGTCCTAGCTGTAAAATGCCACCATCTTTTTATGTCATTTGCCACTTTCTTAATTATAATGATGTCTTAATCAAACATCTGTAAGAATGTTGAATATTCTGCCATAACATAACTTCATTCAAGTAAAGAGTTTAAGAAGAGAGGATAAATATTGTAAGAAAAGGCAAAAGGGAAGAAGGAACATGTGTGCAGGTCAGAGGGAAATATATAACCTTCATAAAACCATCCTACCTGGAAACAAAAAACAAAAAAACAATTCTTAAAGACTGAATAAGTAATATGTTTTTTTTCTTTTTCTTTTTCAGTGAAGAAAGCCAAACTACATGGGCCTCCAGGTAAGCGCTTTCACCTCCCACTAAATATCTGTTATTGTGTGATAAGTGAGGCTTTTCAGTTGTGTCATAGAAATGATGCTTTTATCTCTAATCAGCAGTCTCAGTCTGTGACATATGGATGGTTTGAGATTTTTTACTGTGTCCTCTGGACTTAACAAAGAGATTATTGACATGTTTGTTTATGTGATGAATTTCACATGTTCATTATTTAGAATTAAATTGTTTTTTTTTGTTGGGGAATAACAAAATCAAGTATGTTTCTTATACAAAAAACGTTTGTACAACATTGATAACTGAAAATGCTTCCTGTTGTTACTTGATGTATTGATGCTTTCAGGCATTCAAGTGTTTTGTTTTTTTTCACCTCTGTCTGCGTGCTTATGTTTTCTATATGACCGTCGCTAGATGCAAAATATATTGGAAGACATGAAAGGGGGGACCAGATACTTCTGCTTGAGTAAAACATTTGTTCATATTTATCAGGTCCTTATGATTGGTATCAAGTTCAAAGGTTTCATGTAAGTTCTCCGACTTAGTGTCAGGTCCGTATATTTTGGTGTTTGATTCAATAATAAGGTCATTGTATGGTTTTATATTAATTGGTGTTGGCTTGTATGTCAGTGTACCGTAAGGTTCATGTAGTTTAGGTTATTATCCATGTTTCTTGAAATTTATATAAATGTTGTTATTCATAAGCAGTGCTTTCCACAAACATATGGAGTCGGCAGCCAGTGGGAAAAACTTGCACCAGCTGTATGCACTCGCGAACCATATCTTGTCCTGTGCCTTTCCACGTGCAACATTTCTTGCCATCTTGATGTTTGAATCCCTCTGCATCAGTTTAGGTCGAAATAGTCCAGGAGATGAGCGCCAGCTGAAGAGGAGACTGTTTCTCTTTCATTTACAGAAGAGTTCCTCTTCAAGTGTGAACCACTGACAGTTCTCAGCAGCTTCTCAAATCTGGGACTTTATATTCCCATCCACCTTTTCTTTCTGTTTTTTTGTTTGTTCCTCTCCGCTGGCCTCTCCTTCTCCCCAGGCGATGATGAGGGGAGAACAACCACCACGAGTGGGAGAAAGACAAGTCAAGCCAGAGGAGGAGACGAAGAAATCAATAGATCATCACAGACAAAGGACCACCTGCTCGCTCTAAATGAGAACTTGTCATATCGACATAAAAGGGAAGATTGAGACAAATCCCTCAATGTCTTCAGAAGACAGAGACAGACATCAGGAACAGGAGATGATTTGTCATCAGCTGCCTCTGGCCTCAGACTGCAGAGCTCAGATTTGATTGATCCTCTTAGGGATCATAAAGCAGGACATGAGTGATAGAGTTGCTACCGTACAGGCAAAGATATTGTAGAGATAGACACGCAAAATAGTAATTTAGCAAAACTACTAAACAAATGAATTAAATTTCATATAGTTATTGCAAATGTTAAACCCATTCCAATGTTGAGTTAGGGCTTTATAAGAGCTACTTACAAAATAAATTCCTTGTAACCTGAAACTTTTTAAAGATTAGCTCCTTCAACCAAAAATAATCCAAAACCACTATTCAAATTTCAGGATGCAGTTTTGTGGTTTTGGTGCGGGCATGTGAACATCATATCCTGTTTTCACAATCCTTGAAATGATGCTCCTATCCTAGGAAACCAGTTTGACATGTAGCTATTTACACAGGGAGACTCTGACAGTGATGTGAAGTGTCTCTGCAACTCATCTTATGGTATTTAATAGTCAGTCAAACAAGGACAATGATGATAAATAATGCAGGGATAATCTCTGCACCGAGGCCTCTGACATCAGAGAATAGTTTGTCTGGATAGAAAACTCCAACTTCTGAAGCAGGACGTTTTCAGAAGATTTGAATTTCACAGGCAATCTCTTTCCTTCTGCTTAAGGACTCAACTGGAGAGAAGTAAAGAGGTCCAATGACTTCCCCCCCGCAGATGGATGCTTTTAAAGTCTTTTCTTTTCCAGAAACAGAAACTCTTCACCTGAAGTGAATATCAAAATTACAGGCTCAATTCCCATTGAAGTATTTTGTAAAAAGAAATCTCTGAATGCAGGTGATGCAAAAAAAAAATCAGTATTTGGTGGCCATGATCTTTCGGCCCTCAGGCATCGAAAACAGACACAATTCTTCAGTGGCCATCACTGCATGGGCCCAGGATCACCTCCAGAAACCATTGTCTGCGAACACAGTTCATCACTGCTTTTACAAATGATGGCTGAAACTCTACCATGCTTACCATAGTTGGGAAATTGCTACTATACGCGTAGTATGTTTGTTTTTGTCCACTATTAAGTAGAAAGCTCTGATCTTTCTATCACCGAGTAGGAGGAGATGAGCAGCACAGAAGGAGAGGGTGTGTGTTCATTAAATCCTCAGGGCACGACAGGATTTGGTAGAGTTTAGGCTCGTCCAGGAGCTGCAGCTCTATAGCGACCGCTTCACAAGCACGACACACATTTCTGCTGCTGTTTAAAACGCCCCTGGTTTGGCCCAAACTGTTGGACATTTCTTTTCAAACTAGATATTTCTCTCTGTCCTGGAAGGTCGTGATCTGATCTTCCCTCCTATTGGAAGCGTGGAGGTGACATCACAAAGCGATGCGCAGCGCACAAGAACGGCAAGCGTGACCCTAACCTACGCTCAGCTTGGCGGACTGCAGATATGCTTTTTGCGCGGAGCAACACATACACAATGAATGGGCTTGACAGCGGTGTGCAGCGCCCACCGCCACTGTCTGAAAAGTCCTTTATTGAGGGCTTGAGTTTTTCCCAATGAGTACAAAGATATTTCTATTCAGAGACTCTTTTTAAATGCTGTGTCCTGTCAAAGTGGTGATACAGTATATAAACTGTGATAAGTTGAAACTGGGGAGATTTAAAGTGGGATAAAGAAGGAGGCCAGTGAAGTGTCCTCTAATCTTTTTAAATTTGACCTAATATAACAAACCTATTTACCTCAGGGCTGTAACACCCAGTCATGTAGGTGACAGAAAGTTTACCCAGAATGCATTTCTGTTATTTGACATGATTATTGGTCTCAGGTCAAACACTTCTAACAGACTTTGTCCCACTCTGATGCCCTAGTTTGGGGAAATGATTTATGTTAATAGTAAGAAGCTGTCATTTTTTTTGTGCCTATGGGGAGCCAGCTGCTGTCTCAAGACCCTCCTGAAACCCCCAAAGCTTTGCAACTCCTGAGAGATGTCTCTTGGTTAATGTGTCACTTTATTAGTTTAGAAAATGTAAGGCACAGTCTCCTGTTTTTATCCATGCTGCCATTTTGGCTCTCCAGTGATGTCATAGTCCGGAGATTAAAATCTGTGAACCAGCCTACAACTGTTAGATGGTTTGCCATGTTATTGGTCAAAGACAGTCCCGGTTTCTGGAGAATCTCTAAATGCCACGCTACCACTGCAGAAATGTTTATAAAGGAACAAAGAACTTGAGGAGGAACTCTTTGTTTACTGTAGAGACAAGGGTCTAAATGTAGTCATGGGACAGTAGTCCCTGGTTCCTGCAGTCGAAATGAATAAAAAAGGTTCTTAGTGCCAGGGGAACGTTTCTGCAGGCAAAATGGGGCTTATGTAACCCTCCAAGAAGTTCTTGCTCCTGAAGGTTATCATTTAAAAAGTTTAAGAAAGAGTGTGGCTTGCAATGCTGAACATTTCTGATTTGTTTACGACTCCCGGCCTTTCATGTGAGGGTTGGCATCATCGGTAAAACTAGCAGTCGCTTTTTCATACACACATGTAGTCTTTTGACTTCTCTTCACTGTCTTTTTTCTTCTCTTTTGTTTCTATGTTAATGCTGCAATTTGGAGGTTTAATATGAAACACCCAGCCCAACTCAATAAATTATTGAATTTTATTTGTAAAGGGACTGTGTCCAGTATTAAACATAAATGTTACTGAAAGGGACTCCCAGGATAAATGATTTAAAAACAAATCAAAGCATCAAATGGAATTAGGCATATAGATGCATCTTTAATATTTACTTTGTTATTTTAGTTTGAAATTTTAAATCACAGAGCTCAGCATTTCTCAATATAAACAGATTATTTCTAATTATAATGGATGTTACTGCCGTGACTGGGTCTGTAACAGGGGACAGCATGAACACATCGAAGTGCCTTAAGTAAAAGAGTTAATAGTAGAGAGTTCACAGTAATTGAATAAATGACTCTAAATAGTCAGCATGTGTTTTTTTCCCACGAACATACAGAACAGTAATACAAGACAGTACCAGTAATTGATCGATTCATAAAAATATTGATTTTTGGAGGTTGAAAGAACTGTAATCACAAAATGAGAAAAATACAGCAGGATGTTGTAAAACACTGCTGATATAAATACTGTCTGAAAAAAAAGAACATCCTGTCTGTTTGCATTTATGAAACAAAAAGGATTTAGTCTCAGTTTAATATCTCATTCAACTCCTTTCATCCATCAAAAACACTCTCCCCCACTGCCCCCCCTTCCTCTCTCCCCCTCCCCTAACAGAGTATCCATTATTGTAGACAGCAAAGTAAATGTCATCTTGTGCGGCCGTGCCGCACACGTCCATGTGTAACAGAATATAACTTATTTATTTTCATAAGTCATCGCCACTTAATTATAAATGACGCCTACTGCTCCCCAAGAGGGGCCAGCTGCATGATGGGATATGTCCTCCACACCACTGCTAGTTGCTGCATACTGAGAGATGGTGTTTGTGCAACCAAGCATTTACAAGAGTCTACTGAGTGTGATTAAGATGTCTTCTCTGACAACCCTGATGGAGTCAAAGGAAATGGATGCTAAATTTAGAAACATTTACTTATTTTTGTTTTAGATGTTCCTTGTTTTCGAATTTGATTTGTGCTGTGCGTTTGTTTTTGCTTTGTTTTGTGGCTCGTCCTGTTGCTGTGTTTTTTCCCTATTTCTATCCTTCCCTCCTGGCTCAGGCAGTAAATGGGGCTGTCTGCACCCTGCCATTCCCCCTGTCCCCTTAATCACAGACTTGGCAACCCCCTTAACTGAATGATGGATTATTCCTGATTAACCCTTTACACCACCACTGTCACACAGGCAGACAGAATACATTTACACCTGACATTTCCTGTGTCCCTCCTGACATTTTAGGATAAAACCATGAAAAGTTCCCAAGCTTTGATTAATATTTTGATACATAGCAGTCAATTTGAATCCATGAGAAATATCGAGATAAATCAAATAGCAGCATGGACATTTTTTAAAGATTATTTTTGGGGCTTTTTGTGCCTTTATTTGAGAGAGATAGGACAGTGGATATAGCTGGAAATCAGGGAGTAGGGAATGACATGCGGGAAAGGAGCCACAGGCTGAATTCGAACCTGGGCCGCCTTATTTGAGTATTATAGCCTCCATACATGGGGCGGTGCGCACTAACCACTGCGCCACCAGTGCCCCAGCATGGACATTTTTATACATTTGTTCTTTACAGATTTTACTAATGTAAAGTATTCATGTAGAGGACTTGCTGTTTATTTTGCTTATTTGCTTATTCTCTGCAAGAAAGCAGATTAGACTAATAAGCAGTTGTAAAATAGCACTGAACTTTGAAAATCTGCATTTGACTTGTTCACTGTTTAAAACCTAGATAACAAGGTCCAGATACTAAAGAAGCTAAAACAACTCCACATAGATTTACAGTGGATTAGGATTTATTGTGCATTACCCTTTGTAGGTTTAAAAAAAATCAGAGCCTAATTTTACCTAGGGATATTAAAATGTACTTATTCATCGTAAAATATCATGTTAGTTTTAAACTGGTGCACTAACGCCTTTACAACATCTAGCAAGAAAACATTTCAAACTGCTCATCAGTAATGCTTTGAACAATTTGACTGCAAATTATCTGAAATGGTTTGTTGTTTCTTAATGTCTGTAGAGATTTTATATATGCCTGATGTGTCAGACACTTTAAGAGGCGTCAATGAATTGAAAGTTTGTTTTCACTATAAGAATGAATTCCTGAAAGCTTGGAAACACTCTTCTGTATTGTATTGTATCTATTCAAGCTATACGCCACAAAACTGGATTGTACTGGGAAGCTTTCAAATTTGTGAGGGTGTTGGTGTATGACATAAAGCAGGTCAAGAGTGTTTCAGCCCTCCCTGCATTAATAAGCGTGAAGACGTGCAGCGAGCATCCTATTTCCTGTCAGCTGGAGTGTTTCTTCTCCTCTAATTTGTTTTACAAGCTGAGCACTACTCTGCACTCTTTGACAAAGCAGCATGGCGTAATATACCAACAGCTCTGGAGGGATTCTGAGACAGATATTTGATTCGCATAAGAAACAAATAATCATTGTGCTACATTGTGTTTACTTACACTCAAAATGTCACATACACTACTGATCCTTTTTGATATTTTTAGCTGTGACGAGTTCTGGAATGATGAGATCTGAAGCACATGGTTCACATCGTAAGAGCTCTAGCTCAGGCGCTAGTTGCACCTTGACAGAAACCATGTTTTCTATTAATTCTTAATGTTGTTTCTCTGACCAGTTACTTCTTAAACTGGTCTGCAAAGGCAAACATGCTACAAGGACCCAAAAGATTCAATTTAGGAAGATAAGCTGTACCTTGACAATATTGGCAAATTTAGAAAAATGCAAGACTTATACAGCAATGGCAATGTGCTGCAAATGTAAAAAAAATATAAAAAATAACGATATGCAGAATGCAAAACATATATGCATTAAAATCAAATGGGCTGCAGATACAGTACATAAGCCATTCAGACAAAAAGAACACAAAAGCACTAAAAATGCAGACAGCATAAAGAGTGAGCCATGCTTGTAGATGGGAATAGTTTAGTTGGACTGGATTAGGTTAAGTCATATTTTATACTGTCTGACCTTTTTGTGTAATTGTAGTGATTTTATGTGAATGCATTTGTCTTGGCCCTGTTTTTTTTTTGACCTGCAGCTTCATGCATCGAAATATGAAATTGGCATGTAATTTGCCTGCATGATAAAAACTGCTGAATGGCTGCCATTTGTAGAGTATTTCCCAATGTGGTTATGCTGTCAGGTCCATCCATATTGAGAAAAAAATGAACTGGATCTTGGAACCAAATGCTGTCTATGATGTATTTATTGATGCAGCTGAATAATCACATTTCTAGCCTCATCTTCAACCACTGATATTGCCTTCAACTTGAACAGCACTCTGAACAATAGAGTCTAAGATTAAAAATACAGAAATGTAGGAGACAGAAATACACACACTCACACTGCATGGACTCTCAGTCTAAGGTAGATGGGGCTATCTGTTGTTGTGAAGAGTTGAACACTTGTAATCAAGCAGGCATTAGGTGATCAGTATCTTACACCCACATTGCTCCTTGGTTTACTTCAGTGTAAGTTAGAAAGCAGGATTGATACCTACAGACACCCACACTCAAATAGTTTCATCAACATTAAATACAACATTAATCAAGGCTGATCAGCCGAATATTACACCTAGCTGCTACTGCTAATACTCCACTTTTACCAGTATTAATGACATTGTAGCTATAAATCTATCGTATTCATTTTTGTTGTTGCTCTGTTTGTTTCTATCCCTCTTCCTTCATATCCTCCTCTCCAAGCCCAGCACAGTTCAACAGATGGCTGTTTACCATGAGTCTGATTCTGTTTTAGTTTTCTGCCTCTTAAATTAAGTTGTTTCTTTGCTTATTGTTGCTTATTGCCAATAATGGATTCATGTTATGTCTTTATAACTAAGAGTTAGTCATTTACCTGAGCTTTGGTAAAGTGTCTTGAGATGCTTTGAATGGTGTACTCACCAATTTCTCAAACCATGTTGTTATCGCTATCAGAGACATAAAAATCATGGTATCACCATGATATGAGAACAACTATTTTCAAGGCATTTGACAGTAAACTAACCCTAATGCAACATCATTCTATGTTGCTGATTTTGTAACAATATATTCTGTTGCTTTATTGTTTAGGATATTAAATTAATGCATTTAGCTATTGTAATTTATCAGTAACTTAACATGCAGGCAGACATTTATGAGTCTGCAAATAAGATCTCATATATTGTAACTGTGAATAAAGTATAGAAGAATGAGTGTAAGAATACAGTAGCAGGATTAATAAAGGACCACATTGAATTGACGTCATGTATAACGTCAATGTCCTTAACAACAATCGTCAACGAGGACAAGGAGAAACTTCCAGAAAGAAAAGAGGGTGATTATCTCTGCACCAGCTGATCTCAGTAACCACATGTAGTCTTACTATGATTGGATATGAATATGTGAAGTCTTAATCAGAGCTGAAAATGGACCAGCGCCATAGAAAAGAAGGGACGAGGTCACATAGTTCCTTCAGTGCAGCCATCAGGGTGTGCTGGGAAATGTAATGAGACTCTGGTTCTCAGTCTGAAGTGGCTTTTTCTGGGTACAATGTTCCTTGTTCAGCGCTTCAAGTTAATAGTGACTTCATCTTGTAAATGAGCTTCATTAAAGGCACACGGCAGAGTTATTTAAGGAGTAATTGTTCATTTTTTCCTTCATGCTTTTGTCCTGGATGACCAAATATAGAAGATTCATAAATTGAAAATCAAATGTTCTTTTGGGCTGCACCTTTAAAGTTTTCCGTTACTGAATAGTACTTGTTATAAACTATATATATGTATATATATATATTTAACTAAATAAAAAAAGTGACAACTTAACAAGGGAAAAAAAACAAATATTAATGGAAATCAAAAATGCTGGTATAAAGTTTGCAGGTATAAAGTCTGTTTCTGGTGAGAAAGCTGAATGCTGGTTTCCTTCAACATTTCTCTTGATTTAAGAGGCAATGCTCAGAATTTCTGCAAGGCAATGAATACAAATGAAACATTGTCTGGTGCATATTCATTAAACAAAATGAATGTTTTACCCCACCAACTTTATCGTTTTTGACTTTTGTTTTATAACTTGGCTGGCATAGTTTAAAAGTTTTTCTTCTTAGAATTTAACTAGCATTTGAGTTTAGGATAAGACCTTCAGAACACTTTTCTCACCTTTTAGACTTACTATGTATACAGCTTAAACATTACGCAGCATTGATAAAGTTCAACCCAATAATTGTTTCAACACCCAAAAAAAAAATACTGAAAGGTTGCCTTTCATTGCTAATAATTCAAGATGAAAGGTAATCGTTTTTTTATAAACATATTACAAAATGTTAATAAAACTAAAGGTGTTTTTATAAAATTGCTAACCTTTTTGTGTATGATTTTAGGACCCAAATGCACAATTTTGGAGAAAGATAGTTGTGTTCAATAAGTAAAAAATCCCATCCTGACTTAAACCTAAGATTGAAAGTGCTTGGTTACTTTTTTCAGTTATTTAATTATGTGGTTTATAAAAATAAATTTTAGGCACAAAGTGTTATCGTTTGATCTTTACTCTGACTTTCTTTAGTCTCATATCTTGTGGGAAACGAATAAATCTATCTATTATTTGGACTGTTTTTTCCACCTCTCTTCATGCATTTTGTTACATGTTAACACTTAAAATGACTGCATGGTGAAAGGAAGAACTGATTCTTACAAACTAAAGTAAGTGTCACTTAAATATTTGATGCAATCAGTCCAACAACTGGGGAAAGACATTTCATTGATCTTTTTTAAACGAATGCACTGCTTCTCATATCTGTGCAGACTGACTGTTCATTTCAGTTTGGCACACATGAGGGCAGATCTACAAGTTTGTTGATCCCATTTCTTCATTTTTGGAGAAGACACCTTCATAATCTTTGGGACTCAGTTTGATGAGTTATGACACAGATGTTGATTGCCTGTAATGGGCCTGCACTTGATCAACTCTTTCTGACAGCTCTTCATGAATATTATGTCCTCAGTGTTTTATTGTGTCTGCACTGTTTAGTGATTCAAAGTGAAAGGGATAATGTACTGCACAGAATAGGCATAGAGGGTGTTTTTGTTCTTAGTCTGCAGCTTACATCTCAGCCAGATTTTCTGTCAGCTCTCTACCCAGTAATATCTTACCACATGAAATGTTCTATTATTGTAGGGGATTTTAATCGTGTGTTAAATCCATCCTTAGACAGTTCAAATGGCCCTTACAGTTTCTGCAGCAAAGCATGAGTTTCAGATGCAGTAATCAATCACAGATGTATGTCACACGGACAATCCAGACAGTGAGGAATATACTTTTTATTCAAACCCACATAATTCCTATTCTGGAAAAGACTGCATTTATATTTCCTCCAATCTTATCCTAAACGTACTTCACCATACTCAGGTTATTCTTGTGTGTGACCATGCAGCTGTCTCTACTGTATCTCCCTTCTAAAGCAAAATCTGAATTTGAATTGTTCACAGTTTAATTTTCCTCTCTTCCAGACAAGTTCAACGCATATGTGACTCTAAAGGTGCAAAATGTGAAGAGCACCACCATCACAGTCCGAGGGGACCAGCCATGCTGGGAACAAGACTTCATGTTGTGAGTATCAACTTGATGTTTTTTATTTTTTATTTTATTTTTTTATTTTTTGTTCCTTTAATGGAGAGATAGGACAGTGGGCAGAGATGGAAATCAGGGAGAGAGAGTAGGTAATGACATGCGGGAAAGGAGCCACAGGCCAGATTCGAATCCGAGCCACCCACGTCGAGGACTACAGCCTCCCAACGTGGGGCGCACGCACTAACCACTGCGTCACCAGCGCCCTAACTTAATGTTTTTATTACTTTAAAATGCAGAAATGATTTAGTTACAGAACACTACTTTTTATGCCACCTTGCAAGGGCAATAATTAGTCCGTTGCTTACATTCAGAAATCTGCGATTAAAAAGTTTAAACACATCATATCGCATGTGGACATAATGTATAAATAATTTATATCTTTTTGCCATCATCACACGTGTTACTTTTTGCTACCTTACATGAATTTGTCCCTCATATTGTAACAATTTAGATTTGAATGTGCAAAGTCTTTGGGGGATTAGACTCCATCGTGACGACTTCATGTACTCGGAAGGGTAATGAGGCCGACAGCAGGCTAGGAGACCCCCTTATGGAGTCTAGACACTGGTGGTGGTGAGAGGAATAGAGGCTATGATGATCCTGAATCTGGACTCTGCTGAGCTGGAATGGAGGTGACTGGGGCGGTGGTGGGTTGCAGCGTTTGCCCTGAAATGACAGAATGACTGTGGAAGAGAGAGAACTGTTTTAGCATTTTGCTGCAGCAGGATGATTGGTTGAGAGGGGTTGTGCCCGAATCTGGTTGGTTAATTACTTAAAGAATAAACGCCCATTATCAGCTTAACACCAAAGCAGGTAGACAGAGGAAGTATTTTAGGTTGAAGTGAAAGGATGAATGAATTTGTGAAAGAATATAACCAGTCTTCCTGTCTGAACTTACGCTGAGCTCCATTTTCATTGTTATCGCGAAATGAACATTCCTAACAAACACAATAAGTCTGAATTAATAGCAATAAACAAAAGGAAAGTTAATTTTTATAAAAAAGCAATGCCTTCTCGATAAACGTGCACAGCCATTGGCGGAAGGCCAGGGTGTATCTGCCAGGCTTCACACCATTTTGATGCAGTCAGATAAAGTTTAACATAGCTATCAGCTATTCTCACATCATGTAGCCAATCTACTGGTTAAAAAATAATTTGGATTGTTGTTGGGAGGGAGGGGGGGGGGGGTTGTGCTGTAAACACAGGTATTGTGTGTTAAGCATGAATAACAGCAGACATGATAACTGTTGTAAAATGCACTCTTTCATCTATATTCTCTTAATGTGCAGGACTATTTTGTACTCTCTACAATGCAAGTCCTGTCATAAGCTGTAAACAATTGGAGTTGTACAAGATTTGAATGTTCTGAAGGTAGCACTTCATAAAGCATAACACAACAATTGGCCAACCTCCATTATGCTATTTGCGATTTTCCACTATAGAACACAAGGGGGAAAAAACTGTGACCTTCATATTGCGCTGTTATCCAAAGTACTTTACAAGGTTATTACCGCTCTTTTCTCTATTTAATCACACATTTTAACATCAATGGCAGTGTACAGGTGGCTCAAAATTATACCTTTATCCTCACACATTATATATGTGTATTTCTGTCACACATTACCATGAAGTGCAATTTTCCACAAATAGACTGGGATGTACTGTAGATCATAGTTTGTTGGCTTTGATGCCCACCAGTGATGGGCAACATACTGTTTTATCATTGTTATTGTAACACAGTCATTTTAAGTCAATAAAATGGCATTGAACGAAACAAGGAAAAAAACATGTAAGAGCACAAACTCTGTAATTTAATCAATAACTAATTAAGTTTCAGTTTTGAACAATCTTTCTGTTTCTTTCTATGGCTTTTTACCTTTTGGCTCAACATGTTTTTTTTTAAGCAGCAACAGAGCCTTTTCTGTAACATCCTCTTGGGATGTGTTAAAACAAACGCAGTGAGAATGTGAAGCTCAAAGTGTGTGTCGCTCTTAGATGAAAATAGGCCAGGTATGGGCTGTTAACGTATTTGCTAGCTGGCTCTAATAGGTCTTACTGAAATTGAAAATGAGCGTCAGCCGCCTGTGGGACTCCAGTCTGTCCGGCTGGCACAGGCTGCTAAATGGGAATTTGTGGTTGGAGCAGGTAAGATGGCTGGAAAGTGAAATTACATGTCGAGCTCAGATAAGTGGATGAGTCAGTGATAAATCTAATGAATTGTCCAGACCAGTCCGATTCCATTGGGGAGAGGCAGTACAGATGTAGATGATTTGGAGATCCCACTTCAGTTTTGACGTAAGAAGAAGTAGTGCTTGTATCCACGTCCATGAATATTTTTTTTATTTTTTATTTAAATAGTATGGTCACTTGTTGGTGGAGAGAAATGCAAACAACAGAAAGCAGCAAAGAGAAAGCAGCAAAACAGGCTGGCAGAATTGATGTAGAGGCTTGGCCCGATATGGGGAAATTGTAGTATTCTGACTTTTTAAACATGTTTTCTGACCTGCTCATGCATTTTGGTTCTGTCCTACATACATAATGGTCTCTATCCATCCGTCTATATATTTGTGGATCAAAAAGGTTTTTTGCTCATCCTAAATTTGACATCCAAGGTAAATATAACTATTGTGTCATTTGTATTCTGAGACAAAATATTTCAAAATGAAGCAGGTTGAAAGTACAAAATATCGTTATTGTCTTACTAATATTTTTTATCAGCCCCTCAGCAGTGGTTTGTCAGATACCTTATAGCACGTAAAGAAACATAAGTAAAACCTCAAACTCTCTCTTTCTCTGTATGTCCATCTCTCTCTGTTACTCAGATGCACCCACATGTCTATTGTGTTATTATACTGTACATGATACACAGATCCCTCTTGCAGTCTGATCCCCTTGCACTTGATTAGAGGGATTGGAGAGACTGACTGTAGATCAACATGATTACATAAGAGTCTCCTCTCCACTCTATGCTACTCATAATCTCTGCTATTACGCTCCATAGCATCCAATCAATCTGTTAGTTTCACTTTCATCATGTCTCTGACAAATGACTGCCTTTAATACATCAAACTTTTCTGTACTTTCTTGTATGAGCACTGTTGAAGGAATAGGGATAAGACAGATAAAGGGGTAGATATGGATTTTTCATATTTTATAGCAAGAACCTGATTCAGGCAAAAAAAAAAAAAGGAGTTCAACTGCATTCAAATAACATCCAATAATAACTTAAATGATTGAAAGGCATTTATGATTCCACAGAAAGGAACCCCATGCCTCCCTGATAAATGGCTAAATTGCTCCTCAGCCTCATTTGCAGTGTTCAGGCTTGGTGGGGGTTCGTTGGGAAGTGGGGGGGAGTTGGTGGGGGCCAGCAGCAGTGTGCTTCAACTGAATTAAAATAGCATCTGACATAATCTTAAATAGGTCATATTATGCCCTTTTTGGGGTTCATATATTGAATCTATATACCTACTAAATTATGTTCACAATAGCTGAAGTTCAAAAAAAGTGTATGTTTTCATGTACTGCCGCTCCATGCACCTGCTTGCTTCTGACTCTACAATTCTACAATTCTACAATTCACTTAGCAGACAAGCGACGTACATCAGAGAGTAAGTACAACACAAGCAAGGATCTAGAGGGAATAATGGGAACAATGGGAAACTCTCTCTCTAAGGCTCTGAAGTGCCCACGTTCAGAGTCCCCATGTGTGGTTGGTCGGCTTGTCGCCTTTAATGCTTGAAAGGCATTTATGATACTATAAAAAAGAACACCATGCCCTCCTATGCTAAATGCCAAATTGCTTCTTAGCCTCATTATCAGCTTTTGTGTGATTATTAGTGCTACCTGTTACCCACATAGTATTGTTAATGATTTGATCAGAATTAGAGTAGCAGTAGTTAAAACAAGTCAGCAGAAATGAGAGTACACTGCGAAATGTTCCCCTCTAGAACTGATAGTCTGAAAATAAATCCATTAAGAGGCAAATTTTTCTGTTTCTTTTGTCACTTTTATTCAAATAAATAATTGTTACCTAAGAAGCTTTTAATTAAAGCAGTCAACAATGATTTTTGGTGTTGTGTTCTTCACACCATGGCCTTACACACACTTTAAGATAATGTTCCGACACAGGATACCACCATGAAAGATTGAAATCAAGGTTTGATGTTAAGCATTTGTGTGGTTAATTTCCTATTTTTGTTGTTTTTAAGCACTATTGCCAAGCTTTAAATAGTGCTGCAGCTGACTCTGAATCTTACACTTTACCTGACATGATAATGTTGTTCCATAAAGAGAAAGATGGACTGTAGGAGACAAAATGTGCCAATGTAGCTACGTTTTCAGTAAAAAAATACTAATAAAAATACTAATTAATAGGAATTGTGTCTTTTAATGCTTGTAGAAGGCTGTCTTCATTTAAAACGTTTTAAGTTAATATTTTGGCCTCCAAATACTGCACCTTGCTGATCCATTTGAGAAGGCTCTAAATGTTGGTGTCTATCCCTGAAGATGGCACAAGCGAAAAAAAAAGATGGTAGAAACAGGGTTTTTTTGTCATCCACATGTTGTAATTCTGTTTTTGGTAATAAACCAATTGCACAGGGTTTTTAAGATATAGTGTTAACATTTTCTGTCACCTTCTTAGAAACATGATTTGCAGCGTGTCACCATAAATCATTTTTACTTGGATACAAATGTTCGTGCAGCCAGTCATGTTGCTCTGAAACCACAGAAGGAAACCTTTTCCCAGCTGGTTGGTGGAGAGGCACTAAGGTCCCCCCAGATGTGCTCTCTGAATCCTTATGCTGGAAAATCAACTAAACCAGGAACAATCTCAATCTCTCCCCTGCTGATAACACACCCCTATTCTTTCAGACTGTTTGCAGCTGGCTCTTAACCTTTCTGAAATCCTGATTGTTTCAGCTGCATGCCATCCATTTAGAATGTAGATTTAACTTTCATCGCTTTTAAGTGTCTCTACTCAACTCAAGTAGATCAACAGGTAAATGATAGAAATGGTGAAGCTTAATTAGACATTTTCTCGCAGTGTGTGAACTGGAAGGTTTTCAGATGCAGGAAAAGTTTTGTATATCCAAATTGTGCTTCTGTTTGACTTTTCTAAATACAAACAAGACAAATTTCAAGGCCAAGGAGAATTTTTAGACCTCTCATTTCCCCTTGACCTTTATATGTCAGGGTGAAAAGCACTAAACTTCTTGTTACATTTTTAGCACTGTGTGTTTAGCAATATTAGCCTCATTTTTAAAGGGTTGTAACTTGTAATGATATCTACAATGACCATAATATATTATCAATAGAGACACAGTGCAATTAATAATTCCTGCCGCCACCACAGGGGAAAACAATCCATCACTCCGTTTGGTGTCAAAGTGCCTCGTTGACATCTTGACTGCCACCCAAATACAGAAAGATATTTAAAAGCTGCTGCTGTGAATCTGAAAACGGTTTAATCCTGACATATGAATGTATCCACTAAAAGGTTGAAGCTAAGCTATGCAAGGCCTTAGTGTGCAGGCATGCACAAACACACAGGGCTGATTTGCCATCTGTGACCATATACATCACCACCATCTTTCAATGACTATTATTCTGTGTTTGTGGCATATTTGGTGTGTTTTATGGGCACCAATAAATGCGTAAAAATGTTTATGATGCTTTAACAAGGTTGCTAATGTATTCCTGGAAACAACAGTTGTGCAGCCTGCTGCTATAATACATAACAACCAGCTGGATAAAATTGTCCTTTGGCATATTTACAGCTGTAAACAGTCATCTCTTTTTAACAGTTTTAACATATTACCGTGCTCATAAAGTAAACTTTTCACTGATTGGGAATAATTTCGATTTATTTCATTAATATCCACAATTTTAATGGCTCTTTCTAAAATCGTTGTCTTCTTATATTCTTGTTTTATTTTGCAAAGTTACCAAGAATATTCGTCAATCTTTATTTAGAACGCTTCAGACCATTTTTTTTGTCACTCTGCCTTTAAATCCTCTGTTGCCTCCTAATGTTTTCTACATCAATCTGATTGTTTTATAAATATATGGTCGTTGCCTTTGGCTTAATGTGTCTTGAGTGTGTATTTTCCTGTGTGTGGGGATGACTGATTGGTGGGTTGGTTGGCCAGTGGGATAAAAGGATAAGCAGTTGAATGTTGATCTGTCTGTACAGTCAGGGTCACTGGGTCTCACGTGCTCGTCTGTTCTCTTGTATCTTCTTATTCTTTTTTCTCTTACGGTTTCTCTTGTATCTTCTCTTGTCATCTGATTTTCACCCATTCTTCAAGTCTGCCAAAACTAGTGAGATGCATTGTGTTAGTTTTTGTTGTCTCTTGCTCCTGACTCTTTCCTTCCTCTCAGCTGGGCTTACATGTAACTAAAGGTTTAAATCTGTTGACCTGATTCCCAGTATCGTGTCAGAAGTCAGCAGGTTTCTGTCACTTCAGGTTCTTTCTGTCTACATGAGCTGCTCTGCCACAGTTCGGGGATTTCCTTAGAGGGGATAGTCACGTCTGTCTATTTACAAGTGATGAATGTAATGTTATAACAACTTGGTATTGTTGAGGTCAATCATGGTAACATAACTTACATGTGAAACTTCGGAAGTTTTTTTCTGCTCTTGTAGCTACTGTTGCTTAACAAACATAAAATAAGATTGACTACAGATGATGAACTGTGTAAAGTTAAAAAACAAACATACAGTTGAAGGCAAAAAGGCCAGAAAGTAAAAGAAGCTTCTGTGTTAAAAACAAAGTTCTACAATCACAGCTTGGTGTCAAAAGCAGAAGACACACATCTTTAAGATACACATTACTCATTAAGATACTCATTGCATTCCCATATTGTCCTGTTCTCTTTCCATCAGTAGAGCCACTGTTGAACCTGTCATACCTTAATTTAGTGCACTCACTATCTTCTCTAAGCAAAGCATGTCTTTGTTACCAAGAGACCTTATAAATTAGGTTAAAAACAGTGTTACTGATTTGCATCTCTGGAAAAAGAGTGGATTATTTCCAGTGGTGTGAAAAACATTCATCATAGAGAGTAAATACAGCTGGACACAACTAGCCTCTGGCCCATAACACAAGCTGGCCTTGACCCATTTAATTAATACAATAACTGATTCCAGTTTAGTTTATTGTTTAGTTTGTCAGGGACAATGAACAAAATATACATTCATCTCAATTAATGAGAGGAGATGCATTGCACCATGCAGATTTAGCTGATCAGCTAGATTCTATCTGCAGTCCCTGGGTGATTATATAATAATATATAATATGACAAGTCTTACGGACTCATGAATGTTGCAGGACAAAAATACACAATTAAACAATATTGAGCAGCAGGAAATGTAGTGTGTTTTACCTTTACAGTAATGGATATTTTATGAAACAAGTTAATTTATCAAGAAATTTAATTTCAATCATTGATTTGCAATTTGGAAGATCTGTGTTCCTTTATATGTGAAACTTTTACTTACAGCATTGTGTTAAAAGCTGAATGTTTAAGAAAAAAAAGGTGCAGGCACATGTTGAAGTGCCCTGATCCTCCGGGTCCATCATTTCTATCAAACCTCCACATCACCACACAAGCTTGCACCTCCTCCTCTTATCCCTCCTTTTTTTTTCAATTTATTTCTTTGCTATTTAACACTAAATGCTGTATGTGTGTGTGTGTGTGTGTGTGTGTGTGTGTGTGTGTGTGTGTGTGTGTGTGTGTGTGTGTGTCTATGTGCATGTGTCTGTGTGATGTCTGAGTTATAAAAATACACCATGTCATTCCCAGTTACAACACAAACCATTCCCTCAATAATGGATGGACTTTGATGGGGGGCAGATGCCAGAGAGTCGTAAGATTTCTCTCTGTGTCTGTGTGTGTGTGTGTGTGTGTGTGTGTGTGTGTGTGTGTGTGTGTGTGTGTGTGTGTGTCTGTGTCTCTCTCTCTCTATCTTTCTCTCTCTCTCACTCACAAACCGACACACACAACACACACAGAACCCACACACAAGCACTGCGAGTCAGAGTCAGAATGCTTTTATGGACATGGCTTCTATTTTTAAGCGTTTGCATTTTTTATGTCTTGCGGTTTCTATAAAAAAAATACAAATAATAATTTGTGTTTCTTAATTTTTTTATTCTTTGAGCCAGTTTATTCAGGTTCTTCAGGTTCTTCCTGAATAAGCTTCCTTATCCAACTGGTAGAATCCTTGATGGTTTTTGGGGACTTGTGCACTACATTAATAAGGGGTACCACTGCCACTGTGGGAGGCAAAGGAGCAGCTCAACACTGAGCAGGAGACAGCAGGAAAGACTGTAGCTAAACACTGAGGCTGAGATACTGTATAGCGGCTAATAGAACTGAGAAGCTGATAATGTAACTCTAAGACTGTTCTCATCATGTCATGAGTAGCAAAACGTATAAGTTGTGAGTATAGTGTTTTTGGGTAATAAAAAGGGAAGGACCTGGCAGAGGGCAAACTCTTAAAGTGAGGTTTTATTAGAGTGCTTAGTGAGTAGTTGTGATGAAAAAATATAAAGAAAAGACAAATCAAAAGAACAACTTTAGATGAAGGTACTGTGTTCATTGCATTAAAACACAATTGCTTTAGCTTGGGCACTAAAACTACTTGGTCAGGGTAAGACTACCTTCATGATTTTGACTTGAATACCAAGTCAAAGTGGTGACTTCAGATGTTTCACACTCAGTTTTTGTTCTATGTTATACCAGTGTAAGGTGAAAGACTGACTAAAATCCGCTGGTAAAAGCCTAAAATGTCCCTGCTAATTACACTGGAGCCTATGCGTTTCACTTTTCCCCAATATAGGAAGCTACAAGGACAGTATGATTTATTTAACATTGGTTGTAGCACTGTTACAATATACTAACAAAGACTTTGCAGTAGTAGTAGATGAAGAATATTTATCTACAGAGCACATTAATACAGAAAGCAACACAATGTGCTTCACAGGAGCAAATACATGTACAGAAACATAAAATACAAACAGGAGGAAAAGCACAAACAAGCAGATTAGGTGTATGCACAAGCAATTCAAGTGCCCAGTGGTTCTGTTAAACACACAGTGTAGCCCAACCTGCTTAAAAACTAATGACTATTAAAAACCCAGATTGATCAACCTAATAAAATAGTTCAGTGTTCGGATGTCTCTCATAATGCTTAGTAGGGCATTCAACCTTTTTTTAAAAAAAAGAAGCTAAAGGCTGCTTCACCTACGTTCAATCTTATCAGAAGGACCCCACTAGCTGAAGATCTAAGGCTTTTTGTGGGCTCGTATGGTTAATTATACAAGCATGTAAACGAGCACAAACATGAATGAAGATGGTTATTGGTAATCATGCTAAAATGTAGGAGCATTTTGTGACTTGTTGCCTAGCAAGCTGGCCGCTTTTATTTTACACACACACACACACACACACACACACACACACACACACACACACACACACACACACACACACACACACACACACACACACACACACGCACACACCGCTTCACTCCATCATCCCAGCTGTGAAGTGTGATCAGAGATGACTGACAGTCAAACTGAGCAGGATGAATATGAATGGAGCTGTGAATGTGAATATGCAGATGAGGAGGAGACACAGTTCGCCTTCTGTCTTCCTTCAGACAGATCTGTCACAAAATGACGCCTTTCATCCTTCATCCACTTTACTTTAGGAGAAGACTCGCAGACTCACTGACCTGATGGCAGTGTGAATAAAACCACAGGTCAAGTATGGACCATATTTTAGTTTTCGTTTGAGTGAGAGCAGCTAACATCTGTCACATGATGATTTATAGTTCAGATTACTTTGTTGTAGGAATTTTTGACAAAGAAACAGTGTTTGTGTGGTGACTTACGTTCATAAATCAGTGTATGGATGAAGAAGTTGGGATCAAATGTTTTTAAAAAAAACAGCAAAAAAGGATCACACTCGACATTGAATAAAGTTCCAGGTGCCCGACCGCAACAAGACTTAAATAGAGACAAAAAAGTCAGCACACTAAATGTCCTAAAAGTAACTTTTTATCTGGGCAAGAGCAGCGTGCAAACAAACAACGGACGCGTTTCAGCACTAGGCACTATACCGCACTGGGCTTTCATCAGCGTATGCGACATTTAGTGTGCTGACTTTTTTGTCTCAGGATAAAATGTTTTTAAGTCTGCAACATTTATGAAATTGGTGATTTATGAAGCAAAGACTTTTCAAGAAATAAATCTTATAGAATTTAAATATAAGTACAAACATGCCAGTGCAAAGTTTGCCGTAATTTTTAACCAACTTTTCTTTGCATTCAAATTTGGAAAACACCTTAATGAGATATCAAGGCATTTCTTTATATAATAGCTCATGAAACTCCAATGAAACCAAACCTACTGCCTTGTTTTATCAATACAGTTAGTTAAAAAAACAATTTAGGCTTTCTTTACATTACAGTATATCCGTTCAAACCCCAAATCTCTGCTGCGTTCTCTCATAATGCTGTTGTTTACGTTTTTTGGAAGTGTTCCCTTCAGTTGAGTTTATTCTTGCTCCAAAGCTGGAGGTCACCGCGGGGCAAACTATTGGTTTACAGACTTCTTTTGAAGTTTTGCATCAAGCCATCACTATCTTGTTTGTGGGGGCTGCTGCTTCTCTGAAAGGCAGCAGGGTTATGATTTGACCAAAGATAGCCACCCTCGAAGGCACACCCTACTTTATTGCCTTATTTACTCTGAAGTGAAGTGTAATTTACAAAATAAACTCATTATGTACTTAAGACTTGAAACTAGCGATTGAAACACTAAATCTATTAGAAAAAGGCTTCAGATAGGAAGCAAGCTCACTCCAAGTCTTCTATACAATTACTTCTACGATATTTTATTCCTCTTGTAAAGAAATCAAAGTATCGCTTTTTGATTTATAACCTCAGAAGCTTCTCGCTTCTTTATTTCTTCTCTTTTCTTTGTTTTATGTTTATGTTTAATTACTATCTTACAACGATTGCAGCAAAGGGGCTGCATCCTGTTCTTCAAAGTCTGAATAGACAAAGAAAAGAGCCCAACCGTCATAATTTATTATCACATCTGAGACTTATTTTGCAGTTTTGATACCAGGTTTAAACTTTGGTCTGTATTTAACATTCGTGTGTTTGTGTTTCTACAGCGAGATCAGTCATCTGGAGTCTGGTCTGGTGGTGGAGCTGTGGAATAAAGGTTTGATCTGGGACACTATGATCGGCACAGCGCTGATACCTCTAGACACAATTCAACAATCTGACCAGGTAACACACCTTCATTGTTTGAATCTTACAAACATCAACACAAGGGATTAAAGTTCATCAAAAACTGTTATACAAGATTTTGGCAAATAAGTTAATTTGAAACAGAAATGTATATGTTTGAATTTAAAATGATCTCAGGTTGAGGTCCTTTTTACCATATAAACCACTTGCATGTTTGTCAGCAAACCACCTTTTCAGATAAGTTCATATCTTTTCATCTGTCTTAAAACAACACACGCTCATATGAGATGCAAGTGTTGCTGGCTGTAATGCTGTTCTTACCTAACCTGTTTCAACAGTTTACATTTCCTTCTTCCACAAGAAAAAACAGACAGGAGTTGATTTGAGTAGCTCAAATCATGTGCTTTATCTTCAAGAGTTACAATCTTCTTTGTATTTCCAGACAGCAGTTTCTTGCTAAGCTGAAGCAGAGGAAAATTAACTCAAAAGAGGCAATTTCATAAAAACAGTCGATCTGATAAACTCAGGGAAGGGTTTCATAAGCTTCAGAAGAAACTGAACCACACAGTGTTATAGTGTGCTATAGACACAAACACACACACACACAAATAGGTCTGCCATTTTTACGCAACCATGTTTATGAAGTTCTATACAGAAATAGTTGCACAACACCAGTACAAAAGAGAAACTCTTTATTCTCTCAACACCAGACTATGGCAAAGAACTTGTTTCATATTGTAGTCATCAACAACACCGTGGATGAACATTTAGACAATAAAGTATCCTTAAATTATGTTATGGTATTTTTGTAATGAAGTTAAAAACAGCCACAGCATAAAGCCTGACAGCACAGTGATATGCAGTTATCTAATCAAACAGCTCAGTTTTTACTTAGAAAAACTCCTTATCGAGAATATAGAGAACTTTTTCCATCAGACATGTCCTTGACTGGAAGCAGGCCATAGCATGCATGTTACACACACACATAACCTACAATATCATGAATGTGTGTAAACACACGCTAACACAGAGTGTCGTGCAGTTCCTTCTCTATGAACCCCTGATTACAGATTCATTTTCATGCTAGAATATTTACATTTAACGTTATAATGTTTATTGGAGACATCCTGTCTGGTTAGTTATTACTGAATGTATTATATCATTACATTTCCACAAATAAAAAGTGCAACTCCCACATTTCTTAATAACCACCGCAATGTGATATTTATTACAAAATACTGCAGATTATTACCAAAACTGATTGTTATTACATAATGAAGTGAAAATGTCATTTCAGTCACTTTAGATAAATCCATTTTTGAGCTAAATGAGTGGTGTTTTTTTTAGGATTTGTTTTTGGGTGGGAAAGGAGACACAGGCAACCCGGGAAAGCCCACTTTGAGAACTGTATGTCATGATCGGTTGAAGAAATAAAGGAGGTGGACCCAATTGCAGATACAAAGACAACTAAATTTATTAAACAAAAAGCCAAAGGCAAACAGAACTCACTAATTCACAATGTTCAACAAAAATCCATAAGGGGAAAACATGGAGCCACGAGGAAACACTAAAAACACTGGAAACTCTGACAGACTGACTAACTACACTCTACTTACAACAATGATCTGACAACACGAGGGAAGGAACACAGAGACCATAGACACAGGGGTAATCAAACACAGGTGTTACTAATAACACAGGTGAAGACAATGAGGGCAATCAACACTGAGGGAAACACACCGAGGAAGGAATACAATACAAACTAAATCAAGAAACACTAAAGACACACAGAACTCAAGAATGTAACAAAACACACTAGAACATAAACACTAGGATACGAAGTTACAAAATAACACATGAAACATTAAAGACTAACCTAGAAAACACACAAGAGAAACACCATCAGGGAAGAATGAGAGCTAAAAACAAGAAAATCTAAACTCTGAAAATCTACAAAATAAGAAACCAAATCATGACACTGTAGCCACTACTATGCCACTATTGCTCCAAATTAGTCTGTTTTTATGATTTATATTCATAGCTTTTCCTTAACAAGCTTAACCACATGTAAACAAACAGTCAGACCTTGAGCTTCATTGGAATTGACTAAATTGAATATTATTATGTTAAAATGAAATATCACTTTGTAAACTGATGCAGTGCTTGTTATGCCCATTAAAATGGCAAAAACGGTTTGAATTGTTTCCAGTTCAGATCAGTTTTTTTTTTGCTCATGGCTTTTTTTTTTTCAAGCATGGTTGCTTGTATGATGTCACTCCTGCAATTTTCCTTTCATAATTATATGTCTTAGCTTAGTCTACAATTCAGTGACAGGAGGGACAGCAGAATGAACTGACATCCTTCATTTTTGGCTATTGTGTGTCTGCTCATGAAAGATAATTGAAATCAACAAATGAAATAAACAATAATAATGAATAAAGTATGTGCTGCTCCGACTGCTGCTTAAGCAAACCAGAATCCTAGAGACAGACTCCTTCCTCCACCACCGCTTACCTATTAAGAAAACACCATCTTTACCTGTTATCTGAGAGTAGCTCTCTCACAGGTTGGCAGTCAGCAGACGTGGCTAACTGATTGTTGCAGGCAGACTTGTCTTGCCTTGAGCCCTATTACCTTTCTCTGCAGAGTTTTAAAGTGAAGCAGCAGCACACATGTAGTCATTAATAATGCAGGCCGCAGTGCTTTACTTGTCTTCCCAGTTTGGGGTTGATTAAACGCTGACCCTCATTTAACCGGGTCTGAACTAGCAGAGTTGTTTCTCACATCTTCATCTTTTCATCTTTTCATCTTTCATGGTTTGTTCGGTGACATCCCTGCTCATCCCACCTCAATTACCACAAAGTTGCTCTGATTCTCAGTGAGGAAATGTTCTGTCTTTCTCTGATTTCTTTCCTGTCCCTCTTTTCTCACTGTTTATCATTTCAGGAGGGTCCAGGAAAGTGGACGTCATTGGACTCAGAGGTGTTAATGAGGGAGGATGAGATTTGTGGAACGACCAACCCAACACAACACCAAGTGCTGCTGGACACCCGCTTCGAGTTGCCCTTTGGTTGGTTCAAAACCACACTTAAATACATTTATAAATCACATATAACCAGAAGTTGATGCAGCAATAGAGCATGTTTGGTTGAATAGAATTTTTTAATTGATCACGATACTGTTTGAGCTCTTGGTAAATGTTGAGACGGCCAGTAAAGAATAAAAACAACACTAACCGTTAATATTTTTCCCTAACAGTTTGTCATGAAAACCGTAGAATAATAGGATGAACATGAACACTCCAATTATGAATTTCTACTGTTCTACGGTTATACAGATCAAATATTCAACATAACATGAATATGGGAGATATTCTGAGCTACTGTTAAGCGTAGCAGTCTTAAAAAATACAAATAATAAACCTTTTTTGAATATCTTTCATCAAATAAATTCAGCTTTATGTGCTCCACACTGAGGGAAATACATGCATGTGCACATCAAATCAGGGATAAAGTGACATCATAATGTAAATTGAGGGAAACAAAGAAACACGAACCAGGAAACCTCCATGTGTTTCGCACAACAATGATTTTCATGTAGTTGTTAGACTCACTTGATACAGGACAGTTTAATTCCGATAACAACTAGACATTGGGCTGTTATTGTTCATCCCCATGGGCTTCTTTTCTTGTAAAACCTGTGATGAATTAGAGTTTGTGGAAGTACTGGGGTACATGAAGATCTTTGAACAATTTCATCTCGGGCAACACATTTGATCTTTGACACATATTGTCAATCGATCCTCACCACACAGTTTATTTGTATTCTTCTCTTGTATTTCTACTCAGTTTGCTGCCTTTCATTGTGAAGTTTTGTTTCCTCCGCATGCCCTTATAGCTTCTTTTTAAAAACTCTGCTCCTAAGTGGTCACTATCTCTCCTCTCTGTCTGCCTGACGGTCTGTTTACTTACATTCACCTCATGTCAGGATGGCTCTGGTTCTTACTGCTGTCTGCTCCTCTTTGACATAAAGGTCAGGGCCTGAAGATGGAGATAAGATAATAGCTGTCCTATTTCAACAAACCTTGACAAATCATTTTTAAAGTAAATAGTTCAGGTAATTATCATCCATTTTCCAATATCAGAACAAATCAATAGTGAGTTGCACCTTTTCAGTCATCACTTACGACGACATAAAAAACACCACACATTTACAAATGCCTGTTTAAATTGAGATGTTATAATTGTATCTTAAATCTGCTTAGAAATAATTTAAAAAATAGTCTTTTCGTACTGAAATCTAAATGAGTTCTTGAGGATTAAAGTTATTGAAAGAGGAACATTTGACCCTGTTTCTTACCAGGTTATTTCATTATACTCATAACCATACTTTGAAAAACTCATACTCATATTATTGAATATCTGGGTGGTCACAAGTTTTTTTTTTGTCATATTAGTATAGTCATATTATCAAGTAAAAAGTTGATGTTAAAAGTAGACAATAGGAGCTGTGGCTTTACTATGACAGACTGTGACTGTTGGCTGTTATCATATTTAATATTTCTCAATACACTGTAAACTGTATTTACAGCATATAAGTGACAGAATAACATGTTTATTTTACAAAGGAAGTATGCAGACTTAGTTGTTCTTATTGTTTTATTTTCTTAACTTCAGAGAACCGCTGAAGCCCCTGGTGTAGTTTTAAATTCTATTTCTGGGCCACCCAGAGGGAAACCTCCTCATCAGATATTAAACACACATGAATATAAGATGGGTGGGAAAATACAGGATGGGACAGGGAGCATGGAGGACGTTCGGCAGAGGAAAGGGTGGAGTCAGAGTGTCTCTCAGGGTCTGTCTTTTCTTCTTGCACTTTGCCTCACTTTTGCTCTGTCATTCTGCCTCCATTATTTAATGTTGTTCTCCCTCTATTCTACCAACCATTCCTCCACCTATACCTCCACTCCATGTGTATTTCCTCCTTTTCCCATCTTTCACCACCATCTCTTACTCTCTCCTCTAGATATCCTCTCGGAAATTTTCACACTTTAATCCATCTTTTACTTCTGTCCCATCCATCTGTCCAGATATCCCAGACGACGAGGCTCAGTACTGGACCAGTAAACTGGAGCGGATCAACACCATGCGGATACATGACGAGGTAAGTTTCCTTAAACAGTCTATTTCCTCTTGTTGAGTTGTTTATTGAGCCTTACAGATGTTATATGATGCTACTCAGAAGTCTTAAAGGAGATCTTATTGTTAAAAAAAGTGAGCAATCTCAACTATGAACATTTTTGTTCTTCAACTTGAAAATATGTTGTTGTGGAAAAAAGCTTAGAAGAGTAGGATGTAATAAACTAGATTAACAACACAGGTTCTAGAATTCTTGTTGTTAGTGTTAAGAAAAGTTAATTTTCTCCATCATGCATTTACTTTTTCTGCATCCATCCTTTACTGCAAAAAGCCATGAACGTGTAGAAGTATAACTCAATTTGCACTGATGATGAATTATCGTATTACCATTCAAACCATATACAAATCTGTAGCCTATGTATGGCAGAAATACTGTAAGCAGACAGAGGAAATTCATTTCCAGGTTTACATGTTTTATTGGACCAAGAAATCACGCAACTGAAATGTCTAAATTAGTTTTTTATGTCTGTTAAAATTTGAGGAAATGTTTTTGTTAGATCTGCTTTTTACAGAATAACTTTAGGTTAGTACATATTCTGTATTATTTTCAGATGGCCCGTTCAATTTTTAAGTTTGACTGAACATAAAGTACAAATGAACTACCTTTCAGTTGTACTGCAGCTTATATCAGCTCTCTGCTGCCATCTACTGAAAGACACACCACATTACATAATGTGATCATTATCAATACTTTACTCGTGTGTCTTTTTTATTTGAAATCATTTCATTTTATTGTCTTCTTTATATGCCCTTACACTTATCATAAATTATTTGTATATCATTTCTTATTCTTACTTTTACCTTGTTTCTCCTGTGGCAGTATCCACTGCAGGACGAGGTTCAGAGAAGACGAATGGCTTCAGTTCCCTCTCAGTGCTGTGAGTATAAAAGAACAATATGTAGTACAACACGTTCATGCTATTCACTGTGTTTTCCATTGTTTGTTTGTGTATGTTTTGTGGGTCACATGTGTGTCAGTCTAGACTGGTGACAGTCTAAGGAAAGGACAATATTTATCCTCTTCTTGTCTAGTGTAATGACAATTCAGTCAAATTATACAGCAAATTACCAAGGCAATTTGGCTCAGACTCATACAATTAAACTTGCTGCTTTGCCAGGTTTTAGTTAATGAAAAAAAAATCTTGCATTTTGTACTCTGAAGAGGAAATTTGGACGCAGCATTCACTCTTTATGGTACTTCTGGAGAGTTGTCCTGTTGTGTTTTGTTTCACTCTTTCTGTTCAGCATGAGATTTAACTCCCTCATCACATTACTTCATTTGACTTCATGGTAGTGTCTCAAAGCTTTGTTCATGAATATTACCATTTGTTAATTTGAATGATAATACCAATTTCACATATTTGGGTGTTATCAGTCCCATCACATATCATATACTCACCTGGCCATAACCAGCCAACTGTTACTGCTTTTAATTTTATGAATGAAGCTCACTTTTCTTCCTGACTTCTTTGAACACTTGCCTCCATGCCACCAGGCAGTTGGAGTTATTTTGGATGGAGTGACAAGCAGAGTACGTAAAGTGGTTGTTTTTGTTCTCTGTGACTTATCATTCACTTATTAATTCTGCATGGTTAAGGACTATGTTTCCAATGCATGTTTGGTCTTTATTATTTACGTGTCCATTGTTTTTTTTTTAAATGTAACGTTTGGTGCCAGTTTTGTTGACACTTGATGTGGTTGGAGTAATTTGGAAATGTGTTTAATGAATCAATTTTTTGTAGATTGTGTCATTGTCTTTCTGGTATTCATATTTAATGTATTAAATATATGCTACCACAAGGGGGCACTTTTTATTCAATGTATTTTCATAGATAGGCAGTGATCCTGTAATGTCCCCAGTCTAGGGGTAATCAAAACATGACATCTTGACAACACACCTCACATAATCACAAGAAAGGCCAGCTGTACAGTACAAGTTCAAAATTTAGAATTACCAATCAACAACAAAAAGTTAAGTTGTGACCCCTTAAACATCCTCTAAATACATTTGAGACAAATATCTAACAAACGCTTCTCAACATAAAGAAAAGAAGTTCAAAACCTACCAACAAAAGCTAACAACCAACACAAAGGGGCTAATTCATTTCAAACTACACAAGCTCAGTATTGACAGTAATGAGTTTAAAACATTAAATGTACTATTTTACATATTTCTAACAAAAATATTAGTAAATCTATTGATTTCTTAATCACCAAAATGCCAACAAACCTTTGATTCAGGATGAAAGACCATTCTACTTGTAGCCTTGCCATGCAGCCTTGTCTGTCAGATTATAGGTCTGATTATAGACAGTGAAATACTGTATGACTATGGTACAGGTTTAACCTGTGTATGAAATGGTTTCTAATGATTTCAATTTTTTCAATTATAAATTTACCTGAATTAAGTGAAGAAATCAAAAGGAAGAGTGGAAGCAGGATAACATTTCTTGGTCAATAAGGACATTAAGCTTGCCATCTATAAGGTCGATCATGAACTGTTCTTTCAGATTAGTTGTAGAGTGTAGTTTGAAATACTATCATATTAGTTCCATACTATGAGTTCTATAAAGTCTCCATGTTGTATTTTTTTTGTCATTTAATTTTTTATTTGTATTTTTTTAATAATGTTTGTTGTCTTTGCCCAGCTTATGATGACCATGATAGTGCAGTGGATGACCGCGACAGTGACTACCGCAGTGAAACTGGCAACAGACCTCCACGCTTCCACAACACCTCTCAGACAAATTCATCAGTGCACCAGTATCCTATAGGACGCAGGGTCGAACATCAAACCCTTTCCAGAGAGTCTGACTCTATACAAAGCTATGAGCTAGACTATAGAGAAATGAGGGGGCCAAGGTAAACATACACCAATCACAGACACACTTCACTGATCTTTGCAATACTGCTTAAGAATCGTTTGTATTCTCTTAATTGTTTGCTCTTTGCTTTAAGAAGTCAAGTAAAGAAGAGTCGCATTATCTATTGTTAGAATTTTGTAAACATTTATTTTAGAGAAATATACCACCTTTTATAAAAAAGATCTCATTTCAGGCTTGACTGTCACGGTCTTGTACATTACACAAGTAGCATTACTGTATGCATTTGGAACTTCTATAGTTTATCTCACATCAATTTAAGGTAACACTGCTGGTCCATACAGAGATTAATATTCATTATTTAAACAAAGAAGTTGTAAGAGTTGTTATGTGGGAACTCAAATTCTCATACAAAATCAGTTGTTAGAGTTTACAGATTTGCCTTTCAAAATATTAAAAAAGAGCAAATAGTTGCATCTTACTTACTTATCTTAAGTGTTTCATGTGTTTAAGCCACAGCATAGTCTTCTGACAATAGAGGGATGTATTCATTTGTGTAAAGTATCAAAGAAAATACTTTCCCTCCCACATGTGCACTTAACTTTTCATTTTCATAAACGTTTTTTGCCTGCTTGAACAAACATTTTCTTTGCATGCTTTCCTGTTTTGGTTTATGCCTAATTCTTAATTTTTCTTTTTTTCTTTGCATCGCGTTCAACTGCTTCCTGCATGGTGCTTTTGTTTTCTTTTAAAAAGGCCATCAAATAGTAAGGGTGGAGTAAGAATAATCCCTGTTGACTCGGGTATGGGTGTGGAGGATTGGGAGAGTAAATATAAAGTGCCTGAATCAGGTGTCCTGGATGATTACTTGGACGCTGAACAGAAAATGTGGGAGGATGAAGATAAAAGTATAATCTACCGCATCAGTGACAACCCTTGTGAGTCAAAAGGCAGTAGGTTCTACCAAGCAGTAGAATGTGATACATTTTCCCCCGAGGATATGGATGACATGACTGGCAGGCCACGCAGATCGCGGCATGGCTTTGGGAGTGGAGAAGTACGCTTAGTTTATAAGGAAGCTGGCAGCTTTGAGGATGAATCATCTCCTCCTGAAATTGATATAATTCCCTCAATCAAACAGCAACGCAAGCAGTCAGACAGTGAAAGTCTACTCTACAAGACCAGACTGTGGGCCAAAACTGCCTTAGAGGACACTCTTGAAAGTTATGCAGCTTACCGAGAGGAGGAGGCTGCTCGGGAAGAAGCTGCAAGGATCAGGGGGAGGAGTGAATATGGCTCACTTGGTTCAGATGAAATGCAGTATTCCTTTGGATCAGAGGAGGAACTGGATGATCTGACATTCACTGAGGGGGATGCAGGATATGAATATGAAAGTTACTACTACCCTGATAGGTATATGTCTGCTTTTGGAGGACAAGCTTGTTCAAGCAAAGAGAGAGAAGGTCGTGGACAAGATCTTATGTTGTCTCCTGTAGAAGAGCCAAGTGATGAATATGTAGATGCACTGGATGAACTTCAGAACTTAGTGCACTCTGTGTCTGAATATCTGGCCGTAAAAGAGGAGGAGATCAACAACTATGAGTCAATACCTAAACCAATAAGAAGAAAACTCCCAGCCCTGCCAACGGATGCTACAGTTCTGAAACCTGAGGACAGCAATGAAGTTAAACCTGAAGCAAAGGAGGACAGTACTGTTGAACAGGGAATAGCAGGAGTAAAGAATGCCATGAGCTCATTATTTAGTACAATAACAGGATCAAAATCTCCCACTGAGGCAGAAGCCACTAGTACAACTACATCACCTCAACCACCACAGACAGATTCTGGTATTTCAAAATTGTTCTCTTTAATACCTAAACCTAAAACTGAGCCTACAGATAACTCTGGTGTAACTGCAGTAGACCAACCTACCTCCCAAGCATCACTCCAACCTGAGTCTGGCATTTCAAAATTACTTTCATTTATTCCCAAAAGTGGTGGTACTTCCCCCCCAGTGGCCATAGTTCCTCCTGCCTCACAGGAGTCCACAACAGAAAAAAAGTTTTCCCTTCAGTCGCTCTTGCCATTTCAATCGGCTGAATCAAATCGTCAAACTGACACTGATCAGGCATCATCAAATGTTGGGCCTGGGGCACAAGGAGGTGCAACTACTGCTACCCATTCCCCATCTGGGTTT
This sequence comes from Labrus bergylta, assembly GCF_963930695.1. NCBI lineage: Eukaryota > Metazoa > Chordata > Actinopteri > Labriformes > Labridae > Labrus > Labrus bergylta. The sequence goes on from NC_089196.1 coordinate 17,157,038, forward strand.
GAATCCATGTTAGGAAAACTCAGTCCTTTGAGACTGTTTTCAAGTGCACCAACATCTAGAGAGCCATCGCCTCAGCCATCAGAGCAAAGAAGTGCATCTGCTGCGAGCAATGAAGGGTCTATAAGCAGAGCTGCTAGTCCTAATAGAGATGGGTCCCAAACAGAGCGACAGCTATCAGGAGAGAAAAAAACAGGTTCAGGAAGTGGCTCAGTTGATCTTTTGCCAGATACAGGAAGTGGCTCAATTGAGCTATCGCAAGACACAGGAAGTGGGTCAGTAGAGCTTCTTCCTGAAACCGAGTCATCTGGTGAGTTACCTGATATTCAGCAAAGAAGAACTTCTGCAAAATCTGAACCAAAAACTGAAAGCACTTCAGAGGAAACAGGATTCTTCAGTCCTTTTAAGAAATCTCTCTCTACACTTATATCAACAGTTCCTCCTGAAAACGTTTCACAGACTGACACAAAGCCTGCAGAAGAGTCATTCTTAGGTAGCAAACTCAAAATTCCATTTTTCTCCTCTGAAAATGTTGCCACAACAACTCCGCCAAAAACAGAAGGAGGCATGCTGTCTGGAATTCTTAAATTTGCATCTGGTGAAGATGTTAATGCCCCATCAAGAAGTCCTTCCCCCAGCCCGGCAAGGACTCCATCTCCAAGTCGTGCTGCCCTTCTTGAAAGTGTACCAAAAGGAAACACAGAAACTGGTTGGTTTTCAAACTTGTTTAAGGTAGCCCCAAGTGAACCTGCTAAGGAGTCTACAAAACCACAAATGACTCCCACTGTGATGCTTACTAAACCTAGTGGTCAAACTGAGGAACATATTGGAGAAATGGTCCCTGAAACCACAGAGAGCTCTATCAATAGGACAGAACAGGTGTCTCCAGAACAAACAGTGTCTGAAAAAGATCCCAAGTGCAACACAGATGTTCATTCAGAAGCAGGTGTAACCACACAAGCACCAGGAATTTTGGCTGGAATATTGAAAATAGGATCAGCTGAAGATGTACAAGGAGGTGATAGCCAGCCTCAACAGGTTGGGCTATTTTCTGGCCTGTTTTCATCACCTTCGAATACTTCTCCTCAAACACAGCAGAATTCTGCCACACAACAATCAGGAGGACTATTATCTGGATTTTTAAAGTTTGCCTCTGATAATGTTTCTGCTCCTCCAAATCAGACACAGTCTACACTGCCAGGAGGGCAGTCAGGCCAAATTCCCAATCAAATGCAAGGACAACCTGCTGCTGCACAGCCACCTATAGGTGGACTATTATCTGGGCTCTTTAAAAAAGCTACAGACACAGTGACTGGGTCTCAACCAGCTCAGCCCAATCAAGAGTCACAAACAGATACAACCCATCATACAGTGAAAACAGAAGGACCTGAACAAAATCTCACACAAGGGACTACACCTCCAACTCAGTCAACTGGGGTTTTGTCAGGATTCATCAAACTGGGTTCAATAGAAGCCCTATCTCTTGACAAAAGTCAAGACCAAAAACAAAAACAATCTTTTGCCTCAGACCTACAGCCTAACCAAGAGCAACAACCCAATCAAACAACAGAAGAATTACCTTCAAAAGTGACAGCAACAACACCTCAACCCACTGGATTGTTTGGGGGTTTGTTGAAACTCACAGACACTGTTTCTCAGCCAAAAGGACCACTGTCTACAACAGCTACACAACCTAATCAGCAAGCTGGTACCATGTTGTCTGGATTTTTTAGCAAAATTGTTGAACCTAATTCTGCTCCATCTCAGCCACAACCAGAGTCTTGTGCTAAAGAGACTAACCAAAGACCTCCTCAACAAGCTCCTCCTCAACAAGGAGGCTTCCTCTCTGGTCTTTTTGGGATTGGGGGACAAGACACTGCTCCTGCAAATCCATCCCAGCACTCACAAAACCCAGCACACTCTCTACAAAAGCAGAGTGGCCAATCTGGGCCCCATCCTAATCAGCCACCAGGCAGTAGACAAAACCTACAACGACAAAACCAAGTCCCTCCACAACAGCCACCCAGTAGTCCTGGAGGGATGCTGACTGGATTTCTTAACAAAATAACAGATGCAGCGACCCCACAGTCTACAGTTGGTAGTCAAGCAGAGCAGCAACAGGCACAACGAGCAGGCCCTAAAACAGTGCAGCAACAACCGAATCAACAAGGAGGCTTCTTTTCTGGGCTATTCTCAGGAGGTCCTCCTCTTTCGCAACAGCAGCCAACCGTTTCCAATCCAAACCAGCAGCAACCCCAACAAGGTAACAGACAGCCTCTGAGGAGGCAAAACCAGATACCCACACAACCTGCTGCCACTGCTCCAGAGCCACAGCAGGGTGGACTGCTATCAGGACTTTTAAACAAGTTAACGCCTACAGATACTGCACAACCACCACCATCTCAGCAGACAGGGTCTCAACAGGGTACTAAATCTAACATTGTTGGATCAGCTCAATCTGCAGGTCAACAATCCTCCCAACCAATTCAGCAAGGAGGATTCTTATCTGGTCTGTTTGGTCAAACAACACCTAATCAACAGCAACAGACAAGCAAAATGGCAAGTCCTGAACAAAAAACAACCCAACAACCTAGTCAGAGTGGAGGCTTGCTTTCAGGTATTCTAAAGCTTGCATCTGGTGAAAATGTACCCCAGGAGCAACAGCCCACTCAACCTGCTCCTACAGGTCAACAATCTGTAAAGTCAGGACAAAACCCAGCCCAGTCTGACTCAGGCGGATTATTCTCTGGTTTGATGAACAAAATTTCAGGTTCCGCGGAACAGTCATCTTCAGTCCTGGAACAGATGAACCTTCAAACAACACAGCAACAGCCACGTGCAGGGCAAGGGAGACCACAGATTCAGAGAACAAAACAAGTAGAGATGCATTCCTCCCAAGATGGGGCAACAGACAAGGACATAAAAGGTCCTTCACAAAAAGGTTTCCTCTCAGGTCTTTTTAGTACCACAGAGGAGCCATCATCAAAAACACAGCCGTCCCCAGCTCCTCAACTTGGGAAGGAAGAACCAAAAACCAACACATCTCCTAGTTTGTTATCCAATATTTTTAAAACTAGCTCCAGTGACAGTACTTCTGCTCCTGTAAAGGAAACTGAAAAGGGCTTTCTTGATCGTTTACTACCAAAAAGTAAGGAGGATATACCTTCAAGTACAGCAACACTGACAAGTGCTGCTGTTACATCTCATCCAGTTAATGAAACCTGTAAAGAACCATTGCAATCTCAGGCCTGGCAAGATCCCACAATTTCCCCAACCCAATGTTATCTTGAAGAAATTCAGCGTCTTTTGTATGGGACAGCACATGAGTATGGTTACAAAGACCTTTTATTCAACTTTACAGAGCATGGTGTCATTCCACCAGAGCTCTATGAACATCAATGTCTCATAGAAGCTCTTTTGTGGCAGCAACTCAATGATTATGCCCTTGCAGAAGCTCTTGCAACTCAAGTTCAAGTTCCTCCCCAGACATTTCAAGGGCATAGACCACCAACGGCTAGAGCACCTAAGTTAGAGAATAACATATGGTTAAACCCTTTACAAATGGACATAAGTGACTTCAATATACCCTCACATCCTTGGAGGGATGCTGCCACCCAGCTCTTTGAAAGCAGAAATCACGATCTTGAGTCAGATGAAGATCTTGTTTTGTTTGACATGAGTTGCAGAGACAAAAATCCCTGGAGTAGCTGTGACCATTTGAATGCTCTTGATAGGAACATAAAACCTTGGATTGTTGAAGGTAGTGCTCTAAATCTGTGCATGGAAAAAACAAAGACAAAGCTAAGTAGATGTCAGTCATTTACAGAATGCAGTGTACAGGAATTCAGCAAAGTAGTTGAAAATTGTAGTGCCAGCAATAATGTAAAAGATGAAAACTTTGACTTAAAATCAGCAACTGAGTTTTTAACAAAACTTGCCACAAAAAAGGGTCCAATGGATTTAACACGTGGTGCTATGGATTTAAGCAGGTTTGCAGGAGCTATGGGGCATGCAGATGATGAAATGCTCTTTGAAGATTCTGAGTGGTATCAACAATGGCTTTCACTATTGGAGCAGGGCTTGTGGTGGCCAGCTGAGGCTGGGGACTGTGGATATTATGTGTATACAGATGAGGAACACATTTATTCTCTCTTAACTGACAGGGCTGGTAGACACGTCTATGCATGTGCTGCACCAGAGGATGTACAAGCTCTAGGTAATATAACTGAAAACATTGCTAATATTTTGAAACGAAAGGAAAAGGAAAAAGTAACCCTTTGTGGTTTTAAAATTCCACTCTACACTGAAGAAAATGGGTTCCAGAACCCAGGTGAGCAACAGAATAAATGTGTGCTTTCAGAAGCACCTATCAATTTAACTTCGGCCCTTAGAAAAGGTGAAAAAATAATGAATATGAATTTGGAAAGCTTTTCTCAAATGTTTCAAGAATCCATATCTTCACAAGCAGATCAGCCTGTTGATTTCACTGTATACACACTTAAAAAGATCAAGGTGGAATCTACACAAAATCCTTACAGCCTTCAAGAGGAGCCAATGGAGGCAGCTGATTTTACTTTAAAGTCACTGAAAGGGGGACATGGAGGTCCGTACTGGATGAATCAGGGTATAAAAGATGCAGTTACGCTCTCACCTGCTCCCTCTCAAAGGTGCTATTCAACACTAATCCCTCCAAATAGACCTTACCCTATTCCAGAAATAAAGATTGCACATGTAGAGGAAACACCTAAAGAAGAACAACAACAAAAGTCGGGCTCCATATTGCCAGATATTGGAAAAATCACAAGAATGTCTCCTAAAATTGATGCAAGGAAAGATCATACACTGCCATCATCAACACCTGTTACGTCATCATCAATTTCAGGCACAGTTTCAGAGACTTCAAAAATGTCAATACATTCTCCTGTGACCAAGCAAGCTTCAAAAATACCAGGACCTCTGCCCTTAGGAAGGAAACTGCCTACACCACCACCAACTACAAGCTGTTCTTCAGCTCTTTCAGCAGAGGCAACTTCTGCAAGGACCCTTCCTGCTACATCTTTAACTACTGTAGCTGTGTCTCCTGTTTCCCCACAGAGACCACAGCTAGCAAGGCAGCCATCGCAGGCAGAAAAACCCAGAGTATTATTGTCACAAGCAAATAAGACCACTGTCACAGGGATGGGTGACAATAGCAAAGCAAAAAGTACTGTACCACAAGACCAAAAATCCCCTCTGTCTGAAAAGCAGCCACAAGATACATCTCTGGAGCGTACACCAAAATTACACATATTGAATGACAGCTCAATTACATATAATGACGCTCACCTTTACAAAAGAGTTCAAAACTTTGGCACTGGCACAGGCAATAAAGTCCTAGATTTTTCTGCCAAAGTAAATGTAACCAAAGACCTCCAAGAAAAAGATCTATCAGAATCCAACATAGTATCTGAACAAAAAGATAATGTTGTCGACTTCACAAAGTACAAGTTAAAAAGATTCAAAGAGAAAAGGCAGATGGATTCAAATGAAAATGTGGACATGATGGACAAGACACCTGTTGCTGAAGATCTTACTAAGCAGATTGAGGAAGAAGAAGAAGTTGAAAATCCTAACTTGGAATATCCCAATTTGGCCACTGTACAGCAAAGTACAGGAGTTCAAATCTTGAGAACACTTCCTAAGACCACAAGCCACAAGCAAGTTGATCAACACAGGAAATCAGATTCAAAGATTATAGTCAACCATCCCTCTTCAATAATGCACATTAAAAGACCAGAGGGCTCCCAGAATATCTCTATAACTAAGGCAAATAGAACTGATGTTACTGACTCTGGAAAAGATGCTGTAGAAATGTCTTCCAAATTATCCCTTGCATTATCTGATCAATCAGTAAAGGCATCTGGCACCGATGTAATAGTATCAGCAACTAGTAGCTCCTCACTTACTACCTCCAGCACTTGTATGAAAAAAGTAGTGACACCCCAGGGACAGCAACTCAATTCCCCATTGAATGAACATCATAAAATTCAGCAAAGCATGTCCATAGCTACAACCGGTTATAGACAGAATAATCCAGCTAAAAGTAAGAGAGCAATTTTTACAATTAATTCCAACCAGACTACTGTAAAGACACAGATATATCAGGGGACCACTGCTCCAGCAAACTCAGTTAAAGCTACGTTAGATATGTCTACCAAGTCAAAAATCCAGCTGACACCAAAAACTGATGTGCCATCAAACAAACCTGTATGTGAGGCATTGCCATTGAGATTTGAGAAGATTAAACAATCAACCTCTTCAGAGGTAGACACAACTTCAAGTCACAACAATACTATAGACTTTTCATTTAGAGGAGAATCACAAGAATTTAAGGGACAACAACCAACAGAGTTTATTTATTCACTACCTACTGAGAAATATAATGTACAGACTACTACAAGTGAGCAGGCAAAATGTTTTTTCCTGCAAGAGGAGATTGCATACAATAGAAGTGCATTGTTTCCAAGACAAGTCCTTTTGAGTCATTCTTCTGAGACCCTTGACATTTCTAAAACAACCCAGCAAGCCACAGCACCAGCCAATACAGTTAAGGCCACATTAGACATGACTTCTAAAGCTTCTGGCAAATTGGAGGAGGTACTTACGAGAGTAACAAGAGATTATACTCTCAATGAAGCTATATCACTAACAAGAGGCAAGCCCAGTGCCCGTGAACTTGCAAGAAAAAATTCTGTTGGTGTTGCACTAGTGGTAGATATCTCATCTCAAGAACCTCTCAGTGAAAATAAGACTGTATCGCCTGCTAATGCACAGCAGACGTTTGAGAATGATACTAAATCCCATGTAAATTCTCTTTTATATCAACAACAATCAAGGCAACACAGTTCTGGTGTTTTTGAGAAGTTGAATCAAACATCTTTACAATCATCAGCGACTGCTTCAGCCCTCCAGACAACAATTTCAACAAACCCTTGCTCAGCTGCAGTTGATATGTCACCGAAGCCATCCCAAGGCACACTGAGAATAACAATGCTTCAATGTGAGTCTAGAGAAAGTGAAGCACTTTCTCTTATAAACAAGCCAAGTGCAAGAGCAGTAGCCAGAAAGGATTCAGTTGGTATGCCTCTTGTAGTTGACCTCACAGCACTGGAATCAATTTACAAGAAGCAACAACAAAACTCAATTACTGTGCAAAAACAGCCAATCCCAGATAGAAACCTTGGCCCTATTATACACCAGCCACTTCCCACCTGTATAACAGTGCATTGTTCTAGTGTAAATGACTCTAATGGAATGTCACAGTCCATTATTCAACCTTATACACGCTCTTCAGCCCCAGCAAATTCTGTTAAATGCACATTGGATATGTCAACAAAGGCAGGTAAAGCAAACACAGTTACAAACCTTTCAGATCCAGTATCACTGGTACGAACAAAACCATCAAGCCTTACATATTCTCAGCTAAATTCTGCTGGTGTTCCATTAATAGTTGAAACTTACCTCTCCCAAGAGCAACCTAAAAGGCAACAGACACAAGTGGAAACACAAGAAAACACCCAAAAAGGAGTTGTGCACAATGAAAAAGATCAAAGAGCATCAGCACCTGCTAATTCCATCAAAGGTTATCTGGATATGTCCCCAGGAATACAGCGGAGACAATCTGAAACAGCTTCTGACGTCTTGCCAACTGAAGCTGTACCTTTGATAAGAAACATTTCACCTGTAGCAATGGATGGTTCTGTTGGTGTATCACTCATAGTTGAGCAATCTCCACATGGATATGGAAGAGCTGTGTTGAGAGGACACAACACAACAGAGACACTGCATAAGCATATATCTACCTGCCACAGTAATGTGATATTTTCTAGTTCAAGGACCATCTTGAAGGAAACACATCAACAAAATAAGCCATTAGATTTTACTCATAAAGATAATCAAAATGCAACTTGGGTAAACATTCCAACAAATCAAACTTTATTAGAGGATGGACAGCCTATGAACTTCACTAATGAAAAAGCAATGTTTGAAAATAGGCAATTTAGAAGGCAGTTAGAAAAGGAAACATCACTGGGAATCGTTGACCTAACTTTGGATACCCAAAACAAAACCACATTAGTCAGTCTTCAAGATGCTACAGACTGTTTGTTTCCATGTGTGCCTTCTCCGTTTCAGGGTGGTGTTTATCATCAACAGCACTATATCCCCCCACCTACACCTAAAGAGCTCAATGGAGATACAAATCAAAAGTCACTACAGAATTTGGAATATTCCACTGAGGGACATGTCACCAATCAACCTGGAATACATTGCAGAAGGCAGCCAGAAACAAGATTGCACTCGTCCCCAGTGAATTTTTCAGTTTCTTCTTTCGGAAATATTGAAAGAAAGATACTGCCTCCCCAGAATTCAGATTCCTGGCCATCACAGGAAAGTGCATCTTATACATCATCACTTGACAGTAGATATCAACAGGTAGGAGGTATACATGTTGAACACAAAAATCAGTATCAGTTGCCTTCAAACTTGCCTTGCCTTCAAAATTCAGTCCCACAACAACAACATCCACAACTTGGTCTTGATGTGGGTTGGACTTCTATCCCTATGTCTCAACCAAAGGCTCCACTGTTAAAAATAACGGACACATCTGTTCAGCATGACTTAACATTTAGAACCAAAAGTCTTATCAAGCAACCAACAGTGGAAAGCCATGGAAGCCCCAAGGAAAGTTCACTAGATAGTGGAACATTAACAAGTAATACAGAGGCATTGCTGCAGTCATCTAGTGAGCAACTACATGGTACATCCCTAACTGCTCCTACTGTTCGATCTTTGAATACTCAGTCAGTCAGCTTAGTCAGTTCAAATATTGAACAAGCCCATAATAGACACACTGCAGATCCTTCTCTTCCAACTCTTAAGGTAAATCCTATGCAGGAAAGTAAGACTATAGAAAATTATGCAGAACAGCCCCTTCAACTCCCAAAACAATCTGATCCAAGACAATGCCACACACCAACTGTACCCACAAGTACTGTGATTTTAATTCCTGTACCAGAGGCAGAGTTATCACAACCCAACACAAAACAAGGCCCAACGCCTGTAAAACAAGTCAAAAATATTTATCTGAGCCAGGGCCTTGGAGCTGAGAGGCAACAACCAGAACCAGAGGTATCTTCGACACAAGCAGGACACACCCCTGTTCAGGGTTTAATTGCATTATTTAGTGGCTCACAGTCCACAGTCAATACAAAACCAGTTTCTGTTACGCTACACAATACTCAGATTGTGTCTACATCTGGGGACCAGAGAACACAAGGTACTCCATCACAGTCTTCTGTGGTCAGTCATGTTGTTGTCTCTCCTGACAAAACATCTGAATATAAGGAAACTCCAATGCACTGTTATGATAAGGGCACAATTGGCTCTGAAGCCCCTGTTGTTCAAATAACAGAAACAACTGGTTTAAGCCCACAAACGCCTGATGTGTCAAGTTGTCTGCCATACATGCCAACATTTGTTACTGACCAAAACAAAGTGTCAGCTGGAGTTCACCCAACTACTTTGTCACCATCTGAATTATCCAGAGCTCAACCTGACACCCTTCAGACAGGGCTGGCTCCAACACCGTCATTCAGTATTGAATCAGGATACAATATCAAAGGCCCAGCAAGAGATACATCTGGGAAAGAGTTGCCCCCTCCTGAATCTCCACCAGCTAAACCAACAGATATCATGCCACCAAAAGCAATGCTAAGTAAACATAAATCAGTAGAACTATCAGAAACTTATTCAGAGTTTACATCCAAAGCAATTAATGAAGATGTTTCAGCCCTCACTGATACCATTGCTGATAATGAATCAGTCATATCACAGCAATCAAATGAAAACAAACATACTATATCACCAGAACATGTTGATACCATCACTGGAATAAGGGAGGTCTCCACTGTACCTCATATAACACAGGAGGACACAAGCCCAGCAAGGTCAATCTACATTGGCATTGGTAGCTCAGTAGAATCTCCCATTGATACAGAAATGTATCCAGGTGAGCCAAAAAATTATGTTAGACTACCTCATATTTTTGTCTCAGCAGCAAGTTCACCAGAAGAAGAGACAATTGATAACGAGAGCAATGCAAGTAGTAAACCTGAACTGCCAGGAGTCAGTTCTCATGTAGATACCACTCCCATTGCAGTCACGTTAGAGTGTAATGAGACTTTGTCTAGTGACATTGCTTCACAGTCTGTTTTATCTGAGGATATAAGGACCACAGAAGTCCTTACTACAGATACAGCCACTGAATCTGAGCAGGTCAATACATGTACACCAGAGATCTCATTTGCGTTGACTACTACAGAAAATAAACATGCAGATGAACATGACTCAGAATACCTGCTCGATGAGATCAGTCCAAAAACAGAGAAACATACCGCTTCAAAAGCTGAGGAGGAAGCAGAGACCACTGAAGCGTGTGAACCACCACCTGAGCTGTCTTCCAGAGAAAGCAAATTAGAATCACAAGACATTACACCACTTGAAGGAGTTAAGCCTCTCAGTACTCTGGTCTGTCAAGTTGAAAACACAACATTAGAGCCACTACCCCAAGTCGGTGTTGAAACTCTTCAAGAGTTGGCCAGCGAAGAAAAAAAGACAACTTCAGATTTTGTATTACCTGAAAAACATCAGTCACTTGATGAGTTGTCACTGAAAGAAGTTCCGGCATCCTCAGATGTGAAAACACCAGAAGAAGTACAACAGCTTTCTGACAAGACTGAAAGAGATGTCACATTATCTACCCCTGAACCAATTCCTGTAAAATCTCTTGCAGAGGAAGTCAAAACCTCCAAGGAGGATAGTTTTGCTGTCAAGGTTGAAAAGCCTGAAACTGAACATCTTAATGACCAACCAGCAAAAGGCTTATTTTCTACCTTTAGTGCCTCTACTGCAACCCAACAGCAGACATCTTCTCAAACTGGATTATCACTGCTTGGCGGCATTCTTCCTGGCTCATCTACCAAAGACACTCCTGGCACAGGGTTACTATCAATGTTTGGTGGGTCCAATGCCCCATCTTCACCTGGATCAAAAGATACACCACCACTGTCAACCCCACAAGAGACCCAAGGAAAAAGCTTATTCTCTATGTTTGGTGGATCCAGCAGCCAGCCACAATCTGGTCCAAGAGGTCCAACTGGTGTGAGACCTAGAGGTCCACCACCCAAAGAAGCTCCAGGCAAAGGTCTGTTTTCCATGTTTGGTACATCTGCACCCCAGCAAACACCAAGTCCTAGAGGTCCTACTGGTTGCAGTGCTGCACCAAGAGGACCCTCTACTGGATCTTCTATATTTGGTGGTATCCTCCCAGGCTCTGCTACAAATAAGGACACTCCTGGCACAGGTTTGTTTTCCAAATTTGGAGGTCTTGGTGCCCAATCCCAAACTGGTCAGAGATTACCCACACCAGGACCAACAGCTACACCAACAGGACAGAAAGGTTCAGAGTCCCCGGGAAAAGGACTATTCTCTATGTTTGGTGGACCAAGTCAGCAAGCATCAGAACCTCAACCTGCATCTTCAAAGCTATCTGAAACAGAGGGTGTTTTCAAAGTGTCTTCCGTGTTTTCACTTGGTGGAAGTTCTGAAGGTAATAAATCCAAATCCGGATTTGGCTTATTTGGGATGTCTTTCATGGAGGAATCCAAGACAGAGCCAGAAATAATTGTTCCTACAAAGGAGGAGATAACCACGGAAGAAGTAAAAACCCCAGATGCCAAAGACTTTTCAAAAGAAGCTGAGGATTACGCAATTGCATGCCAAGATGTTCAAGATTCAACCATAGATATCAATAAAAGTAATTCTGAAAATACTCTTCCCTTATCGGATCCACATCTGGAGTTAGACAAAATAGCTACAGTGGAAAAACTCATAATTAATGAAGGTACCCCAGATACTGTTGATGCTTCTATCAGAGACGCAACAAAAATTACAAGTAATCAACCAGAGGAAGAGACATTATTGGACAAACATGCTGAAAAACTAGAAAGTGAGCAGCATTCAGACACCAAAAATGAATTTAAAGAGGTGAAAGATTTAGTGGATTCTGAAAAAGAGGTTCCTGAATCATTAACGGAACACTTAACATTAAAGAGCACAAGTGCTGAAACTAACATCGTTGCCATTGATAGCCTAAAAGAAAAAAATGATACTGTGCAGATGCCTGAAAGTGTAATAGTTAATGATAATAAACTCATAAGCTCAGACATGGTGCGAGTTGGACAAGTGGAAGATGTTTTTGAAGAAGAGATTACTATTCCAGAAATAGAGAAACAGACTGAGGAGTCCCTGAAAGTCGGTGCTGAACAGCAACCTGTAGTTGCAGATGAAGGAATATTAAATGGGGAACCTTTAAGAGATGGTGGTAAGGAGAAAACTGAAGTTTCAGATGTAGAAAAATCAGCTGAGGAGCCTTCAAAAGTTGCAGGTGAAGATCAACAAACACTCACAGATGGGGAAATTATAACTAAGGAACCTGCTGTTGGAAATGTACAAGCAGCCTCTTCTGATTTGGAGAAAAAAACTGAAGAAGCCACATTAGCTGATTCTTTAGTTGAAGTTACAGAGAACGTTACTGCAGATTCCATGATGGGTGTGGTGACAACAGAGGCTACAGTTTTAGAATCAGAAAACTCTATTGAAGAACAGAAAGAAACATCTGACAAGACTGTAAAGGAACCTGAGGCTAAGTTAGAGCTTGAAGAAGCTGGTAAAGAACCCTCACATGAAATACAGAAAGCTATTGAAAGTAACAACTCTGTTGCAGCAGTCCCATCATCGGATGAAGAAAAAAGTGTTGGTACCTACTCACCAGAAATAATGACATCTCAAGCGGTGGAACCTGTAAAAGGCCCATCACTGGGTCCTACTAGTCCTCCACCACAACAACAGCCCAGGCCATGCATGGCTAGGCCATCAGGCCCACCAGGACAGAGGATGGGAGGGCCACGGATGGGGGGCCCAAGAATGGCAGGCCCAAGAATGGCAGGCCCAAGAATGGCTGGACCAAGACAAGCAGGGCCGCAGAAGCCCCCTGAACCAGCTCCGTTTTCTGGCTTTATGTCTATGTTTTCTACTCCAAGTGCTCCAAATAAAGCATCAACTGTTGGTGGATTTTTTTCGAGTTCACCAGGTTCCCTTTTTGGATCATCCCCTGCTCCTCGTCAGCCCCAACAGCAACAACAACGACCACTACAACAACAACAACAACAACAACAACCACAGCAACAACAACAACAACAACAGAAAAGCTCCTTTTTTGGACTTACAAGTAGCATTGGTGCAGAAACCCTTACCAGTGACCTATTTGGTATTTTCAAAGGTCCTGAAACAACAAAATCTGAGGAGCATCAACACTCTGTCACAGAATCTGAACAAGTGGATTCATCTGAAAATGTAACAGTCCCTGAGGGTACTGAAAAGACACAAACAGAGAAAACACATTTATCTGAAGAGGAACATGTTAAAAGCACAGAGGATTCTGAGGTCCCTGAAAAGGGATTAGTGGAGGAGGCAGAACGACTAGACAAAACAGAGGCAGAAGAAAATACTCTTACCCAATCTTCAATAAAAGCTTCTCTTTCTGGGGAAGGTGCAGGGACAGATGAGCCTGCTGATCATATAGAAGAGCAAGGTTCTGCTGTTTCAGACAAATGTGAACCGCCCACATCTCCTGAAACCAAGGGCATGTTCGAAATACCAGGTCTGACTGCACCTAAATTCGGCTTTATGTCTGCAGCTGCTGAAGGTACATCATCTATTGGATCGCTTTTCTCCACTACTCGATCTCCAGCCACCAATGCCAAGACAACACAGCCACAACAGACAGATAGTGGTCTCTTTTCAGGTTTTAAAAACCTTTCAGCTGGTATTTTCCAGGATGAAAAACCAACTGTAAAGGAAGAATCTCCATCTGCTTCATCTGTTTTTGGCATGAAACTTGGCTCAATGTTTGGGAACTCTGATCCTCCCAAAGCTGAAACTACCCATCCAATTGTCACAGCCCAACTTCCGTCCCAAAGTCCTAAACCTACAGACGACTCTTGTGAGCCAGAGTCTGAGAAACCTTCACCAGACTCCGTAGAAACTGGAAGTGCAGATGAAAGTGATACAGAAGGACCAACGGAAACTTCCAAAACAGGAAGCTGTGACACTTTGGCGCAATCACTGCACTCTGGTCTGCCCTCTCATTCAGTTTCCCTAGCAGAAGATTTAGAAAAACCCCAACTAAAAATCACCCAATGTGAGGTAGATAAGAGTGAAGACACACCTGACACTGTTCATGCAGATTTGGGAGCAGAGCAACCGAAGGACCTGTTAACAAAGCAAGAAGCAAAAAGGCTAGTACAATTTGTATGATAAATGGCATGGTCATTTATCATGCTGCTGTAGAAAATGTATAGCCCCTTTCCTCATCTCCTTTCCCCATTTAGAGATCTTTTTGGTCCTCTTGGATGTTTTTAGATCTTTTCCCATCCCCATCACACCACTTTACATTAAAATTCTAAGATTTTCTTTTTTACATTATTTTTACTATTTGGTTAGACCAAATCATTTTGTGGTTTTAAGTTTATTGCATATCCACATGGAAGCCTTGGGAACAAACTATATTGAAAATTGTACATAGTAAGTTTTACTATCAAACCTAATACAAAGGGAATAAACGTATCTAAAATTCTAAATTTTATTTAGCAGACACTTTTATCCTAAGCAATGAACATCAGAGAGTAAGTACAAAACAATCAAGGATCTAGAAAGGAGGAAACAATGTCAGTAAGATTTTTATCAGGCGAGTTAAGTGCATCCCGCACTTACAGTATGTGCAGGCATTTATACAGACTTTAAAAAGTTTTTAAAATCTGTAATAGCTGGTGTTACTTTTAACATGCGCTACTGCATTTTACCTAGAACCCATTCCAGTTCTGATTGGATCTGTCCTTGCTGAAACCTTTTAGTTGCCCTTGTTTTGTGTTACCTATTTCCCTTGTGTTGATGATAAAGAGCTTCTAAACCTGGAAGAACATCCCAGATTGTGTTTTGTATTTAAATGTCTCTATGAATTTAATTGATATGGAAGCATAATGGATATTTTATGGAAAATCAATTTCCACCAATCAGAGTTAAACTTGAAAAAGAGGTTATTATGATTGCAGTGCTTTGGACATATTTATCTTGAATGCTGATTTACTTAACACTGGATATTGGAATAAACCATTCAACTCAGTAGAAGTGTTTAGGGAACATGTTGTTTACCCCACCACCATCCTTTTCTAAATAAGAATCTCATTCCTTTTGCAGTCCACCAGACAGCAGTCACTTTGATTCATCAGGCAACCTCAGCCCGGTCAGTTCTCAGCTCAGCTCTGAGCTTGAGGAGCGCCGAGATCCACAGACCTGCCCAGCTAGCGACCCTCGTCCCCCTCTTGGCAGCCAGCCGTCAACCTGGGACAAGGAAGAAGAGGATGAGGAAGAGGTTGAGAAAGAACTGCATCCATTACCAGAACCTGGTTCCAACAAGGATTTGAAGGACACTTCAGTCGTCTTACCAAAAACAGTCTTGGAAAACTATGATAACAAAACTCAGACTAAAATCTGGTATGTAAAATTTGTGAACCCGGTGAGCATGATAGGGCAACACAGTTTACAGAGAAGCAGCTGTCTCAAGTTACAGTACAATGTAATGCATTCTTAAGATTTAGCTGGGGGGAAGCCGGTGAGGGATAACATACTGTACGTATTGCTAATCTAGCAACTATGTTTTTCTCACAAAAAAATGAAAGATTGTCAGTTTACTGTCCATTTTTACAGTAGTCAGTTGCTTAATGGTTTTGCTTGCCAAGTGGACATAGGGGTCTTATCCTAATATGCTTTCAGTAATAGAGACAATAAACGTAATCTAATGTCCTTGTTTTGTGCAGAAATTAAGATAATCTGAGTCAAGACAAGGCTTTGGCAGTTGTAGTTGAATTGAATTATTTTGGAATAAGTATCAGTATTAATGTTAAATAAGGTACAATTTTGGTCAGACAAGGATGGTTTGTGTAATTCGAAGCCATTAAAGGGACCTTGATGAGGATGTTGAGTAAACACATTTTAGTATTTGCAAGTTATAACAGTGTTGCTTTCAATCAGACCATAAAAATTGGATCTTTTCCCTTTAAATGCAAGGTTAAACATGGTTGATTACATTTTGATTTCAGTTTGCAAGTGCCATCTCTTTCATTTGTCCTTTTGAAATAGTTTTTCATATGCTTGATCATTCAGTTTCTTCGAAGACGGCCCTCCACCCTGCTCTCCATCCAAAGTTCGTTGGCTAAAGGCGTACAACAAAGTGAGAGTAAAACTCCATGAGGTAGGAAGACTCGCTCTCTTTCCCAATTGCTCTCAATTTTTTTGTTCCACTTTGTAATACATTCATACAGACAATTACACACACACACACACACACACACACACACACACACAGACATACAAATACAAATACAAACACACACATCTTTTCTTCTTCCTTACTCATACAGTAATATAGTTTGTATATTTAAATATTTATGCATCATGGAATTCCTTGCTCTCAGGGAAGTCAGATCAAATCTGTAAAATCCCCTGCATAGATCCATTCAAGCACATCAACATTTTTTTCTCTCTGTACTTGTCCTCTCTCTCTTTTGCTGTGTTGGTTGGTTGAGTTTCCAGTCATGCCTCACTAATTTGCACCAATTTTGTGCTCCTTAAATACTTCCACTTTGATCTCGAAGACCCTTCTGCGTGCGGGTTTCCTGAGGTCTGGCTTTCACTCTGCTGTTGACATTTTTTTAGTAACAGAATAAGTTACGTTGAGTTAAAAGGATTTCTCAGATTTCAAAATGAGCCACCTGAGGGATGATTTAAAGTCAACATTGTTGAGGTCTGTGTATACATTAAGTAAGTCATTTCTATTCCCAGCACAGGAATGGAAACGAGGGAATAAAACCATGCACACTCACCTGTGCATACAGTATATAAACTTGGCATGGTTTGACCTAGACTTGATTATTATTCACATTATTTCCTTGGACATTTGTTTAACCAATTCATACCTACTTCTTAACAACAGTCACTCTTAAATTGATTTATTCCAATTTTGATCTCTTTTACCATACATTGAAATCTTAACTCTAAGATAAATTGTACATTAGGAAGATGTCAGTTGATCAACAACAAATGTTGCCCCATCTGCTCCACCTGTTTGATCCGCTTGTTGTGATTGGTCATACGTATTTATATATGATTACCTTCCAGCCCTGATCCATGCATCCTTGTTTTCTTTAGACTCACAAACCAGTTTTCCCACACTTGGAAATACACTCTCATGTTAATCTTTAATTAACAGCAAAATATGTTGTTATGACTTCATTTTCATCTAGGAAGTAGGAAGTAAATCCAATTGAAACACTTAAGAGGATCGCAAGAGCAAGCGAAACATGGGCTGACAAATGCTGCAGTTTGAATTATGTTTAGCTATACCAATGAATAGGGGGCAAGAGGACAAGAGGCCCTTCATTGACACACATCTGCCTTACTGAAGTGCTTTTGAGCAGGACTCAGAATCCCAGTTGTTGAATATATCGCTGTCTTTTATCTGACCTTCCTAACAATGGGCTGGTAGAAACAAGAATTCCCTACAGAAATCAATAAAGTGTGAAATGATTTATGACTAAGCTCAGCACATGACTCTGTTTGCTCAAACAATAAACCAGGTGGGCTGTCAGTCATGAATCCCATCAGTCTTTTTATCCTTAGACAGGTAGGTTCTTTTTTATGAGGCCAAATGAGACATTTTCAAGGTAAAGTTTCAAGACTGCAGACATGGCAGCGTGAAAAATGAAGAAAAAGCTCTCAGGGTAGTCATTTGACTCAGAAGCAATAGAGAGTTCTTAAAATATAACTATTATATAGAAAACACCAGCTGCCTGAATTACATTACATTTTCTGGACATTAACAGCTTTTGTGAAATATTGCTGTTTATCTGTGCTTGACTGACCATCAGAACATCAAGGTTGCAAGGTGAGGATGCCTCCTCTGCCGCTTCTGTTGGCCACTTTAGTACACATCTGAGGGTATAATTAGTTCATTCAGTCCTGAGCTGCTCAGCATTGATGGGTGATTTCCTTAAATGCCACCTTTGATCTAGGTCTGGAAGAGATCACCCACCTTTCTCAATTAATTACACACACATTCTGCTGTATGATGCTCATTAGGCTGCCTTTTAGACGAGCTCTGTGTGTGTGTGTGTGTGTGTGTGTGTGTGTGTGTGTGTGTGTGTGTGTGTGTGTGTGTGTGTGTGTGTGTGTGTGTGTGTGTGTGTGTGTGTGTGTGTGTGTGTGCCTGTGTGTGTGTTGTTAGTGTACACTATTTCAGTTTGGTGATCTAGTGTACTGTGGCTAATCAAAGTGATGTTGCTGGTCAGGACCAGTTTGAATGAGAGGCTCAGTAATAATCAGTCGTCAAAGAGAAAATGTGACTAGAACAAGAAAGGATTTAACTGTTACCTGAATCGTTTTTAGAACTTCAAATACAGAGAATCTGTCATTTGCCTTATTTAATTTGTTGGTAATGTTGTAGCTTAATCCCTTCACCATAACAAAAATATCTGCATTTTTGCCATTTACATTTTAAAAACACACTTCTTACTTTGCATTGGAGAGGAAATATTTAATATTTTATATGTCTAAATTTATGGGACAAAACGTATACTTCTAACTACTCAGGAGAGGGAAACAACGTCAGAAATACAGATTAAAAAAAGTGCATTTGCTATAAAGAGGATACACTACCTATTCTACAGATTTGCACTTTGTTGCATATCATTTGAAATGTTCCCTGTTTTATTTGTTTTATTTGAATTAAAAATTATTATAGTTGTATTTGCAATGAACCAGCTTGTAGAAAACTTCCTCAAGGGTCTACTTTTTCACTTTTGAACCGTAATTAATTTTCTGATTCTGTACTTTTTCATTTTTACTTTATTAAAGAAGAGTCAATTTCTCTACTTCAGTCACTTATATTGAGGCAAACTCTGCCGTTGTGCAGACAAAACCTTTGTTCATCAGCAGAGAAGCAGCTAGTGAAGCTGTTTTTACCCAAGGATTCTCTTGAGCTCTTACATGATGAACTTCAATTCCCCTTTGCATTCTTTGCATTTAAGTAGTTTGTGTATATCGTTTTTGCAGAAACAAAAAAAGAAGACTTTATGCACCAGGCTCAAGTTTTTATTCCAATCCAATCTGAAAAATGTGGCATGTGGAGGGATAAGTCTTTTCCTCCATGATTTGGAATAATTTGAAGAAAGTATTCCTTTGAATGGATTGTTTTGAAACGAAATTCTGAACAAATACCAGTATTATTAACAATGAAGTCTGAAAGGAGGCAGATCTATCCATGTTTGTATCTGGTCAGCATTTTGCCCCATGGGGACAAAAATAGTCCTTTTGTCTCTGTACCATGGCAACCATGTGACATTTCTATGGAAACAGCCTTACATTTGTTTATGATGTGGGTGCCACTGATGCAGCTGGTGGTAGGTGTGTGCTGATATAATACATATTAAATGCTCAAGCCACACAACAACTTTATAAAACTCTGAAGGAAAACAAACCTCTCAAGGGAGTTTTTTTTTATCTGATTGGTTTCACTGGTTATTCTGCAGTGTTGTGTTGTTGGACAATGTGTCAATTTGATCTATCTCTGTTTCTGAGCAGCTTTCTGAAAAATGACTTCAATTTCTTGTGTGCGTTACACAGAAAAGATAATCAGATTTTCCCAGATTCTTCAAGATCTTGGAATGACCATCATGTATTTGTGTTTTTTGAACATGTCCTAGGGTGTTATAGTTTTCAAAAATACTTTTTCTGATAATCTTTTGTTTTTCTCTTCTTACATGGCACATTAAGATTCCATTGTCATATAATGCTGAAACCTAATCATCTACCTCTTGCTTTATCTCACAAGATCTTTCCCGTGTCCCCAAAGCTCTCCCAGCTCTTAACAGCAGTTTAAAGCTGCTCTGTATGTTTTGTCCTCGTTATGTGGTAAAAGAAAACAACACACTTTATATAATCTCCCATTAACATGGTCCGATGTCTCGCACTGCTCTTTGAAGCTGAGGCACAAAAACCAGAGAAACAAGATTAAAAACAAAAGAGTACTCTCTAGAATACAATATAAGAAAAGATGTGATTGAAATTTCACCTTTAAGCTGCCAGCTGCTGAAAATGATGAAGTACTTGTTCGGCTTGGCCTCTCTGCTCAAGGCTCTAATCAGACATATTTTGTAAAGTCTCCTCGTGTACCACCTGGATTTAATGGATGAAGCTGTTGATTTAACTCTTCTTGATATTTAGTTTAAACTTGCATAATAATGACTAACGCTTAAGTCAGAGGTATGTTCACATCACCACGGATTATCTTCTGATGACTCTGAAACCACTTCCCATTAGCAATCTTGGTATGATTGTTTTGGTCCTTACCTGATGACAAGGGGATAATTAATCTAATTTATCCGGACTATACATAGAAAGTTTTAAAAAATATATACATTTTAAGTTTGAATGAACATCTGAACATTCTTTTACACTAAAATAAATAAATAAATAAATAGGCCTTCAGCCGCTCTGCCCCCCACCGCTGGAACTCCCTCCCACCACAAATCCGTAATATCGACTCTCTCTCCATTTTCAAATCTCATCTCAAAACACATCTTTTTAAACTGGTATATTCAGTCTGATCATTCTCCACCCGGTCTCATAACTCCTCTACATCCTGTACATTTGTGTTTTTAATGTTAATTTTATCGTTGTGTAGTTACTTTGTTGTTTTTATCTCTGCTCTGTAAGGTGACCTTGAGAGTTTTGAAAGGCGCATTTAAATAAAATGTGTTATTATTATTATTACCCCCGAATATTACCCCAAAATTCAGCCTCTATTTTCTCTGATAAGTAACACTCACAATGTGGGAAATCATAAAGCACTGTAAGTTAAGAATCCATAGACAGGATCACTCATAGAATGAGACGAAAACTGGGTGACCATAAAGAAGGACTTGTCTGTTTGATTTACGCTGTACATTTGTTATCCTACAAAAAAAAGTACATTTGCCTGAGAAGAACACGCACTTCCACACAGAAGTGGAACAATTGAAGCATGAGCTGAGATAGAGAAGGATACTGTGGGATAATACAGATGACCTGAGGAGCAGGGCAGTGTCTCATCTTCTCCTCAAGGCAACAAAAACTGTCTGAATGCAGAGTCATTGACATGAACACTGCAGAGGAGAGAAGAGGAGGGCTGGAAGAAAGAGATGAAGGGAGGGAGGCAATCAAAATTCAGACAAAGTATTATCCCAGACTCGTGTGTTGAGTCGCTGCTTTAAATCAACACGTTAGTCAGACAATGCGGGTTGTCTCTTGTGCTTTAGAAAAGTTTTTGAAGAGTGACAAAGCAGCACTCTTCTTTGACATCTGTTCATTACTTTCACTGCAGCTATGTAATTATAGTTTCATGCTTTTTTTCTTTAAAGTGAACCTCCACCTGAATCTAGCAGAGCGTAGGGGGAGGGTTTGTAGTTTGCGTTGCTTCATCAGTACAAGAGACATGAAATCCTGACATTTACAATAAATACAAAACAAACCTGTTAAACACTCCACTGCTGTGTATAATCAGTCTACTTTTTATTTAACCTTTATTTAACCAGGTTGGTCCCACCTGGCCAAGACAGTCAGAAGCAAAAACAAAAATTACAGACAGAGACGCAAAGAGAGACAAAGTACAATTTACAAAACACTAAAATTTACAGTTAAAGAGAACCATTTATAAGTCAAAACTGGGATTCAGTTGGTCAAGCAGTCGAGCTAAAAGCTTCGACATCCTATAGAATCTGCTTCCAAGTCTTTCAGTTTAGATCTGAAAATACTTGAGGACACCAGCACCTTGGGTTTTAAGTCCCTCTGCAACAGATTCCAGGCTGAGGGTGCAGAATACCCAAATGCCCTTTTCACAATTTCTGTTAGAGCATTTGGGACAGGGAGCATAAAGAGGTCCTGAGAATGCAAATAATACTGTCCGGTAGTTTTCTGCATGATAAAAACGCATCGCTAGTGCAGGTGTACCAGTGTATGAGCCTACCGGTTGCCAAAGCAGACCATCCTACCCGCACAACTCACAATACTGAGTCAGAGCTTTACTGTTTGTTATGAACCTCAAGGTTGCATGGTAGGCTGTATCAACCATATGGAGACACTGAGCAGAGGCATGCATGTACAAACCATTAGACAGAATTCACACAGTAATGGACCTGTGTCTATGAACAAGTTCTCATTCACCACTCTAATCCAGCAGCTTGGTCAGTGGTTGTCGTCGAGACAGCAACGATAATAATGCAACGTGTGACTCAAATGATATGATTATGCAACCACAGAAAAGAAACAACTTCCAGCAAAACATTCAGATAAAAGCGCCCAAATAACTTTTTTGCGATTTAGTCAATAACAATTTCAACTTTTGTTATATTTCACATCTGTATAAAATCACAGATGTCTTATGTTTCTGCACTAACACTCAGTTACTTTATAGTGAAAAAAAATCAGGATAGGTTTTTTTCTATTCGCCTCACTACAAAAACTCAATTGTGAAGTGTATTTGTCTTATTTCTAATCAACATTATTTAATTGTGGGGCGTTGGTAGCCCAACAGTTGTTGTGCGAGCCCCATGTACAGAGGCTTTAGTCCTCGAGAGCGAGCAGCCCAGGTTTGAACCCCATCTGTGGTTTCTATCCCTCAAGTCATTACCCACTCTCTCTCTCTCTCTCTCTAAATCTTTACATATTTAATTGCTCTTAATAAAAGCCAAATCACCCTGAGAACTTATTTTAAGATATTACAAGCAAAAAAATGAGGCCCTGCATGTCTTGTATTGAGTAACAATAGCTGAGAAAGATGAGGCATTCAGACACTGAAAAATACACATGAAGGTGTTGCCTCTTGTCTTTGATGGCTGTTTTTATCTCTTTAACCTTTCTGAGAGCACTTCAAAGCTTTTATCCGTCGATTATGTCTTCTTGATAGAAACCTCGGGAAAATCTTTGCTGACCTGCAACTCTAAAGATGCACAGTGAGAAGCTAAAGCCTTATGAACGTGTGTGTTTGTGGAGATTAGAAAGTTGTGTTAATGTCATTCTCTTCTGTTCATACTCTTGCAGTGAGTACTTGACAAGAGCGCTCTTATGTGTTAGAACAACTTTCATTAATGTGAAAATAATACCATCAATTTTAAATTAAGGCGCCGTAAAGGAGCTTTCAGTGAAGGGATGAAAGGCTTAACTACAATATGGCCAGTTGTCACTATTTGTAAAATTCCACAGCTGAGGTCCTGTGCTCTAACAAATTTGACTTTTGAAGGAAACTTGTTTAAGATAGGCTGTTAAAATGAAAAATCTGGATGTTTTTTATTTTTAAACTTTTATTAAAAGAGTAAAGTTCCTCCCTAAATTTAGGGTCATTTGAAATTTTATGAAACCTCTCTTAATCCTTTGATCATCTTTTAATGCAGTTCACTCTGAAGAAAACAAAATGTTTTTCTTCTTAAATTTTAAGAGGAACTGCAGGCATGAATAATTATCGGTTTTGGTCCAAGTCTTTGTGTGTTGCTATATGCAATTCTCATCCTATGCTCTCTTTTCCTTGGAAATACTTCAGAATATCTGACACACACAAACATTCAAACACGCAACCAAAGAAAGGCAGCACAGCTTCATGGACAAGTCACACATCAAAACCATCACAGGGCACATGAGGGGCAGTGAAAGAGGATTGTGGGAGGAATATAAAAAGAGAGGAGAGCAAAGGGAGAACATAAGCAGCAGGAGCAGATGCTGACTGTAACAACCCCATCGAGGAGACGTGGATCCCTCAAGGGGAGTTACAGTCACAATAATGATCCAGATTCAAAAGCAGATTCAGAACCTGAAGAGGTGAAGAGTGAAGTTTCACCCTAATAATGACACTAACATGCACATGTAAAAAAAACACAATAGTTATTTTTAAAACGCATTATGAGCAAATTGAAACATTGAAAATAAAGCGTTACATGAAACATGATGTGAATGAAAAGAGACATGTTTTTAATCTTGATTTAAAAGTGTTTACATTTGAAGCACATCAGATCTCTAATGTCAGTTTGTTCCAGTTACAGGCAGCATTGGACTAAAAGCAACAATTTTTGAAGCCATATGGGGATTTTCTTTAGGTAAAAACCACATTTCTACAGCTTTAATCATACCCTATGTGGTAAAGAAATAACAAACCACTTCTGTTTTGCTTTGCACAGGATAAGATAAGTAAGGCTCTGCTCAATAATCACTCTTTAACATTAGTTTTCATCGACTACCACAGAACACCTGTTGGACATGATGAAAGATTGATTGGATGATTCATTTAGCCATGATGAGATTTTGCTCTTCAAATGGATTTCAGCTAAATTTGTGTTAATGAGATGTTGTGTTTTTTAATGCCGATATGCAGACTTGAAAGTACCTTATAAATAAGGCTTTAGTGTCTAAAGTTATAGCAATAAGGAAGGAATATCAAGTTAAATTATAGTTTATTTTTTATGTCTTTTAGCGAAGCACTTCATGAATCATCATTTAAGGTGTCAAATAACAGAGGGTCAAATAACCCATAATACAGGAACCCCAGGGATACAAAAAAATGAATAAGAAATATGTCATTTCAGACGATTTGGCTGAGCAAATAAACCCAAGCTTTCACACACACACACACACACACACACACACACACACACACACACACACACACACACACACACACACACACACACACACACACACACACACTGCTCTCCTGTTTTACCCATTAAATTTACCTCTGTTTGCCTGTATGCGTTAGTCATGTTCAAAGAGAAATCAGCGCAGAGTTTCAGTCTGCTCTACATTACAGACTCTGTTTACGTGTAACATGCAGCAGAGACAAGAACAAAGAGGGACGTGAAATCGAGCGAGATCAAGGCAAACCCAGGAAAAAGCATCTTTAATAAGAATAGGAGGTTTGATGGAGCAGGGAGGAGCTGGATGATATGTCATTATCGACAGAGGAGACATTCTGAGGTAATTGGATACAGAAGGTGCAGACTGCCTTTGTTCAGCCTGTCCGGGGTTCAGATAAAATTATATTAGAAAAGACAAGTGATGAGAAATAAGGAATCTGTTGTAATGTCACCTCAATTACAGGATATTTCCAGAGATATTAAAATGGATCTATTCAAGTTCAGAGAGGTACTTAGACATGATTTGTTCATTAGAGGCAGCTACTCGTGGCGGAAGCGTTATCTTAGTCACTCTCATGGGAAGGTGGGAATTTAAAATATGAAGGTGTTATGAGAGGTTTCAATTGTGGGTTTGGATAAGAAATTAAGTAAGTTAACCTTTAAACTGAATGGATTCTAAGTTTGAAAAATATTATCATTACAAAGATGTTCTACCTTTTCTTACTCACATTTAGATCGCTCACTTCTAATCTGTGTGGTCATTCTTCTAATGACAGTCACATACTGTACTCTGCAGAATATTCCCTCCTGTAATGATTGTGGTGATTAAGTCATTAAGAAGAGAGAATCACAAGGCACTTTTCGCAGGCTCTGGAAACTTAAATTACTGAATAATACATTAAGCATTCATAGAATACGTTTTTTTAAAGGAGGCGATTATTTTATACTCATGTTTGACAAGTGCTCGCTGTACCTTTAACGTTCAAGGAGAGCAGAAATATACTCAAAAGAATCATCAGTTATATTATATTATTATATTATAAAATATTATTATTAGAGAAACACTCATTATGTGGAACTTCATTTAAAGCCAAACTCACTATTCAATAACTTCGCTGCACGTTGTCTACTTTGATGTTTTCACTAAGTGCTAAAGAAAGAACAACATATTGATGTAATGCCAAAAAAAAAAAAGGATATAATTAAATAGATAGACAACAGGAGGTTTAGAAGGTTTGGATTTGTTTGTGATGATGAGTCCGTTCAGCATTCTTACATCACCGCCCCTTTGTGGGATCTGAGCCTTAACAGCAGTGTGACATTGGCTGAAAGTCACCATGGAAATCAGGCCTGTGTGTGTCAGTGTTTGTGAGTGTGTGTGTGTGATAGTACATGTGTGTGTCTTACAGGGATCCTCATTAATGCAGCGTTAAATCAGACGTTTTGCTCCCCATGAGCAGACTGTCAGCTCTGTGTTTACCACAGTGACTGAACCAGCCTTAAAATACGGTGGGCGAGGAAACACACACCACACCTATACACCTACACACACACACACACACACACACACACACACACACACACACACACACACACACACACACACACACACTTCCTTATATTATTCTGGTACCCCTTATCTCCTCTCAGCTGGCTCATTTTGTATTCTTTAAAAACCTCCTTAATTCAGCCAGTAGAGGGTGAAGGAACAACAAATGATAAACTATTATGTCGGTCGCTGTGTTCGTCTCATTTGGGTGTTTTAGATAAGAGCATGTCATGGAAAGAATAAATAATCTTCAAAGTATAACTAAAAAGCTAATTTATTTCATCTGATATCTAATTAACATATCATAAGTGCTCCAGGGGGTGAAATGAATTCCAGTCAACATCAGGGTGTTGTACTTTTTTTGTCTGCTCGACCACATGCTGCAGAAGATAACCATCACATTCTGTTTCTATTCAAAAATACTGTTTGTCTGTTCAGTACATGGAAGTGGCTGTTAAATAGGATGTTGTTCACAGACAGTGCAGCTGGTGGATGAAAGGATTCCCCTCACACTAACAACCAGTTTTGTGTGTGAAATGACTTCACTCAGAGGGGTTATCACAGCTTTACATACGCAGACACACACACACACACACACACACACACACACACACACACACACACACACACACACACACACACACACTGTACACACTTTTGATTCTATAATCCTGATGTTGTGTCATAGAAATATATTCATAACAGACCTGATTTGTGTGAGCTGCTGTGGATACCCTGCAAGACCACATTTTATCAAGCCTTATTTATTCAAATGTTCCTTGTTATTTTTTTTTATCTTGGGAGACCTTGGAAAATTAAGTAATAGCATAGTCATAAAGCATACAGGAGACAGAACAATATCTAAAAACAGTCAAGAGTAAAGTTAAAAAATAAATGTTCTAAATGAAAAGTTGCAGATACTGAACTGATTGCAAAAAAAAAGTTTGACTCTATAAAAGGCCCCTTTTAAAAGGTTTGTAAAGGGTCTTCTTGATTTATTCACTCATTAAACATTTTTATATACATTTATAGTTAACATTTTTACTTTCAAATCTTCTCCAACACAATGTATTTCTATTTTCATAAATTATTTCTCATCAAGGGTAAAACAGACTTTTTCCTCGCAATAGGATGCACTGTGTTTTTTTGAAAATAAATTATTTTTAAAACATGAAACCTGAAAGCAAAACATCTCTTTTTCCAACCATTTTAGTGTTTACCCACCAAATTAGCACTTTAGTTAATCCATTTCCTGTGGACTTGTTAAAAACTGCCTGAGGTTTCTCTCGTGTCCTCATTACTCCGTGTTAAAGCTGTTCTAAGTGCTGTCCCTGTCCTCATAACCTCTCCAATGAGTGTAATCATGTGCAATTTAGTGACATGGGTAATATTGTCTGTCTGCTATCATTTGATTTCTCAAACATCCTCCAAAGAAACCGAGTTTGCAAATCAAGTCCTGGGATAAAGAGATATATTTGTGTAGCTTGTTTAGATCTGTGACAGAACAAACGCATCCTTTGGTGATTGTAAAGAACTGTGGCTTAATGAATCAGGCTAGTTAGCTTGTCACTGTGTCACTTTACTCTGAACTCACACACTGCATGTAACAACAATGCACTCTATCGGGTACGGTGGCTGGGGAGGATCATACAGTGCAAACTCGCACTTCACAAGAGCTAAAACGAGACATTACAGTGATCAAACCTAAAGAGACAAAGATTGAGGAAGTACTGATTGAAAAGAAGTGCAAAATAAGAAACATTTCCACATTAGATAAATGCAAGCTGAAACAAAAATCATTTCATCTGGTAAGTAAGCTTCCAAGGCTGCAGAAAGTTAAAAAGTTAAAAGACAAAAATGATGTGCCATCTCATTACAGAGCTTGTAGTGAATATCGCAGCTTAAGCCACTGCACCATTATAGCATTAAACAGTTTTGATGTACAGTAAAAAATCAAATCCAACACAAAAAACCCTGAAATTAAATTGCTCTGATTCTAATGGAGAAGGAATCTGAAAAGCAGAATGTACAGAGTACCATGAAGCACACAGCGGAGAAATTATCCCTATCAGAAACGTTTTCATATTCTTTCAAATACTCTTAATTGGTTTAGTTGTTTAAGTTTCTGCATGAACAAAAGAGTGGAGGGCAATATACAGGCAAGCAGCAAAGCAGCGTCACTCAAGTCATTATCTAAATATCCACACGCTTGCTTTGAACACTCAGGTCAATGACCAGCTCATTCAGACTTTGTACACACTTTGTAGAAGGGCACTGGCACGATGAAATCTGTTTATTGCATTATTCCACTTATATCAAGATTTGTGTTCTTACATGCAGCTCCTCTGGGTAATGTAAGGATACGTTCAGAGTCACAGTGCATGTGTGAAAGGAGCTCTGGTTCTCTGAATGTGAACACAGTCAGGGATGCTCAGGACAAAAACCTTCCAAAAATAATTTTCTCTGACATCAGCAGAATATTGTCATTTTCATACAGAAAGAGGTGCTCTTTGTCTGAGTTTGCGTCTCTTTTTTGTTATGAATGTGTGAGCTTATGATATTTTGTAATCATTTTAAACATAACAGCCCTTTCTTTAACTGTCTAGATGAGTGGAATTGTGTTCTTTATACAATCTTACATGTAAATATGAATCTGTTATGCCTTTGGCAGCAGTCGAAGGAGCTTTATGCTTGATGATATCTGTCATCATGCTTTCAGTGTCTCTCATAAAACTAATATCATCGCTGATCTTAAGTACAATGAGCTCTGTCTTGCAGGCTGATTGCCCTGTTGAGGTCTAAAGGCTGTGCAGCCACTGGTGAAGCTTTGATGCTCTTTGCACTAACAGCTTTTTAATGAGACATAAGTCACATCCTCATCCAAATGATCCAAAGCATTTTTTTGTGTCTGTATCCCAGCCAAAACAAAAGACCATGACATTATGCTTTAAAGTGATCGTTTCCACAGCAACATACGGTAGAAATCAAAGGTTTGACATGAATTATGCCATTGTTTAGCAGATTTGAGAGAAGAGCACTTTATTTGAGAGATACATTAAGAGTAGTTTCAGCTACTTCGACATCCTTTAAAGCTAAGAGGGACGTTTTAAAATCAATCCAAGGAGTTGGTATTCCCCTTAGACTGCAAATATTTAATTTAATATTACTTCTAATTTTAAGTTAGCAGTGTGTCATATTGCTGCAGATGAGTTGAAATTGGCTCACAATGGCACAGGTTTTATACAGGGCATTATTTTCAGAGAATTCAGTGCAAACAGAGAATACAAATTTTTGTCTTAGTTCTCAACTGAAATTAATGAATGCTTGATTTATATACAAAGGAATACATGTAACTATTCCATGTACAAATGTATAATCTTCCTTTAAATGTATCCAGTGCTATGAAATATTCTGGTGTATTGAGGTCGTGTGCATGTTGTGCTGTAGCTCAGTAGCATATGTGAGGTTGTTGGCGTGCCGGATTGTGTGAAAAGTGAAATTATGTGAGAAATAGAGAGGTGGGTGAGGAATAGTGAGAGAGGGAGAGAGAGAGGAAGAGAGAAGTAGGCAAAAGCAGAGTGTAGAGTGAGCACCAAAGAAGTGGAGCGTCTGCCCGCAGAGCAACAAGCTGTGATCAGCTGAGCTATCAGGAGGAAGAGGAGGAGGACAGAAGGAGAAAAGCCTGGAAGGAATAAAGATCAATGAGGAGATGTGGAAATGTGAGGCAGGGAGAAAGAGAGATGGAGGGAGAGAGAAAGTGAGAGAGGAGGAGACTGTGTGGTGCGTTCAGGCTGAGAGGGAGGGAGGTGAAACAGAGAGAGCTGGGAAGCGGCTCAGTGATGAAGACAGAGAGGAGCAACAGAAATCCAGAGAAAGTGAAAGAGAGAGCTTTGATTGAGGCACCTTTCATGAAAGAAGATAAGGATAACATTTTTTATCCGTGTTTGAACCATTAACATGTTTTTTTCAACTTCAAAGCTTTTTACCTTTTGAAAGTGACATGAGAATGGTGCATAAAACCTTTATTGCTTGGATTGCTTCAAACTTGGCTCTGATTCTTGTTTTCTCATCTTGGCTCAGCTTCTCTCTCCAGGAGGTA
This sequence comes from Labrus bergylta, assembly GCF_963930695.1. Lineage (NCBI taxonomy): Eukaryota > Metazoa > Chordata > Actinopteri > Labriformes > Labridae > Labrus > Labrus bergylta. The sequence continues at coordinate 17,187,555 of NC_089196.1, forward strand.
GGTTTTCTGCTTTTCAATCAAAAAGTGCAAAGCAGAAATATTTTAAAATGATAGATGGTAGCAGTTTTTTGTAAGATGCACAAAGAGGAAGACATTTAGGTAATCTTTAGCATTTAGTATGTAAAATGATTTAACTTTGTAATATATCAGGAGATTTTTCTCTAAGCCAGGAGCTCTAATGTACGTATTGGACCCTGGGGATTTTAGAATACCTCCTGATAAACCACTCATCTTCATGGTGTCAGATGTGAATGTGATGTATGTGTGAGCTTAAGTGTTGTAGTAAAAAAAAAAAAAACCACTTCCTCTCTTTTCCCATATTAGACTGTCATGACAGGAATTCTATTTTTAACCAATGAAATATAATCAGAGTAATTGAGCACTTTTCTCTCCAGTTCCCCGAGATATCATTTGATTCCCTGTGCTGACCCAGCATTTTCTCTGCATAAATTATATTCCTTCCCCATGTCTGCCAATCTGGCTTGGCAATAATCTTGTACATAATATTTTAAGCGAGTTGAAATTCATATCCACAATTGCGTTCTGACTTGACATAATAATTAGCTTTAAAAAGGACAAGAAATTAATAACAATCTCATTTCTGTCCCAGGGTTTTTAGGGGGTGGGTTGTTAAAATTACCTTTGAAAACCAGCCATAACAAAAGTCACATGGCAGCTACTGTACAGTATTAGGGATATTTACACCCAACATTAGCAAAGTCTGTTAGCTAAAGATGGTGTGCTGCTAAAGTTACATTTGTAGTTACATTTGTATGCTCACTGAAAACTCCAGCATACATATCATTTTGTAAGTCACCTTTGTATTTAGAGGCAGGTAGATGTCAATGGAAATGTGATTAACTGTATTAACATACAAATAGAAAAGTATGTTGTCTTTGAACCTAGCCTCTCCGTGACAGCAACTGTGTGGGTTCACTAGTCGTGACCCCCACTCATGTTGTATAGAGGGTGTGAGGGTGTGGGAGTTTTAGTACCTCTTTAGTGTCTCCAGATGTGCCAGGCTGCAGCTAAAAACAGTTACAGTTGATTAATTAGCGTCATTGATTGATTATACTCCTTCTCAGCCCGCAGGTCAGGACCTTCAGTGGGCTTTGTGATAACACTGGAGGAGTGATTAATGTAATATGAATAATCATATTCCTAATTTAGATGTGTTTAATCATCCTTTTTGATCTGTGGTCAATGTATTTTGCATGCGACATGATTTGAATAATTAAATGTTTGTTAAAGTGAAACAAGCTGTTGAGGAAATGTTATCATCCTTATGGTTTTTCGCCCACTGTACTTTTAGTACACTGGTAACAGAAATCAGGCAGCAGTTCTAAAAGTAAGAGACGGTAGCATCTCACTTAAGTGTTGAGTGTGAATCCCAGCTGCCAGATGTGGGAAGATGGACGCGAGTAAGGTTTGATCGAGGTTCACGATTAAAGGAAAAAGTATGTAAAAATAAATAAATAAATCGAGAGGGGGTAACATGCAGGCGATAGATGTTTTCTTTGGTATGTTGCAGGTGACAAAATCCTGTTCACCTTTTTTTTTAATCAGATTAGATTTGGCTGAATTGACAAATGCTTGGTTGGATATTTAATCACAATATTTAAAGTCTTTATCTGTTTTCAAATAAAACAAGTAGTGATGAGTTGTTATGATTTCAGCATCTTCAAATAATCATTTTCATCAGACATTGACATTTTTTTTTTTCAATTACTTTCCCATTAATATAATTTCCAATTTCTCGTTTTTTAAGTCGGTCGAAAGTAAAATCATACATTGGTCGATAAATACACATACGTATGTTGGAAAGAGTTGCTGTATACATGTGGACAGACTAATAACTATGTTTGACTGAGTTATGGATTGAGGCTGCAACATAGTTTTTCATCTCTCTAAAGTTCAGGGTATTTTTGGGCAGGGCCAAAGGGGGGACTTGATGATGTACTGGGGTTCATCAATCCCACCCTGCTACATTAATATAAAAGCAACGAGTGCTTTAACATTTCTGCTCTATTACGAGTTAAGTTTTAAAGTCTGCAGTCTTTCTAGCTAGCTATGCCTTCAATCCACAACTGTATCTTCCCTGGATGCCAACATTTGAAAAACCTTTCTGCCTATTTAATCAATTTAGCTTAGGATGAAAAGGTCAGTGTCCTCAGGTCCTGGATTTGATTCTGCCTTTGGTGGCTAAAACATGTAGGGCCTGATGGATCCGATTGAGCAGCAAGATGAACAGTGAACGCATTGTTAGGCTGTAGCAAATTTGGAAGTTAAGTCTTTCCAGCAAGTGGGCGTGGTTTTGTGCCATTCAACTGACATGACCACAGCATCCCAGAGCAGAGATTACTGCTGAACTTTTCAAGATCTGAAATGTAATTTTAAATACTTAGTCATTACTTTTCATTGCTTATATGCTACCCGGGGTGTTAATAACACAGTCTTCTGTTATGCAACAAACTTAGATTAGAGGTTTTTTATTACTTTAAAGAGACTTTAAATATTACTGATTATACTAAATATATCTTTTTTTTTTAATTGCACAGCTCTCTGCTATTTTTTATTCTGGAAAAAAATAATCTTCCAAGTGTTTATAGACTCTAAAATTGCAACTCTCAGCCTCCTCTTTTCAGTCAATAGTGGGAACAGGCTTGTCACTTCTTTGAACTTTATGTCACATTAATAAACTCAGCCATTTAGTATCTGTGTAATTCATGTTGCTGTAAACTTTTAAATAGCTTTAGAACATGACATTAAATGTTAGGCTTCACTTCCTCAAGGATTATATGCTTGATTAAAGGATGAATGAAAGTTCTGGTTTTAGGGTACGTTCGTTTTTATACAACCAACAAGTCCTGCATTTGTGATTGATTAATTCTGTAAGTGCTAGAGGTCTAACTGAATGTTTACTTTTTTGAGGGATTTTTGTTTGAAACTAATTAACATTGATTTATCAAGGCCCACTCTCCTCGTTGAGAGGATTTCTGCAAGTGACATCATCAGCTTGATTTCTTTTTCTTAAGACTGCTACATCTAATGAATCATTTAGGCAAGTAAAGGTCTCAGATAAATCTAAGATATGCAGTAATCCCCAGCTGAGTACCCCAATGACAAGTCTGAACAAAAACAAGAACATTTTGCTGAAGTTGTGGCACGCTCCCATCACCTTGACCAATGGTGTAAGGTGGCTATTAATTCAGTCTGAGCTGTCTTACAAGAGTCTATTTCTATTTGTCAGTGTCATCCATAAAATAAAGTTCCTTGATATGAACATTTTGCACTCCCTCAGCCCCAAACAGCAAACATTTAACCAGATTGAAAGTAAACATGGAGGGGACTGCCAAGAGTTGTTAGAAGACAGTGTAGACGTGGTAGCAGTTTGCTCCAGTAAATGGGTGAAAGTCTGAAGCAAAAGGAAGAAAGGAAATCCCTCACTTGTTAGCTCACAATGATATTCTGGCTAACTTTCTTGTCTCAAACCAACAACTGAACCCACAAGGGGGTCAGCGGTCTCCAATTGGTGCATCTGTTTCTGCTTGCATCGTTTATTTTTCTCCTCGTTCATTTCCAACAGGAATCTAGTTACAGGCTTCTCAATCTCAGGTCCCCTTGTTTTTCTTCTGATTGCAATTTATTCTTTAAGGAAGGATGGCCGGCTTTTAGATAATTCTGGTTAAGTAGTGGTAATCGCCAAACAACTTCCTGCCAAGACTTCCTTATCCATGTGCTACATTTTAAACAGTCCAATCAGCAACTTCAAAAGTGACAGTGTGTGCCACCCAAGACTGAAAAATAAGCGCTGTCATGTCATGGGTTATTACAACCAGTATGGTGCTCCCAATCATCTGTTTCTGGTGAGTCCCAGTTTCTCAGTAAAAAGTGTGTTACATAGAGACATCACTCTGCTTACCTCAGAAGTGTAAACCAAACAAAAAGTTACATATGGTCTTGGGATCTACCGACGGTTAACAGGTCTGTAGTTGGTTTAGATTGGCTTTCACAACACAGCATCAAGCAGATTTGTTGCTGAAGTTGAATTTTTCATTTTAAAGTGGAACTGAAGTGTTAACTGCACTTGTATGCAGATATCTGTTCATAGTGATTTAAAAACTTATCGTCAGACTATCGCCAATGGGAGCCAGGATGTGATTATAGGTTTTGTTCCACCTGCTTTTGCTCTTCATGCAGACGGTTTCTGTTGCATACATGATACATGATCGACCGATACGACTGTGACGACAAAATGTACTACAAACAGAAAACCAAAACACTTCCCACGCCGAAGTCTGGTCCTGTGTTTACAGATTTTTATCTAGAATCAAGTAGTGATTATAGGCTTCTAAATGGTGACACTGCTAGATGTGCATATGTCAAAACAAGTGGCGATTAGCAGGTAACAAGAAGGCTCTATGCTATGGCAACAAGTACAATGCCCAGTGTGGGAGGGGATGAGGTATACTGTACATGCAGAGGAGCTGAATAGGGGACAGGGAACAGGTGCACAGGTGGGAGTGTGAATGACATTGAGAGTTGGTTACTGGCAGATTTGACAGCAGGAAAAAAATGTTGTGAACATGGATGTAGCTGTGGCTATAATACTGCAGCCTGAGATACAAGCTGTTGAGAAGGAAAGAGCTTTATGCACTTTGGATGTCAGCAACTACAAGATGAATGTTGATCATCAGGAAGAATGATTATAAGCCTTAAGTCTTTGGCAGTGACTGCACTCTCAACCCATATAGAATATATATGTTTGATGTTTTAATGTTGGCATGATTAACTGGTTTCTCACACAGCATATTTAACAGATTCAAAAGCCTGGTGCAATTCAATATCATAGCAATTCTTTCATATCAGTCTTGAAATGCAGTCATGCATTTTTTTTTTTGTCAGAGCAAAAAAAATTAAATTATCTCTCTTTCATCCTGACTTTCTCAGGGGGTTTGCAGGTACATTACTGAATGTATAGTCAATCACACACATGCATGCATGTTGACCTTAATATTAGAATTATTTACCCTCATCTATGTTCTGGACTGGAGTCATGTTTGGATGTAGGATTAAGCACCAGGAATTAAGGCTGAACATCCAGATGTGGAGCTCTGTAGACCTCTGTGTTGTAGATTGATTTTGCATTGTATGACCATTCCTCATTTAGCTGTATTAAATCCCAGCCTCATTGAAGCTCGACTTGTGGCCTGTGTGTGTCAAGAAACTCATCTCTCTTTCAAACAATCCATCCCATCAGTTATAATGTTAAGCTACTTCCTTTTTTCCTTGAGTGAGTGCATATGAATCTTTATTGCTTCATAAAAAGCTTGGGGTAAACATGCATCACTGTCAGTAGTTTTATATGCTTCAAAATAGGTGTTTCATCCAGTCTGGTTGATGTGTTTAGACCAATTCAAAGCTGTTGACTTTAAAGGCAGGAAAAAGGTAGGCTGTCATAGCTTACTTCTATCTGTACCACTGCCTCCCAAATCCTTCAAAACGTAGTGCCTCCACATTTCAACTTATCCTCAAGTTAACTGTGCACACAAAAAGTGAAGACATTTTGTAAGAGGAAAAAATCTGGTTTTCTTTCTCACATCAACATACCCAGCCTTTTTTAAGAGGGCACGTCTTTTAAATTATCCATTTTGGAAAGTTACAAAAAAAAGCCAGATGCAGACAGTTGTGAGATAGCTATGAGATGTAAGACATTTTGTTTTGGATGCTTTTTGTACATGAGACAATCCCTTATTTGAATGTACACTGAAGCATGTTATTGTTTTTCAAACAAGCTCAGTGTTTGACTGTTACATATGACTAAAGCTATATGATGCAACAGCCCAAAGCCTGATTGGTCAGGGCAAAGAAAACCAGAATCAAAAAGCAACAGAAGCATAAAACAACAGAAAATACTGTCTGAAGCTATTTTTACGTATGGACTTAGCAGCAGTAGAAACTTGATGCAACATTCTCCACAACTATCCTTTTACAGAAAAACTACTGAATTGGCAAGGACAACAAGCAGCATCACTGTTTGGCATCGCTGAAATGGCTTAGAGAAACGCTAAATCAATTAACCGCAGGAGGCCGTACATTGTCATTCTCTTCGGGTAACCAGTGGCAGGCAGCCAGCAGTGTGGTTCAGGTAACAGACACTCAGGGAAGGAAACGGAATAAGGATAGGGTAGAGGGAGAGGAAACAGGCAAGGCTTATTTGATTTGCTCAGGAAAGTGATTACACCTTCAGCTTTCCAATTCACCTTCCTTTTTTTCCGCATATTAGCTGCTAAATGACAGTGACACGCCTTGCTGGATCGTTCCTCTTGGCTGCTTTTACATGGTTGCTTGAGAGTCTTTGAGTGAAAACTCTTTACTTTGTGTGGCATCTGTTTACGTTTCAAACTGAATTTCCTCATGCTGCCACTAACAGGGTGTGACAGTGTGTGTGAGATTAATGGAAAGGACAGTCGCTTATGTCTCTCAGCACATGATATACTAAATGTATGTGTGTGCCTGTACAGTCTGCAGCGTCTGAGAAATGACTGATGGAATTGGGCTGAGGTAGAGTGGCGATGATAAATCAATTAGAGTGCGCGGGAGAATTACTCTAATGAAGGTGACAGCAGGGCCAAAGTCCCACTCAGCAATGGATCAATCCTACGGGTGTGTACGGGTGCACATGTGTACTCTCAATGGATTCTACTCAGGAGGAATGGTGCATCCTGGCTGGGTGAAACTTGAAACAGTGTTTTGATTAAGATAATGGAGAAAACTTGATAACCCCCTTTGTTTTGTTTTTTTGTGAGATGCTGTAAAACCTCCTTGAGACTAGGGATAGTGAAGGACGTTCGTTCAAATACCTTCATGTATTTTTCTTTATGTTTTATCAGACATAGACCTGTGTTTTTTTTTGTCTCAGAACCTGGGAAGTACCAACCTTTTATTACATGAATTCAAAAGGTCCAAGATGATGGTGAGGCCAAGAAAGCAGCAAACTCTGGGTGTTTTTTTCTGCCTTCGAATTCAAAGTTGATTTGAAATCTCTGTTGTTTATATTAGGGCACAAAAATGGTTTCTTTAAGTTAAGGAAAGTAAAACCTCAGGGATGACTTCTTGTTGCATATGAGACCCAAACCCAGTTAGTTAAAAAAACAACATGACTATTTGTTACAGAGGATTCGAGTCCCAGTCTCTTGGATGGATTGACTAAATGGTGTACCTTGTTACAGAATGACAGAAGTGCTATTAATGGTTTTAAACTCACAACAGTTCAGTTTTATAGAGAAATATACAGCTTTCATAGCAAAACTACCAAATAGAGTCAGTAGTCCTTTGATAAACCATTGCGCAAAAATATTCAGTACTAGCTAGAGTAGCTAACATGACCATATAGTTTCACTTACAAAAAGTATTTGTGGCATTCAATATCTTATTTTGTTTCATCTTTATTATGAATTGCCCTGCACCTAACCTGTGAAGATTGAATAACCTACCCTTTACATTGAAGATAAACAACTAAAGCCTGAGTTGGATATACTTTGACTTTATAAGCCACCACACAGTCAAAGCATTATATGTTTTCTCCCCTGGAAACAGCTGTTATCCTGCTTTCCCTTTTGGCTCCTTCTCTTTCTCTTTGTCTCTCTGTCTCAGCTGCCTACTATTCTTCCAGCTGTCATTCTTTTCTTCAGGATTCAAGCTCCCTCCTAATAGTGGTATTTATTTTCTGTCAGGCACTCTTTGTCCAAAACAGAATAGCATGCTCATTACACACACGTTCAGTCTTTCAAGATGAGTGTGAGCGTGTGTTTCTATCACAGAGACACACTCAGATCCTCCCTGTTGAATTGCATCAATCAGCTGCAGTTATGTATACTTCTTGGTTTGTTGTGTCGTTTTCCTTTTCCGTGTGAATATTTGACTGAATTGATGTCTTATTTTATGAAGAAATTACCAGAGCAGCTTGGTCTTTTTTTGTGTGGAGTTTTTGCCAAAATCAAAACCAAAGCAGAGTTTGATAACGAGCAACTTTTTTTCAAAGATCTTGTTCGTAGAATCACGTTTTCTCAGTTGTTGTAAGACAATTGAATTAGTTGAAAGAAAAATTCTCTCAGATATTAAAAAGACAGAATTAAATGAAATTATTTTTTCTGAAGTCACCTTAGAGTTTTCATTCATTACTTTCTTGTCTCATCAATTTATTGTTTAAACTCATGTATTTTGGTACATGGCTTTACAGATATTTGTATTGTCAATACATTTTATTATTTGTATTTCTTCTGGAAGACATTAAAACAACAGTTAAAACATTTGATAAGCATATGAAATAAACAAGATACAATTAATAAATAAAAATGACATCTACGGGGCAGAGAGAGAGGGATGACATGCAACATAATAGTAATTTACTATTTTGTCAAACCACTATTTCCATGTCAAGAATCAACCTTCAATTTAAGTTAATATAAGTACATATGTTTAGACATGTGGTGGTATTATCAACATTCATAAACAAAAAGATCAATTGATCAAGTGGCAGTAATGCATCCAAAAGACAACACCATGTTATAGTTGTTTGTGTTTGGATATGTGTTTTTATTATATGCTTGCTCCTTTATGGCTGTTTTGTTCATGGTCGTGTTTCATTGTTTGGAAATAGATAGGTATCTCTTTTGGAGCCTTTTTTATTGGTGTTATATGGCTTTAATGGTAAAATGTGTCATCCATCATGAATTATAACTCCATGTAGGTGTTTTTCATGTCACAGAACACTGCACTTGTTGAGAAACCACACCAATCCTTCTACATAAGCTGCTGTAGTTTGGTAAATTATCCCTGTCTTATAAGGTAGACTGCTTATGTCTTTGGATTGATATCTTCAATGGGATATGTGCAGAAAGGCAGTAAAGTTTGCCTGGTTACAGGAGAGCATTTAAAGCTCTGATCAATAACTTTACAGCCGCTGAAAGGAAACATGCTGAGGAGCTTTAACAAGGCCCTCGGAGCGGTCGAGAAAAAAGCCATTTAGTATGAGGGCTTTGACAGAAGTGATGAGCTTAGTCAGATTTCTGGCAGAACAATAGCAGTCCATCACCCAGTGTATAAATTCATCATTGAGCACTTGTCTGGCTCGTCGTACACAGAGCTGACTGTAATGTGTCACTGCAGGCGAGATAAACAAAAGCACTCATACACTTGACACTTTCAGGGAAAATAGATAGGTTGATAATGAATATGACAGTATGACAGTTATATAAAAAAGGATCATTTCCATATAGAGTAACAGCAGTGTTTTAACCTAATGAAACATATCAAGGTTAATTCAAGGTGTGAGTCTTTGTGCATGTAGAAGCTTTCCAACTCGATGACGAGATGGATCAGACATGTCATAGTTTCTTATTAATCTAATGGTTGGAACAGAGTTATGAATTGTAAGGCATTAAGAAATGCAGAAAAGTATTCTCCCATCTTTGTGTCATCAGAAGTTCAGTATTGTAAGTTCATAGCAAACAATAGAGTATATTGTGCCTTAAAGTGAGATGAGTGGAATCAGTTGCAGTATACAAATACAGAACCAAGTCAGGCACTGTATTTGCACTGCACAAGTCATTTTGGTTGGGAGGTCTTTTGGACAGTTCTTATGCCTACATGAGATGCACTCGACATTTTTTGCAATACCAATGTACATAACACTGCTGTGACCGTCGAGCATTTTTGATTTAAGGTGACCAAGTCCATTTGGAGTGGTGGTCAGCAACAATGATAGGTCAAACATTGCTTGCCAAATACCAGGATTCAAATTCCATGTCAATAGAAAGTAAACTCAAGTAGCATGCAAACACAGTTTAAACAGATAATGACAGATCTTGCTTAGAAAGTGTATTCCCCAAAAAAGGACGCTGGCTCCTTCTCCTATCCTAATCCAAGAACACGTTAGATCAATGAAAACTGAGGAAACCCAAGAAGAAAACACTGGAAAGCCCAGAATTCTGAATACAATAAATTAAGAACTTGCTCAGAAACAAGGAAAACAAAAAACTAAATACAATGTGTAATGAAGGCACTAAAAGGAAGGGATGACAGACAAATCGAACTGTAAACTAAAATGAATAAAACATCTGGCCTAACAACAAGGACAATGTGTTGTATTTGCAACCGGGAATGTCAAAGCATTGGACTTATACGAAGCAGAACCAGAATCAGGTTTACTGATAAAGGTGTACATGTATGATGATTTTTTTCCTGGTGTTAAAGGTAAAAACACTGAATTCAAAGTAGAAAGCTTAACAGCAGTAAGATAAAATATAAAATATCCTCATATAAAATATATACATTAAACAGAAAAGACAAAAAATACTAGAAACAATATCATACAATATAATGTATGTAGAACCGGTATAATGAAGGAGTTGTGCAGGAAGGTGCAAGATAAAAGTGAGTGAAAATACCTAAGTAGGGTTTTTATGATAACATGTACTTCATTTTAGTAAGAGTGACACTATGAGCAGTGGTACTGTTCATCAATAGGCAAGGCAGGCAACTGCTTGGGACCCCAGCGCAGTGGGGGGCCCCTAAGGTTTGCATACTTTAAACCACAGCAGTGGGTCAAAATGTGCAAATTACGCAATGACAGTAGGAAACCTACCTAAGGTAGCCCCATCTGACAGCACTCCCTCCTGTTGCCCTGCAAAAACCAACGTTTCTTAATAAAAGTAACTGAATGAAATAAAGAGGAATTATACGCCTGGGAGTGAAAAAAAGAGAGAAAGAGGAAGACAGAAAATGCCGGGAAACTGGCAGACAAAATTGCGATGAATGCTTGTTGGAGGGTTCTCCAATGATTTTTTTGCCTAGGGCCCCAACAGACTCTATAATCGCCACTGACTATGAGGATGAGTTGCATTCTTAAGGACATTCGCGAGCACTCTGGTGAGTTTGTGCTCTCTTCTAAAAGTGTCATGAACTTAGTCTAACAGGAAGAAGGCCAACAGGCTTGGAAGTGAAATCAAAGATTCGGTCCAATTATGCTCATTTCATTTTTATATTACCCCAAATTTACTGCAACAAGCTTCAAATCATAAACTATGAATGCACTTAGAAGTCACAGCAAGGTTACTCAACTTCTACTAGTGATTCTTGAGTCTGAGAAGGATCTGTTGTACACCACATACAATGCAAAAAAGGCAGGCCTACACACTCACTCTGTGCCACAAATGCAATATTTGTCTCAGCGTTTGATACTACTTGAATTATTTTTTCTCTTCAAATCAATCAGATTGAATGTTGACTCCTAGATCATTTAGGAAAACATGATAACATTTTATTGCAAATGTCTCTTCATATCTTGGTTGAAGGAAAACATAAACATTTGTAAGTTGCACAAATAGGTTGACACCCTTTATTCCACTTTGTTTGCTGTGACATGAATCCATATTGCAGCATCATTCAGCAAGCAGGAAGAGGTAAATCTCCAAAGTAATCCCTGTCATTTGCTGGCACTGAAGCAGACCCTCAGAAATTCTCCCCTTTTTGGCTCCAGAGTGAGTTTGTCCTTTGGGTCGTATCCAAAGTGAAATGACCGAGAAAGGAAGCAGGGGAGTGAAGCCAACAAGAAGACATAAATAATAAGAATCACATAAAAGAGAACAAGCTGCAAGAGTTGCAAAGAAATGGATAAACTTAAAAAAAAAACATAAAGGAGCTGTCTTTTGTAATATTATGCAAATTGTGGGATTTGATAATAAGATCCTTAAGCATGAGTGGGCTGCACAAAGAAACAGATCAAGCATCATATTTATAGAGGTCCTGGAGCCTTGACATGGTTAAAAGACCCTTGCACCTGCATCGAGCTTCCTCCTCTCCTTCCTGCAGATCACCAATCATAGGGGGGCTGGAGGGGGAAGATGGAGCTTTTTCTTCTGCCATCAGCCAGCTGCTCTCCACCACGCTCCCAGAAAAAAAAACCTCCAGTGTGATGCTGACAGAAAGCAAAAAGCATCATCATATTTTTATTCCATAAGAAAAGGTGAAGAAATATCACCATTAGAGCATGAAGTAACACCATGAAAAATGTTTGTCAGGCAAAGCTCTGAGCAACGTATTTTCAAATCCAAAGATCTTAACAACTTGATCATATATGACCTGATAAGCAACACTCAAGTGTAGAATATTATATTTAATAAAAGTAATACGCGAAAATATTTCTGGTCAGACATGATTTACTAAACCTTCAAAATGAAGGCAGAGGGTTTTTCTCTATCCAATCTCAATGCTTCTCCTCAAAGAAAAGCTCAATGGTGATACCATAGGTTCATGTTTACTTCCACATTTTTAATCATTTCACCCTTTCAATCACAGTATGGGTTGAAATAATAACAACCCCCATGTCTAATTTTTGTCTCATTCTTCATTGTTAAACCCTTATGTAGCCCACCTCCTAAGGTTATTTTTATGGTCTTTCTACCACATCACCTAGGGGCTGCTGCAGTTGCTCTGGGGTGTAATATTGCCGTGGATGAGTGTTCAATTGAGTTGCATAACCTTGGTGCATGTCCTGCATACTTTAAAGGGAAATGTATGCCTCTGTCATGCTGAGGGTTGTGAAAAAGTGTTGGTATTTAAAGACAAATTTGTATTTGTACAGCACAAAAGTCATCAGAAACGTTTTTTAAGGACATTTAACAAAAAGAGCAGGGCTACACCATACATTTTGTTTTAATATTTAAAGACATCCAATGTTGATTCACTTTGAACAAGCTACAGTGGCAAAGAAAAACTTCCTTCAAACAGGAAAGAAGCCTCAAGCTGAACCAGACATATGGGGTATAGATAGCTGCTGTGACTGTGTTGGGCTTGGAAAGTAGAGGAAGAGGGAGAAATGGAAAGAGACAATTTCTATAATAATAGCAAAAGGACGTGTAATGCTCAATAACAACTGTAGCAATGATAATATAGTTAAAACTGATAATAAATCTAGCAGTTGGAGTTAGGACAGCAGGTGATCCGCAACAAAGATCCACAGGAAACTACAAGACAAGAGAACAAAAAATCCCTGATGATATAAGAATGAGAGCTGGCTGTTGTACATGCAGAAGAAAAAACATATCCACATGAAGCCAGTAAGAGCACATTCTGAATGTTTTGCAATGAAATGAAATAAGCAGCCAAATTTGCCTCAAAGCTGACCTTGAGTTTCATTTGATACAAGGCATTATCTCAATCTACTGCAACAAGTCACACACACAACCTACAGTACTGTAACGCTGAGCTGTCAGTTGATCGTTTTGCTGTACCTATGTTTCAACCAGCAGAGTTTCATGCCAATTCAAGTCAGGAAAATTAGACAATTTCAGCCATCTTATATTTTCTAAAACTAAACCATGACATATCCTGTTTTTAATTAGATATTCTCTGCTTAATTGATTGGTGCAAAGAAACGCAATTTTTGTTTTTTTACATTTCTCGCTGTAATTGTAGTGAAAGTGTCAAAAACAAAACAATTTTTTTTTTGTCTAATATTAAAAGAGCCAAATAGTGGGATGTATTTTAAACAATCTAACTTTACATTTAAAATAATAGGCTTGACAAATCCTTCCAAAATGTTGGCTGTAGCCTCACATAAATCTACAAAATCTGTTTTTAAAACAGAAGAAGTGACATGTCTCTTAATGTGTCTAATGATAAACACTGCATTTAAATTCAAGGCATTTCAGACCAAATTTACATTTAAAAAATCCAATTATCATGAAAACAACAAGGGTCAGGGTTACAGTATCTCTGTGACCACAGGGAGATGGGCTGAAATAGAAGTGCCTGGAAAATATGAGCTTAGGAAAGGAAATAATAGCATTTACCCTAGCAATAAGACACAATAACAGAAGAGGAAGAAAGTAAAGAGGGGGGAGGGCATGTGAGGCATTTCTTATCGTGGACCCTCCGTTTTTGTATGATTTAAGTTTTTATTTATCTAGCTCAAAAGATTAATCGTTAATTGGAAGAATGGTTGTTTTATTAGTTGATGATTGAATAAATCGTTTCAATCTTTTTTATCTACATTTCTAAAAGTTTTGTACTTTGTTCTTCTCAGTTGTGGGTATTAACTTTCTTTGTTATTCGTGACATTTCATTAAGTATCTTCGATTGATTTCTGATTTGTCTTGAAATATCTGGCAAATTAACTGATAGTGAAAATTATGGTTGCAGTTATAAGGTATGGCTTCAAAAAGAATGAACAGTGTGAAATTAATTTGAGACTTGCTTTTTACCTAGTTGCAGCGGGACTCTCCCGTTCCCAACCCAACTCCCTACTGCTGCCCCATGCTTTTCAATTTAAACAGATAGGGTCCATTGATCTAACAAAGGCAGCCTGTTTTGAAAGGTCGGTTTAACCTAAAAAATATTTTAGTTTAAGGGTGGTTAGGACATTATTTAACAATGAATTATTAGAGTAGTGACCTTCAGTGTACGTTAAGTCTTGTATTCACCGATACAATTTGTATTGATATTAAGACAAGCACCCATCTATCATATCTTTTTGTTAAGCTAATGTTCATGAGTGATGCCACCTTTGCTTTCTGGGAAAGGAGACGCAATGTGAAATTGTAAACAACACTTAATTTTTGTTCTATAGTTTGTGTGAATGACTGCATAAGCTACTGTGTCACATTGATAGTAAAATGCAGATTAGCACTGTGTCTTTGTTGATGGGAAAGAGGTTTGTCTTGGTTAAAGAAGGGATTAATTACCTCAACGTCTTCCTCTTTGTCCATTTTATGACTGAATTGGATTTTTCAGTGTTTCTAGTATTTACAAGTATTTGAATTTTGTCTCCCCATTTTAGTCATGGACCTCTGACACTGAGTGGCTGGGTTAATTAAGCTTTTAACATTCTTGATTTATCAACTGAAATACTGGAGGGATTGTGAGAGTATCTCCCACGACAATGTTGGGAACTGGAAGGGGATAATTTGCTTCTTGAGAATATGTTCTCCAGGAATCGCTTCAATGGACAACATGGAGCAGGTGTTGCCCCAAAAGGAGGAACAAAGGCAAAAGTCCATTCCCCCAAAAAGAGGGCTCCAAACCCCAGGGTGGCACTTGTCATTCGGGGAAAGATACATCGTCTCCTGCAAGGGTCTACAGATCACCATGTCCCAGATGCTGATCCCTACTATCCTGGTATTGAAGAAGATGAGAGGGAAACACAGGAGAGCAGGAAGGAGCATAGAAGAGTATATCCAAGGGTTAGCACCAGTGCTGAAACCTACTCTCCAAAAGTGCCCAATGGTAAAGGACATGCTGTAGCACCTGGGCCACCATGTGTAGGAGAGGTGGAACTAAACAGAGAGGGATGTATAAGAATACCCTGCACTTTGCAGCATAGAAGCTCCAGATCCCAAACAAATGTAAAACACATCTCATTTGAAAGTGGAATTCCTGAAGCTCCTGAGCAAATGCGATCTTCTAGCTACTATGGTCCAGTTGGCTCCGACATGAATGGTGCTAGATTTGCAAGGACACATGGAAGGGAATTTGCTTCACCACGAATTCGGCCAAAGAGACCATATTCTACTGGTGATTGTGTGGACTACAACTTCAACAGAACTCTCCCAAGTACGCTGCTGGAAGAGGATGAAGATAAAGAGGAGGAGTCAAGTGCCATCATTGAGCACATTCTAAAGGAGCTGAGGGGAATAAATAAGATTCAGGAAGAAATCTCAGATCTCAGGGATTACCTGACCTCAGTTAGAGGGTCAGTTGAGGAAGTATCTTCCTGTGTAGATGCTGTATTATCTGAGATTG
This sequence comes from Labrus bergylta, assembly GCF_963930695.1. Taxonomy (NCBI): domain Eukaryota; kingdom Metazoa; phylum Chordata; class Actinopteri; order Labriformes; family Labridae; genus Labrus; species Labrus bergylta. The sequence continues at coordinate 17,203,359 of NC_089196.1, forward strand.
AGGGCATCCGTTCTAGCAACAAGGCTGGTTCAATGGTGCATGCAGGTACATGGTCAGGGGCAGGGTGCAAAGATGACACATCACCCCGCAGAAGGCCAGCTAGTGCTTATGGCAGTTTAGGGAGTGCAATGCCAAAGTCTGGTTCAAATATATTCTCTCAAGTCTGCGAAGAGCACCATAGTATACATGGAGAATTACCAATACCAGGGCCAGAAGCATCTACTGTATCTCCAATTGCTGAATCAGTAGATCACAATGAACTGGAGGAAGCAGAGGATACCTCTGACCATAGCTCCGATATCCCAGTAGGTGCTATAGCAAGAAAACTCAGCTTTGGCTACTTAGAAAGACAGGATGGCCAAGACTATCCAAGCACCAGCTCTTTGTCATCTGGTCATAGTTCCAAGTCTGAATCAGACATAGAGATACCATCATGTAGTCATGGAAGGAAGCAGCAAAAAGCTGATGGTGATGATCATTGGACTGATTCAAGAACCCAACGCAGGGATGCTGGGGAATCTGTCTGGCATGGGGAAACTGCTTACCTTAGGGACAAAAGCCTTGCGGTGCATGAAGATGACAGCCCTCTTTGTTGTGATAGAACTAGTAGCTGGGATCACTACAGAGGTGCAGGAGGATATAGTACATCAGGGCAGTGCTCCACAGGAAGCTCAGAGCACCTCTCTGTTCGCTCTGGTAAACATTATAACTCACCTGCCAGCACTACTAGCAGGGAGGAGTGGCAGTCAAGGAGGAGAAGGCCTCAAACCCAGTCTGCAATTCATGTTCCAAATGATACCAACCTTGAAAACCCTGCTGGAGGATATGAATGTGCTACTGAGTTTTCCTACCCTCAAAGTTCTGGTTACCATTCAGTTGATGGGCATGATGGAGAAGCAGAAGAATTTGGCTATGGACAATCAAATAACCTTAGTTACATAGCAGACTATCAACTTGATAGTCAGGAACCTCATTTAGCCTATGAAACATCCCTAGATGGGACATGGACTGAGACATCTCTATGTACTAATGTAGCTGATGGTGATAACCAATTTATCCAAGACACTGAAACCAGACACCAAAGCTTAGAAAACCGATTCCATCCCCTTGGCAGTGAAGACATCCAAGCTGGTGGTTTCACAGTAAAACGTATTGGTAAAGCTGTCCTAGATTTTAGTTCTGCCTTGCGCGGAGCATTGCGGAAACTTGACCCACCTGCAGCCCAAAATGCTGGAGAAGAAACAGACTTTGAAATATCAATGCCTTCGGAACTGTATACAATTGAGTTGCCTTCAAAAACGTTATACTATGGGGCACTAAATGAAGAAACTTCAAATGACATCCTAAAGGGTGATGTGGTTGACTGTAGTAGTGTTGTTGCAGAACTAAGCAATAACAATACTCTTGACAAAAGTGATCTTTTCTCTGTGGAGTCTTTGCCTGAAGAAACCAATATCAGCCTTACATTGATGTCTAAGGACAACCAACATTCTACTTGTTCAGACACAATTTTGCCATGCCCAGAAGAACTTTCAGCCTGCCCTGACCCAATGTCTAGTAGCCCTCCATTATTGCCTTCACCCAGTGACCCTACAGAACAACCCACAAAGGGTCCTGCAGAAGGTCCAGCTAGTGGTCTTGCAGATCGCACCATCAAAGCCCAGATATCCCAGTGCACAACTACAGAATCCCTCTCGGTCTCCCTCTCGGCTGATGAACCACTTGCCCAGCAACCCCCCACAGACATTACGTCCCTAGATGACAAAGTGGGAGGAGAGGCAGCAGATCCCCCCATAGAGATAAGCCAGATGGATGAACGGAGGCTACAATGTCTGAGGACCTTCCAGCAAATTCTGCGAGAGAAGAGAGAATCCAGGCGCAACCTTGCCAGTATGACCATGTCAACCTTTTCTCAGGAGGATTTGGAACCAGGTACCCTTCACTTGGTTTTACGTTGGACTCCATTTTTGTGTCACCATGTACATTTTGTTTAATGTTGACCTTTTTATTTTTGCCTAAATCAGTCATACATTGGATTTGAGTTACAACTGCAGACACACTTGTATTTTAAATAATTCAAGTGTATTCAGTGTAATACAATTACATACAAGATTTACATCTTACATGGTTTTGAGCAGTCCTTAGGCACAACAGAAAACATTTGCATATTGATATTATATATTTTTCTTGACATCATTTAATTTTGAAACCAAAAGATATTATTTGACTTTCAATAATCATATTAAATATGAGTATACTTGATTAAAACTTTCTGTTCCACTTTTGTGTCAACAAAGCATCCCATTGTTGTCCCATCTGTTAATATTGCAGTGGGATTTTTGCATTAATAAATGCATATTTTCCTGTATCCTCCTAGGGTTAACATAGTAGTTAGAATAAACCTTTACACTTAAAGGTACCAAATGGCCTTTGCTCTATATTCTACCACCTTAAGAAAATTGTGTCCTTTGCCATTTACTAGTCTTTTACTCCTCTACAAGGCTCCAGCATTGGCTATTTGCTGAATTAGATATCATTCATTATCTCCTTGGAAAGTGAGCCTGACATTAAAGAGGAAGGAGGAGGGAGAGTCCTTTTGTGATAAATTATACTTGTTAATGGAACAGTTATGACCTAGTCACCCTTTTATATGAAAACTCACTGGCTGAGCTACCTTTTAACATTACCCAAGTAATGTGCAACAAAATTGATTCTCTAGCTTGTTTTTTTCTATTTTGCATGATGATTAAAACTAGTCATTGACTGTTTTCTTCTGTTATGCTGTTTTACAGATGGAAGTCAAGACGAAGTACAGGTTACCTCTTTTGTAGTATCTCTCCCATTACATCCTAAAATATGTTGTACTGAAAACAAATCTGTATATTTTTACACATTCTTTTCATGGCAGTGTCTGCATCCAGCAAATTTTCCTTGTTTCTTTGGATAACTTCTGACAGTTTCAGGATAATAGTAATGAAATACAGTACACTATGGTTTTACGAGATGTCAACCTCAACAGATTTGTGATTTATTAAGAACATTTGTGGTTTCAGTCATAAAAATACAACTGCCAAAATGAGCATGTCTGTATTGATTGGGACACAATATTGATGAAAAATAATATTAATGTTTTACGTTTCTTTGCTGTGGCTTTTCTTTACTAGCTGTCAGAATTGAAAAAAAGGCTGTTTGGGAGCAAAAGTCAATATTCGGTTTGTGTTTACAATGAGCATGTGTGGTTTGGTAAGTGTTTACTTTACAAGGTGAAACCAGATTTACGATGCTCATATATGTAGAAGGACAATGTGATTGATTGAAAGCTTTCTTTGGCATGCAACGTTGAAACTCAACCAACCCAGTCAGTCCAAATGTTTCTCTTCTGATTTTTTCCACTTGCTTTTTGGTTTCTCTTGTGCTTGTGTGTGTGCATGTTTCAGTTTCATAAAACCAATGGACCGTCAGCCTTCAAAGGCTTAATGCTTAATCTTTGACATTCTATTTCAGGGCCGAGATCAAGATGGTGACCCCGCCAAGCACCCTTGGGCCAAGCCAGGGTCAGTAAATACTTTTGTTGTGTATGTGTATGTCAGCAAGACCATATGGTTGGTTTACCAGATGTAGTGAATAAAGCTGGATTTTTTAAATTCTGTTATTGATGACTGCATTTTGGTATTGGTTTGTGTTTCAGAGGAAATGCACCGTTTGGCATTGACAGCATGCCAGATCTCCGCAAGAGGAGGCCCATTCCTCTTGTTAGTGAACTGGTGAGTCAACATAGCTCAGAATCTGTTTCTTGACACTTTTTCTTGAACTTCACTTAACCAAACTGTTTTACAACCAACTCTGGTCATGATCAGACTCAATATTTTTTTCATGGGTTAATTGAAGAGTATTGATTTGGGACATAAACTCAATTTTAAATATTGGGCAAAAGCAACTAAATAGAGAAAAAGAATCAATACAATCAAAAACAGAAGCGTGTATGTTAGCAACAAAACCCTCAACTCACCTTGCACATCCTACATAAAAACATTCAAACCCTATTCACTAAGATTCAAAACTTTTGGCTATTGTTTTGAGAGGATTCACACTGGTCCACATAGATGGTGTCAAGTGACAGTAGCATACAAAATTAATACGGTAAATGGACCAATTAAGTGTCAATATGTTATATGTATATATATATATATATATATATATATATATATATATATATATATATAACCACTTAATTTTGACCCACTGACCCAGCTTGATGCAGACATATTTTAAGGTTTGTTATAATGCCATTACTTATTAAAGGTTAAGTGATTAAATAAAACCGTTGATAATTTGACGCTCTGATCTAAACCTCTAAGCAGGCAATGTTGTGTTCATTTTTCAGGTCCACCATAACAAATACTATCAATTTAAAATTGACTTTGGGCTGTTGTTTGCCAAACTGTTAAATTGTTAAGTATGCTGAGTGGTCTTCAAAGTAGATCCTGACTGACATCTTAAGAGTAATAGGCCCCTTGTTATTGTTTTAATCTTAAAGAGCCTCAATGTCCACTCAAGGCTGAATATATAGTATCTTACCCAAGGATACACTGACATGTAGACAGGAGGACCTGGGGATTGAACCATCAACGTACCACTAAGCGACAGCTTGTGACTAAAATATTCACCTGTTATCTCATTGTGCGCATATTCAACAACTCAAAATCATCAATGTGCATCAAACCAAACATAATTTGTCTCAAGCTGACTTTATTTTTATTGTATCAACACAGTCGAATAATGCACATTATTTTAGTTACAGTTTTAGTTACTATTACTTAAGATGATGATTCAAGAATAATGACCTGCAGCTACATGCAAGATAAAAGCACTTCTGTTGTTAAACCCTCTCCGTCTTTATCCGTGTTTTCTTTTTGTAAGACCTGACTTGCAGGATTCAAGGTGAGGACTTGTTATCCTCTCAGAGGGGAACATGTTTGTTTGTTTCTAACCTATTTTCTTTCTCCTTGTTCTCTTTCCTTGCCCATGATGTCTGCCCTCCTCTCATCGGCCCTCAGGCTATGGTGAGTAAAAAGAGATTTTAAGATAAGATTTGTTTTATGGTCTTTGTTTTAAACTCTCTAAGGCTGCATTCACACTGCATGTAAAAGTGACAAGAATCTGATTTTTTTGCTCCTATTTGAGACATCTAATTTTTTTTTACAACATTTTGAATAGCGCAAGTCACTAGAATCTGATATTTTCAAATCAGATTTGGGCAACTTTCTTATTTGGATACCAACAGGAGCCTGAATAATCCACATTTAAAAAGTAATGTGAACAGCCAAACAAAACAAAAACATAGATCTGTGCAAAAAAATCTGAATTGAGCATTAAGGTTTGCATTTCAATACCCTCCCTTTGTAGTTTTCATGTGTGTGTTAAGAAATGTGGTTTACAAAAAAGCAACCCATTAAAAAATGGAAAGGCTTTCTATTTCCCTCAGCTCAGATTGATGAGTTTCTTTGTTTTGTAAAAACGGTTCTGTAATTAACAGGTTTGTTATGTTTCTCAATATCAAACCTCTACAAAAGCAAATAGAGTTAAAGGTTGCAGTGTCTCCTCTCTTCAGTCTCACATTGACTTTGAATTACTTCAGGGAGACTGTTCGTGTCTGAGCAGTTAGAGCTGTGAATATTCAGCTGCTGAGATCTAAGAAACTTGACTCGTGATTAAAGAAACGTGTCTCCTTTGAATTGACGTGGATCCTCCAGAGTAAAGGTCAAACTCTGCAGCAGAGGTCTGAGCATAAGAGCGCCGTGGAGGTTTGAACAGATGTAAAAGCTTTGGGAAAATGTGGTGTTCAAAAAATGTACTTACATTAATGATGAAGTCAAAGTCAAACAGACAAAACCTGCAGATGCAACTGAAAATAATTTGGTGAACACACTTTGCCTAAAACAGTTACAGGTTGAACTACCAAAAAGACATGAAATCTAAATTTTTTTTTTTAAAAGTAAAGAGTGTGCACATGATAGTGTGGATTGTGTAAAAACTGCAAGGATTTGTATTACATAGTTATAAAATCGTGTGCAGAGGAGATCGGACATCAAACAATCAATCCGTTTAAAAAATTTAAAAAAATCACAGCATAAGCTGGTGAAGCTTTACCGGTTAACTATTCTCTTTTTGAGATAATTTTTATAATAGACATGAAACATCAGTAATCACATGTTATTAAAAGTGATCATTCTTTTAGTAGGTTCTCTGAGTTTCCAACTTTTTCAACATGTTGCAGCTACAAAAATGGCTGGTCACTACTTTTGTCGCCAGCTTCTGAATTTAGTTTTTACTTATTTAAAAAGAAAAAAATATATTTTTTTATTTATTTTGCCATGCCTTTATTGGAGAGACAGAACAGTGGGTAGAGTCAGAAAAGTGAGACAGAGAGAGTGGGGAATTTCATTTTCATTTTACCTTTATTTATTCTCGACAAATCATTGAGGGCAAGCCCTCATTTACAATGACATGCGGGAAAGTAGCCACAGTTCACATTCAAACTCGGACCTCCCGCTTTAACAAATACAGCCTCTGTATAGGAGGCGCACATTGGAACCACCCAGCTGCTACAGCCTATTTTTAATGGAGTAGTTTACATTTTGGTAAATATGCAAGACTTACATGAGTAGTTTGATACAAATCTCAGAAGTATCTAGATCTCCTGAGAAACTTGATTGGATAGCTCAAAAAATCTCTAATTAGAAAACCTACAGTGAAGATCCTTTGAAATGTAGTACATACACTTTCAATACATAAGAAACATATATTGGTGTTTTCCTTAATGGAAAGATGGGTGACAAAAATTGTGCATTCAAACTGAGAAATTTTACTGACTTTCAGAGTAATTCCTTTATTAAATGTTTTTTTTTCTCTCTCTGGCTGTTGTGAGTGATGCATTTTCCTCTGTTCTTTCTAGTCTATGATACAGTCAAGAAAAGCTGGACTCGCCCACACACTGGCCACCAGGACCTCCCTGAAAGACGAGGAGCTTGTAAGTGGCTAAATACACTGAACCTACATTATCATAGATATCTACAGTAATCTCCTGGCGCCTGGAGGCCAGCTAAAAGATGCACACAAACTACACTTACAAACTTACAAACACTCACACACACTTTCCTGCAGCCCTATTGTTAATCTGTTTGTTGGAGATCCAATATACTGTGGACTCTGAATTTGGTTGAGTCAGCTTTAGTCTGCCTCTGGTTTTAATAAAGCCCGGAGCAGCAAAGCTTATTATTGTTAGTTATTGTTTGTTTGTGCCTCTCTTGACGTACTGTGCAGAGTCATGACTGTGATTAAATTATAATTTCTGAAACATTAATTATTCAAGTTTATAAAGTAGGTTAAAGGTAATAATACAGTGGAGAACAGGGAGCCTTCCAGCTTTAGAAGATGATAACTTATGTAATGTAATTAACCATTGTGGAAATGGGGGGGGGGGGGGGGGGGTTTGAGAACATTATTTCTCTAAATGTTCCTCTCACCATATTCTTATTTATCTTCTTGTATGTATAGTGATTGTGCTGACTAAACACAGGTCAAACAAAGTGGGAAACATGGCTTCTGTAGTGGAGACTGAGTGCACTAACTCTGCACATAATCAATCATTGTGTTATCACATGTGTGGTAATTCACACATGGGGGGGGCAATTCAAAAGCACACAGAGCAGTAGAATAACAACAGTGCAGGTAGACGAAACATTTTTACCTAAATATAAAGTGTCAATTTAAATACAACTTAAAGCTTAAACTTAACTTAACTACAAAATATAAAAAGAGTAGATATAAGTGCACGGTGATCGGACTGAGAGATGTAAACAGATGTAAACAGAACTCTGTGCAGTAAACAATAAATAAATATATACATATATATACAGAGCTGAGATGTGCAAGTAGGCAAAACTAAATGATTAGTTTAAGTTATAAGGTGCATGGCGAAGTTATCCAAAACAACAAAAACATGCAGTTAACACATGTTTGCAATGTTCATTTAACTGGGAGTTAACTTTACTTTTGAGTTTGACCTTAGATTTGTTATAAGCAGCAGTTTTTGATGTGACATTGTAATGATGGTGTTACTCATCGTTTCACCTACATATCAAATGACACATTTTGTATAAACAGTAAATTTCATGTCAGAATGGTTTTATTTATCAAGGCTGAAAGTAAGAATCTATCTGTTGATTGAAAAGAAAGTAAGCAATTTAGCAGCTGGTTTTCATATCAATGAAATGCAAAAAAAATAAATATTTTCAATATTTTTGAGGGCTCTTTTGACCTTCATTTGATTGGACAGTTATAGAGTGACAATGTGGGGATAGAGAGTGAGGGAGGAAATGCACCGAATAACATAATTGACTAGGAGTCAAACCTGCAACCTGTGCAAAAATGTCAATTTAACAATATAATCTGGCGATTTCACCATTTGCTAACATATCACTGCTTCCAGTCACTGTAAATTCAAGCTTACTCATTCTAACTTATTCTAGCTAACACAGATGGCCGTCATTAGCATTTTAGCTAACTTTTCGTTTTCTTAATTATATACATTGGAGTGCAATGAAGTAAATCAGAGGTTGTAGAACAAGGTAGAACAACATGATTGAGTAAATTTTAAAGCAGAAGTACAAAAAAAGGAAGTTAAATAACACAGAGAACCATATAGAAACGATTGTTTTTCTTATATAATGTTCATTCTTCCCTTCTATTCACACCACTATATGACCACTACAATGTAATAATCATGGGCATCACAATGATGACTCACATTCCCAAATTCTGTGCTGGGCTTCTAGTCAAGGTGTTCTCTCATCCTGTGGAGATGTGTTCACCTCCTCCCACACTCCTCCTACACTGGACAACAGCAGAATCCAGGTCATCAACGAACAAGCAGAGCATTTTAAAAAACACAAATTAGCTCTGTCTTCAACCCTGTTTTTTTGAATAATAGATTAGCTGTAGCTACCTTAAAATAACCAATTTCAGGATTTTTGTCTCAGACTAATGCTTATGATTTTTATTTCCTAAATATCACACTTGGAAGAATGTTGTTATAGCTTTTATATTAATTCCTTCCTTGGTTTTCTTTTTTTTTTTTTTTTTTTTCATTTTTCTCTTCTGTTTTCGGTACCACAAGTACCTCTGTACTTGGTTGTAAGGGTGTCATTCACTTTTTCGTCCTTTTTTTCTTGCCTTTTTCTGTATCCCATGTTTCTCTCTTCTTTGAAAATCTCTCGTGCAATTTCTTTTCATTTTGCTTTTTTGTTACAACAACTATAACTTGTTTTTTCTTGTCTTCCATCCATCCTTCTTTCTCCTTTGTCTTCAACAGAAAACCCATGTCTACAAGAAGACCCTGCAGGCCCTGATCTACCCCATCTCCTGCACCACACCGCACAATTTTGAGGTGTGGACAGCCACCACGCCCACCTACTGCTACGAGTGTGAGGGTCTGCTGTGGGGCATCGCTCGGCAGGGTATGAGATGTGCAGAGTGTGGGGTCAAAGTGCATGAGAAATGCCAAGAGCTGCTGAATGCTGACTGCCTGCAGAGTAAGTAAAATTATCAAACATCTTAAAAAGTTTAACCAAGTATATTTCTTTCTTTTTTTCACATTTTTGTCAAATGTTTAGTTAGTTTTTGTGTTGTTGTAGCATTTTCCTAAATTATTTTTTATACGTTAATTAAATCCTTTTTTCTTAACAAAGACTGTTTCCAGTTTTAGTTTTTCTCTTACTCTCTGGAAAGCATCATTTACTCTTTATTTTTGTGTCCCTCCACCTTTTCAATTTTAGGAGCAGCAGAGAAGAGTTCCAAGACAGGGGCGGAGGACCGCACACAGCACATCATCACAGCGATGAAGGACAGGATGAAGATCCGCGAGAGGAACAAGCCAGAGATCTTTGAGGAGATCCGAAAGCTGTTCAACATCACCAAGATGATCCACATCCAGTACATGAAGGGCATCAAGCAGAGTGTCCTGGATGGCACCTCCAAGTGGTCTGCCAAGATCACCATCAACAGTACGTCCAGTGAATTTTTAACATTTAAATTGAAAACCTGTGAACGGTTTCCTAAACACTCCAAGGAGAATATAACTTTTCACGTTTTTCACAAGTTTAGGAGTAAGTTAGAATAGGTTTCTTGATATAATAGTTTGTATTTATTGGCACTATAAAAAATTAAAATGTATCAATTAATTAATCATTTACTTTTTAGAAACTTAACGGGATAAGAAAAGTTGTTCTTGCAAAAAACTAAACTCATGAGTGAAGGTTTCCTGCAGTCTCAAAAAGAAAACAAATATTAAATCACATGAAATCAATATCGGACCACATTTTCAGGAGCATAAAGAATTTGTATTAAAGCGGTTAGAAAGTCGTTTATTTGCACATTGGAATCCTAGGAAGGATCAGAAAAAGCTGGAAAGTAAATCCATCAAGACACCTGAAAACACAACACAGTTGATATCTGTGAAAAGCTGCAGCAGTGTGAATATGAAGCAGTGTTGCTGAAGCAGAGAATGTCAGGTTTCCCCGAATAAATACCTAAAAACTGAGACTATGCCAAATTCATGGATCTTCCTCTTTTATTATCTGAAGTGTACAGAAACATGAACTGTTTATATGCAAGATTCACTAATTCAAACAGACATATATCCCCATACCTTTTTACCTTTTTGCCAAACATCATCAGGACTGCCACTGTAACCAAAGCAACCAGTCACATCATACCATATAGTGGCAGTGGTGTTGCCATGGCAGCCATCACACCTTGTCGACCTGATCAGGAGTCATGAGCTCCAGTGAAGAGGAGAAACGTTCTTACTGCTGGCGCTTTGTTTCAAATTCAGTCATGATCAGCTGCAGAGTGGTGTTCCTCACTGTTCTGCTGATCAAGGTCTCTTTGTATAGTAACACATTCTGCAGATTAAGTGAAATTCAATGGTGTAAAAAAAAAAGTAGCGGTATCATTTCTGAATTGCCGTCATAGATAAAAGATAACATAGATAATAGATAACACAATTAAGGTTTGGTTTTCTTCAAATGTGGAGGTCGAAACTTTGCAAAAATATTGTTCTCAGGTAAAAGAAGATTAAATTTGATTAAGATGTTTGATCATTTATCTACTGAAGTAACAGTAAAAAGTGACTTATTGGTTACCAATGGTTACTGTGCGTGCCCCATGCATTGAGGCTGTCGTCTCAAGCGGGCGGCCCGGGCTCGCATCCCGCCCGTGGCCTCCCTCCCGCATGTCTTTCCCCACTCTCTCTCCCTGGTTTCCGACTCTATCCACTCTACACAAAGCCCAAAAAATTAATCTTTAAAAAGTGACTTATTTAGTTCAAAGTAATTAGTACTTACTTTTATACCTGAGGGGGAAGGGGGTGGATCTTAAAAGTAAAATGTTAGCTCTCCATCCTGTTCAGTGCAAAACTGACAAGAGAGTATCAATCTGCAACCAGGTTGTTTAATTAAGGAACAGCTCTGTAATAAAGTGACCAAATTGTGGTTCAAAGCCAAAAATGTTAACTTTGAACCAAGATGTGGTTATTTCTGAAGAGATAAAATGAAGAATAAACCCTGTTCCCAGTGGTTCAAAAGTTTTTCCTCATAAACACAATGCAGAGAGGTCATACAGTCTCTTTAAATCATTCACGTTGCTTAAAGTTTTAAGATTTTAACTTTTAATCAGCCTTCTTTTAATTTTAACATGAATCCATCATGTCTCTCTTTTGAAATACATTCAGACACACTCATATCACTATCTCAGTTCTGTATTTAAGCTGAGTTGAGACTGAAGTTGATGGTGACTGACAGTAGAAGCTCTGCAGAGAGCTCTTTGAAGAAGCCATTGAATTCATTAGGGAACGTTTGAACCAATTAATTCAAAACTCCGTTCAGTAAAGATAAAATACATCAGTCACTGACCCTGAATGAAACTCCAGCAAAGATATTAAAGAGGCTGATATGAATTTGATTGATGTTGAGTTTCTCGGTGCAATAACTTAAAGAGCTGACATAGTGGCTGGTGCTGGTGTTACCGCCAACCCTCCAGTTGAGAGATGACCAAATCTACCACTGACCCACAGTCGATCCACCTTTTCAATTTGTTGGACATTTCTGAGCTCCCTTGCTGATTAGACACAATGTTAGCATAGCTGCAGTTAGCTTTGGTAAACCATTGAAAGTTTTAATTATAGCCTATAGTGGAAACATGGTTCATTTTATGGCATCAATCACCACAAACCTTCGAACAATAAAGTGTGTCTGTGTCACTGAAACTGTCTGTTATTGTTTGTGACTTTGTTATAGAGACAGTGTAAATGAAACAATAAGCAGAAAACACAGGATAACAAAAATAATTTAAGGTTCAACAAATGCATGTCAGCTTATAAAAAAATCTCCATTAAACCACTTTGAAAACTTGCTGCAAAGAATAGCAGAATATCAGGTGAGCAAGAGAGAAATGTTGTTGCGGCACATCTGCCTGTGAGTCATGATTGCTGTGTTACGAGTCTTTGCATAACAGTGTGGGGGATTTCTGTGTTATACAGTGTGTGTGTATGTGCATGTGTGAATGAGACAGAAGATTGTGGTAACGAGTAGGTGTTTGTTGTTCTTATGCAATTTTCATAGTCATTCTCACTGTTTGTGTGTGTTTGTTTGCGTGTGTGTGTGTGTGTGTGTGTGTGTGTGTGTGTGTGTTATCAGTCGTCAGTGCACAGGGTCTCCAGGCCAAGGACAGGACAGGATCCAGTGACCCATATGTCACTATCCAAGTAGGGAAAACCAAGAAGAGGACAAAGACCATCTACGGCAACCTGAACCCTGTCTGGGAGGAAAAGTTCAGCTTGTAAGTTCATATTTTATGATCTTCCTGATTGTAAAGCTCATCTAGAGCTCCCAGAGGTCTGGGAAATTGCAGGAGAGGACAGGTCAGATAATAAATAAATATATATATGTTTAACCTACAGAAGTTTTTTTCTTTTCTTTTTTTAATACAGTACTTTAAAGTCTTAACAGCCTTAAAATCTTTGCAATGTTTTAGGAAATACATTAACGATTTGTCTTTCAAATCAACAAGCAATCTTCAGTAGCTAGCTACCTCAGAATGATAATTATTGAAGTATTTTTGAAAGTACTGTATGTTCATCTCTGCCATGCGTACATGCCCTCCTCTTAAGCAACCTGCTCAAACACTACACAACACACACTATACATTCAAAGCTCTACAATGAACCCAATTGATCCTTTTTTTCACAGCGAGTGCCACAACTCGTCTGATCGTGTAAAGTTGCGTGTTTGGGACGAAGACGACGACATCAAGTCTCGAGTGAAGCAAAGACTGAAGAGAGAATCTGACGACTTCCTGGGTCAGAGCATAATTGAGGTCCGAACTCTGAGTGGAGAGATGGATGTCTGGTACAACCTGGGTATGTAATCATAGCCATGGGAATATGGAAAATGTGGTGTGTGTGTTTTTGTGTTCGTTATCGTGTACTTCTGTGTTTGCTGCAATGTATGTTTGGTATTTATGCGTGTGTGGTTTGGAGTGTGGGTGTTGCTCAGTTAGCAGAGCAGTTGGATCCCTCACCATTTAAGTTGTAGTGTTAAATCCAAAGTTCACCTTACCTTTAACTCTGGAAGATGTATAAATTGCAAATGTGTCTGTGGGTGTGTGGGTGTTTGCCTGCAGAAAAGAGAACAGACAAGTCGGCTGTGTCTGGTGCGATTCGTCTTCAGATCAGCGTGGAGATCGAGGGAGAGGAGAAAGTGGCACCCTACCATGTACAGTACACATGCCTTCATGAGGTAATATGCGCACACACACACACACACACACACACACATACACACACACACACACACACACACATCAACCCATACATCCGTCCCCAAACACACACACAGATACTTTACTGTAGTCCACCAAAGTTTCAATCCTCCATAATGTAAGGGTCACATTGAAAGAAATTAGGACAAAATTAAGAACTGAGAATAACTTGCATAACTTTTTGAAATTACTTTTTAATACATCTTGCACCAAATGTATTTAAGGAAAATGAAATAAAATTAACTTTTTAATCTGAAATAATAAATTAAAAATCATTTTAAAATCCTTTTAAGTTGTTTCTTAGCTTCTCATGTTATATGCAGCTAAAATGAGCATATTTATTCTAAAATTATAAAGAAAAGAACAAGTCAGAAGTGAACAATTTCTCTATTTGCAAGTAAAATGTAACGTTGACACCTCACAGTGACAAGTCATGAATTTCAAAGTGGTACCATGTAAGCTGATTTTGAAGCCCCAACATCTATCAGTCATTTCTGTGATGTCTTCTTCAATAAAGAGGGCTGATGTTTTCTTGCCTACTCATCATTTTCTCTGCAGAACATGTTCCACTACTCAACAGACGTGGAGGGCGGCGGCGTGGTGAAAATCCCAGTAGCTCAGGGAGATGATGCCTGGAAGGTTTATTTTGATGAGCTGCAGCAGGATATCGTGGATGAGTTTGCCATGCGCTACGGCATCGAATCCATATACCAGGCCATGACGTAAGCATAGTGTGTTTGTGTGTAAATGTTAGCTGTTTGAAACCGTAGGCACATGCCATGATGTCAGCCCGTCGTGTGGGAGTGTAAAATCAAATCAGGAAATGCTTGAGATGAGTGCTGGATAGGGTGTTTGTAGTCCTGTGTGTGTCTGTGTGTGCTGATAAGAGGTGGGCGGGGTTGTCATGAACTAAAAACAGCATTGAAATTAGATTTTCTTGTCTAATTAGAAAAGATGACCTGTCACCTCTTGAGATTTCCTGGCTGTTTGATCTAATCATTGCTAGCAGGTGGCAGGGCTTAATGAACATGTACATTAGCACACAAATGTTTAATTACATTAATAATATTGTAATATGATCTTAAAGGGCGAGAGAAGATCTAGTGTTTGTTCTGTTTCATGAAGGACCTCGAGCACATAACACGATAAAAGTGGGAAGTGTTGAGGAAATGAAATCTGGAAGCAGATTTTGTCCCAGTGGAAATAACGGACGCCAGCCAATCAATAACACAACCATATGAAAGTACTGATTTGAATATACAGAGGCAGTGTTGAGTCAATGCAGAAGTGTCTTTGCATAATGAAAGCTCCTAGACTTCAGTGACGTTTTGCATCCTTCTCAAGAACAATCTGTTGGAAAAGAGAACATTGTATTGAGCCATTTTTTTTACATCAGGTGTTAAGTATCCCTTGCTCCCAATGAAGTAAAATGTGCTCCCAAAAAATTCAATAGTTTGTTCATTGATTCACAAGTTTGAACCCTCGAATGTATGATCGTGTGCATGAATTCACAATGCAATATGTTTTATACAGTACATAGTTTAGCCAGAAAGTTCTCCAGAGTAAAATATATCATGTTCTATAGTTTTAAACAGTTTTGACTGCATCACACATTATTATGTGTGCACTCTGCTGATAATAGCAAAAGCTAGCCATTATTTTGCCTGCAGACAAGAACAAATGTCATGAATAATAAGGGACAGTACATCAATTAAATCGTGTTCTTCCTTAAAGTTGGTGACTGCCTAAGGGGCTGTGGAGTTTGCTTGAGTTTTGTCAGGACACTGTAGCTTCCACCCACAGAGCTAAGGCCATAAGTTACGTTAATTAGTCTCTTCTAAATTTACGTAGGTGTGATCGTTTTTTTTTCTCTCAAAGTGGCAGCATGGAGACAGATTGACTTGCAGCCTGTCTGACGGTCAGCTGGAATAAGCTCAAGCCTGCCCTAAATTGTCTACAGTTCACATGCCTTGGTTTTTTAGTGTGAGGTGTATATCACCAGTGCACAAACATAGGACATGGACCTTAAGTATTAGACATATTTGTTCAAGCAGCTAATGTTGACATGTGATTGCACTTTCATGGATCACATCATTTTCCATGAGTAATTATAGGGCATACCTTAAAGAACATGTAATTAAGAACTTGACATTTTTTGGTATATAACACATATCAGATGCAAATTATTTTTTATGTCCGAGTGTGTCCTGTAAGATGGGGTGTGTGTGCTGTGAGAGGGTGTGAGGACATTGGGAAAGACAGTGTGAAGTATTTTTTATGCCTTCAAACATGTTATTTTGGTGGGAATGAAAGAAACAACCAAAGCTAGCACATAAACCCAAAGCTTCCTGGCTCTCTTCTGATTTCAACATGAAAAAGAGCTGTTCTATTTTGAAGCTGTGATGATATTTTAATGACCAATGGCAGTTGGAGAAAAATTGGAACAATTCTGCACTAGGGCATGACTGCTTTTACTTTAACTCCACTTAAATTGTTTCCTCCATCTTTCCAACTCTTCCTCCAAAACCTCCGTCAATCCAAACCTTCAATCTCTGTTATCTCTGCCATTTACTTTTTCCCACTTTCTCCCTGGCCTCTTTATGTCTTCTGCTCAATCACTCCATCCTCTGTCTCCACCTGTCTCATCTTTTCTTTAACCTTCTTTCCCTCCCTCTTCATGTCCATCCTGGCTTTTTAAATGCTCCTACTTCTTTTGAACCTGTAATTTCTCACCTTCCAAACCTGAAAATGTCACACTACTCTATAACTTCCTCCTCTCTCTCTCTCTCTCTCTCTCTCTCTCTCTCTCTCTCTCCCCTCTCCTTTCCTCCTCAGACATTTCTCCTGCCTGTCCTCTAAGTACATGCTGTCAGGGGTGCCTGCAGTGATGAGCACCCTGCTGGCCAACATCAATGCCTTCTACGCCCACCCCACCGCCTCCACTAACGTGTCTGCACCGGCCAGATTTGCAGCCTCCAACTTCGGGGTGAGTGACCAACAAAAATAAACACAGAGCTGTCCAAAACAAGGAAATAAAGATCTTTTTTTTGTTAAAGCAGGCATTGAAAGGTTACAGATTTTGTACATTATACTTTAAATCTGGTAGAGAGCCTCTTCACACAGTCATCTATGAGGGTTGTCTGCTACAGAGCCGGTAGTTGCTGTTCCTTTGCTGCTTATAATCCTCCTCATTAAAAGCTATAGTGTCATACCTCTGAGGGAACTTTTGGAGCTACTCCCAACTTTGCAGTGTCTTAAATCAGGCCCCCAGGCCCCATGGGAGCCACAGAAGAGGGACAATGTCAGCTCAAGGTCAAGTTTTATGACTCGTTGGATCTTTGCAAAGTGCCGACTACAGTTCTTGTGCTGGTTTTACTCAGACTACTGGCTGGGAGTTGTTGCTTTAATGGGTCAGGGGATGAAGATAGACCCTGTTTATTGCCAAAGTGGTAACCCAATTTTTAAGCTCTGCTGGTTAATGTATTTTTATGATTTATTTTGACTGAGACATTTTTACAAGTGGGTTTCTGTTTAATCCGTTCATTTCATTAAGCTGTTCTCATTTCCCTGCTTGACCATATAGAACTTCTGTTACTCTCTAATGACTTGACACTAATTAATGCATGACTCAGCTTAAATTAATGTCAGAAAGTGGATGAAATTGTAATGAGTGTATTACATTTCATATGCTCTAATTAGCCCAAAGTAATAAATGATTAGGCTGCTGTTATATAATGTTTGACTTCTCATATAAAACAAAAACTGACTACATTTTAATAGATAGAATGACCCTTTGAGCTCTTGAACATCTGTTATGATATTACTCACTTACAGAGACGGCAAGGCAAGTTTATTTTTATAACATCTTCTACAGCAAGGTGATTAAGCGTGTCGTACACAGGATATAAAAGGGATTTTGGCCAAAAAAATAGCATTACAAGTCATTTATACATTAAAAAGCAGCAATACAATTCAGGAACAAGCATAAACGTTTGGTTTGTCCATGCAGCACTGAACATATCTGATATATGTAGCAGAGGTAGCTTCTTTTTCACACATCAGCAGACTCATTTTCATAGCATTTCTTCAGCTAATTGGGATGCCGATGACGTAGTGGTTAGTCTTGCACCCCATGTACAGAAGCTACTGTCCTCTAAGCAAGCAGCTTGGGTTCAAATCTGTGGCTCCTTTGCGGCATGCTATTCCACTCTCTCTCTCTCTCTCTCTCTCTCTCTCTCTCTCTCTCTCTCTCTCTCTCTCTCTCTCTCTCTCTGATTTCTGACTATGTCCACTGTCCTCTCCAATAAAGGCATACAAATCCAAAAAAATATATTAAAAAAAATATTCAGCTAATAAAACGTTGTACTTATTTTATACCCGAACTTGATCTTTCTACTTATACCATTCAAGTACTTGCCAAAACTAAGACACTACAACAGTTTCCCAATCTATCAGCCTATGTGGTTGCATTGAAGGACTCAATAGTCCTTCATCAGTTGACATGATTTGCAAGTAATTTATTCATAATCCACCACTCAAATTTAATTGCTGGAAAAACAGTGCCAAGGATTGTGGTCTACAAATTATTTTTTAATTTCTTTAGTCTTAATCATCTTTTTACTCCTCGTTTATTCCTCCGTTTAAGTTTGAGACAAAACAACACACAAGCAGCAGGGAGGTTAATGTTTTTCTGGCCAAACTTCTGCTCTGTCTGCTTGTTCATTTTGTATTTGTTTGAGCTTTTTTACTTTCTCTCTCTCTCTCAACTCTTAAGTGCTGCTTCCTTTCAGAGTGACCTTAAAAAAATCACTCACATTATTTTCCTCTATTATTCCTTCTCCATCTTCTGTTTATTTAGTACTTTTTTGGCCCAAATGTTGATCCAAGCCACTTTTCGTGCACCTGTTGCCATGGTAATAAGGTGAATTCTATTTCGGAGACTTAACTTTATCCCTTTCTTCTTTGTCCTTCGTCTCTGTCTTGTCTCTCCTCTACCCCTCCCTTAGTCTACCTCCTCCTCTCCTGTGCTTAATAACTCATCTCTGAATTTCAGTAATCAGATGGCAGATTTAGTGACACTGCCTGAAATCTTGTCCAGGGATGTGTGCATGGTTGTATGCCTGCAGACTTTAAAGCCTGGCTCACACTGTAGGATAATCGGGCCGATTTGAGCTACGATTCTTTCTTCCCGACAATCACAGGGTCGCTCCCAACGCAAGGCTGCTGGGACCCGATTATCTGCTCAGATTATCTTGTAGTGTGAGTGGTACAAAGATCCAATCCTAATCGGGGCCGCCCCGATTTATTTCAAACATGTTTAATATTTAGAATTGAAAATCTTGACGTTTACGTCATGAAAGGGTCCGGCAAAAGTTGTATGTGACTACAATATAATCACGAGAGACAAGGAAACTTGTATCCATATATCTACAATTGTATCAACTTTTCTATATCCTACAACAACTTCCACTTCCTTCTCTTTCACCGACCGTCGTCCTTTGTTTTTTTCAAATGAAACTTAACAACAATTGTCAACGCTCCATCCCGATTTCACTGTGCCGTGCCCGACAATCGGGTCGTGCAGTGTGAGCACGTCAATCACAAGGTCTGTTCGGGCGTCGTAAACGATTCAGTCGTACTGTGTGAGCTGACATGCCACCCCGACTTTTATACAATCGGGGATAAATCGCAGTGTGAGCCAGGCTGAAGTGTGTTTTCCCCTTACCAATTACTTATGGGGCTACTGCTGATGCATTAGTAAATATATGGAGTTTACTGGATGGGTTTTATTTTTGGCTGTTTAAAACAAACATTACTCAGATAGAACCTGTTGACTGTGTTTCTTTCTGGGCCATTCCTCTTAATCTGCCAGTCACCTTCACCTGAGAGCTGCCTGGTTTTCACATAATCAGCTTTCAGCAGTACCAATGATGCTGCTATACATTTTGAGTTTTCAGAGTGGTTTGAACTTTCAAAGCTACAGGTTTCAGCTTAAGAACATCTAAGAGAAAATGTGCAGCAACCAAAAGCTTGTCTAATGTTTTTAAATGCTTTATGGTCATGAGAAATGCTTGTTCTTTTAAAGTTCAGTATTTTAGGTAGTGCACATTTTATAGCAGAGCAGTTCATGTATAACCTGGTTATAGTGTGAAATCGTTCAACTGTGCTTTTTTTCTTCTTACCTTTTTGCATTCTTTAAGTGACACTTTGAGAAGGACTGCCTAATTGTCTTTTCTGTTTGTGCTCATTTTGCACATTGGTGACTTGCCCTGAATGTGACCACACCTAAGTAGAAGTTCAGATGTAGTTAGTGCCAATAATGACTAAAGATTTTTCTATATTCTGTTTGTATAATGTCTACTTTAGCTTTCGTCTGCAGTCAAAATCACATGCCATCAGATGTGTTTTTGCCAAAGGAAGGCCTTTTTTGTGGATAATATGTTGGCTAATTATAATTGTCATTTAATGCTGACATGTAATTATTACTTCTCAGGAAGGTCTCTGAAAAGGACTTAAGGGGAAAGCTGACACTAAACTGGACCACTTTCATAATGTCTAAATACTCATCACTCAATCTGGACAGAACTTTTCAGCTCACAGCCCCACACGGGAAATATAAGATTTGACCTCATAGGAAGAATATAAAGCAAGTGAAAACCATATTAATATTTTTTTTAATAAAATTGATATCTGTTGTTTTAGATTTAATTACTTCTCTACAGAATTTTCTTTTGAAAATTGTAGAACTTCTCATTAACTCATAAAATCACAATGAACTCAAATAGCTTTTTTAGTACTTAGTTTCAAAATGCAAAATTCACATCAGGGAAACCGCCTGATCAAAAAAGAAAATTATATGATGTTCCTACTCTATAATGACCTTACTGCAGTTTTTTATTTATGTTTTTATTTTAGGATTGTTCTGCCTTTATTTTAGAGATAGATGGTACAGTGGATAGAATCAGAAAGCAGGGAGAGAGAGGTAACAAGATGCGGGTCAGATTTGAACCTGTTCAGCCTGAGAAGGCAAACAAACATGAACCAAATAAGTACAAAAAAAATTCTACAAAATAATAATAATGTCACCGGGGCGCTGGTAGCGCAGTGATTAGTGCGCGTGCCCCATGTATGGAGGCTTTGCTTCTCCAAGCAGGCGGCCTTTTCTTTTACCGTTCAGGCTATTTGATTTGAATATTAGTTATACAATTAAAAACAACATGCATCACAAATCTGATGAACTGAAACATTTGCCAAAAGTTAAATGATCTAAAAAACAGTTTGACAGCAGCAGAGGAAGGGATTGCTCGTTCACCCTGAGATTATGTTCACTGCAGTCCCCCCCCGGGGCTAGTAACATGTCCTCTTAGCATGTGAAGGACATGGAGGCAATTACAATTATTAACACTACCTCAGGTGAAAGGTGTCCGAGTGTGTCCTGTAAGATGGGGTGTGTGTGCTGTGAGAGGGTGTGAGGACATTGGGAAAGACAGTGTGAAAATATGTGACCTCTTTTACTTACATCTGTAAGTGTGTGTGTGTGTGTGTGTGTGTGTGTGTGTGTGTGTGTGTGTAAACACATGCATAAGGATGATCCTTTAATATAAAACTGTTACGGGGCCCACTTATTCATACTCTGCATACTCTGTAGTGAGTTATCTGTTTGTGTACTTCTATGTACAATTTTTATGTGACAGGGATGAAACATTGAATTTCAGCTGAACCTGAAGAAACTCTTGCAGTACAGTGAAATCATTTCTTACACGATGACTTTATCTGCTGTAATTGCTAACCTACCAGCACATACATGTATTACTATTAGGAACATTAATATATATTGATGTTTAAACCTGTGGTATTCTGCAGAACATCACCTGGGAGGCAGATCCTCATAACAATTTGATAAAGTAAGAAGCTGAAGGCTTCTATGGGAACAAAACCTCATCAGAAAGATTGACCCTCTCGCTTCCCACTCCCAAAAAAGCCAGCTGTTCAGGTCAACTTCAGATTTAACACAGCAGATTATTTTCTTCAGAACAGAGCAGGGCCCAAAACAAAAAAACACAAGGTGACTACCAAACACATTTTTCCTACCATGGAAAGAAAGTAAACAAAATGAAACAAAATAGCCTCCTATACAACACTATATTTTCTATTTACACACAAACTAAACAATTGTCCAAATTCCTGCATATAATCGACAGATCTGTCCTAGACAATACAAGAGGGTCTGATGTCAAGCTGGCTTGGTGGCTGGAGGAGAGCAGGCTGCAGCAGCTGACTTTTTAAAAGCTGTGATGCCGTGGGTTGATCAATCACCACCTGATCCACTTTATCACACGGCCACTGACACATGGCAGAGGAGGAGACAGGGCGGCACATCTCATAATAGACAGTAATATGACACAGGGTCTTCAGGCTACACTGACAGACAAGAAGAAAGAGTTTGCAGATGGAGACCTGAGAATTTATACATCCCATTTTGCGGCATGAGTCCAATATACCTAATTCCTGAATGAGTCATTTCAAAAAGAACATTAGTGTCAGGTTGGAGGGGAGTTGGACACAATATCTGCCCTGAGGTGTCTTAAAGTAATCCTAAAGAGATAATTATTAAAATCACAAGGGGAAAATGGTACCAAAAATAGTAATGGCCCAAAAACAAGTAAGCTGCTTTTCTTATAGTACTGAGATAAAGGGAAACTAAACACCTGCTGCCATGTAGCTGAAACTAAACGTCTGGGGAGACCAAGGAAACACTCCTCAAATGAAACACAAAGGCAGACAGAAACAAAATATGAAAGAGTTAAACTTTGGTTAGTTTTTAGGTATGAAAGCAAATAGGTTAGGTTTAAGTAAAATATGATGTTTTTTGTTTAAATGAGTCCTAATGTACAATACAAGTCAAATGTTTGGACACCTATGATTAAAAAAAGGTGTCTACCGTCGATGTCTAACTGTTTTTGTAGGTCATAAAGAGGCATTAGTATAACATTGAGACTGTTGAATAACCAGTCTTAACCTCCTCACTGTTTGTTTTAAGGCTTTGGCTCATTATTGAGATTAGGCAGGAATTTTTTTTTTTAGTGTTTGGAGATTTTTTTCCCTCCTGCTCTTTTGTTTTAACTCATCCCGAACCAAACTTGTCTCCTTGGATTTTTAATTCTCACGAGTCAGAAGCTATAACAAGCTGTGTGTCTCTGCTTCCCTCTACATAATTACTCACTGTGTGTATTGTCCCTGCCATCCTGAGACACACAGATAGACACAAACAAAAGTGAAGTTAAAAGTGTCTTTCAAGTGTCGATTAGAAGTTGGCAGTTTTATTTTTTATTTCTCATGTTGGCAAATGTTAACACTTTCATCTATAGAAAAGAAAACAATACACAAACCATGCACAAACTAATTGCTATGCAACCACCTTGGCGATTGAAGATTGAAGTATGACAGATTTCAAAGAGTCTTTTATTCTGTGATACAATCAAATTGGACCAATTAGAGATTCACTGGTGTTAATACCTATTAGATTTCTTTGTTGTTTCTCACAAACTAGTGTGCGACTTTTGCCAACCTTCGAGGGGTATGAAACCTTGCTTCTCTTTCTTCCTCCTCCTCAATCTCTCTTGCCAGCCATGTCGTGACTCTCTCTACTACAGTGTATTTACTCTCTCAATTTCTGTTTACTTTCCTGGCATGGCATATACATTATGTACATTACATAAGGAGGAAAGTAGTGGATAAAATAAAAGACAAGCAGTGGGATTGGCACTGCTGGCTGTAGCTCAGGAAGTTAGGTTTGATCATTGATCAGAAAGTTTTTCAGTCCTCAGCTCCTCCTGTCCATGTGTGACTGTCTCTACTTTTCTCTATAGTATGTAGTCCACCTTCTCTTACAAATGATATAATTTGAATGCAGTATTCACACCCTGGGGACACACATATTTGTCATAACAGTGCACCTAGAAGTTTGACAGAGTTGCTTATACACCCGCCACTGGGTGTTGTTAAAAAATGGGTTGCCTTAAAGAAACAAACAGCCATTTGCAGTCATATGTCTGTAACCATGGCAGCTCAATCAATCCAGCATTTTCACACGACAGCCACTTCCATCAGACATCACACTCAGGATTGGATAACTTGAACTAAGTTTAACTGTGATAATTTGTTAAAGGTGTGCAAGTTGTATGAAAAATAAGACCTCTCAATAGGTATCATTTAACAGTTCATTAGATACTAAAGATACAATGTTAAGTGAAAATCAGAAGGGAGGTTGAGTTAAATAAGAGGGGGAAGCTTCAGGCACACTCACACTCAGCAAAGGAAGTTTTGAAATGTGCTATAACATTAAAAAAAAACACCAACAATAAACACCCACAACACATTGTGTCTTCCTCAGTGGTTGGAAGGAGTCACTAACCAGGTGTAGAGGTTGTGGCTCACCCAACTCTGTAAATATGGGCCAGGAGGAGATGAGGAGAAACACCAATGTTTCCATTTATTTTTTAAACATAGGTTTTTTTTTTTCTTTATCAGCAGCTGACAGTCACCTGGAGTTTATCATATTACCATACCATAAGACTCTGTGAGACAATGACTCTGTTAGCATTCAACCTTCCTAGGTAACATTACTGTTAGTCTTATAACACAATATCAAAGGAGGACATTTTTTAGCTAACAGTTATGTCAACCTAGCTAGGGATTATTTTTCAGGAAATGTTTAATGCCAGCGTTGGCTCATAGGACTACACAGTAGTAACTAAAGGGTATTCAAATATTTAGTTTAGCTTAGAATATGGCCTGATATATTTTCACATTTTCTCTACAAATTAAAAAATAATAAAGAAATAATAAGAAGAAATGATTGCTTATATTTCCTACCTTTATTAATTTGCAAACCCAGAACACAGATTGTTATTTTGCATTATAACTTTCAATTGTTCTTATGTATCTGACTGTTCAAATACGGCCATGTATAAAGATTCATGTATATTCTATTTTTTTATATATATATATTTATTAAATCTCTTTTTTATCATTGACATTGCTTAATACATTCTCAAACCAGATAAATATAAAACAAGTTTTCATCTGTAGTTCCTGGGCAGAGGCACCTAAAGATGAAAGTTAAAAAAAAACGTACACTTTGTCCAGAACAAAACAAAACAAAAAAACTGCCAGATGCATTTCAACATGCATAGCATATAAATGTTGTTAAACTTTAGTGTAGGCCAATGTGTTTTTGGTAAATAGCTTGTAACAACCTGCACTGCCACTCCTGCAGTGTTTATGTGCCATTTCACAACAAAAGAGTTTTTCTTTCTTCATAAACAAGGGTCATGAAGATCTTTTCTAGAATGATTGTAATGTAACCATGTAGCACTATAGTGCTCTTACATTTCTTATATGTGCAGAAGAACTAGGTCACCGTCTTGATGTATTTCTCAAACCAAAAACAGCTTTTTCTCTGCATTCGTCCAGTCTTCCTGTTACTTTACACAGCGCCAGACTACACATGTAGACAGACACTCAGACACTCAGACACTTTCAAACACACACACAGGCAGTAATTGATCATGTCTCTGTTTTTCTCACACTGTTTGAACAAGATTCTGAACACAGTGTCTCTGCTTTTTATTTTCTCCTTTCTACAGAGAGATCGTTTTGTAAAGCTTCTGGATCAGCTGCACAACTCTCTCCGTATTGACCTCTCCATGTACAGAGTGAGTCTTTGATTCTATTCTTTCCTCCACCACACAGAGCTATAGGTCTGTTCAGTCTATTCAAATGACATCTAAGTATGTCCTCACACAATCACCAAAAAAACGGATGCAGTGTATTGGTGTTTTTGTGAATACAAGAACTCAGTATGAACTCATCATCTTCGCCAAATTGACAAATGTTGTCTTCAACCAATATTTACCCCCTTCTGCTGTCATTTGGCTGCTTGATTTCCTCCAATATGCTCTTGATGTTAAAAATACCCTCTTCTCAGTGCCTCAGATGTTGTTTGTTTTTCCGTCTTAAAGTCAATTTTGGGGTCCCAGCAGGTTTTCTGATATATTTTTTTCAAAACGCTGAGCCTCAATCTCTCTGCATTCATTGTGACTGTTTGCTTGTAATCAGCCATGCAGTCATAAATTATAAGATGAGTAAACTGGAAGCTTGAAATGATTAACCTTATTAGGCAAATTACCAAACAGAATTGAAAGAGAAAAATATTTGTTGGGAAAACGACTTGTCGAAAAGAGAAAATATACTTGAATAGACGGTTTAAATTTGTTTGTGTTTTTCTGCAGAACAACTTCCCAGCCAGCAGCAAGCCTCGCCTCAGTGACCTCAAGTCAACTGTGGATCTTCTCACCAGCATCACCTTCTTCAGGATGAAGGTGAAAATAAGTTATCTGTATAACATTCACTAATGTCTGTATACAATTTATGAAGCATTCTGAAGTGATTTTGAAGTTATGGTAGTACTACTGACCAATCATGAACCCATCGGCTAATGGCATGGATAAAGTGTTGGAGTGGTGGCCAACTTTTCGAGGCTTTGGGTGTAGCCAACTGTCAGCTATGAAGAACTGCGAACCAAGACTTCTGTTTTAGTGCACCATTGTCAACAGTCCTACAAGCAGCTCAAAATACAAGAACAGAGTTTCAAGACGATGTCTAAGGGAGAACTTTTAGCTGCACTTGGTTCACCAAATTCAGCATTTTTGCTTATAACCTGAAAGATTATGTGGGAATTAAACCCATAAACCATAACTTGATACCATAAAACTGAAATCTCCACTCTACTGCTGTTAGAAAATGCACATGTTGGTCCGTGTGAGGACTTCACAGGGGTAGAAAAAGAAGCGCAAACACACTTTTACCTTGTGATTTTTTAAATGTCTGATTGACGTAACTTATTAAATAATTTTATTTCATAGTTAGAAGAAATGGAATTTAAATTCCAAGCTTTACAAAGCAGTGGAAACCTCTTATGAGTAGCTCTATACATGTCTGATGACCACATCTACTTGCTTTCTGTCTATATATATATATTTATGTACTTTGTGTCTTGGATGAGTGTTTCTGTACAGAGACATAACTGACTCGTCTTCTGATTCTGATGTCCGTTCTTGCACAGGTCCTGGAGTTGCAGAGTCCTCCCCGGGCCGCCAATGTGGTGCGAGACTGTGTTAAGGCTTGTCTGAACTCCACCTACGAGTACATCTTCAACAACTGTCTGGAGCTCTTCAACCGTCAATTCCAACCTGTTGTTCCACCAGTGAGTTTACTGGCATTGAAATGTTTGAGGCTATTTTTTTCTTGTCTTGTGAAACAAAAGAAATTGTCACTTAATTGTAGAATCTATTTTTTTTTAAATACAAAATAAGTCGAAAAGCATCAGCTCAAAAAAGGTAAAGCAGGTTAATTTCAGTGACTTAATTAGCTGGGTGACACCAAGCCAACATGATTTTTTTAACAATATAAAAAAATTAAACAAATACAAATGCAGCCACGGATGCAGTCGGCTAAAAGACACCCGTGTACATTCATTGAACTGAAAGACTAATCTCGTTTCCATTTAATTTGCAGGTTTCCATGTCAACTTGCTAGCTATTTTGACTGGTATAATTTTTGCTTTTCTGTGACAATGACACATCATATAGATGTGGATAATTGTGGATTTGGTTTATCAGCTTGACTTCAAAACGTTCTGCCGTTGTTGTCCCCGTTGCTGTGTTGACACTGTCACATCTCCTCTGCCTCTACACTGCCCCTACTGTTCATGTGTATTCTGCATCTTACGTCCACACCATGTAAGATTTTGAGAACGTGCATTTCCAAAATACCAAACAGATGCAGGGAACATGTGACAGACATCACCTGCATGCGGGTTCCTAGTTAAAAGCAAAAATATCTGCGGCCTAAGGGTGAAACACCAGCAGTAGATCATTGTTGGTAAAAACAGGAAGTCAAACAACTTGAAGAAAATGTTATGCTTTGGTCTTAAACCCAAGCCAAACAGTTTCTTAATCACTTTTTACTCCACCCTCTCGAATATCTCATATCAATATCTTGTTTAGCTAAAATGTTTGTACTGAGAATTGAGTTTCTGTCTGACAAATAATTGTTTCCAGAACACTGAATATCTTGAATCAGTGCTCAGAAATATTGTGTCTTAATGTGTCTGAAGTCACAAAACCAGTCTGCATTCAGCATAAATTAACAAAATTTTGCACGATAATGAAAAAATGTGTCTGTTTCAGCTCTACGAAGTGTGGAGAAAGTCGTCACATAAACATGGAGACTGAATATTTAATTATAAATTGTCTCAGAATGAAAGAGGAATAATTATAGTTGTATTATTCAGTGCAGATCATTTCCCGAATTACAACTGTTTCTGTTCTTATTTTATGCCAGAATCCTCCTTATCTTCTCACAGAAGTGTAAACACTTATCTTATCACCGTTCTCTTTGTTTTCCTCCATGCAGCCTGAGCCAGAGAAGAAGAAAAAGAAGAAGAAGAAGAAAGAAAAAGAAGGAGAGGAGAGGGAAGAGGGTGAAGGAGAAGATGTAGAGGATGAGGAGGAGGAAGAGGAAGAAGAAGATGACGAAGAAGAGGGGGAGAAGAAAGAAGAGAGTCAGCCAGAGGAGCAGGGGCCGAGCATCCAGAATCTGGACTTCTGGCCTAAACTCATCACACTCATTGTGTCCATCATTGAGGAGGACAAGAATTCATACACACCCATCATCAATCAGTCAGTACCAGAGTTTTCTAAACACTTTTAAGTTTAATTTGGCATATTTTCAGAAATGTCTGAAATGAGTCAAAATGTGTTTTACTTTCATTATAGTATATATACAGTATATTTTTCATGTGTGTATTTAATTCATATCATAAATTACAACATGAAACTGCAGGTTTTTCTTAAAGATATGGCTCATAGCATTGTAAATTTATTGTAATCACATCATTTAACCTTAAAAAAGTTCACAGCAGCCTCCTGTTGACACAAACATAAGCAGAGTTCATATTGAACATTTTGCTTGTTTTTACCTTCTTGACTGTTTTTGGGGGTCAGTATAATAATATTATTTTTGGCTTTGACCAAAAAATAATAATAATAATTTTTCCACATATTTGAAATTTGGTGCTGTAAGTCGTTTCCTTTTTTATAACATTACAGCTGTAATCACAGTATCCTTAAAGAAGAGCAGTGCACAAAATATTCATATCACTAGTTATGCTTTCTTCATGTGTTAAGTTTTTTTTCTGGCCTCTGATTGTTCATAAACACAAAGTATATAAACACACAAACAAACACAATGAGAGTTTCTTATTCTTGGTTGGTCTTTTCCTCCTGTTCAGGTTTCCTCAGGAGCTCAATGTGGGAAAAGTCAGTGCGGAGGTCATGTGGTTGCTGTTCGCTCAGGACATGAAATACGCACTGGAGGGTAAGACTGTGTGTGTGTGTGTGTGTGTGTGTGTGTGTGTGTGTGTGTGTGTGTGTGTGCGTGTGCGTGTGCGTGTGTGCGTGTGTGTTTTTTGCGTAAGTAACACCTGGAACTTTATTTTTTTCCCATCAACTTTCATTCTGCCCTCTTTCATCTTCTCTTCTAGTTTTGCATAAAATTGATCACTACCGCTACAACAACGGTGAGATTGTAGTTGATTGAGAAATAGTTATAGACAAATAGTCTCGTCAGAGGAGGCAGTAGTTGGATTGCTGCTGAAGTGTTTGTTGTCTGTTAATCTATGCAGGAAGGTTGATCATTTAAATCAGAGAGTCAAAGCTAAAGTCTGCGACCAGAATGGAAAAACCTGACAATCATGGTTATGGAGTCCAAAAAGTACAGTATGATCTCGCTGATTTATCTGTAGGTGGCAATGCAAAACAGGTCGAAGAAAAAAAAGGACATAACACTATGTTAGATGTTGACCTGATGCAAAGTGTGGTTTCACAAGTAAACACTGTTAATGTCACAGTGATTTCATGTCCTGTGAGTTATTGTGAAATTATTTTAACAGTTTATTTCACCGTGAGAGATTTCTTTGTGATCCATGAGATGATTGGTTTCCTGTCAGGCTCTCCAAATTATACTGTAGCCTACTTTTGAGACAAATGCACCAACAGCTGTTCCAAACTAGTGAGCCATCATCATCAGTCTGCTTTGACTCTCCCTCCATCTCAGTTACAACCTGCTTAGCTGCTCATTAGTCGGCTCCTGGCTGTGCTAACCCAATTGGAATAAGAGTAGAAGCTGTAGGAAACTATAGTGTCCTAAAACAATGTCAGAACACTTAGAATTAGAATTACTTTGATGTGTTAGTTGCCGTAAAACTGTGTCTGCTTATGTAGCTGAGTCACCACTCACAGAAGAGTTTAAGTACTGGTTTTTATAATCTCTGTTTACAGATTCTAAATAAAAATTTAGTCAGTGAATATGAATAAAATTTGCAGGCAGTAATCTAACGACAATTTATGTATGCGTTTAAACAAATATCTGTATTCAAACGCAACAAACACTCCTTTCTCAATACAAAATTTCAACTTGAGAAACAAATTGTCTTGGCACTGTTGCAAAAGCGTGGTTTAAAAAAACATTTAAAAAGCATTTTAAAAGTTGTTTTCGCCTCCTGGTGAGGCAGACCTGACAAAGCCTCCATCTTTATTCTTTACTGATCTGCATCAGGATGTAGTTAATTTCAGAAAAATGAAAACCTGTCGATTGCGAATGAATTGCAGGAAAACTGCTTCTTTTTCAGGCTCACAGCTGAAGCAGTGAAGACAGAATGATGCCTCTGTCTGACACATAACTGAGACCCATCAGAAACAGATGAAAGGGCTCCCCAAAGGGGATGTAATGAATAAAGAAATGCTTGCATTTCATTTCGGGACATTTCTGGAGGGAAACATTTTTTATTTGCTTTGGAGCTGAAAACACATTTGCGTGTTACTAATTGGACTGTGAACAATGCAAAGCACCAATAAGAAAGTCGTCGCTTGAAGTAATTTAATGCTAACCGCTGGCTTCACCGGAATTACTAAGAAGGTGCCGATTGATCCCAAAGGCATATACTGGATCATTGTCAGATAATGATTGGCAATGATTGCGGTTACGTTCTGAGATTGTAAATTTGATAACTGAAAGTTCCTTAAGCGATTTGATCAATGTCTAGATTACCTTTCAGTTCATTTAACATTTAACATTATATTCTCCATCTCTGAAGCCTTTCTCATCTCTTTCTTTGCTTTATCACACCCACTTCTCTTTTCTTATCTTAACCTGTATTGTTGTTTTTTTATTTTAACTCTGTCACCATCTCAGCTCCCACCACATTTCGAATCCGCAAAGTTGATTTCTATGCTGGTAAGACCTCTGTTTGCGTGTATCTGTAGTTAGTCATGAATAGCAGATCTGTTCAGTGACACTAGACACAACAACAAGAGAAGGGATGAATGAATCAGGCCAACTGAAAAATAAAGTTACAGCACATCATGTCCTTTAGACTTGTCACAAATTATTATAATTTGGGTTTGGACATGATCTAATTCTTTATAGAAGACGGGCAATGACAGAGGGGGGAAGTGAATGAGAGAGCCAATGTAATGTAAAATGTGAAAGTATGAAAACAAAACTACAAAACTTGAAATATAATTTATTTTGTCTGTATTTTATGGCAGTTTACTGCTGGATAAAAAAGGAAAGAACTCTATTTCTCTCAATTAGATTTAAAGTAATGCTGAATACTGAAAAGTTGTGTTTGCTGACTGGTTCCCTTGCATACTGATGACCCACTTCACTTAAAGTCTTGTTTGGGGAATTTCAAGCAAGAATAAGGGAAAGAAAAAGCAAAGTAGTCTTTTTTTAAATAATGGGCCATAAAGTGACATTATTATTCAGCATTTTCTTTTTGACTTGCATGTGTTCCCTTTCCTTGGAAATGAACTCTCTCACGTCCACTTGCTTTCTCCCTTTACCAAGAAAACATTTTAATTTTTTATGTCCAATTTGAAAGAAAACCTAGAATTTAAGTCCAATTCATGATCATGATGAAGCTCTATCATAATCTTTTCCTAAACTTACAAGGATGTTTTTCCCCTTAAAAATAACTTAACTGTGACTGTTTAACAACATTAGTTTTGGCTAAAATGCTCAATCAATATACTAATATAATATTTTAACCAGTACTATGTATTTATTTATATATGCTATATTTATATATTTATATCGCACATATATTATTTTCCTTCTCAAGAATCATTTTAGAAGAACAGAACTATTTTTAAACTATTCGCTCTGTGTACTGGGACACTGACTCTTCACTTCTTCCTTATGTATGTTTGTTCAGTTGGATCCAATAAGGCCAGAATTAAACCAGGTACCTCTGATTAGACTTTGATGAAAACTGAGGGGAAGATCAGCTTAAGAGGACTTCTTTATTTATTTATTTATTTTTTTGTCTACAAACCTTTTGGGCAGAGATTATTAATTGATTCCCCTAGTCACATAAAAACAAGGATATATTGATATAATAATAAGATGTAACATAATTTCAGTTAACAGGAGAGAACAGGATAAAATAAGAACCACAAAAAATGTAGAGGCAGAAAATAGATATGTTACCAACAATTTACGTATCCACCTGCCTCTGATCATAAGCACACTACTAAAAAAAAAAGGATATCAGATCTTCAACTGCAGTTACCGCAAGAGATAAATCTGTTTCTTGTTGTTTGTGTGTTTATTTGTGTGTGTTTGTGGTTTCCACAGAGCATGAGAAACACAGACTGTGTAAGACTGCTGACTACATGAACCTGCACTTCAAAGTCAAGTGGCTTTACAACGAGTATGTGAAGGACCTGCCCGCCTTCATAGACACTGTGCCTGAGTACCCTGCGTAAGACTCACCCTCACTCACACACACACACACACACACACACACACACACACACACACACACACACACACACACACACACACACACACTCACACACACGCTCACACACTTTTGACTCACTCATTATCTACCTCCCTCATTCCCTGTCTCCACCAGACAAAAGCGAGCTCCTCTTGATTGATTGTCTCTCACTTTCAAAAGCGATTCTGTACGATGTTTTAGACACACTTCGCAAAGCTCTTTTCACTGGGTATGAACTACTAGAAATATCAATAATACTGTACAATGTATCAATTTTCACTCCGACAGCACAGTTCATTTAAAAACAAATATACAAGGTTCTTTATACCAGGGAAACTTTTCAAACAATGAGACAACAGTCAATTATAAGAACAAACAAATCTCACAAATTCAATAGGATAAGATAAAAACAGAAAAAGCGCAGGACACAAACAGGAGCTTTAACAGTAATTTAAGTACATTTTGACAAGAGGATTTACAATCTTGTTGTTCTTGCTGCAAGCGCTAGGATTCAACACAAATCATACATGCTCTGTTTGTCAGAGAAGCACTGCTGTCAGGAGATTATACAGACTCACATAATTCTTTTGTATCAAAGATCATCAATGATGAAGCTTTTTATTTTTGCAGCTGGTTCCTTCAGTTCGTGCTGGCCTGGTTGGCTGAGAATGAGGAGGTGTCGATGGAGTTCATGCACGGAGCACTGGAGAGAGACAAGAGAGAAGGGGTGAGTCAAAGAGATGAGTACATGGGGAGCTTGGTGGTCACAAAACAAAAATGAATCAATACTAAAAACATAAAGGAAAAATGTGTATTTTAAATAAAGCTTTTTTTTACAGCAGAGAATGTGGTTGAACAAATTGTTTTGTGTCCAAACAGAGTGTTGAATCATTATGATGCAGCTCTTTTTATTTTCTGTAGCAGCATTTGCTGTTCAGCGTCTTGCTGTTGCTGGGCAACCCATCACATCTGATAGCTCCACATGTTTTAAGGAGATGTAATATAGCAAAGTGCATAAAACTGCGAACAGTTGCTAAGGAATCAAGTGAATGTTAATAAAAGTCAGAAAGATGCTAAGTTCCCATAACTTGCTTCATACTCTTGTATGCTGGGGTTTTGTTATTTTACACTCTTATGTTGATATTGTTAACACTTCCAATAACAAGTAGATTTGATATTAAAACAAAAAAAAGTCATCATAGTGTCACTCTGTTGTTGAAATTTTGCAGCGTTCACACATCAGTTCTTGCCTCCTAAAATCCACCCACACCCCTTCATGGAAATGATATCCCTCTATGAGGGTCATGTTTGAAAGAGCTACATTCTCCCATAAATATAAATATTAAGCATTTCATTCTAAGTTGCAATTTATAGGACAGGGAAATTGCCATACCAGTTACGAAAATTTAATTTAGGAAAACAGGAACAATTTGCAGGCCTCTCATGTAATTGAGATGAGACATTATGTTTTTGATCTGAGCTATTATGACCGCTTCACAAACTCTGAAGAACTCAGGTCAATTTGCTCCCAAGCAGGAAGAAATTGGAGAGGGGACATTAGTCGTAATGGAAGGGGACTCACTCCCTCCTAATGACAGGAAAACAACAATCACATAAAAGAAAATACACCGCCTGCTGTTGGATTCAACTTCTCTGTTACGTGTCCCACTTGTGATGAATAAATGTTTTATTTTCACAACAAACCCCACTTGGTTTCCAGTGGAACCCAATACAGTATCAAATACAAGAGACATCGGGTCCATTAGTTGCACAATAAAACCATATTCTTCTGTTGATGTTGTTGTTGAAAAGGTGCCAATGTACACCAGCTGTAGAAAACAAATTATGCAGTAAAAAGAAGAATAGCTGTCTGACACCTAAAAGAGAATGACAGACAGCTTCAACGTGACCTTTTGTTCACAGACTCTTTGAAGGAAACTCTCATTGATTTAGTTTTAGCAGATTGTGCTTTTGTCCAACCGGTCACAGATGAACAGGATGATAAAAGAGTGTTATCTATCAACCTCCTGCTGTTTCAGAAGCTGCACTTTCTGTTGTTAATCTGGAAGGTTATCATGAGAAGAGTTAAGTCTGCAGACGTGTTGGGCGCTCTGACTGGTTACTGAACAAAGACTTTTCAACGTACAGTATATTGAAGCACACTAAATTTCTCTAATGGTCAGCTTGTTTTTACTATAGACATTAAAGCTACTCTGGTTGTCCATTACTAAGAGTGCTTTCAGATAAGCATTGCCTTACAAGGCAGACAGAGTGGATGAAATGGCATAAGACTCATATTAAATCGGGGCGCTGATGGCCTATAGTGGTTTGGTCGCATTCCACTGTATGGAGGCTATTGACCTCCAAAGGCGGGTGTCCTATCGAACTAAACGCAAAAGTCCAGATATAGATCTTAAAAAAAGCAGATTCATATTCAGGCTCTGGACTCTGACTAAATCATTCTCAATAAGGAAGCACCAAGCTCAGGATTGGGAATAGTGACAGCCTCAGAGTTATGGACGCTAGGGCGGAGGTGGAGCTTTTTAAGAATGAATACAAATAATGAAAGTAGCAGCAGCAGTGGCAGCAAAGCACTCAGGATTAAACACTTTTCAAAACATTGAAAGGGTTGGTTGGTTGGTTGGTTAATCGTGCCGTGAAGGAAAAATGCTGCATATGTGTAATGACAGACTTGTGTTTGCTGCTTTCACTTTCCAACAATTTCAGCTTCATTTGTGGATTTTCTATCAGAGAATGCTTAATAAAATCTTCTACTACTTAACCTCATCCCTCTCTTATGAAGCATGACGGCACATCTCTTTTAAATTAGTGGAGTCCATTAGAGACAGAATTTATTGAGGAAGTGCTTATCGGCCCCGTCTGCCTCTTAAAGGACCTTTTATGCATCATGCTGCAGGTTCCTATGAGTAAAAGAGACAGACATGATACATCAGGTCTCCCACACACTGGGGAAATATGTGACAGGCTTCTCTTAAATACCACAAACTACCAAACCACCCCTCAGGGCAGCATTTACATTTACATCTGAGCAATTCAGTTGATAAATGTATCTCTAAGACCGTATGATTAGTGCTGACATTCAATAAACCCTCAGCTCCCATTCCAGGACCAACATTTCCAGTGAATTATAATGATCATACTGGTCAGAGCACCCACTAATCTGTGGTGTAATTACACAGGAAGACAGCATCAGTAGAAAGGAAAGGAAATAAGAATGGTTTGAATTTTTATTTGATTTCTGGAAAATAAAGATGGTGGGGACAAAAAAGGCAGCAAGGAGCAATGATACTTTCAAAATGATAAAAGTAATAATTGAGTTGATGATTTGATTAAAAAAAACTGCACTAGTGGTCTTAATTTTTGCATTTTATCTTCTTGTCTTTCTGTCCGCAGTTCCAGCAGACGTCTGAGCACGCTCTGTTCTCCAGCTCTGTGGTCGACATCTTCACTCAACTCAACCAGAGCTTTGAGATCATCAAGAAGCTGGACTGTCCAGACCCCGCTGTGGTGGCTCATTATAATCGACGGTTTGCCAAGGTGAGAGATGAAAAACAAGTACTAAGTTGAACTAATTTCCTGGTGCTTGTACAACTGATCAAGCACATTTAGTTCACGTTTCTGGTATCTGTGTCTTAAAAGCAAAGAAGCTACAAATATTTCCAATATAATTAGTCATTTATAACCGCTTGCTCTCTGGAGCTGATGATCTAGTAGCTAACAGTTGAGACATTTTGCTTTCTTCTCACTTTTGTTTGAGAGGGTTACACAGATGTGACAGAAATCAGGGAGGATGCAGGAATTGGGCAGTAACAGGTTGCTGTCCCCTGAAAAGCTAGTTTCCAGACTAGGAAAGTCGATATCAAGCCTAGCAAGTAGCTGATATGAGGGTGCTGGACTCTGTAGGTAACCAGCAATGAAAGCGAATGGCTAGCAATGAAAGTGGTTGCTTGCATGGGCTGTTAGGTTGGACCACAGACTGTCTCAGTAATGAATGTAGCCCCCTTGACATCAACCATCGGTTTTTGGACGATCTAAATAATTCCTCAATTGAGCATTTCATTGTGTTTGTCTTTATTCTTTTTGGAGCGAGAAGTGACTATACATGATATAAAGGGATGAGGGGGTGGCCGACAGGAAGTTTTAAAAGCTTAACAGTCAACACTCGTGGCTAAGTCATTAGCAGGGGAATGAGCTAGTATACCCTTGTGCTCCCACAAAATTCAATTATATTTGTAGGGGCTGTCGACTGTAAGAATATCTAAGAATATCAAATTACCTCCCCATATATCTGAGAAAGCCGTCACCGATCCAGACTCAGGCTCTGCACTGAATGACAAATAAATACATTTATGTTAAACACTGAACACTAACAAAACAGGTAGAATATCAATAGAACATTATGGTACTATAACTTCACTCACCAAACAGCATGAGCCCAGTTTGTGCCAAAGGCAATTTAATCATTCCAATTTTTGAATGAAATACTCCCACCAACAACACAAACACAGCCAAGAAAGTCTGAGTGAACAGGCTGTGTTGATGTCTTACACCAGAAAAGCACTATACAAGCTCAAGTCCATGTACCATTTATCGATGCCCCATATTTTAATGATAAAATAGAATTAAAATGGGTGAGTTAAATTGAACCAAATTAAGAGAAACATGCTTTAGAGACATACAACTATTTTCTTACCAAGCTTTTAACATGATTATAAGGCTACTGCTATAGAAATATGCATGTTAACATTGAGCACCAGAGGATGTTGCATGGGTTGGACACATTAGTTACCGTCTTGGTTGAATGAGAATGCTTGAATCTCAGTTACTGTATTAGTGCTGGCTTACCATGTAAGAGATCCACGGCTCAAGCAAACACATAACCTCCATCAACATCTTCGGTCTTAAATTTAGATTTTTTCAATGCACCATAATAAAATCACACAAGAAAGTGTAACTCTTAGTATTTATAGGTCAGGTCACCAACTTTACAAAAGATAGGCCTGTATATTCGCCCCAGCTTCTTGTGGTCGGCCTTTCCACAATAGCCAAGAAGACAGCTTTGGTATTATTTGGCCATTTCGCCTTTTATAATGTTTTCTGTAATCACTGCCTTTACCTCCAAGCAGCGCTCAAGGTGACATTTATTTTAAGAGCTT
The DNA here is from genome assembly GCF_963930695.1 of Labrus bergylta. Lineage (NCBI taxonomy): Eukaryota > Metazoa > Chordata > Actinopteri > Labriformes > Labridae > Labrus > Labrus bergylta. The sequence continues at coordinate 17,241,324 of NC_089196.1, forward strand.
TTATAAGACTGCTTTTATACAACAGTTATATAAGCAAGAAATAGAATTAAAAAGAAAAAAACAGCAACAGATTATTTTTAACTACCAACTCAACTATCCACAATTGAACTGACACTGGAATGTTGCTAAGCAACCGAAACATTCCTTTCTAATGCACTTTCGCTACTCGAAACTTTCTTTTTACAGTCTATGCTCGAAACCAGTGAAACTAGAGTCTGTGTGATTTTGAGATTTTAGAATGATTAATGAAAAACACTGTCAGCTGTAAATGTGAATTTAAAGTATTCAGAACTTCTGGCTGAGGCAGACTGATAGTCTTACATAGCCAGTGATGTTGTTGTCCTATATTGTCACTCGTGAAATGCCTCTTTTCCAATCAGAATACTAACTGTTAATATTTATTATCTATGATAACCAAACTACAGGACATATATATGGCTCTGTAATAAGAGGGGATGAATTGTTTTTCATTACTGAGGCAGTAAAGAATTAGATCAATATTCCTCTCTGGTGAAGTTTTAAGTCAGTCCTTGTCTCAGGAGTTTTTCGTACTCAACTCTTTTGTATTTGATTCTTGAATCTTCAAAATATAGACAAACAAGTTTCAAGTATTTTTCTGCAAAATGAATGCAGTGTTTTGTTCTGATATCGAACCTTTGATGTATTTTTTTAACTTCATTTTGAATTTAATGCAGCTGATTTTAGGCAAAGCCATTCAATCTAACAAACCTTTTTATGCAGGAGAAATGTGAGTGTGTGTTTGTGAATGTGTGTGTGTGTGTGTGTGTGTGTGTGTGTGTGTGTGTGTGTGTGTGTGTGTGTGTGTGTGTGTGTGTGTGTGTGTGTGTGTGTGTTTGTGTGATATGATGGCTCAATCGATATGGGACTCACTCATTAAATAAAGAACGGCTAATGTAAGCCATCACTCCTAGCCGTCCACCTCTCTGTCCCCAACCTCTGATCCCTTTTATTTGCTGCCGATCAGCTCCTGTCCGTCTCTCTGTCAACCTTTTCATCTCTGGCCTGTCTAAACTGCAGCCTGTTTTTTTGTTTTTATCCATACTTTCCAGTCTGGTTCCCCCATCAGCTCTCCAACCTTTTATTCTGTTTCTTAAGATATTTAAAATGTTTTACCTTCTTTATTTCTATTTCTCCATATTTTTGTCCATAGTTTCTCCCTGTAATTGCCGTTGCACCCTCTTATTCCTTATGTTTTCCCTCTCGTATAGCCCGTTCTCTCTTATAGTCCATTGCAGAAAAGTAATATTGGACAAAGAAAAAAAATGAAGACTGGGTCAAACAACAAGAGGAAACTATACTGCGGTATCCAGGCAGTGATCAGGCCACATATTTAATGCATGAGTCCAATCTGCCATCTGTCTGACTCAGCAGAAAGTAGGGAAATCTCTCAGACACTGTGACATAACAGGCAGAGTTTTTGTCAATCCCTGTCCACAAGTTACCATCAAGACCGAATAATTAACCCGCTGATTTATTTTAAAGTACCCTGTGGAGTATTTATGGTATACAAACCTGACATCGTTTCAAACCCAGAGGCATTTTTTAGGCAGAACAAAGACTTATTTGTACTTAATTTCCGGCCACATTAGACATTTGACGTTCCTCTCTCACGTCACCTGATAATGCAGGTGAATTATAGTTAACATCTGTGCTGATTAACAGACTCTTCTCAAAATACGAACAAGTGACCAAACTCCTTTCACTCTGCAGAGCCCCTTTTGCACCTTTAAGAAAAAAGCTAAAGAGCCAGCTCTGTCATGAACACCTATGCACTTAATGATATTGATGATGACAGTGATGAATTTGATGATGATGATGATGAGGGTTTTGTTCGATAAGGACGATATTCAGGATGGTTTTGATGCTGATTAAGAACTCTCAAGAACAGCCGTCAGTGTTGTGCTTTGTCTCTGTGCAATGCCTGTCAGCACCCTGTGTGTCTGATCAGATTTAAAGCTGTTTGGTTGCATTTACTGACATTGATTCCTCCTCTCTAGATCATTGCCGCCGCCGGCCAGGGGCCGCAGCAGCCAAGACACAAGATTGGCCTGTCGGCAGCAGCCATGTTGCCGCTATATTTATATTTTTTATTATCAGCTTTCTCCATAGAGCCTGTTAGCATAGCTTCCAAGCAATATGGCGGACGTTAAGTTTCAATTCTGGGAGTGAACTCCCACCCACTGATCTGTGATTGGTCTGTAGCTTCAGTGGTTGAAAATATGAGGAACTAGCGTTGTAGTTTCACCCCGCTAACCGCAACAGCTTCCAGTGACGCAAAAATTACGATTTCTGCGTCATCGGAAGCTCCTTTTCAGACTTAGAAATACAAAGATTTCCCATCTGAGGGGAAAATGAGGGCGGGATGAACGACCATTCAAAAACACTACCAGGTTTCTAATGTTACAAAGCTTAATGCAAATTGGTGAAGTATCCCTTATCAACACCCCTACTTGTGTCACATTTGTGCATGCATTTCAACTTCAACATTATGGGTACATTTTTCTTACAGCTGTGTTAAAACGTGAATCGTAACAAGGACAAGGGAAAAAATCTGTAAGACCAATAAATGCCTGAATACATCAGGTGACAACACAACTCAAAGAGTCTGTAAAACAGTCATATAAAGACCATCAACAGTTATCCCGAGTAAATGGGAACCTATTCATCAACAGGATTTTCATGAGACTATAACAGTTCTATGGCTTGAGTGAAAAAACATGTGCCTGTTATACCTGACCTTTGGTAGACTATATCACCGTAGGGGGTATAGTCTAGTATAGGGGAGGGTAGAAGCTGGAATTCTGCATAGAACAGATAAAGAGGACAAATGTCTCAATGTAAAAAGCCTTACAGAAGATGTGAGGAAGATCAGGCAGTTTAACAAATTTAATCTTCCTCCTTCTTTATTGAATTAAAAAGCCCCCCCCTTTCTAATTTTGGCCACTGACTCTTTTCTTTGTCCTCTTCTATCTTAACTTTATTTCCTTCATTTTGAATGTTAAAATAAAAAAAGGTATAGCATGGTAGATAATATGTAATGCAAAAACATGTAATAAATAAATTTTAAATATGTTTACTTCCCCTACTTCTCTGTTACTGTTCTGTCACACATGCCAGGTCCCTTAATGCTCATGACCAGCTGATATTGGCCTTATTCAATGTGATAATGTGAAAAAAATCAATGTAGTAATAGATCAGAAACAGGCCCCTAATCTTGCAGTGTGAATATGGCCGAGGGCATGTAGCCAAGTCAAAAACACAAGGACTTTGCTTGCACTTGGGTGCTGTTAAAACTTACTTGAGACTATAGCTCCCAAAAAAAGATTTGACTTGCTCACTCCAAAAGGACTTGGGAATGACTTGACACTCTCTCTGGCAGACTATAAGGAGCTGACTTAGACTGAGTTCAAATAGATGTGTCCTTTAACTTCTCAAGAAGTTGTGTAAACATGTCCTTCTTGTGTGTTCTTGTGTTTCCTCAGACGATCACCAAAGTGCTGCTGCAGTACTGTGCCCTGCTGGCCAAGAGCTTCCCCTCCTACTGCGAGAAGGAGAAGATAGTGAGTACTGCTGTGTCTCCTCTCTAAAACTAAACCACAACACTCAGATTCTGAGTCAGAGTCTGAACTTTTAAAAGCTAGAGCTCCCTCTGTGAAGCAGATTAATATTTCAGCTGCTGCTACCCACTTATATAACTCTTCAACTTGTTTTCTCTTTGTTTGATTCCCCCCTCCTTTCTTTACATTTTATCCATTGTCTTTATTGTCATTTCCTATTTTTTTATCTGCTTTATTTGACTTTTATCTGCTTGACTTATACTGAACTTTCCCACTTCCTCTCTTTCTCCTCCAGCCCTGTGTGCTGATGAACAACATCCAGCAGATGAGGGTCCTGTTGGAGAAGATGTTTGAGTCGATGGGAGCAAAAATGGTAAGGGTAAAAGAGGGGGGGAAATCACACCTGTACAAACTTGCAAACCCTGGTCCTGCAGCGTTAGTATTTCATCATCTGCTGAGGAGACCTGAGACTTTTTCATTGTAACCTGCAGAGTGCTCTTATGATTATAATGAGAACTTGGCTGTTTCCGAATTGCCAAGTACCTACTCAATCTGTCAGTAGGCAGTAGGCAGTACTTACTATCCGTGCTGTATACTGTTAAGTACCTACTATTCAGTAGGCGCGCACAGTAGGCGCACAGTGTTCCTACTTCGTCTGATTCATTCAGTCAGGAAGTGGTTTGTACAAAAATATAGCTGCAATTAGCTTTTTAGGGGGGGATTCAATATCACTTCTCTGATTAAATTGTCAGAGAAAACAAACAGTAGCGTTCCAAAAGAAGCTCTTTTGACACTTTTACACATTTAGTGTGCAAACTTGTTGTGTAAGGGCAAAGGTCGTTGCCGAGTGAACTGTCTCATTAGTGATGGTGGGGAAACAGTGGTTACACAATGTACTGTTTTTACACCAAAGACAAGAAAACTGATCAGGGACACATTTGATCCTTTTTTTTTTTTTTTTTGAGAATGTCTTGTCCTTGCTTGGTAGAAAAGACTTTCACAACAAGTGCTGCAGGAATGCAGGCAAGACAAATAACATGTCCAATTGAGGAAAATACACTAATGGCTCTTTGGGACACTGTAGTGTTTCAGCATTGCTATTGTCATTGTGGATGTATTTTTTTAAATCAGTATCAGGCACCATCAACATTGTAGTTTGAATAGCAGTATGTTGTGAAATTAGAAAATTACAATTAGGTCAAAATATTCTTAAAGGTGGGTGTTGTCAATATTGCAGAATATTCAAAAGTCAGTGTCTGTGTTGGTCAGCCTTGGCATTTTGAACATGTCTCTTTCCAGGTTATTTTGTAAACAAGATATTCCAAAAACCAATTGAGGGAATATCTTTCATGTACCGTATGTACAAATGCCCACCTGGACAGAAGGATAAACTGATAAGATTTTCGAAGGTCAAGATCACCATGTCTCGAAAATGTTTCCTTTGGTCAAGAACTCAGGCATTAATTATGACAGGATTTCATACCAGTGTCTGGAAGAATAAAATGATGAATTGATTTCACTTTACATGGTCAGTTACTCTATAATGTCCTGGACGAATATTTCTCTGACTATTAGTCTCATCCCATTATCTTGAACATCTCATCAACACTTTGAGGGAACTTATAAGATCTGTTTCTTATTAATCCGTCCAAATGAGTGAAACAATCTCATATTGATTACTGCAAAATCCTCCCTCTCTCTCTGACTCTATTGTACCTTCTTTTGTGACAGCAGTCCAAATTCATATCCCATGATCAACAGAGACACAGAGAGAGAGAGAGAGAGAGAGAGAGAGAGATAATTTCTCTGGTGTTATGTCCCTGTTGTAATGGTTTGTATGGTTGTAGATGGACATCTCCTGTGTAACATGGGTCTATTTTCTTTGTAAAGATATTATATTCTTCAACGTATTTTCACTGAAGATAAAAGATGAAGATATACGTTATAAAGATATATGTCCCTGTTTCCTCATCCTGGCCACAGTAACACTGTTGTTCTATGAGATACATTGATGGATGTAAACTACAAGGCCCTAATTTTAGTTAAGATTTGTTATTTAGGTTATGGTTATGGAAGTTCAGACAATTTCTTGAACTGGTGCTTGAATAGCTCCAGCATTATAAACAAACTAAGATTCCTGCACAAACAATTTCCTGTCCAACCATATATCTGTATGTTACAGCGCATTAACAAGCCGATATGTCCTGGCTCATCACCCTTCAGGTGGATTTTATTACTAACTAAACAAAACCATTCTGTATGTATTTCAGTTCATCTGTTTCTGTCAAGAGAAGCAGCAGAGTTGAACCGGATATGCATTAAAAAAAGTTTTTTGTGCAATTGTTCTGAACCACCAGTATTTTTGTCCAGTACATTTCTTTAGTTATGAGAAGCCTTCCCTCTTTTTTTTGTTTCTCATGCAACATTTGCTTGACTGTTGAGTAACTTTGCTGGGACCTTTGCAATTCATATTTGATAAAGTTTGGTTGTAGCCTGTCTATTTGAGTCTATTTGAGTCCTCTTTTCCACATGAAAAAGTAAAAGATGAAGGATTTGTTCAAAAACAGCTTCCTTTGCATGAAGGCTGTAAGAAATTGAGTTTTTGTGTCTTTTTCTACACAGCTCACTATTGAGGAGGAGATGGTATGTCTAGGCTTTTTATTCTTTTTGACCACTTCCCTTTCCACTTTTATTCCTGAAAAGAAAAACATCCAAATACAGAAGCAAATCCCCAGCTTTAACCTCTTTCAAACTGTCAAATTCTCCTTTTACCCAGTATTGTGTTTTTTAGTCTAGATTCATCCCAATTTATACAGATACACTGGACTCCCCCCCCTTCTCCTTCTTCCTTCCTTTCTCTGTGCCCCTTGATATATTTTTTGTAAAAACACTGTGCTTTCCACAATGCTTTTTCTGTAAGATGGAGAACGAGGAGGAACCTGAGGAGTGTGATGAGGAGGTGGGTCCACCTGAGTTTGGATCTCATTACTTTTTAGTGGTTTTAAAATCATTTAGTGACACCTAGGTGTACCTAACTTTTGATTGTCTTCTAATCAGGCCCTGGACTGTTTGTGAATAAAATGGATGTACCCCCCCTTGAGCTTAGTTATTGGTTTGTTGACTACTGTTTGAAAGCCTCAATTTTGGCACTTTTGCTGTTGCCATTTTGTTTTGTTTTCTACATAAAAAAGTACATTTTTGGATGAGAGGTTACATCAAGAAAGGGGTGTGGGGCTAACAACAATAACAGCAAAAGTGCTGCACATAAATGAGGCAAAGTAGAAAACACACTTCGACAGAAAGCAACTGTTAAACAAAAATGCTGGAAATCCAACAATTTGCAGGTTGGTTGCCATCGTCGGCCACAGTACCAGACACTGTGCAAAATATTTTTCAGGTCACTATGGTACAAACTTGTCCATCACAGGGGTTAGTCATCTATTAAATGCGGTATTGAAGAACTTCACACAACCAGATACGACCATGAATTTGCTGGGACTCATCAAACTCATGTAATAAAGTGAAAAGTTTGAAGTTTCGCAGATTCATTAGCAGTTAAATTATTTTTATGATTGGCTCCTTTTTAGTTGCTTTAAGGGTACGGTAGTGGATGCTAGTATAATTTGAGGATAGTATTGCAACATAAAGTACCGTAGCAACAACACATCATCATTCATTAAATCATTTTGTCTGCTTCTTCTTTATGATTACATTTTCTTTGTCCTACATGTTCTATAAGTTTGTGTATGTTTGTTTTTATTTCCATTCCATCTCCACCAGGCGATGAGTAAAAATGGAGAGGAAGATGACATGGTGGGTAGACTGCATTAAAAAAAACCTCTTATTCACCTTTGTTGTAAAAGAAACTTTGTTTGTGTTGAGTTATTGGGGAAATGTAATTTTGGTTGTCAGTCATGGCAGCCAAAATGAAAGGAATCCAAGGAAAGTGACGGATTCAGGTTGATTGAGGGTGAATTTTCAATCCAGATAATCTCCTTAAATGTTATTTTTTCTTTATGTCTTGTTTTTAAAGTCTAATTTCATCTTCGTTTCTTATTTGTCCATTTCAACTGCAGTCCGTCTGCTCAGACTCAGAAGGATCTGAGGTAAGATGAAATTAAGTAGAAACATCCAATCAAAGCAGAAATCCTCTATAGAAACAGTAATGTTTTTCTCTGAGACATTTTTCTATCACCGACTTAAATGTGTTTCTTTGTTAGAAGTTGTATGATTCTTACTGGAACCTTGGCATTCACAGTATTTTTTGAGTATTTGCAGTTTAAAGAAAGCGTTTATTTAGTGCGAGCAGAAAATCAGAACTAACACATTATGGATGACAATCTTGTATTTGGCCAAGGTGTAATGTTCAAGGTGTAGTATTAGGTTAAAAAAAGTACTTTAACATCCCTATACCCTTTACACCACATGGGATTAGTTTTAAGTTTCGGTATTGTGGGTTTTTTGTGCTTAAGGAGAGCGCAGCATATGAATCCCTTCATCCTGATGCCTTAATCCTAAATCCTCATGCTAGCACAGCTCTTTGTACATTTACAGCTGGGCACTAACACACTTCTTTCTCGAGTGAGTGCTTAATAGACTAGACAGTGGGCTGCTGATAATTGAGTTTAATGGTGTTTAAAAATGCTGTGTTGAGCCTCCACTTAATGGCTTCTTGTAATGTCTGAGTGTGTCAGCTGACTGTGGGGGGTCTGTGTAGGAGAGAAGGAGGGGGGACTATGTGCTGGTTAATGACTGAAGTTACTCTTTTCTTAACAGATGTTGAATTTGATGTTAAAGTGGAGAAAATACTCAAGCTGATATGGGCCAGCTATGTGTGCTTCTCTATTGTTATCTTTCTTTCAAGAGAGGTTGTTTTTGGTCCATGTCGTATGTGTTTATCTAATGTGTATATTCAGTTAGAAAAATGCTCAGAAAACTGGAGTGTGGAAACAATGCTATACGCTTTTCTAGAAAAATATCTTGTTTTTCTATACGGAAGTGAAATCATCTGCAGTTTCAATCTTTAATTGGACCTGACGATAAATCATTTTCAACAGGTCATGTTCCTTAGTTAATCTATGGTGCTAGTTAGAGGTCTTCTTGATAATAATAATACAATAATAATCACAGGAGGGTTTATTCATCAGGGAGTTCAGTGTATAGGGGAACCCAGATTGTTGATGACAGTGAGATGAACAATGGATTCACATTGTTGATGTGTTTTTGGACTTTTGAGGTTGGTCTAAAAGGTTACTTCGTAGTTTTTAATTTTTGTTCTGTCCTCAGATTTTGAATGAGGGCAAACAACACAAATAAGCAAAAAGACATGATTTCTAACGCTGTCCTGCTTTTACTTTACTTTCTGCCCTTTCCTTACTCATCCTGTCTGCTTCCAGGTTGACAACAAAGAGAAGGAGAATAAGGTTGGTTGGTCAGGCCCAGTTATAGTCTGTGAATAAGTTTTAAATCTGGTCTTTGTAAAAACCAGGTCTCTGTGTTGTGCTGTATTTGTTAACTAGACCCACCTTCGTATGTGTATTTTCTTTTTCTATTATGATGACAAAGACTCTAATTAGAATATTAAACTGTAGGCCTCATCTATTCACCCTGTATTGGGTGAAAGGGTAGACACTCTTTACTTTTACTTAGATATAGCCTAAGCTGAACAAGCGACTATACTTGATTTAACCCAAAATGTTGGTCAGAAAAAACCCTAAAGTCCTGTACACACATTAAACCAACCAGTCTGTGACACCAAAATCAGAGTAGATATTTCTGTTTGTGTGATGATCTCTTCCTTGTGTTTTAGGGAGACACTATAGTAAACTTGCCGATATCTCAATCAGTATTTTCCAGCTATTTTGGGCCACATTTAGAAAATATACATATTTTATATTCACCTATTCCCAGAGAGCATCATGTCTCTCCTGTCATGGAATAAACACTATCAAATCAAAATACTTAGTCTCAGTCAGTGGGTGAAATAAGAAAAACACTTCAACCAATTTACATGTAAAAGAAGTAATAGTTACATGTTTGTGTAATTTCAAGCATCCCGCTTTACGGTTTATCAGATCGTGTAGTGAGTAGCATTGGATAGTGTGAACATAATTTAAGTGCTGTCATAACTGCAGAAATATTTATAATAGATGTGAAAAGATAAGAAAAGCTCAAATACAACTTTAATAACCCCAAAGGAAACTCTAATATTAATGCTCCAAAATAACAAATACATAACAGAGCATCCATCATTACTGAATTTAAAATACAAAGTGCATTTTGGTTATATGCAAAGAAACAGTGCAAATAAAACAACAATATAAGCACATGTACTTTTAAAAGAAATAAGCATGCTAAGCACAAAGGTTTGTCATGGCTATTACACTGACATAGAATCGCATAGTACATTTTATGAATATAAAAATTAAACTGATGATAACCTAGTTGTACATTTTAATGAAGTAGTATTGCAAAGTAATTTATACAGCATGTGACAGTGAAATTGAACAAAATGTTGGTTAGCATATTATATCAGTTATTTTATGAATGATAAGGAACATACTATTGCCCAACATTCAACAGTTATTAAGCAAATTATATGAAAGATAATGAGCAATATTACTGTCTAATAGCAGGTGATTTCATGTTGGTCATAAAATTCAATATTACTCTGGATATTGTTTGTACATCTTCAATACAGACGCAGCCTGAATCAGAGATTTTGCTTAGAATAATACATGAGATGATGAGGTGGCACTGATAAGGAGAAAAGTAGGTTAAAAGCCCCATTATTGGGTTCCGTCAGTGTTGTCTCTATCCCAGTCTTTCATTGAGGGAAGTCAAGTGTTGGTTGCTTAATGAAAATGCAAATGAACATCTTGCTAATTTTGCCTTAAATACTTGTTTCCACCAAACATCTCTTTCTCCAGCTAGTAGCTGTAAAAAGAAACTTTTGAGAAGTGGTGTGCTTTGGAGCTTCTGTTATTACTCTGAGAAGATTGAAAATCTGGTTGAAGTGGGAAACAAACCCTTGAGATATTTTTATCGTTCAGTACTAAAAGGAAAAAGCTAGCCTCTCGTCGCTCTTAGAACAGCAGGTCTGCTTCGTCTCATCTCCAAACAAAGAAGGGCAAAAACAGTGGAAATGATCCATAATTATATGTAATATTCTTTACTTGGCATAATTTTGCTCCCAAAATCTGGAGAAAATGGAGCTTTGTTTGTTATATCACCGTTCCAGTGGTAAATTTGAGATGTTTTAGTTTGTATGATTGTGGATATGAGTACAGTCGTTGACCATGTGTCCTCCTTGTAGGATGAGTCCTCAGACTATGATGACAGTGATCAGGAGCGGGAGAAGGTTTGCTTATTTTTCGATGATTCACACATTTCATAAATCACATCCCCTCTTCTGCTGCCTGTCATCTCACAGCTGACTGACAAACTCTCATGTGGTCCACTAGATCCTCTGTGGTTTTCTCCTGTGTCAGCATCAAATATTCTCTGTGTTTGTGCAATTGTATGTATGAAATCATTTTTTCCATATGTTTTCCATCATCGTAAATGCAGTACTATTACCTTACTTACTTCACAACTTTCCTGTCTTTATTTACATTTTATTTTGTTTCTTTCTTTGTCCAATAGCTTGATAAGGAAAAGGTGAGCGATCAGCAAAGGGCCGACATGTAACCCTTGGTTACTCAGTATTGTTATTTTGTGTTGATTTTCTTTTACTTTGTTAACAATTATTTCATTTGTCTTTTTCCTTTTTTTGTGTCCATGTCTTTTTAGTCACAGTCCAAGATGGAGAAGGTGTGTTTCAACTAGTGCTGCGTGTGTTCTTTTCTGTGTGCTTGTATGCAGTTTTTAAACCAGTTTTTTTTTGTGCAAATTGATTTGAGCCTGAGGTAAAACTCGCTGACTCTATTTCCAGCTTATGGGATATCATAATAAATGTAAGACGTTTTATACACTGCATGGATTATAGAATAATGTGAAAATAACAGCGGCGCTTGAAGGGAGGTCTGCACAATTAGTTTCTGTCAAGGGCCAGACCAATCATCTTGGTGACATGGGCCCTCCCCTTAACCTACCCTGGCACTAACTCTGCCTCAGTGCTGTAAGATGCCTGACTCAAGAGAACCACGGTTCAGGGGCGTGTCCAGGTGCAATGCCTAAATCCAAATCCGTGTTTGGCTTTTTGCCTAATCAGAGTTAAGACTTGAATACAACTCAACTCCATAGTTTTAACAGGTTAATGGTAGTACTTTCAGTTGTAAATAAATACTTTACACTTTCTATATAAATTCACAAGGAAAAATGTGTGCACAATGTCATACTTGCAGTGGACTTAATTGGCAATAAATGTATTTTTGCAAGAAGGACAGTTTTTTTTAATAACTTTAAATGTTGACTTTGCACATACAACTTCTTTTTTGAGTCTCTAAAGAATCAAGCTAATCAGGTTACCCCAATTTAAAAACGTCTGGACACGCTAACATTGATAATAACTTTGTTTGTTAAGCACCTTAAAAAGCAGATATTTACAAAGGGCTTTAACAGACAAAGCAAAGGCATGAACTCAAGACAACAACAGAACAGACTTCCACAGTCAGGCCAAACAGAGAATAAGAATAGTAAAACAAATATATTATTAACATAGTGAGATAAGTGAGATACCGAGTGAGGTTTGAAAGAGAACTAGGAGAACTAAATATTAAAGTAAAAATTAAATGTAGGTCTCACACGTCCAACAAGATGTGGTGCAGAATATTAAAAATTGAATAGAGGCCTTTTTTAGGCTGTAGATTGATTTCTGAAAGATTGAAATTACTGTAAGTGACTCAGAGGAGGCAGGAGCATTGTGTGCTCCCTCTTCAGGATAACAGTTACAATGACCTCATTGTGAGAAGCTCTGACTGTTTAAAGTAGGGCAATGGAGGAAAAATAATCAGAATTCAGTCCTCCCAGACAAACAAAACTTTCATTATTAAAAAGTTTTCTGAAAAGTTTCCATCTTTCACAGAACAATCCAGATTCCAAGAAAGTTGTGACTTTGTCTCAAACATAAATAAAACAGAATGTGATGTTTTGCTAGTTCTTTCTCGTCATGTATTCCAGTAAAAAGAGCACAAATGCAATACATTTAAACTCAAATTCAAACTGATTGACTGTTATTCTGAAAATGATTCCTGCAAACGTTGACTTAACACCTTTGTGTATTTGGGGTTGTAGAAGTACCATAGTTGCACCTTTTTCTTTTTGCCAAATATGTGCTGCAGTCTGATTCAATCATTTGCAAATGAAAGAAAAAGAGAGCATCTTTTCATATTATATTTTTTTGTATTACAAAACATTGAAGCAGGGAAAGTTCAAGTCAAATGATTGGATGCTCGAAAGTTAGACCGCAGAGTCTAAAGAGCTCTTGACATTTAAGTGTGTTAAATCCCAGAGCGCTTGGCTGCCAGCGAGGCTGATGATAATGTTCCTACATCATGTTGTTAAATAAGGTTTGTGCAAATTATCCAGACCCAATCTAAAGGTTTAAATTATGTGTGTAATGCAGAGACAGCCTTGTGCTCTTAAAATGTCAGGGATTATTTTTAGTCAAATCTTTATCACCCCTCAGATAAGAGACGCTAGCCTCCTGGCTGGATGTAAAAAACCTGCGAATCAGCAAAAAGACCTAATGAGGGTCTCACCTGAGAGTAACATTTAGCTTTATTACTGTGAGTCACTGTTTGCAGGGACGCAGGGCTAACACAAGGGTGGACCTAAGGAAAGTTTAAGAAAGAGAGCAGCTTGGAGTGTGCTAGTGTGTAAATGTAGCTATGTGCACAGGTGTTTTAAAGTGTAGCTCACCAACAGATGTGTGTCATTGCAGGCTGAGAAGAAAGATAAAGAGAAGCAGGTTGGTTTTTTTGTGATCCCTTTGACACTTTACATCCTCTTATTCCTCCGTGCAACTTTTTAAATCTCTGCAAGTTTCCTTAGATTTGCTCGCGTCTCTTGTGATATTCCCAAAACCTTTGTTTGTTTTCCTCATAATCAAAGCCCAGTCTTCTTTACCCCAATGTCTTACATGGAATGTATAAAAGAAGTGGATACAGCCATCTGTGAAGGCCTTCTTGAGCCTCTGTTTCACATTTTGGATGTTACTATCTTGAACCAGTATGGACCAAATTTGATCAGAGGTCGTATGTGAATTGTTATTTCTCTATCCTGTTTGAAACTGTGCCACAGTAGCGACTTGTCAATATCTATGCTCTTGAACAAATCCAGCTATTTCTTAAATGTACTCCAAATGGCACCACAATTTACATTATAGACATCTTACTGTATTGAAGAAGACTTCAAACCAAAGATTAGGATCAAAAACTCATCTAGAAAATGTTTAATCAACAAATAAATCAAATGATAATTTCATACCCTGCTGGTCGTTAGGTATAATGCAGGATTAACTTCTGCATTAGTTTCACTTTTGAAACTAAGAGGCTACACCCACTCCTTTTACACAGTCAATGATGTATAGTATACGACGCAAAACTTCAATTCAGTAGATTCAAAGCTAGTTCATTAGAAGTGGTTTGTTTGAAAGAAAAAAATCTTATTGCTGATGGCTTCTTTTTGAAATATCTTTCTTATCTCACACTCAAGGAGGACACTAAGAGCAAACAGGTGGGTGCTCAAAATGCAAATACTCTTCCTCACTTTAGAAGTCTTTTGATCCTTTTGAAGCCAATGAAATCGAGTACAATAAGTAAAACTTGAAGCTTAATTAAAAGCCTTATACAAGTTCCCACAACATGCATTTACTCAAATTTCTCTATCCTCTTTTTTTTATGTTTTAAAGTCATGGTAATAAAATGTAGAATGAAATGTGAGCAGCAGCCATCTGTCTTGAGTAATGACATTGAGCAGAGCTCTGGTTTTGGCCTTGGACAACCTGCATCTTTTCCCTTAAAGCTCAGTTACTTTGTTTTTGTCCTCCTAACATTTCATTTGGACTCTTTCATGTCAAAAAAAAAGAAAAAAAGTCAACCTATAATTCTTATTAGCGTACAATTTGTATTGATGCAGAAACATTTAGACAAAAAGTGGTCTGTGACTCTCAGGGCCCGCCGTCTAATGTTTTCTTTTGTATTTTGTTTCTCATCAGTCCAAGGAGGAAGTTAACAAGGTTTGTTTGCCCAGTAAAATTCTGCTCCCTCCCTTTCCCCTCTGTTTAGACATATCAGCTGATAGCTATAGGGCAGTAGAAACCCTTTTCTCTTTAACCTGATGCACAACATTAGTACAAGAGGGATGATTGTAAAATTGTATATTTGATAGCATTGGGGTCACGTAGGGGCTTCCAAGTTTTAACTATATGTATACTGTACTGTATATGTAACTGTGTGTATATTCAATGTATGATTGATTAATTGCACATCAGTCAAAGAGTCAGTCCCAATGTTTGCTAAATTATTTTTAGTTATGTGACATTTTCTGGATTTATACATGTGTGCTACTAAGCAAAGTTAAAGGATTTTTGTAGAGTTACAAAAAACAGCAAGGGAAATATTTTTACACTGTACTTTTATATTTGTTTCAAGACAGCTACTACTTTTGTGTGCAGTTGATCATCATGAACAATAGATTATGGATGACTGAGAAGATTTGAAAATGGTTGTACCACAATTATTTACGTGCAGTATGACAACTGTGTGTGTGTGTGTGTGTGTGTGTGTGGGTGTGTGTGGGTGTGTGTGTGTGTGTGTGTGTGTGTGTGTGTGTGTGGGTGTGTGTGTGTGTGTGTGGGTGTGTGTGGGTGTGTGTGGGTGGGTGGGTGGTTGTGAGGTTGTGTGTGTGTGCAAACTCAGCAAGGGATTATTTTGCTCTCACTAATCATGTAGTCCAAAATTGAACAGGCCACTCAATACTTCCACGTACACATTATAAGAAGAATGTAAGAATTGATGAACAGGATAGTTGTGTATGAATAAGTAAAAGCAATTATATCACAAGAATCATGGGGACATTCATACGTTTTTGCCAGCCAATTATCTGCTCTCACTGGATGAGCTATCAAAAAATACGGAACCATCTTTCAGAATACTTTTGACACTTCTACAGGTGATAATAGCTTATAACTATTTGTTTTAAAGCATCTCAGTATAAACCAGAGTCAATAAAACAAACAAAAAATATGTTATTAGAATCACCCACTCACCTTTACCCAATCCACAAGTCAATATACCTAAAGTAACCTAAAGTAAAGCCTGATGCTATTTATACCTGTTCTGTCCCTTCATGTACAGCCCTGTGTGTGCAGTCTTGGTCCTGCTTGTGTGACTTTTTATTTTTGTGTCTTTTTTTCCCTTCTTTTCTGTCTCTCCGTGAAGACTGAAGCCACAGCTGCCACAAAGAAGGTACAGTAGGGTTTTAGAAAGTGATAAGGCATTTATTACCTGTAGAGGACACTTTTGATTTAAGACTGTGACTGAAGTGAGGAGTGTGTGTACATGCTGGTTTGTTTAAGGGTGTCCTCTGGTTCTTCAAATTCTTTCTTTTACCAAAGTGACATGGTCCTTTCTCACCTTCAGAGTGCAAGTTTAATATGACCCTTACCTACGCCTGCAAGCTCTTTATAGGAGAGTATAGTCTGTTTAAATCAGATATGGAGTGAAGTATATTCACTGCACTAGCAAAATAGCGACACTATTCTGCTCTTCAAGAGGTAAAAAATAGGATTGAAAATGCTCGACACTGCATAACTCGGTGATTTCCCTTGACGCAGTTGAGGAAAGAGTTTGTGGATATTCATTGCACATTTGTGATGTAGAGGCCGTATAAGCGCTAAGAACAGATGTCTGCACATGAGTGTAGATATCATTCCAGTATTAGATGTAAACTTTTTAATAAAAACTCTGAAGTCACAGGGCAGACAATAAATATTGAGTGTGTGTCGCCACACCAGAGCCAACTGCTTCTGGGACAGGTTGTCATATAATAAATAAAATATCTCCTGCAAATTATTGTTGTGCTATCTAGTGGATATCTAAATAAATAAAGCAATGCAATTCAATTCATCGAAATCATCAAAAAAGACATTCAGGACTTTTCTCTGTGGTGAATTCAGAGACATAAATATTAAACTAAAAGGTCTTCTCATTAATAGTGAAAGAGACATTTTAATTAAAAATGCTGAAGGTTAAAGCTATTTAATGGTTTAAATGCCAAAAACAAAATATTCAGCTCTGAATGTATTATCTAAAGCATTTTTGTGTGTGACTCATTGTATCTATACTATCACTGCTGTTGGTTCCTCTCTCTGTATTTCCACTCTCCTCTCAAGGACACCTCTTACAGTGATGTGCACACTCGCCTTCAAACACCCATAAAGATGTCAGACACTTCACATAAACACAAAAACTCCGCTGTACATTTTCATTTTTTGGGTTCAGACCAAAAAGGAGCAGGGTGGATCGTGCAATCTTACCTTCACTCTCTGTAACTTCTCTCCCCCCCCCCCACACACATTCAATTCCAGAGACTGAAATGCTGTCACGTTAAGGTCAGGGCCCTCTTTTACTCCAATGATATGTTCTGGCAGTTTGCCCTCTGTCCTCTATCTAATAACACACTTACACATTTATTCTAGAGAGACACTTTGGGACGCCTCGTCTTGTGATCCACTAACCACTTAACTGATGTAACACGTTTAGCATACATGAGGTCCAGCATACTAATGAGCTTCAGCCTATATTTTACACGTTTATTGGTGAGGGGATAACGGGCTGCTTTAAGACTGCACACCCACAGAAAGAGGGATTTTTGCAGATTTAGTGTCTTTACATTAGCAGAAAAAAATGGACCATTGAATGATTTTGATAACCATATGAAGTCATAAGGTCAGAACATTCAGAGCTTATCTACAAGAAGCTAAGTGGAAAAAAAGGGTTCATGTTAGCCCTGACTTGTAATCTTAAGTGTGTAAAAGTGTCATTTTCTGACAGCTGTATCTCCTATGCTTTGCTTAAACAACTACAGTAGTAAGCTGGAGGTAAAATGGTAAGAACCATAGATCATATCTGGCAGTTCCATCCAAATAAAATCCTGTATTAGCCCAAAGAAAAACAACTTTGCTTCGTGGTTGCTTTCTGTTACGCAGATGCTAAAATAAAGACCATAATAACTTAATAACATCTAAAATAACCATAATCAGTACAGTGGTTTGGCAAAAAGGAGTTTGCATCAGGATCCTTGGTTTGGAATCATTTGTCACAGATCTCACTAAAATATTGAATGGGGGGAGGGGGGGTAATTAAAGTGATGAAAAAATATCCTCAACATCCTCTGTGTTGAAGCTAATTTGGGATAATTTCTTCGGCAGCTTCCTCCTTCTTTCTCCTTCCAGCATCAACCACTGTGAAAACCCCCCTGCTGCCAAATAGTCACACTAAATGGAGAAACATGTTATTGAGAAGTTGGTTTTTCCGGAAATGTTGTGCTTTTTTTTTTTGCATGAAGCCCTCTTTTTAGACGCTGTTGAAAGGGTTTGAAGATGAAATGGGAAAAGCTTGTCATCCGTTTGCCCAATTTTATCTTCAACCTTTCTCATCTCATATGAAAGCTTTTATAGTCTCAACCTTTGCCATTTTAGATTTGAGTCAGCTGTCAGGATATACATTCAACATCCAGCAGAATCATTACACACTAAATATGCCTGTAGTGTGAGTAACTTTATCTCTGACTCATACACTCACTGCATTCTCGACATCTCATGAGTTCGGTGTAACACACTCTTTCTCTTCTTCTGCACACTTGAAATGTAATCCTCCTCTCAAAATAATCTATAGGCACAGTATATTGATTGCATATTTAACCTACATTCAAAACACTTGTATGCCTTTGTCTGCTGCAAACTGTGTGCTCAGTTCTGCTCAATACATCCCATACTGTAATGCGCTGAGTTCAAACTAGCAAAATGTTGATGTTGATTCTGGTTTTTCACTGTGAGTTTGTTGAACAGTTTCCAGCTCACAGTACAATAAGAGGCTTTTAAATAAAGTAATTCCTCTTTGCGTTTTGCTGTTTTCTGCTCACTGGTAGTACAATCACTCTTTTCAAAGTGTGCAGTTTAAAAAAAAACATTTCATTGAGGTACTCTTAGTAAGAGTGGTGTTTGATCTTGAAATGCTCCTCCATGTGTTGAAGGCTGGGTGCAGTTCCATGCTCTGATATCATTTAACAGTTGGGACTCATATCAAAGCAAGGCGTGTTGGTATTTATTAAACATGCATTGGTGCATCCGCTTTCAATAAACAAGGATAAATGCCATCTATTCTACAAACCATCTGCTCATGCTCTGTTTTGCTAAAGCTACAGCTGCTAATGTGATACATGGTTAACAGTATTCCTTTGTGGAGGGCTACTTGTTTTGGAAAAAATGTAGCAATTAAAAAGGAACAAAAGATGCAGCAATTTCTCAAGTAATTTATCAGGAATACTGTATCATTTATTGCACTGAAAAACAACTTTTTATACAATAGATTATTACTTAACTGACCCTCTTGACAGTCGGATTTTATTCTCTGTCGTGCAGTTTTGTGTTTAAACACAGTCAGGATCTCTGCCTTGCTTTTTGCTGACCCTGCATAACTCCTACATGTGCATTCATGTATTTAATAAGTCACATTTGGCATCATGCTAATTTCTCATATCTTTCATTTGTTCACCAAAGTTTTTTTTTAGAATAAATAAAGGAACACTTTCTTTGTCTTTGATAAACTTGGGCTAGTTTTTTTCACAGAAGTGTTTGAGTTCCAGTGGGCAGAAAATACACATTTCATGTCGGACTTGTGAAGTTGAGAATTAAGATGTGCCAACAATGCACCTTTTAAATCTTAGACCATCAGTAGGTTGTTGTTTTAAATCAACAAAATGTTGAATTAAACATATTTGTCATAACTAGTTTGACTCTACAAAATCCCTCTGCTTAAACTGCCATAATAAAATGTCAGTCACCAATGAAAATAGTCTGGTTTAGGTGATGGCCAGATTATTTGAATTCAATTTGACAAGGAATTAGCTGGAGACAAAATATCTGAAAAAGGAGGGTGCACTGGCTAACCTGTCCTTGCCTGAAAAGGTAATTAGTTATAATAACTTAAACATATGTGAAGTTTCCTTAATGCAGAGAGAAAAAGGGAGATACAAAACACATAACAAGATGATATTTGGTTACTTAATCTGGCTTCAGAAGAACCAATGACCTGGACTTTGCTCCTGCAGCAGACATGAGACAGGGCTGAGTTGTGTCCAGCTGACCTTTAAGATTATCACAAACTGTAAAGACTTTAAATAACCTGTTATTCTCTTTCTCCTCCTCTTCATCTATGTGTGTTTCAGCTGGACACAGAGGCAGCTGACATCCTCAACGACCTGCAGGTGAAGCTCAACACTGTCCTGGACAACTTCAGTGCCATATTTGCAAAGAGGTAACACACACAAACACATCACACAGATGTTGACTGAGGAGGAAGGTCTCTCCGGCTTTGTGAAAGTATCCCTCTCTAAGTTTTCTCTCTCTCCGTTTTTCTCTCCCTTCAGTTTCCAGACTCGTATCACCGGCTGCATGCGTCAGATGGCTGAGATCCTCTACCAGATCAAAGGACCCCCCAACCACAACACAGCAGAGGCAGACGCTGACAACATGCTGAGGCCCCTCATGGAGTTTCTGGACGGGAAGTAAGTCATAGCATGACACACACACACACACACACACACACACACACACACACACACTCACACACACACACACACAAATACAATGGCTCCCGTTGTTAACTGCTGCCTGATGACTGAATGAGCAGGTCAAACTTTTAATCTAACAATCTTTCACAGATGGATTTAAAAACAAGTTTTTTTGTACCTGTTGTCAGAATTTAGTTTACTTCGTGTTGAAACATGTACCTAAACTAAATCATTTTATTTTAGCAAACTATATGTTACAGTGTTCCTTCATTCTTCTTCAAGTTACACATCATCGTTTTTTATTGATTGTTAATCCAAGTGCCGTAGTATTTTTCAAAATAACAATTTGTATTTTGTGTTTAAAAAAAAAACAAGAGACAATTTTAGAGGAAATAAAATTATTCATTCCAAGTCAAAAGTTGCACTAAATGCACTGACTGTCCTTCATTATTAAGCTTATTATTGACAACTGTAAAGACAGCACAGTGCAGGGATTTAAAAACGATGTTTCTTTTGTTGTTTGAACATTTCAGGCCACTGCAGATTCAGAATGTACAGAAACAGATGTTTGTGTTGGAAACAGTGTCATTACTCTTTACTGTTTTAAATGAAGAGACTGGCTAACATTTGCCTCCCTTTAAAAATATGTTTAGTTGGAAGGATAAAACCTAC
The DNA here is from genome assembly GCF_963930695.1 of Labrus bergylta. Lineage (NCBI taxonomy): Eukaryota > Metazoa > Chordata > Actinopteri > Labriformes > Labridae > Labrus > Labrus bergylta. The sequence goes on from NC_089196.1 coordinate 17,262,311, forward strand.
AAGAGTAGGTACATTATAAAAACTCACAATATGAATTGGTAAGAGTATAACGGAGGGAGTTACAGACCCGGCTGTCACTTGGCTGTCACCATGTTGCAATGAAATCTGTTGGGCAGAACATGTTCTTACATTGATGGTGTTTATGTGTGATCCAGCCTCAGTATCTTTGCTGACGTCTGTGAGAAGTCAGTGCTGAAGAGGATCCTGAAGGATCTGTGGAAGACTGTCCTGAGCAGCCTGGAGAAGACCATCGTCCTGCCTCAGAGCAACGACAGCCTGGTCAGTAGTAGACTTACCCTTACAATCAGAAACTACACCAAGTCTTAACCCCCCCCCAAAAAAAAACTACAGCCCGTTTTCACCAATTCAGCCATTCATGCCTCAAACCATGTCAGACTTATTGTTGACAGTTTTTTTTTTAAAACTCCTCAAATTCAACTCTCTTACTCTTTGTCCTCAAATATGGTGAAAACATGACCAATAATACAAAGCAACAGCAAACACTTTGTCAGAGATTGGAGCATCTTATACACACTGTTGCTTTAGGTTATTATTATGAGAGTTATTATTATGAGAGGAGAATTAATGAAAAAATGAAAAAATGCAAGGTTCTTTAGTAGAGCTGTGCTATGCCGCTTCCTAGTGGTGGATATCAGCAGGTGTGTTTCTGCACAGTGTTGAAATGATCTCTACATAAGTTTGATATCCTGAATGAATAAGTTAAGCTTGTTGAATGTCTGCATTCAGTCTTTTGTACGGATAAATGTTTATGAAAAATTTTGAAAATATAAAACGCTTTATATAATCATACATTATCCACTTCTTTCCCTCTTCCTCTCTCTGCAGGGAGCCCAACTCCTCACAGCAGCTAAAGGACTTTCTAATTTAAAGGTAACACACACAAGCTGTAGAGAAATGATGAATGGACTTGAGCTTGTATAGTGCTGCAGGTCACAGCTACCCAGACACACCACATTCAAACACTGATGGCAGAGTCTGCTATGTTAACTAATCCCGTTCAGATACATTCAAACGCCGCTGACGCATCAGCTGGAGCAAGCGTGTGTAAGTGTGTCTTACACAGCGGTTGCAGGAGCTGGGGCTCAAACCCCAGATTTTCTGGTTGAGAGACGACCAACTCTATCACTGATCCACAGCCGCCCCTAAAGCAGCGGAAAGTAGCACAGCTAATCTTTATGTTTTCAGAGACTAATATAAAGCCATGGTTTTTCTGCTCTGGACCATCTTGTTAGATATTGAAACCAGAGAAAAGGCTTGAAACACTTCCTAAAGAACACAGTTACAAAATGTGTATTTCGACACATCAACGTGTGTGTGGTTAAAGCAAACGGAAAGTGTAAGTTGAAATAGCTCAAGTTGTATTTTGTGACTGCAGAAGGGTGTCTAAAGTTTCCAGCTGTTTCAGATTGGCTGGGTAAAATTCATTTTTTAAAGTAAAATGTTTTACCCTCTCTAAGCTGTTCCTGCACTTAGTCTCAAACAGAGACTGTTTCTTAATTGTCTTTTACTATTCAGTGTTTGTGTTACCCATCGATAAAAAATATCAGAGTAGATGTCCTGATGAGGGATCAATGGTCTGTTAGATGTTTACATACTATTAAGTGGTTGTTCTCCAACAATTGTAGCGGAGTGAGCACAACTCTGAATATCAAAATGTTGCTTTATAACAATGGCTAAGAATCATTATTTCAAAGAGGTTTCTGTTTTTATGGATTACTGTAGTGAAATTATTGAAATGAAAGTGTCTCTAACTGTGAGTTGTTGTTTCTGTAGGGAGGAGGTGAAGCCAAAACGTTGACGCCCAAACAGTGTATCATCATCGATGCAGGGCTGGAGACCATCAAGGTAGGTGTGGAGCTGAACAATCACTGATCAAGCAGATACAATTTTGAGACGATCATCAGATTCTTTGTCCTTTGAAAAGAAGAAGAAAGGCCTTTTTAAATAGTTTAGTTTATCATGTCTGGTACCTGCCAAAAAATTGAACATTAGCCAAATCAACCCAAAACTTGGGACACAAAATGTATAAAATCAATCATTTTTAATTTCTCAGTTTCACCTCACCACTCTCTTCTCTTTCAGCAATACTTTCATGCAGGAGGAAACGGGCTGAAGAAAGCGTTTGTGGAGAAAAGTCCTGAACTAGCTTCACTGCGATATGCTCTCTCTCTCTACTCTCAGAGCACTGATGCTCTGATCAAGACCTTTGTCACCACACAGCACTCACAAGGTGATCCAAGACACACACACACACACACACACGCACGCACACACACACACACACACACACACACGCACGCACGCACACACATACAGTTTATAGGCTTTTAAGGTTTAATGTTCCTCTTGAGGTTGAAAAACTGAAGTTTATCCAAACCTCAATGCTCTTTGCTGTTCTCTTTGTCTCAGTGCACGACGGGATGGGCATAAGAATTACCGGCAATGAGAAGATTCGACCTGACAGAGGTGAGTCCAAACAAGTTATCAGGTTCAACAAGAGAACATTGAGATTATAGAGGGTTCTTTTTAGTGAAAATAGGCCTTAAGAAGACCAGCTAGGATGTCAACAGGCTCAGAGGAGGTGCCTTTTCTCTTTTAACAAAACATTAAACTGTGTAAGTTTTATTCTGCATATTTCTTTTTAAATGAAAACTGTTTAGAACACAATCATTTTCTTTCTTGAACATTGCCTCATTCGGGCTTTCAAACATTTGCATAATTTCCTCGTCATCTCTGTTGCAGCAGAGTCCAGACCTCATGCTGTGTGAGGGGAGCATTTTTAAATTATGCTGATATCAAAAACGGTAGAAGTAAAAGATAAGCTGGTGTTTCTTAAATGATATGATCTATTGGAACAATCCTCATTCTCCTAAGTTCTAAAAGGAAGTTGTAACAAGTTTGCCCAAAGCAAAGCTGTAAGATAAGAGAGTGTGTGTCACTGCAGCAGCCTTTTAAAAAAAGAAGATAAGATTTAAAGACAAACAAGAGAGTTAGCTTTAAAGATGTTGTTAATCATGTTAATGTGGGATGTGATGGTTGTGTTGTGCAGGCTCGGGGATCGAGAAGCCCATAGGAGAGGCTATTCTACAGATCGACATGCTGCTCGGTAAAGAACGCAAAGTCACTGTCAGAGGTGAGTTTCAAACATAAAGAATCATTTAGAATTCAATGTTGATGTTTTATTTACAAACTTAAGTGCTCACCTTAAAATAATTGTCAATAATGCCGGACACAGACTTTTGATGGAGCTTTTAAAGTACCATTCTGCTCAAACTACTTAAAAAAAAAGAATTGATTGTTGGTTTGGGAAGACTTTATCTGACATAAAAAACAAAAGCAACAACAAAACAAAGAACAAGACAAAAAAAACTAAAAACAATCACATCTCGTGGATCCATTTTTAAGATTAAAACACTTAAAGTCCCCATGAAATTAGAAATGTATTTTCCTGGTTTTAATCCAGTGTTAAATCTTAATATATTTACCATTATCTGCCAAATACATTTTAATAAAGTATTATCAGAGTATTTTTACCTCAAATAACTGTATTTTCTCTTCCTGTGAAACGTTTCAAAAGTCTGATGACTAATCCTGCACTGAGGCATGCTAACTCATTCTTGACTAATTAAAAAGCTTTGTTAAAGCTAAAGATCCAATCAAATTCAACCCAATGTAATGTCCCGCCTTTGGAGATTGGTTCAATCTCGTTTAAATTGGAAATACTTCAGGACGCGGCAGTTACATGCTCTAGACTTCTGTTTACAAACCTCTTAAGCAACTCTCACAACTATAGTAACAAGGTATGCTTTATATGGTATTCATGATTCCTCCTTTGTAAATTTATCAAATACAATGAATAATGAAGGCATCTATATGATGTCCTAAGATCTGTAAGGTTTCTGTGAGTTAAGTTATATTCAGTTCTTATTCTGTATCCAAACTGAGAAAAAAAAATACTTTTATGGAAAATATTAAATGGAAGCAAATAAAAGAAATTTAAAAAAAGCACACTGCAAAAGAAATATTAGTAATTGATGATTGATTGAAATGATGGTAATTGTGGTACAATACATATACATCCCTGACATCTTCATCAACATTGTATCTTATTTCCTGTGCTCTATCTCACTCCATTTAGTGATTGCTGTGAACGACATGAAGTGGCAGACATCCGGGATGTTCCGGCCGTTCGTCGAGGTCTCCATGGTCGGCCCCTTCCTGGCTGACAAGAAGAGAAAGTTCACCACAAAATCCAAGAACAACAGCTGGACGGCAAAGTTCAATGAGGCTTTCCAGTTGTGAGTTCCAACAAACAAGCAAATAACAGCTTAAATGTGCTGGATTTGTTTCTGTTTTTAACCTCTTCTTGTGCTCTGTAGTGTCCTGGGTAAAGAGTCTCCAGACTGCTACGAACTCCAGGTGACTGTGAAGGATTACTGTTTTGGCCGGGCGGACCGGGTGGTGGGCATGGCGGTGATTCAGCTACGTGACGTGGCAGACAGAAAGAGCTGCGTGTGCTGGTGTCCAATCGGGCCACGCATTCAGACGGATGAGACAGGCCTGACAGTGATGCGTATCCTGTCCCAAAGACCTGCTGACGAGGTGGCCAAGGAGTTTTTCAAGCTGAAATCTGAAACCCGTCCTGTAGAGGAGGGCAGATGAGTCGAGACAACTGACGTCAGATCAGAGACTGTTTGAAATATGGAAATCAAAACTGACATGGATCATGGTCAGAGTTTGGAATGAGAGCTACAAGTTTCTCACTTCTTTGTTTGTTGTTTATGAGCGCTGTCATCTCTATCCTCAGTAAACACAGATCATTAAAGCTTCTGACTGATAAGTTTAAACATGAAGGACATCCAAGCAACAAGTTACAGCTTGGTTAGAAATATATTAAAAGGATAAAACACTGAAAAAGAAAACATCTACCCATAAAAATAACTAATATCATAACTATCAATGACAAATGGGTAGTAATCACAGATTTGTGTGGTTAAAAATGGTTAGTCCAGATCTTATTTGTATTTATTTTCTACATATCCTGACTGATTATTTTGCAAATTAAAACTACGACACTAGTTGTCTGCCAGGGCAACCGAATGCCACAACGTTTTAACAAATTGACTTTATTGATTGGATTTTGTGTGTCAGCTGAAGAGAGACAGGAAATTCAAACCCACGGCCGCTGCAACGAGAATAGCCTCTGTACATGGGGCACAGGACATGACCACTAGGCTGTCTGGCACCCTGTTCTTATCACTGTTATCTTGACTACCCAACATTGTCTCCCAAAAACAGGCATAGGATATCACATAAGGTCATTACAATACCAAGCTCTACGCTAAGTATGAGTCCAAATCTTTGTGAAAAATGCAAAGACAGAATAAGTAGAATTTGTCAGCAGCGGTTTATAAACAGTACGTTCAAAGTTGGCCCATCCTCCTTGGTTTAACGGATGAGTCCTGTTTTCATACCCTGTAGGCTATACTGTATTATGGCCCCAGGCTTCACTCAACCTGCAAAAAGGTTGACACCAAGAAACTTTCTCATCACAGCCAAACACAAAGATACATGCTGAAAGCAAGGTCTTTGTTGTTTCTTTCTTTGCGAATGAAATTCTTCTTATTCTGCCTTAAAGCAAGACACCAAAGGAGGCTGCTAAAATGGAGTCCTATCCAACAATTGTTCCCAATCATGAACATTTTAAAAAACGCAACTAGTTATTAATTTTAAGGGATCAATGGTAGCTCTGTTTTGTATAGCCTACATCTTTTAGAAGGAGAGTAGACAGGATCCCAACATTAAAGTAGGCTGCACCACGATGAAGAGTTTATAAAAGTGCCACCTTTCTGGAGTTGTCACATGCTAACACTATAGCATATTGTTATGTGTTGAATCAAGAAGAAGTGTGTCAAAATGTGTGAGGCTCTTTTCTACTAAACTGCTGGTGATAGTTTTCTAAACTGAATGTATAAGACTTGAAAAAAGAGAAAAGATATGACACAAATTGCATCGCCTTAAAAAGAGGGGCTAGCTTGTAGAGCTAGCTAAAGGAGCTGGCAAATGAAGCTAGCTAACAGTACTCAATACTTAATAAATGAATGGTTCTTTTATCTAAAACACTAACTTGCACACCAAAAAGGCATTGATTTATTTTTCAAGAAGCAAAGAACTATAGTTGTGATAGTTAAAAAAAAATATGTTACTGAACTCTGGACTGTAGCCTGTAGAAAAAAGTTCAGATGCAGGTTTTGAATTTTGCTCTTCTGTTTTTGCCAAGTTTTCATACTGTGACTGTGAACACTGTTTACCTGTAAATTCGCTCTGAATAGAAACAACCAAACGTTTACAACCTGTTTACATGAGTTTAATAGTTTGATTATCTTTCCTGAGGACCCATATGGAACTCTGAAGTTTTCTTTTCATCTGTTTTTACAGTTTAAAGTTGAATGAGAACAAATCAGATAACACAGCCTTGTCATGCATGCACAGTCACTACACCATATTCTACTGAATACCTGATTGGTGTTCTGCTTCAGAGACACTATACACTTGAAAAAAAAAACAATGCTGGTTGGCTGTTAGTTAACTAAACATGGTTTGATCCACACTAGTGTCTGTTTACTACGTGCCAAGGAACACAAGTGTTCAGCGAGCCATATGTTCAACTGGCTCTTCTTACAGTAGGTATTCAGGGTTGTTTGCTGACCGATGTGGCAGTTGTAGATCTCCCTATTATTGCACTTTTGTCAAAACTAGCTGTGGGTTCTCAGATCAAAAGGATAGGTCTGCTAGAATTTACAAGAGATAGTATGGTAAAGTAGTGAATGGTTTTATCTAATATGAGTGCATAAAAGGGTATATTTTACAGTGGCCACAGCTGTAGCAACAACTGAACTCTTGCACCATGTTTAAAAGTAAGATTGTAAAAAATTCTACAAGGGGAGCATGTATTTATTGTATACAAAGTAAACTAGGAGTGTGATCTTTTTTCTTGTATGTACTGTGAAATAACATGATTGATCAAATGTATGTAAAGTATAGTTATAATTAATCTAATGTGACATATGTTGAATATAATTGTAACATTATTTTGCATATAAAATATTTATGAATCAAAGCAGAGACTGCTGTCCTTTATCTATGTGTTACAGTGACAAACTTTTATTCCCAAATGCCCCAAACTCTGTTAGAAGGAAGGAAAAGTACAAGTGGTACTTATGACAGTAAGTCAATCTGTCCTATTGGCGTGTCAGAGAGCTTAGAGGCTGAAGACTCTGAAACTGAAGCAGATATAAATGGGTGGGAAATGTGTCAAAACATTTATGTTGAACATTTTTGCGTTGCAACATAAATTGAGTTGGCATCATTATGTTGCAGAGTAGCTTTAATAACTCAGAACAGAGGGCTAATTAGAAGTAACTCAGAACATGTTAGGGTTTTTTTGTTTTATAATTTTGAAAAAATATATTTACATTTCATAAAAATTAAAAATAAATAACTGCGTGTGCATGGCTAATAACTAAACAGAAAGATGGAAGTACTTTTCTCTATTTGTATTACAGCTCCCCCTAGTGGTCAGATCACAGACAGCACAGAATGTAAGTAATCAGATGTTGCCATATTTCATTTTGTAAGGGAAAGAGTTCAGAGGAGAACCAAATATAAGACTTCCTCACACTTTTCAGGTGGACAGAAACACAAATGGAAAAAAGAGAGTAAAACTAACATCTGTCTCTGTCCTTGCAGAGAGCAACACAAACACTGCACACAGCATCATGTTGCACATGTTACTCAGTGTGCATCGCTACCTTGTTACCTACCTTGTAAAGCTTTCTTCACTCAATGCAACAAATCTTTTGACAGTTTTTAAAAAAAGGAGCATGGAGGACATGTTACATTGTTTAAAAGACTTAAAAAAGGAGGAATTAAAAACACTTTCAGCTGGCATTTTGAGAGTTGTCAACAGATTTATTCATTTCTCTTACTGCTGTTAACATCACACCTTGATCACATCATCAACAAGTCTCTCTTGAATTCTCTTAGAGTTTTTACATTCTGAATATGAAAATAAAGAGAAAATTCAGCCTCACTCGACATTCAGTTCACTGCCAATAATTTAACATGAGTTTTAAGATATATTGAATATTGTTTGAAACATGAATGATCCTCTGTAAAAACAGTATTTAGTATTACAGAATATCGTATATATTGATATAGAGACTCTAATATTTGACTAATTTAAATAATCTTTTGTTTCTCCCCACACTCTTTTGGAAATAAATTAGAAGTGCTTGATCATACAAAGGAATGTTTTCTGTGAATGTCCAAGGAGAAAGACAAACACCTGAGGTTCATCCAATGAGAAACAAATGTAAACAGTTTTCAAAAGATAAGCAAAACCTACGAGAAATTAAATGTGCACCATTTCTTTAAATTCTCAAAACTGTAATAAAACAAACAATAACACAACAATACATGAAGTAAGACACAGTATAAGACTTCGACTGTCATGGGAATGATTTATGTCATGGTGAATAGTCATAGACGGTCATGGTTATATATGAAGTTCTTTTCCTTCAAAAACCTTGCGCCTACATTGCCCACAATGCAACATGACCACAGAATGATTTGTTTTGGATTTTAGAGTGCAGTAAGCTACAGACTTATTCTCACTTCACTTAGACTTTTTTTCAAAGCATCACTGACTCAAGTGACAGCAATTCGAGCAGCTGAATCCATGAGGGTCCCTCTACAGCCACAACAGGCTTTGTACTTCACTAAACTATTTTCAAGTATGCAGTTGTACTCCTCAACAGTGGTAAAGTGACCTCAATATTTAAATTAAGCTGTTTTGGCCTTAAACACAGATGCATAATGTTGAAGTTTATAAAGTGATCTCCAGGTCACGTCTAAGTGGTAACACATGATCTACAAGACTCTACAGCATGTGTTTGCATTGTAATTAAACTGTGCACATTGTTTGTGATCATGTACCGTGATATAACAAACAAAGAGGCCTATATAGAAAAGAAGATGGGATATTTAATTTATAAATTCCTTTCTTGGTTTATTATCAAGCCCAAACCATAATCTTATCCCAAACCTTACCATATACTTTTCAAACCAACACTTTTAAACTGCTTTACATTTTGTACTGTACTGATTTTAGGACAAGAACCTTGTTTGGGCTAAAATAAAAGAATTGGCTTCACACAGGGAAAAAACACCTGGGGTTTCAAAACTAAAAAAGAAAAAGGGAGGGTAGCATCTGGGGAACCATCTCGACACAAACTAAATTTTGGATGCAAAATTGAAAATGAATACGGTCATAACTGAAAATAATTAAAGGGTCAAACATTGAGATGTTAACATTTCCATTCAATACGTATATTTCACTTTGGCTTATAGGCAGCACGTTTCAACATGTAACAGTTCCTGTTCATTTAAATGTGTGCTTTTTCTTGTGCGGCCAAACATTACCCATCCAGTGGCACACTGTATCATCTTCTTGGATATCATTGGCTGTTTGCCTCAGCTTGCACATCGTTGACGGACCCTCCGTTGGTCTGTGGGGTCTGTGGGGTCTGTGGGGTCTTTGGGGTCTTTGGGGTCTGTAGGTGGTCAGGGAGCAGGACCTCCACCGTGAAGCTGATTCTTTTGGCCTGGAAGATGCTGTAAGTGTTGTCAAACCTCAAAACATCTGGAAACACACACAAAGGAAAACTTACTGTATGGCCAGATGATAACAGATCACAACACTTTCTGAACAATAGTCTATGCTAAGTGTCAAAGACCTGGTTACTCACAGACTCCTGGGCGCTCACAGGTTAGTGATCCATCCTCGGGAACTAAGTGGGAGTTGTAGCGCTGGCTCGGCACAATTTCCTCCATCTGTGCAGCCTTCTTCCATTCGCCCTTTTTAGCTTTCATAAACACCCCAAAACCAATATCTGCACTTTCAGTGGCAAACTGCCATCTGCGGAGATAGAGATACATATTATTACATTTATCAAAATGGCTTTATCGACTTGAAAAAAGTTATTTGTTACAAAAATAAATTGTATGTATTTTTAGTGTCATGCACAACATTCAGAAAAATGTCAATGAATAATTTCAACACGAAGATTTTTTTGGGTTCACAAATTTAACTCTAATTCTTCGTAATGATTTTCTGCAGTCATGCCTGTTAAATGTATGTAAATATATCAGATGACTGCCTTCTACAGTGTTTCCAATTTTCTTTGCTAGCAGTTATCAAATTATATCTGACATTTTCTCTATGAATACAGCTACATATCTACCATCCCTATGTGGGAGAAAAAAAATGTGGTTGTAACAGCCTTTAGAAGATTTGTACCCGTGGCAGCCTTTTGGCATAATTCTGCATGTTTTGAGAATTGATTGTTTACAGCAAAATGTTATTTGTAGGAAAGTTGACTTCAGAAGATTGAGAAGAATTAAAAAATGTACTTACTCTTTCCTTAGACTGGCCTACATAATCTTTATTCAAAAAAACACCCCAAACACTTTCTTGGACTTAAGAGTTACATCAACAAACCTGGATTTTTGGGGATACCGTCTAATACTCAAACACATTCAATTCACACAAAAATGCTTTAAAACAGTTAATGATGATGAATTCAGTATCCAGCTAAAGTATGTGTTATATTTATAAGTTAATAGGTAAAACAGTTAATTTCCTCAGGTCTTAAATAACTACTGACAATATTACTTCTATCTGACCTGAGAACGCAGCCTGGGAACAGGATCTCATAGTCCAGCTGTTGGGTGGATCCTCGACTGATGGTCATACACTGCTCGTAGTCCACCTTCACATGGTCTCTTACGTAGTATGATGTGGGAACTGGGCCAACGTGGTTTATCTGCAGCCCACAAAGATCATATAATTATTTAAACAGATTTACTTTTAGATTTAAAAAACAAGTATGAAAGAGGGTACAAGAAATAAGAAGAAAGAGAAAACCATCACTTACTGTGACTTTGTGACATTGTCTGAATGCTTGTAAATGTACAACCCCCCAACCAAAAAAAAAACTAAATTGAAAATGCTTTTTCATGACCACTTTTCTGTTTATTAATTAAAAAAAATCGATTAACTACTATAGTTTAGAGTAGTGCAGTTCACAAACCCACATATAGAGGGGGCTGTGTTCCTCATGTAAGGTCAGGGAAGAGGGATACATTTATTCCAAACTAAGTGTCCATTAAAACAGCAGGTGATGATTAACGTTAGGCATATTACTGACAATAGATGAAGTTAGTACACACACAGAAAAAAGCACAGGGAACTACTTTAAGGGAAGTCGAAGTCATGTAAAACCACTTCTCCAAAAAAGCTTGGAGAATTCATCAGTATCGTTATTGGGACACAGCCACAAACAAACTGAAAAGATGCAGAAAGACAGCCATTACAAAAAGAACAAAAGAAACATGTTGTTATAGTCCATAATAATGAAGCAAAATGTCATCAGGCAGACACTGATTTTTGATCCATTATTATGAACTATAAATAAATTTGAAGCTGAACACATTGCTGAGAAAACTGACATGATTCTTCTATGACATCAGAAGTCGAGGTCAGAAAAGGTTTTCTATCATTTTTCCGATGATAAACAAATAATGTTTTACATTTTTAGATCTATTGAAAAGTTTAGTTTACATCCACTTGAAAAAGATCACTCATTAAGGCAAATATTCAGCTTAGCGCTTAAATGGAAACAAAAGGACAATGAAGCTTGGTTCATCCCTTGCAAACCAAAATCTACCAACAGACAACCCTAAAAAAGTCTGATGATTATTGCTTTATGTGGAGTTTTTTTAGGAAGAGCCAGAGACTTCCTTAGTCCTGGCTAGCTGTCCCCCCCCGACCACCTTTATTTTTGATAAGCTAAGCTAGTTTTCCCCTTTCTTTATAAGTAAAGCATGTAAATACCGTCATCTAAATCTCAGCAAAAAGTGAATAAGCGTTTTAATTAAACATTGTACTACCCCTTAATAATTTAACTCAACCTATTTAAATAAATACAGTATAGTTTAACGCGAACACAGCTAGCTTAAAAAGTTAAAAAAGAGAAAAGGCTAAACAGGGAAAAACACTTGGCAGCTTAGCATCACAAGTCCTTCAGTCTTGAATGCAGCCAAAATGATTATCTGTTCTTCCTGCTCCTCATCTGTCCTGGGCCCAATTACTTATCTACAGAGACAGTAACAAACACAGGGTCAGTGAAGAGTTTTATCTGTCAAGTGTGACTACTCAAGCTGCGGCTCTCTGTGCATCTGCTCAATTCTACACCGTCTTTTTCTATGCAGGGAGGCAGGAACGCAGCAGGGATGAAGAGGGTTTTTTTTTTTACCAGGTTTTTGCTTAAATAAGGAGGATTTCCTTCTTCATTAACTGTGTTTATTCACACAGCACACTATCTGCAACCAAATTGACATGCCTTTTTTTGCACATGTTCCTTGACACTGGTTTATTTCTGATCACACAGTCACAGGATAAAGCATTTAGCATGTGTAGATATGTATTGATTATCTCAGCTCTGTACAGCCGGTCTGACATTGTCCTTGTTTTGTCATTGACCTGCTGTGATCACATGGTTTTTATACTGTATGATCCCTTCCACAACCACAGTTAACATAATATGATCAGGAGTCTAAGAAAACATTCCATCCACTGTGTTCAGTTTGACCTGTTTGCAGCCTGAATCAGACTCCGTCAGTGTTATTGTTGTTTAGGCAAATCATATCTGTATTTTTCTCTTCACAGTAACAGGAAAAACTGGTGAGATGGAAACTCGCGTCAGAAGTAGTTTGCCAGTCAGATTTTTACCCACAACATTGCAGGTGCACACAGTATGCATATTAGCCAACATTGCTTGTGCTGCAACAAAGCTGTAAGCTGCAAAGCATTAACACTACCAGGCAGGATTAGAAGCCTATGAAAACATAGTAGATGTACCAAAGCAAGTGCACTGTCGGCTGACTAGGCACCGAGTGGCATGTCTGATTTGTATACAGGAGGGCTGATTGGATGTGGTTAGAAATAGACTTGTATCCACTGCACGACGGCTTTGTCTCTCTGACAATTGTTGTGAAAATGCAAAGCAGGCTCATATTTCACTGTCTGACAAACAGCGCAATAACTGTTGTATGTGCATGACTCAAAATCTATGAAGTCAAATGACAGATTCAAAGGTCCATGCAACAGAAGTGCTGTAATTTACAGTCGGTCACATCAGACAAAAACACAAATTCCAGTGAGAAGAGAAAACAAAGGACCTTAGATATTTCCTTTATTGTTCACATAAGTGGTTCTCAAACTTCTTCATATGAAGGACCCACTAAACCTCTGTCCCAATGTCCCCCAACAGATTTCTGCTTCAACCTGTCTTTCCCCAACAGAAAGTTCATGAAAGCAATGACCAAAATATTCCTGCTGTGTGTCATTGTGGAATTTCTTGATGGAAGAAAAAGGGACCATGAACTGCTAGGCACCCACTTATACACTTTAAGGACCTCTGAGGGTCCCTGCGTGAGGAAAACCATTTTAACTTAATTTCTCAGTCTGTTGAAATGATTCAAATGCTTGATAAGACTAGACATTTTAAAATGACTAGTGCAGGGCTTCAAAAATGGTGAATGATCTGACAATCATTTATTGTAGAGTTTTAATACATTAGGCATTTAGTACCAGATCACTGTCTGTTAAACAGGACTGTCTCGACTTTTCAAACTACTGAACAAATTCTTTAAGGTGAGTTCATAATTTGAAGGAAATACAGTAAATCCTAATGAATGCAGTGCTGGTGTCTTCAAAATAATCTCAAAGCATATGCAACAGATACTTGTCTTTCTAACTCACCATCAGCCCACCTTAATAGCAAAAAAAAGCACCAATGGCAGTGCAGTTAGGCTTTTTAAATCACACACTCACCTTCGTCCGACAGCGAGGATCTCCGTCAGGGTCCGTCAGTTTGCCGCCGTAGACCACTGGAAGCTCCTCTGCATCGATATACTTCAGTAAAACCTCCTGCCAGTTAGCTGTCAAACCACAAAAGCGACACTTTGCCATTAGTGTTTAGTTTGAGGTGCATTCAGTATTAAGGTGAAATATAAATAAGAAGCAGTAATGTGTGGTGTCTTACCCCCGAGAATATGGATCTTCTGTCTTGTAATCTCACTCAGGAAGTGTTTGATGAGGTTGTAGGCCACAGGGAAGAGTTTGGGAGCTGCAGGGGGAAACCACAAGGTTTTCACCAGCAAGATAAATACACAATGAATCACTAACAACCCTGATCTCGACTATAGTTAGTTTACAATACCTTTATGGAGTAAGAAGACATACATACCTTTGATCACAAACAGCCTTTTCAAGCCTTCTGGGTAGTTTTCTTCAAACATCTGGAGGATCTGGCGGCATAGAGGAAACATTTTAGGGATCAAGACGAACCTAATATACTGTATCATGTTTAAGTTTAATGAGGTGAACATCTACACTGTATGTGTGTGTCTATCTGTACCTCTCCATATGTTTCTATAGCAGGCTTCCATAAGTGTTTCAGACCCAGACCTTCAACGTCATAGATCATGGTGATTGACTCCACGTTCCTCCCAAGCTGGTTGAAGAAAGAGACAGACACAAAATATAATCCTAGAAAAAATCTCTATATATGTATATATATCCATAAAGAGAAATGTAAACAATAATCTAGTGACCCCTTTAAAGAAATCTCTTAAACATCAAATCCTGTTGTGGTGATCCCGATTCTCACAATGGGAACAAGTGATGTAATGGATATCCTTAGGGTAGCTAAATAATCAAACCAGACTGCCTTCTCATTGTGTTTTCATTGTAGCAGCAGTATAAACACCACTTCTACTTATCTCAAGACACATTTCAGTATCAACTATGAACAGGAGTGCTTTATCTCCTAACTCTGACGTTGGTTTCTTACCTTCTGTGTCTGGAGGGTACACTCCTTGCGCAGCATCTCACAGTCTCTGATCTTGGACTTGATGAAGTCCTGCTTCGATGCAGACAGGAAGAGGCCTTTGGGATCTACGGGTCCGATGACATCATACCAGATGGGACTGCCCTCCCGGTCATAACCACACATCCCTCCGGACAGGTACTTCTCTATCACCTGCACACACCAGACATTTTAAAGTTTACGACGCTTGGATATTTGTGAAGAAAGGCAACTTCTGACACATTTATTAAAGAAAACATATTCCATACATTTCCATTATGTACAATTCATCTGCAGTAGATTATGCTTCAAAGGGTTTTTACCTCTGGTGGACGCCAATCTGTGGTAATTGTGTCAACTTTCATGTGTTTCCTGAACTCCACATGCTGAAAGAAAATAGAGAAGTAGCATGTTCAGTTTTTCAAAATGTTGTAATAAGTAGTAAGAAGATTAAGTTAAGTTAATAGCCTAACTACCTAGTAGACAGCTTGGACAGTTGCAGATCTGCCCCTGCACAGTCTAGTGATTTAAATGGCTTAGGAGGTTTCAGACAGTAGGTGATGTCACACCTGACAGTCAGCATGAAGGGGATCAGTTGTACACTGCTGTGTACACTCACTACAGTAAACACTTTCATGCAAATACCCTTTTCAACCACCATAGGGAAGGAGATCTTATAAGTGGTTCCCATGCCATTAAATATCTAGATGTGAATATTTGTATTAAGTCTGGTTGATAGATAAAGAATTAAGGCATCATTAGAAGCCCAAAATCATTTTAGCAGCAACAAGTGAATGTATAACCAAGGTGTTTGTGATGAAGGTGTATTTCAGATTATTTGTATGGCGTCATTAGTTTGATGACTTCTGCATGAATAATTTAAACTACCAAAGAGCACAGTGGATGTTTTAGCACCCCCTCCCCCTCCACCCCCCATCTCTAGATGAGATAAAGTGGAATGAATTAGCCAAGCATAGAACATCTGAAGAGCAAGATATGTTTCTCGGGTTTCATTGAAGAACTAACAAGAGCAAGTTATTTGAGTTCTTAGGTGGGTTGAAGCATGACTTAAAATGAGTACTTAGTAGGCAGCTAACCTTAACAACTTTGACAGATTACACATATACAGATTAGATTATTACAATGTGTGATTTGTGCTCCCTAGTGGACAAGAATACGCAAAATATAGCTTTCAGTTAGCTGCTTGTATTGTACTGTCTCCTTAAGTTCTCATTTAATCTCTATTATCCATATCTTATCTCCTCAGGCGGCTGTGATGACTCAGTTTCCCCGTAGTGAACCGTTACCAAGCAGCTCGGCTCTAATAAGCAGCCACCCCTGAGCTGAACAGTCTGTGCCGGTGCTAACTGAACTTTCACCACACAAGTTCACTGAAACAGAGTTCGCTGTGGTTTTCTCTCAGTCAGTCGTGAATGATTTGTTCTCTCTTACAAGAGAACGACTGAAGCTGATACTAATGAATGTCCTGTTTAACCTAAAAGAGAAGTTTAATATGTTACCTTTCGCACCATGGCCTCAGACTTCTGGATGTTGAAGTTTCTCGCTGAAAAAGAGTACGATAATGAAAAGACGATGGTGTTAAATATCAGATGTTAAAGATATTTAGTCAGAGAGGGTTATCAGAGAACCACATAGTTCTACTGTTAAAGTATATTCTCCACTAATCTACAACTTCTTTTGTAGCCTAAGCAAGCTAAGTTTATTCATAAAACACATTTTAAAACACGTTAGAGTGTCTTACAGAGGAAGAGGAAGAATTGGATGAAAACAAAAGAGAAGGTAAAGTAAATAAAAAAGGGTTTAAAATGTAGAAACTACAATTATAAAGAGTTAAGTTAAGCAAACGCAAAGTGAAACAAGCAGGATCTGTTTGTAATGTTTTTAAAGATGAGTTATCTTTGATGCTATTAGACTTCTGTTGTAATAAAATGAATTAAATACAAAATATGATTAAGTGTTTTTTAAAGTGTATGTGAATGTGTATAAGACAAGACAGCCTACAAGAGAAGGAGCTGTTGGAAACATTAGACATGATCTGAGCACTCATTCTGCATGACCTCATACCTAAATCTGCTTAACGGATGAAATCCCTGAAATACTAATTAAACAATTTAGAGAAAGATTAGGAGGCATCCCAACACACCTTTAAGTTATCATTTCTTATTGTTTTTTTCTGTTAGCGAGTCTGAGAATCCATGTTTCAAACATAGACTGTACATAAAAGTGGATGTAGCCTCCAGTTTAGCATTTAAGCAACTGGACTATTCAACCCGTTCAGTTTTCATAAATAGGGATAAAAGCAACATAGATCCAATTTTTCTTTTTTAAATACTGCTGTAAAGCTGGAGTTTTGATATGGGGCTTAATGGGGGTTTACTTGCTTTTTGCGACCAGCCTCAAATGGCCATTTGAGGAACTGCAGCTTTGACACCTCGGGATGTTGCAACTTGGTTTCAGGAGGGGTATTTTTTCTAAATGGAAAAATTCTAATTCATGATATAAATTTCTTAGAACTAACGTGAACCACCACCATTGGAAGCTACCGGAAAATTACCAAAATTAACGTGGTCACATGAAAAACAAATAGCTTCATTTTTAAACCTTAAAAATTAGAATCTCGTAATATCCTCTCTCGTAATGTTAACAAAGGCCCTCTGGGAATAAACTTGAATAACATCCAAGACAGAAGCTCTACTGTCTCATACTCTGACTGAAGTGAGAGTTGCTGCCATGAGCTGAGACTTAGCCCAGCTCTGGATTACACTCGCTGTATATAATGCTACAGTTTGGTATGCTAACTGGGGAGTTAGAAAGAGGGCACAAAGGGAGTTACAATTATAAAACAGGTTTTAGAAAATGGCCAGGCCCTGTATTGTAGTGGAATTTGAGTTCGTAATAAGGGTTATGATTGGATTACCCCACACCCATGTATGTACAGTTCTTTTGTAATTTAAAACCCTTTAACTATTATATACACACACTGCCCTGAAAGGGGACAATGGTTTCAGAATTTTCTGGTGAGGCTTTTCCCCAATCTAAACAAGAGCAAAATATATGAGATGTCTACCCATGCAGCTACCATAACTTTTACAGCATTATGTGCTGAATCCAAAAGTGGGGTGAAAAAAACTGTTGTATTAAACAAAAGGTGCAGAACTGACTGTTTTTTATCGAGGGTTCTTCCTTATGTTACTGCAATAACATTATCTTACGCTGTGATAAAGGTGCATGGTAAGAGGTAACCCATTAGATTATTATCTAATGAAATTCAAAGATATCAACCTTTAACACTGGGGTCTAACACTTGGCGAGAACTCTTGGCCAGTTTTTATGATCCAACCTGTGTCCTTAGAGGGAAAACGTGCACTTTGTGACCATGAAGAGCCATCCATACGATACGTTTTCATAAAATTGTAAGATTTACCTAACATGCAGGTGAGAAGGCAGCATTGTTAAAGCATCATTCTTTGAAAGTCAGTTGTAAATTATGCTTTTTCACATATATATATAGATTTGGTGAGAATTGCATTTTTTTTGTCCAAAGAAGTTTGTTGACTAAAACTTCAAGAAGAGCTTGAAGAGGGGTCAAGGTACAAAGGTCTATTTCACTGAACTCTGATACAATATGCAGACTGCAGTGTGACACTACAGAACTACTGATAAAGTAAGTACAGTCTTAAGATCACATTGATGTCATATACACTTGTTCCTTTATGTCTAAGCGTGGAGTTTCTCAGAGATTCAGTCTAAGAGTGAGAGTCATCTTTGGGACAGATGTAGAAAAACATGTGTTTAGCTGCTTCTGCTAAGAAGAGGATTATTGGCCTCCAGTACAAGCCATCTTCTGTCATATGAGAGGAGCACACTCTAACGGGATCAGTCACACTTCAGCTCAGAGACAAGCACATCCTGTTTAATTCAAGGCACAAACTGAAGGTCATAAACTGTGATAGTTTATAAGTAGGGTGCCAATATCTGAACTTGCAAAACCCTGCCTGACATCGTCATACATACTGTGATGTGTTCAGTGTCATCATGTAAGCTGCGCAAGGGCAGCTTACACAGGCATAGAGAGCAATGTTAACCGGAGTCAAACTCCTTGTATGTTAACACGCCTGGTCAACAAAACAGATTCTGATTATAAAGTTTACACTTATACAACGAATGCTCTCATTTGCCTCCCTGAAACAAAGTTGGTAAGTCTGCTGGATATCTAAAGAAGTCAGGATAATCAGATTCAGACTTAACTTCAGTTTGCTCTCCCCTCTATTTACTCTTAATGCTGCACTGCTGTTTTAAAAGCAGCATTTGATGGACAAAAGAATTGTCTTCATTCTTTCTTGAATGAGAAAACAAATGCTCAGAAGACCTCAACTGCAAATGGCTTCAGATCCAAAAGAGGACCTTGCTTTTTCTTTACATCACAAATTCTGCTAATATTATTTCACTTAATTTATAATCAGGCACAATTTAGTCCTAGACTCCAACAATGTATTTTCATCAAATTAATGATCATTCACCTTCACTGCCACTCTGAATGAATGATCATTGAATGAGCCCAGTACAGCAACAGGAGGACAGTCGAAGAGTGTCTCCTGGCAGAATGGCTGTTGTCCGTTGTAGTGGGCCTTTAATACGATTAGCCTGGATTAGCCTGATACACAGAGAGCTAGACCTCTAATGCACATCTAATCAGCACAAGGCCTGCTTTAATCAATGCTCCACATTTCCTCCAGTGCCTGAATACAGAACCAAAACCAGAGTTTCTGCAGGATTCAGGAAGTATCATGTAGGACTTCTGAAGGCCTTTTCATATTAGATGCAATTCATGTTGGGGTTCATAGTTCTTTCCAAACCAGGACAATATGACCTACAATTATTGTTTATATTATCACATTTTTGGGGGGTAATCGTATTTATTTTTGATGACTTTTGTATTGTATTTTGTATCCTTTATGTGTATACCTGCCTAGGGACTGCAGATGGAATCTAGCTGATCAGCTAAATCTGGAGCAATGCATCTGCTCTCATTAATTGAGATTTATTTAGGTTTTGTACATGGTCCCTCAATAACCAAAAAGTCAACTAAAAAGGATGAATTCCCATACGTTTATCTAATTTGTTAGATAAATATAGTGTACCTATAATAAGGTGATCAGCTCCCTTACTACTCAAGCTAAGAGTGATGAGTTTTATGGTAGACTTGTGACAGAGATGAGGGGTGAAGTGATCCCTCTGTAACCGTCATGGTAATCTACAAGTCTACTTGCTCATTTATATCTGAACAGCCTGTCATTCATCAGAGAAACTTTTTTTTTTCAAAGTCAGCATGTTTGTAGGTCAAATGTGAGAAATTGGCTTTAATTATTCTAATACCCGAACAGTGAAGTGGACTACAAGTTCAAGGTAATGTTCATTCTGCTTCTTTTTTCTGTCATACATTTAATTAGAGCATGCTCTAGCCACACTTCATCTAAGAGGGAAAGTGTATTTTTGCAGTCCAAATCTCTAAATCTTTGTGAGTCATATCTATTTTAATATCACTGAGTATTATAGTAACTGTTCATTATTCATTCAGACAATTCTTCTTTCTACGAGACAACAACGAGTTTCTCACTCTTGCTTGCCATAAAGCAAACATTACTGTACAGAAGGCAAGAAAGAAAGTATGTCTGCTTTCACAAATTCACAAACATTTGCTGTTCGGATTTCTTATTTGTCTCTTTTAATGTCGAATGTATTTTGTATTTGTATGTTTGGCTGCTCGTTGTCCGTGTGAATGGGGCCCATTTAGAATGACAGAAAAACCCCATCTTGTCTTGCTTAGCTCCTTCTGAGTGATTTGTCACAGAACAGGCTTTGGTTTGTGGTTTATGTTCACACTTTAAACCATGTGAGTCTCTTTCTCAACCACTGTGCACAGGGCTGCTTGAATTAGTTGCCACATGTTCTTTCTGGTGGAAAAAAAAAACCCACAGCAGCTTCTGCTTATTGCACAAGTACAACGGCATTTGTACCACATTTTTCACATTTAAATCAAATTATCATCGGCAAATTATTTCTAATTTAACATAAAAATGGTGAATCATTGGAAAGGTTTTGCTTTTTCTGCAGGATGGTGACCTGTGGTCCTGGAAAAGGCAACTCACCTCTTAGCCAACGTAACAAGAAGTGGTCATTCTGGGCAGGAAGTTGAGGAAGAATATCTTGTATCCTCTCTCGAAACTGTAGCCAGAGAAAAAAGGAACAGAAGTGATCGACTTCTTTTGCAAGTGAGCCAAGAAAAGGATTTGATTCTGATAAAAGACATTCAGCGAAAAGTTTAACTACCTTTTCCAGTTATAGTTATTATTCTTGTGGTAAACATCAGACTTGACATACAGTGTTTTTCTTTGAGTCAGCGTGTTTAGTTCCCCTCATTTCAGATGATTAGTAGGTCATACTTCCAGATACTGGTGAAACATATGACTCTGTGACTAATTATTTTACACGCTTTAAATATTCAACAACGGATGAATTTAGAAATGTTTTGCATACAGATTAAAACAGTCAACAAGACAACCCACGTGAGTCAGGACACTTAAAAGTTTCATCTAGTACAGTGCACAACCAAAAACATGAGGACACCAGAACAGAGCATGAGGACCCGTGTTTTTTTGTCGTAAATTCTTTGGCTTAAAAATAATAGAAAATGTGGGTTAACAGTTATCCTAAGATCAATTTCTTATGGATGATTTATTTATCTTAGGAGTTTTTCTTCAATACAGAGTTGCACAGGGATGAAGTGGCGACTCATTGGATGTTTCTTGACACTAAACTTGGAAAGTACCGCTTTAGAGAATGGCATCATAGTCAGGTTTAAAACAGGAAAGTTGGAAGCACTATTCTCATAGAGATTGGGTCATAATTTGACTGTAAAAGCCTGGACCTGACCATGTAAAACAAAGTGAACTATGTGTCAACTTACTTTGAGCCATATGGTGGAATTCAACATTGGGCCTCAAGTTATAGGTATGATACTTTGATATGACAACAAATCACAGCAAACTAACTATTCAGGACATTAAAAACAATGATGTGGAAGTAAACAAAGACATTATAAAGTCAAGAAAAACAATGTCTTATATTACAGCTTTTCTCATGCAAATAAACTAATGAAAAATAATGCCTTCACTGATCATCTATTAAGACCTGATCTCTATTTTGTATTGCACTAACATTGAAAATGTAGCATATAGTTTCAGTGATAGAAAAACTGAAATCAAGGTGATTCTGTATTTAGGCTACATAAAACAGAAACAAAACAATTGCCAAGGGACTACTCAAGTAGGGCCTTTAGTTGAAAGATTATAAGTATTTTGTTCATCATGATTAGGACTAGGCTGTATTTCTCACGCTGGCATTGGTCTGAATAGAAAATAAGTAAGGCTGTCAAGTACAGTGAAGCAGGCTATTATTAGGTGCATCAATGAAAATAGCCTATACTCAAATAATAGTTATAATAATAATAATAGTTCCTCAGAGATATATGGTAAATGTGCCACCAGTGGTCAACAAATATTATTAGTAACAACATACGGATCTGTAAAACAATCCAACATTATTCACATTTGCCTAAATTTAGATAATCGGTGTTTTATAGACGACGAGTTTTACTGATTATGTAACAGATACGAGGATACGGAAGTAGCTTTAAACAGTATTAATATTATTCTAGTCTTAGTTACCTGCTCCAGTGCTTCTGCCTGTTTAGGGCTCAGGTCTCCCACTCTCCCACTCATTTCTGCGACCAGGAGATATTCAGACGCTGCAGACGGAGCCGCGTCCAGTAGACTGAACAGAAAGGGAAACAACACCGTCACTGTTATCCGTGACAGGCGGGGGACGTCTCCTTGTGATGCTCATTCACCTAACGGCTGCTGTCCTCCCTTCTCCTCGCCGGGCTGCAGGTGGAAACACTGCTAAAGGATGAAACATGTAAACAAGAGGCTGTCAAAGATATCGTCCAACCAGCTGACTCGGCCAAAGATGGGGAAACAGTTGAGAGGATCACTCGTCACAAAAAAAAAAAAAGGTGGAGCAAAAATAATTTAAAAAAAAAAGGTCCAGCTTCCTTTCCAAAAAAAGCTTCTTTATGTATTTGAAAATGAAGCCTAACCAATAGACTACTTTTGACCTCAACAGGGTACAGTTTCAATAATCATTTATAAAGTGAGAACCCATGATACAATTTAAACAGCTGGTCACCCCTCAAAAAAGAAAGTTTGTTAGCCTAATTAGTATGTTCAGTCGTAAAATTAATGTAGTTTAGAAGTTTGACTAGGGCCAACATTTTATTCACATGGTGTAAAGGTTGGCCGCCTTGACTTTAGTATTTTTCTTTTAATGCAACGGTGCTTTTACTCCCCTACATCTCAAATGGAAATATTTACACATACCACATTTGGCATTTTGTACCTTCCTGTGGACTGAAAATTCAAGTGAGACATTAGCATCACTTGGTGATTTTGAATTTCAATATTTGGCTTATAATTAACTCAAACACATAAAATGGGCAGGGATTAATCTCCTGATTGTAAACTTCATAAAGTATTGAAACTATTTCCCCCCTCATATAATAACATCTCCAGATTCAATTAACTGTTTGCAAACGCTTGATTAAATAAGTCTTTCAGAAGAAAATGTAACTTTCTAACTCTTCATTACTTAATTTTATTTTACTTTCAGTCTTTGAAAATATTGTATGATCAATCTGAAATGATGAGACAATAGACAATCTTTGTCGTTAATCCGAAACGTCACACATGCGCAAATTACAACAACAACAGCACGCATTAAACGCGTGCGAAGATAATTTCTCGAGTTTTCGCAGGTATTTTTCATAAACCACCAGGCTAACCTTTGAGGTTCAATACAAAACATTTTTATGCCGAATCATTTGACAAAATGTATGTAACTTTGTCTCAATGAGCATGCGCAAAGAGCAGCAGGCACTATTCTTTTTTTTTTCTTGCTTTCACAGCTCACCCGGAAAATTGTAAATGTCAACTAATAATAATTTCCCTCCATGTCAAGTGAAACGCTGGTCTGAAAGTGCAGTTCATTTGCATACAGATGATCTGCGTCAAGGCTAAATCAAATAAGGAAGTACAGGGTTAATATCTCAGTTCGTTACAACCCTCTTTGGTTTTACGAGATAAATGATTAAACTGTCGCTGCATTTCATGCTTATATTGTTTTTTTTAGCAGCAGGACGGTACAAAGTCTGCTGACACAAATTAACTAGTAGCCTACAGTGTATTATTACCGATGCCCCCGAAGTCCATAGGTCCATGCGGGTTGTGTTCAAGATAATGACACGCTTGTGAACAAGATAATAATCCCATCGCTTCTTCCGGTCACAGCCGGAAGTTGTCTCTCTTGTTTACATTCTTTGACGAATCTAGCAGGTCTTCTATCATGACTGGGAACAGTTGATTAATTTCTGCGATTGACAGTACAGCTTGTATTTTTTTTTTTTTTTTTTTTTTAAATCTGTTGTCTTCCGGGCCATGGCTTCAACTCAAAGCGGGGGCTGTCTCTGGGTAACGTTACTTCTACTCTTGGTTCTCCGGTGTCCCGGGTTGATGGTCGCCGCGGAGCAGGTCGCTGTGGTGGAGGTTTTCCTGGATCAGCGGCCCGGTGTCAGCGCTCTGCTCGAGGGAGAGGTGGTGGAGTCCAGCGGGGGTAGCAAGACCCCTGAGCTCCAGGACGACGACCAAGAGGAGCTGCAGGGAGAGCTGGTCCTTGTGAGTGTGTCACATTGAGGCTAATATTAGATGAATACTGGGCGAGTGATTTTCTGTACCCTCTTGATAATCTAGCAAAATGTGAAAACAGGGAGATTTGAGACCACACACAAGATGGATGTAAATGTTGTCATAAACAGCTGATTTAGCTATTTAGTCTGATTTCTGTCGTCAGTTTAAGGATGAGGAGACTCAGGTGAGAGGAGGAAAACACAAGGATGACACCAAAGAGCATGAGCCATGGATCGGGCTGGTGCCTGTGGAGATGGATGACAACAAAGCCTCCACAGGAAACCAAGAGTCCTTTGCTGATGCCATGGTTAATAAAGTAAGTCATTCAATATGCTGTACTAAATATCTGTATTTGAATTCAGTTGTTACTGGCACCTATACCTATTTGCCCTGACCTATATGTGGGTTATCTCTGCCCAAGATGAAGAGAGCATTGGTCCTTGGTGCGTCTGCACTCATCATACTGGCTCTCAACCAAAACACTGTCAGTGAGGTAAATCTGGACGCCTTTTCTTTTTCTTCTCCATTTTCTATCATGATGTTCTGAAACCGAATAAGTCAGCACAGTCTCTGTGAGTGATTCTTTCTTCTGTAGATGGATCTGTCTCAGGTGATTTCTAAGCCCATCATTGTGATCCAGACTTCTGAAAATGTCACAAAGCTGATTGGAGCTCTGCTCAGGTAAAGAACACCTTTTTTTTTTTTTTTTTTTCTTTTTTACAGAAACTACCAAAATGGAAACAGGCTCTTTCAAAAGCACATTTCCACTCATATCACCAAAAAATAATAATTTGACTTTACATTTTAAATTTAGATAAGTTAATTAATCATGCCACATGCTTCCACACTTTAACGCTATTGTTCAAAGTTATTTGGGGATTATTCTAGGCCAGTATAATCTACATGAATCCACCTGATCTACACTCAAATATCAACTAGTCACTTCACTCTCTGTGTCTTTAATTTGTGTCTATACTTTGTTCAAACACCGACTATGATTTCTCTTATTCTTATCTACTTAATGTCTGATCTGATATTTCCTGCTTGAAATGAGAAAATCATGAATTTTATGTTGTTGGTCGTGTAGTTTCTTAACCAATTTAGAACAGCTTTGATCGGTGATGACAAAATAGATTGGTTTATTTTGTTAAAATGGAAGTTATATTTTTAGAAATAGCTTTACGAGTATTGTTCTAATAACACTGCTGTGTGGAACACTGCTAAGCGATTCACAGCCATAACTCTAGTCAAAGTCTAGAATCTTCCTATTAAGCATTTAGTTATTATTGTTTATACCGTGGATCTACTGTCAGTAATTCATCAGTGTGACAAACAGCAAAAACACAGACATCCTGAAATCCTTGTAGTATTGTATGTCATATTATATTTGTACTACCAGTACTTTTATCTGCAAAGTCTACAGCCTCTCTTTGGCTGTAATGTATGAGGACCTTCATTTACAAAAGTTTTCTCTCTCTACAGGGGTCTTCAAGCGACAGCAAAAATCACCTACAGGACAATCTTACAGGACAACCTGGTGAGCACCTCAGTCTATCAGCTGTCAGTGTGTTTCATGAGTTATTAGCCCCCTCTAGTGGTGAGTGAACCGATGACAGGCTGAGCTGACAGCGAATACTGCTGTGTGTTCGGGCAGGGAGCCACGCTCACGCTGTGGTCCAGCTGCGGGCGGTCGAGAGGAGGTCGCTACGGGGAGTGGCAGGGGGTCATATGCACGGGGGAGACCAACTCCCAGGTCCAGGTGGGGAAGCAGAACAAACACACCAACACCACTGTTAATCATGTAGGACAATACAGTTCTTACAGTCTTTGAATGAATATATATTATTGTGCCTGTAGTTGTCTTATGGATTCATTCAGTATTTATTGCAGCAAAACTTGAGTCGGTGGTAGTTTAGGTGAGAAAGTACAAGTTTTATAAATGGAAAAGATTTGGAAATAGTGAGCTGACTAAACTTGACTAAAAACGGCTCCTCATTTCATCCATTCTCTCACAATTTCCCTTTTAGATACAAACATAAAACAAAATATTTGTTGTTTTTTTAATTAGCTGTAAAGTAATTATTAATTAATATTGTAATACCAAGAAAATAAGGTTTATGAAAACAAATAACACAAATTTAAGTTGCAATAACATTGTTAATATAGAATCAAAATGCTACAAGTGAGCCGAGTGTATCGCAAAATCTGATGCATAATCGGCAGCTTATTTTCCTCTCTCCGTTACCAAAAAGTTGTGTTTTTTTGTTACAGACTGTGTCACTGACAGTTTTGAAATGAGCCATGATAACACAGAATGTTTCTCTGCTTGTGTGGGTAGAAATACCTGCAGCAGCTGTGGGACACGGTCCTGCTGGTGGCTCTGATCATCAGCACTGGAGTCATTGTCCAGGCTCGATGGCAGTACCAGGACCAGCAGCTCCACGATGACCTGCAGGTGAACTCTGACTCTACATCAGCCAATTTTTTGACTTATACAATCATGTACTGCACCTTATATCCCTTTATGTTATGACTTTAGAAAGTGTTGGGGGGGGGGACACACATGACATACTTTATAAATGTTACATACTAAAAAAAACTCTGACCTTGAAGTATTGCACATCGCACATTTAGGTAACACATTCTGTGATGTTCTGATTTTTTTTTTTTTTGATCAGCTCCTCCCAAAACAGGACGTCCTGAAAAGAATGTCGTCACTTAAAACGAAAACTTATTGTCAGCCCAAGCGGTGGTGTGACCCGACCCAGCCGGCAGAGACGGACAACTGTGCAGTGTGTCTGGAGCCGTTCAACAACAACCAGGTGAGCCAACAATCCCACAACCCCCCTCCGAGTTTACATCCTGTATTTAATATCTCCCTGTTGAAATCCAAGACGGTGAGGTAGGGGAGTGGAATCAAATAGTCCTTCTGGTTTTGGTTTTTTGAATCTACATTTTGTTGAATATTGAGATCATGGAAAAAGTTTTAGAGAAATACAAACTGTAAAACAACAGACGATTCAGCGGTGATACGATTTAAACTTGTCTCGTGTTGTTTTCTTCACATTAGTGTCTGCGAGTGTTGCCGTGTCTTCACGAGTACCACAGAGAGTGTGTGGACCCCTGGCTGCTGCTGCATCACACCTGTCCTCTGTGCAAACGCAGCATCCTCAGTGAGTCTCAGTATCATGTTCATTTACACTACATTGCGCTTATGTAGATTGTTGAATGAAGAAATAACACCAGGCTCAAAGGTAGTCAGTTTAAAAAAAAAAAAATAGATATATCATGGAAGGATCCAGGAATCCAAATGAGATCTTCTTCAGCCCCACTTTCTCCTCTAAGCTCTGAAGTGACATTTATATGGGATGAGCATTAGCAGTAGCAATATTGCACATCTGTAAAAATGTTTCTGCAGGAAACTTATGTCAATTATTCAACATATTCATAACATATCAGTCGCAGAGTAACAGTTAAATATCCACAGCTACTCAGTTTCATTTCTCAGTCAATCTGATGAATCCTGAATCTATTTATAGGTTTGTTATTTAACCTAACATGTTTGTTTGTTTTCTCCGCCCTCTTTAGGCAGTGTCTGCAAAGACAGTTAACGATCGGCCCACTTAGGACTCTTGCAGCAGCGACGGCTGTTCAGATCTCCTCTCTTCCTCGGTGTCACTCCAGTAGCCTTCTTTTTTTTTTTTTTTTTTAAACTGACCTCAGCGATGGACCCTTGGAGCATAAACACAAACTCCTCAGCAGCTGGTTGGACGTCTGGACTGTAGAGCGGTCTGATTCTGACGTCTGACACCCCGCTGCTCTCACAGACATGCATAGTATATAGTATAACAGAAGAATCTCTAAAGTACTGTAGTGGTACTGTTGTGTGTGAACAGTACTTCTTCTTGGGATCATGTTACTGTACAATAGTTGATATATGTGTTTGTCCTGGCTGATCTACAGCAGTGAAGATGTGACTCATGAAGGTGTTAGTGCTCAGTGTGACTCTTCATGTATAAATCTTGAGCTCTGAGTTTTGTATGAACAGCAGAGCTACAATATGTTTGGCTTTAAGCGGTGAACACTGATAACCCTGAGCAAGTATTTGAAATCAGTTGTTTCTGCATGACCATTATAAGCTTTGGTTTTTAAATATGACTGATTAACAGGCTTTAAGTTTAAATGTCACTTTAGGTCCAAATGATGTTAAAAGCAACTTTAAAGTGGACTAAGAGTTTAAACCTGAAAGCTCTGGTGTCCAGCACGCGCTTAGCTTTTAAATGTTAGTCGTACAGGTTGTGTAGTTGTCCAGAAGTTAAGTAAGCTAATGCCGGAGCAGATGGTTAAAGTGTTTGCATTTGTCCTAAATCTGCCTTATAACTGAACTAGAGAGAAACCCAAACCATGAACTTCTTCATGAACACTTTAAACTTGAATCAGTTACAGTATGTTACAGTTAAAGAAGCTATTGTGATTTCATTTTAAACTGGAAGTGATACAGTGTTTAACATGAGTCTGTGGCCATAACTGAGTGTGATTCTTACCATTTCTTTTGAAGGTTTTAGACCATCTAATGATAGGTCTTTACATTCATCATTCATCATACATTCATCTTAGCCCCCTGCTGACATACAGCTGCACAGGTAATCCTAATAATAACCATACTGGCAATGTTGAATCTAAACACACGCAGTCATAGTTTTTGTCAAGAATGGCATCGTCTTAATATCATTACTTTTTTCAGATCTAAGAAACAGAAGAATGTCAGACATTTAGGAGGGGGGCATTTAGGAGGGGGGGATTTTTTTTGTTAATAGAAGATCAATACCACTCAGATGTCTGGACAGTAAATATGAAGCTACACCAGCAGCTGATTATCATAGCTAAGCATGAAGGCTGAAACAGTTAGTCGGACTATCCTTAAAGGTCACAATGTGTGACAACCGGTTTATACATAAACAAACCAAAAAAGACAGGTTGTAGATTTTTTTTTCCCTGACAATTTTCACATCAGACATTATGCTAATACACAGCCTGCAATGAAACTGAAATGAGAGTGGTACAGTAGGACACTTCTAAAGAAAAATGTTTTTTGTTAAGTTCTATTTAAAGATTTGTATACAAAAAAGTTATGACTATTTAATAAACAAACAGTATACTGTGGGTCGTCTTCTGAAACATCTCCAAAGTAAGGACTCAAACTTGACAGATGTCAAAACAAATTGTTTTTAATTTGTTTTTTTGCATTGTCAACTCCAAAAGGCAACTCCAAGTGCTTCTTTTGTTACAAAATGCTCTGATAGATGTGTTCTCTTCATAGAAAATAGTGTGCGTGTGTGTGTGTGTGTGTGTTTACATGTAGGAGGAAGGCTTCCCACAGCTCGACCCCTCCTCTACAGCACGTGCTTCCAAACACAAACACAACAGCATCATCAATATGAGATGGTCATATTTACCCTTTTAGACTTCTTTTTTTTTTTTGTAACAAGGCTGGTGGATGGTGGATGACATCACTTGCGTGCACTTGAGCGTCACATGCAAGGCAGCCTTCACACAAGCTACAATGACAGGGTGAGTCGAGAGAGCGTTACACAGAGTTGATCTCCAGGTCAGTAATTGTTCTTCCAGCTAGAGAAGCGACCGCAGTCTCTGTTACAACCGCTGGATTTCTCTTCCATTTATTCCTATGTGTATATATGATGATGATGATGTCAAAGAAACTTCAGTGGATCCCTTTGGATGTTGTTAATAAACTGATTTGTTACTTGGCAACTATAAAGATCTTATTTTTTGTCCTCAGTCCCACTCAGGACTTGATTATTTGAATCTGCAATAAAAGAAAATCATTTGAGCTAAAGAGCTAAACATCATTTAGGCTCAAACTATAAAATATGTTCAAACTTCTGGGCAAGCTGCTGGCAACTTTTGATCACATAGGACCAAAGTAAGTCAACAAACAGCTACAACTTCTAGTTACCAACTGAAAACCTTCTGTTGCTTTTTCCTTGAGGAAAGACAGTGGCCTCGTGGCTTAAGTGTGGCTATTGGGACAAAACACTGCCACCAAATTCACAACCTTTAACCAAGATAAACAACTAAGCCCCGGTTTATCTTTCCCTTCACGAACTCGCACCTTCCTGCCGCCCCCTCCTTCCGACCATCAGTCTGTTTGGATTGAGCAGCCGTCTGTCACACAGGTCAGGACGGGATCATGCCTTTGTTCCTCTTGCGGTCCGCCATGCTGCGCCGGTTGTGATTCGACCCTCGGCTCTTGTTGGCCTCCTTCTTACGCCGGTCCAGGAATGTCTCCAGGGTTTGTCCTTGGCCTTTTGGCTGGCCAACCACATTACCGGGACGCTCAGGTCGATACCTGAAAGGGAAGGATGAAAAGTAAAAATAAGAGAGTTGCCTCAAAATGAGACATTGACCAATAAAACAGGATGGAAAGCTAAATGTCAGACTGAGACTGCATGGACTTTACCCTTTCCTTTGCTGCATGGCAGCTCTTCTAGCTTCAGCCCTCTCTCTCAGCAGGGCTGGGTCCTGCACAAACTGGTCCCTGTTTACATTGTTCTGAAAAATCAAACAAGAGTCTCATGTTATCACATGACCAGAAATTAAACATGAAAGCAAACAAAATGACATGAACATAGTGTTACACATAGCTAACTGGAATGTGTGAAAAAATAACTTATTTCTATGTGGTGTGTTAAATCTTTGATACAATGTGACATAATTTAAACTCTGCACCACTCGGGACATTAACACTTGGAAAGCTGAGTGGAGCTGGTACATCATGAAAAAAAAATCATGAAACACATTTCATGGAGTTGTGATGCTCGTTATTAACAGGATTGTCTGCTGCAGGTTAGAATTAAACATAAATATCACTTTTACTAAGAGTAGTTTGATGTTACTTTTTAATTCATTGCTGTCCGTTTGGCAGCAGTGTGTCCTCCAAATGGTCTTCATTTAAGTTACAATAATGCTGTAAAATTCTGCTCCAACAACGGATAGAAACCTTTGAGTTTATATTTTGTGGTCAAACCTTTTAATTGAGCTTTGAAACGGATCAAAAAAAAAAATCTATTAAGTAATGTTGGATCTGCTGTTAGGAGAGATCTCAGTACCGGTATAGGCTCTTCCTCCTCTTCCTCCTCCTCCTCCTCTTGTTTGTTTCCTCTTCGGAGTACTTGTGGGACTGTGAAAGGTCTGCAGGAAACACACAAACATAAAGTTAAAAAATATGCACGTTGGAGGACTTCAGTATCCGGAGTGTCCTGCTCTGTGATTTACCTCCTGTTCAGTAAACTGTCTCCATCCAGGTCGTTGGCTCCCACTTGGTTCATGTCGTAGGTGTCGTCGTACTCGTCATCATAGTCGTCCAGATCGTAGGCTTCTGCATTCTCACCAGGCGCGATGACGATCTCATCAACCACCGTTTCATAGGCTTGGTATCGCGCTTTCTGCTCTGTTATGTGCTGCTTGTCATTCAGCATATCTCGAGCACTCTCTCCTTTCCTGAAAGAGCAGCAACGGCAGGATTACACCTGACCTTAAGAGATATTTCTTAAAGACTAAGATGGCTTAAGAAAGAAGAAGGTGCATCAGAACATCCTACTTGGCTTTGGGTTGTTATTTGTTGCATGATCTCACCTCCTGCCCTTCCAGATGCGGGACATGTCTATCTGGTCCCTGCGGAAGATGTCAAACTCGTCGTCATCAAACACGTTGGATCTGACGCTCAAAACGTCCGGAAGCTCCTCTTTCACCGGCCTGAAATGACGGGAAAGGACCGGAGTCAAACACACTATCACAAGAAATTAGGTTTATGTAGGTTTTACAATCATTACTTAAATTAAATCTCTTTTGGTCCATTGACGTTTTACTTGGTGACCTTTCAGTGGAACACCATTTAAAGTTAACAATAATTTAATCAGGTTTAAAAATGAGTCCTTGTTGGTCAAACTCTTCTGAATTTTAAAAAGTGCCACATGACGATTAGATTATTAGATAATTAAGGAACAAAAATTATTGCATTCTTTCCAGCTTGCCTAAAAGAGTAGAATCCAGCAATTGCAGCAGAATCCAAAAAAAAAAAAAAAAGCAAAGAAAAGAAATACTAGCATGTTGTCATCACACAACGTGCTGTCACCTTGGCATGGCTCGGTCCAGTTTGTCCAGGTTGGGGGCCAAGCGGTCCTCCAGGATGTTGTTGATGACCAGCTCTGAGTTGTAGTTGTACTCGTGTAAACAGGCCAGCAGGAAGCCTTCCCCCAGATCAGGCAGCAGGTCCCGGATACACGACAGTAAAGACTCCAGCTCGGCCTCGCTCACAGGACAACCCGCACCCTGCTCACACACAGACAGACACAGACCAAAACAAAACAACAAAGTACATTTAGTCAAAGTAATTACTCTGTCTACTGTTTCTTTAAATGTGTATCATTGAGCTGACATTCTTTTCTACTCTATCATGAAGAGATGGTGCTGTATGGGATGGTGCAGGGTCCTTTTTATAAATGTGTTTTGGATTTTAAAAGTGCTTCTGAACCTATAATATATCATTAAAATATGAATATGTTTCCTTTAATGATAGTTTTCATTGTGTTTAGATGTATCCTCTTACATTATGAAATGTGTCGTACAAATACAACTAAATGGAATAACTTGAATCCTTTGAGACATTATTTAGATTGTTATGCCTCATGTCATTTACTTAAAATACCTTTCCATTTGTTTTTGAAAAATCCACACGAACAAAGTTATTCTCTATATTTAGTTCTGAGCAACTAAAACTGAGGAACATAAATACAATGTACCGACATCATTTCTTTTTACGCCTCTCTGATAAATATTGTACTTCGTATCGTCTTAAACGTGTGTTTTCCTCTGGTTTGTTTTGGTTCCTCTGGACATATGTGAAGTGTTTTTGCTAAAGCATCTTTCGTGGGTCAGTTATTTGACGTTTGCTGCTTCCCTTTTTTCTGTTGGGCTCATGAACATTTTAGTAACCATGGCAACAATTAGTTGATTACAAGATCCACAGGATATAGGTTGGAATCAATTCTTTCTAGTTTGACCTTTTTAAATATGTGGAATTGATGCGATTCTTTATCATACATAATATACTAAACTGAATATTTTGTGTTTTGGTCTGAGAGTCAAATCAAGGACAATTTATGAAGAATTCTCTTAAAAACTTTTTCAATAAAAAAAGATTTAAAAAAATAAAATCAGATACATGAATATAATAAAAAGCAATCAGTTGCAAGTGCATCATTCTACCCTTTTGCATCTTAAGTCAATGTTATCTGACTGTGAGAATTCAAAGTGCTGGTAACCAATGAGGATGACACTGAGCTGTTGAAAGCACATCTTAAATAGAGCTCATTACCACAGAACTCACATTGTTTCCTTTTCGGGGAACTTCCAACATGGCCTCGGCTCCCAGCGGACTCTCCCGTCCTCCTTGTGGCTCTGGGACCTTCTGAAAGCCAGCTGAAGATGAAGCAGCAGCAGCAGCACCAGCTGCTCCCTGATGGGCTGCTACAGATTTTTGATGAATGTGGCTCTGTGGTCTCTGTCGGCCCACGCTGTCCCAGGCGCTCTCCACCCCTTGGAGCAGGTAGGACGTCCTGGTCTCATCACTGAGTGAGGCAGGAAGTCAAGTCAAGGCTATGAAACGAGTAATCCAACAGGCTGTATTGTCTGCTAATACAAAAAACTGGCTTTAGGACAAAGAGAGAAGTAACAGACGACAAATACATAACATTTAAAAACAACTGATCAATCTAGCTTATATTTTTTAAATTAAAGGCACAAAGTATATTTTCCAAATTGCTTGAACATCAATCAAACTGGTTTTCGATCAGGGATAAGAAGACAAAGGATACATGACAGGGAGGGCCTGCTGCAGGAGGCTGACGTCGTCTGCGATGGGAAACTGCTCGTCGTAGTCCGACAAGAACCTGAATGAAAACAAAAGAAGCAAAACAATCTTTTAGACACATCGTCATTATACTGCATGAGAAACGCAAAAAGAGAAAACACCAGATCTACTGGGAAATAACTTCCGACGACCATTACGATAATCATAACAAACCCTTTGATCTTGATCAGTAGTTTTACCTTTTCTCAGGTAAAAAAGATGTGAAATGCTGCAGGAGCTCCTCTGCAAATGATAGCGTGTTTTCTCCTCTGCAAGGCAACAAATATCACCATGAATGAATGAACATGTGGAATGTCATCGCAAAAGAGGCATGTTGAGATGTTGAAGTCTCACCCCTCAAGGATGGGCTGCAGGCAGGTGTAATTGAGCAGCAGGTGAGCCGTCTCCACCATCTTTCGGCAGGAGTGGGACAACCTCTTCCACAGGTCCTCCTGTAGACTGAAGGAGGGTTTGAGAGATTATTGAGGATCATCGTTCTTTAATGTAAATCAGTAAGGGCCGTGGGAATAAATGCAGCCAGACAATCACCTTTTATCATCAAAGTTTCTCTTCCTCACTGCCTTCTCCAGGTCAGGCACGGCGGTCTCATAAAATGAGGTCAGTCTGCAAGTAGAGAAAACTAAATTGTCACAAGAGGATATAGCAAAGAAGAAGGTGTGGCTGTGATACTACAGGTTTGCTCCATCTGTCTACCTGCTGAGGAAGCTGTGGGCGTGAAAGCTGGTGCAGGCGGCAGGGTAGATGTCTAGGAAGGCATGGATGGTGGTGGTGGAGTCACACAGGTACAGAACCGTTTCTAAAAGTTCCTAGGAAAGAAAAGAAGACAAAAATGATCTTAGAAAATAAACACAAGTGCCCTAATGAAAGGATAAGTGCTCTGCAAAGAAACCCCTCATCCAAAGTATACCAGCATAAAGTACCATATGCAATACTGATACGTTACACAACCTACAACATGCATCACATAGAGCAGTAACGTTGTTCATGCTCTATTACAACTTACATCAACTGATCAGTAGCTTGATTTAAAGACATCTGAAACTCCCTGACATACTTGTGCACTAAATCCAACCATCCTATTCTTTACAGTCAGTAGCTCTTTCCCATTTATTCAGGCAGACAACACCTGTTCTGCACTGCCAAACAAAAATTCAGATATTACCCGTGTTATGTCCTAATGTGAGGGATTCCATTACAGCAGATGGCAAAGACAGAGTTAAAAGATTTCACTTTGGATGACAAAGCAGTAAAATGTTAAAGCTGACAGTTTTCTCCGAGTTTTCTTTCCTTTATGGTCCATTAATACAAATATTTAGTTGCATGTACTGTGAACCTGAACCTGAGTCAACATTTCAAATCTCTATTTGATTATGATTGTTGCCATAATAAAGCTTCCCTGCTATGTTGATATAAGATTTTTAGACTAACATGCAGTGGTAGTCACAGATATTAGTGTGTGTGTGTGTGTGTGTGTGTGTGTGTGTGTGTGTGTGTGTGTGTGTGTGTCTGACCTGCTGGCTCATGGTCATAGCAGTGGGCTGTTTGTGTGCGTTCAGTTTCATGGGCTCCATGGCTGCAGCTCCTTCACACTGGAGACCACATTTACTAAGGATGGTATCGAACACCTGAAGGTGACAGGGAGGAAACAGAAGAGGAGAACCATTTAAAAAGTTACTTACAAGTCAGTTTTCCGTGTTAATAATACAGCTGTTGATGTTTAATCCAACCTGTAACACAGTGGGCACTGTCTCATCGAGGTCGCTGAAGTAGGAGGGCTGCTGGGTAAAGATGTTCTCTAAAAGGAAGCGATTGAAACGTGTCAAACACAGGGTACAACAGCTACAAATGACTGGTCTTGCCTACGAAGAGAATATGAAACTTATAATATCCAGAAATGACTCTCTGATGGTAGAAATCAAAGCTCACCTATCATCTTATGCAGCAGCTGGCTGTTGCCTTTTCCAAAGAGCACACACAGATCCAGAATTTTGGGAATGTCAAACAGGAAGTTCTCATAAATAATTTCTCCAAACACAGTAGGGGTGATAAAGTTCTCCTGTGGAAGAGGAGCACAAAACACACAACAGGATCAACAGTTTGTCATTACTTTGGAGATGGGAGTGGCTTTGGCAACGGTGTGCATTGTCATAACAGTTTACTAATCAAACTAGAACTTCTATTTCTAGAGGTAAGTCAATGATGATTCCCCGTTGTATTGATTATTTTCTGACCTTTGACTCTTTATGTGTTGCCATCCTGAGAAAGGTCAAGAAGACGGCCCTGTGGATGGAGCGCTGCATGTCGGCCAACGCCGGGGAGGAGGGCAGGCTGGTGAGGTCAAGGCCACGGGGAGCCTGATGCAGGTATGAGTCTAAGCATTTCTGCAGAGAATCATCAAACACAACCTGGCGGAGGAGACCGATTGGAAGCAAATGAGAGAAGGAAAAGGACATTTTGCAACCAAGAAAACACAATAAATGATTTTTTAGAAAGATTAGTTACATGTTAATTATTCCTCACCTGACACCAAAACTTGTCATGAGGCAGTCCAAGCAGCCACTCCAAGTCCTCTGTGATAAATTTGGCATGTTCCAGAAACTCCTCCACCTCGGCAGGAGAGCCGTCCTCAGGCGGGGACTTGTAAGGCACAAAACAGCGCTCCTCCTTTCTGGCCGGGTGCTGAGGTGGAGTAGAAAAACAATGGGTGTTTGATGAACCAGTCCTTATCAGGGACTCGAAATGTTATCCGTAGAGTGTCAAACACTGCTGCTTGAGTGTAATTATGTACAAAATGAGGAGATATGGCTCACCAGTGCAGGCAGTGTGTGTTCTTTTCCCAGAGGGCCGGGCTCGGTCACCTGCTGCTCATCCAGTGGCACTCGTGCACAGGCCATGACTTCTCACTCTCTGGTTTTCTCTAGCGAGTCAAACCAACAAAGGAAACTCATACATGTTGCTTTTACATTAGTTATGTTAAAGTGCTTCATCGAGACACAATAACTTCTGTTATAGTCACTAGAAGAACATTATTACCTCCATTAAACAATGGTTCACCTTATCAGTATACCTTTAGATCAGCATTGTATCTATAAAGTGGTACCTATTTTAATTTTCAAGTACTTTATTCATTGGTTTCTCAATTTAATATTAATAACACAAATAGTACAACCACTGGTTTAGCTGGTTTGCAGCTAAAGGAAGGCTAAAATGATGGTTGATCTTAGTGTAAAGCGGTGTACGCAGAGTGTAAAAAGAACACTAACTGAGATGTTATCAATATTGCATTAACCTAATTGT
This sequence comes from Labrus bergylta, assembly GCF_963930695.1. NCBI lineage: Eukaryota > Metazoa > Chordata > Actinopteri > Labriformes > Labridae > Labrus > Labrus bergylta. Next base: position 17,300,395 of record NC_089196.1, read on the forward strand.
CTGTATGTTTAAACTTGTATCTGTTTACAAAGTCATCTTACATTTGTTCTTTATCAGAAATAACTCAGTCCCACAAATAACTACCACTGCTGGACAGACTAGTCACGTAATATGTTATCATCTGAATCAAAGTTACAAAAATGTGCTTAAAAAAAAAAACGACAAACAAGAAATTAAAATTTGAGTACAGCGCGATGTAGTTCTGTAGCTTTAAAGGCCAACTCCGCAAAAATGAAAATCAACAGAATAGATGGAATAAGTCTCCATTTTATGAGCTACCTACACTTCAGCAACAAACTACCATTTTGGTAAATAAGTGATGTTTGTCATATAATTAAGTGTTATGTTTTGAATTAATTAATGTGTTGTAAAAGAGGATCAGATATTATAAGATTAATCTTCTTTCTGCTCCTTTTCATTCAATATTTGAGATTTTATGTTTGTTTGTTTTTGAATGAAATAAAATTGACAAATAAATAAAATATGAAATCAACGTGAAGAGAGAAAGACCAGAACTGAGGTGTAGTAACATGTTACAGATGTCAGTGGGGATTTATTTGCTTAGCTAGCTAACTTCAGACTGCAAAAGCTTTTTTAGTCTGGTGACAGAAGCTGCTAGCTCGACGTTGTTTACCAGGTTTTTATGGAGCTGAGGGAGAAAATGAATGGAGAGAGGCTAGCGTTAAGGTAACGTGGCTAACCAGCCGGTGACTTTATGACCGTCCTCTGTGTCTCTAATGAAGTTATAGTACACATCAGCATTTCATTGTAACTCACCTCTAAACTCGACGTCTTGTAACGCTTCAGGCCATCTCATCACAGTCGTCACGTCTTCGTGCAGTTTCAGTTTCCAAACGTTTTCTAATCACCTGTGCTGGACCAGGAAGTGACATGCTTGTTATTTTAGAGTAGCGCATGCGCAGTAAAGCTACATTTGAGGGGTCTCTACCGCCCTCTGGTGGGCACCAGTGATTTCTGTTTCACTATAGTTTAATGGCGTTGAGAGTGGACAGCAGTGATGGAAGTCTTCATATACTTTACTAAGATAAACATATAAATGTATAAAATACTGAATTATAATTTAAACTACATAGGTCCAATTTTTGTATTGTATCACTGTATCACGTAGCAAACTCTTATCATATTCTGGGCAATATCATGCACAAATATTTACAAACAATAAAGTTATTTCATTAAAACATCTAGATATATTTGACATATTTTGTATCCTGAGCATTATTATTTATTTAGCTAATTTATTGTATTAGTTTTTTTTATGTAAGAGAGTTATTATGTTTGTCTGGGAATATAAATGTAAACTATTTTAACTGTGTACTGATTCAAGTATTCATATCACAATTAAAAAACAAACAAAATTTGCATTCCATTTAGTAAATAATTGAAAAGATCATAAACATGGACAGTATCAATCAATGACCACACATGACACTCGACTTTCTTGGAAAAGGATGTTTTATAAAAAAAAAAAAACAAGACTCCCATGACACACAGAGAAGGCTGATGATGATTCCAATACATTACAAGTAGGTACATTTTTTTTCTCAAAATGGGCAATACAAATTCTAACAGCAGATCCATAAGATATTCAAATCTCCAGACACTCAGTCATTGGTTGGTTGATTGATGAGGAAAAAGACACATTTGTTTCAATCAGTAGTTCTGCACTCATGAATCTGTATTATCATCTGAGTGCTCCTGAACATAATCCTTGATTAACAGGTTTTTTTGTGTGAAAATGAAACAATGTTTAATTTGTTATAACAGAGCAGAAGTTGTTTCTCTGTGTATATAAGCTCTGGGTATAGAAGAACATGTGCAGTGAAATAAAGGATTAATATGTATTCTGTCACCCGTCCCATGTGTTCAAACTAAAACAAATTAAAGGATATACATCCTCTCTTCTATCATGGCATTCAATGCAACAGTAAACTGAACACTGTTTCTTGGTGTAAAGCATAAAATAAATATTTTATGGCTCAAACAACAATAAATAATTTCCATTTTATCACACATCGAGCAGCAGTTGTATCATACCTCATGGTGATGGGGTTAATGGCTTCCCTAAACCGTCAAGGAATAACAGCCAACTTTGATTTGTATAGTCTGTCCATACAACACGTCACCATCAAGGCTACCAGTTTTCTATCCCCAACAAATAATTACCAACAGCTTCTATGCTCATTTTAAATCAGGAGTTAAGTTTGTACTGACTTTCCAGTTTAGAATTCTTCATATTGTACAAACTGTAAAATATCAGTAAAATGGATCAACAGAAACGTGCACTAATTGGTGGTGCACGCAGCAGCAAAAGGAATGACTTTAACACCTTTGTTACAGTTTGTCAGATAGGACTGGTTTCACTTGATTTAAATGAAACTTTACAGATCATGAACCTTTTTCTTCTTTAACAGGTTCTCCAATAAGGAGAGTTTTCTGACATGGTCGACAGTATCTAGATATACTGAAGATCTTATTAAAAAAGCCATAAAGCCTCCAATCCCTCGCTTTAAGGCCTTCAATTTACTTTCAAATTTGACTGCAGGGATTGAATGTGGCTTCAGGTTCTTTAAGAAACAGGGGAACCCTTTTTATAAACATGTCACTTTGCACGGAGGCTGTGTTGTGTTGAAAAGGACAACAACCTTCAAAATACTGACAAAGTGTTGGAACTTCATAAATATGAATTTCATTTTTTTCAAAGCAAAAAAAGGAAGATTTCAAAGTCAACAGCAATTTCATTACCAAAAAACAGTCAAAGAAAAATCAATGAATGAAGAATGAAACAATCAATCATCAAACATTTTTCCATCCCCATACATGTATACGTAAATGGTGCAGTTGGACCAACATAATAAACCCCCCAAAATGTTTTGTTAGCCTTTTAAGCAAACTATTCGATTGGTCAGTAAATGGATCAATATTGACTTGTTGCAACACTTCAATATTTAAGTTTCTTAATATGAAGCCTTGCCCTAATCCAGGCACCAAGTTAGCTCAGCGACTTGGAAATGGAGAAGAGATATTTTCCATCCACATGGTTAAAAGAGTCTTTGAGGTTTGAGGAAACACCTTAGAGAGCGCTCAGTGTTATTCAATTAAACTTCTACGTCTTTTGAAGATCTTGAGGTATTTTCATGTCTAAAAAAATTTACTCTTAGAACCGGGATTTATAAATAATCGAAAAATCATGAGAGGAACGAACAGAGGCTGCTGCCAACCATGAAAACCACGCAATTAAAAAATGCATGTAAGCACGGAGAAGAGCTTGTCCACAGCCTTTGGGCCTTATAGTGAAACTTAAAAAGACTCAGAGGGTTTGTCATTAAAGTCTAACTTAATATAGTATTTAACTTAAATCTATAAATATCTATGATCGGTATTACAGAGAGCAGTAAGGTGAAGTGTGAATGTTTGAAGATTACATTTACAGTATTTCGTTCAAACACATTAAAAGAGAAAATAGTCAATGGTGTAAACCAAGACCAGAGATCATTTATATGAATGAAGGGCACCGAAGGTAAATATAGTGGACGCTCAGTGATGCTGCATCTTATCTGAAAAAAGGCTTAGATCAAACTCTGGACTTGTCCTCACTTTTAGTTTCAGACTTCAGCTTTGTTCTGTTTGTTTCGAACAGCATGCTGAGGATAAAGACACATCCGTATAGATGAGAATCAAAGTGTACCCAAAATGCCACCGTGTAGCCCTTCATTATTCTTCATGGTCGCTCCATATTTGGTCTTCAAACAGGATCATTTTACAAAAATATAACATCAACACACATAACAAAGTCCAGCTGGAAGTTGACACTTGATTTAAAATTCCACTTGAGGTCCATAGAGATTTGTTTTTTTGGTGTGAAATGAATGAAGGAAAGAGAAGGGTTCAAGTCTGGGAAAGAGAATCAAGACTAGAAGATGTTAATAATACAGCTGCTAAAACCTGATTGTGCTTTTCCCACCTACTGAGGAAGCGCTAAGAGAGTAAGTGACAGAAATTAATCTGGATCTACTGAATGTCAACAGTTGAGGCTAAAAGATGTCCAGTGAGGAGAAGAGAAAATGTAAGAGCAGTTGTAAGTTTGGAGAACAGAGAACATTTTCAGTGACTGGGTTGGGGTTGCACGTGGGTCAGAGTCATTGCACATCTGCAGCTCGTCTCTTCTGACTGAATGATTCCTGCTTTAGGAGATATTTCTGTTACTGTAACTAAGCAGAAAAAAGGATTTATAAAGGTTGTAAAGAAGGCTGCCACAACCACTGCTCAGGATCTACTGCATCTGGGAACTGCACATGAACATCTCAAATATTTTTTTTTGATAAGGAGTGTGCGTACCTGCCGCACAGCAGCCAAACTCCCCAAACGCCAAAGAACCTGAAAACTGAGACAATGAGAGGAAAATAAAGACAAATAGTTCTTGAATATGTCCCTCCACTTGTAGTCAGTTGAAACTGGCACAAACCAGCTGTCATCTCAGTTTCATGTCACACTGGTAAGCGCTGCTGTTCGTCCAGAGGAGTCGGCTGCTAGACCAGCTGGATCTGTCCAGAGAAGGTGGTGAGGAAGAACATGATGGCGAAGCCTGTCAGCAGGCCGGCGTTCTGGATGGCGAAGGTGAGGAGAAAGCTGCTGCCGCCCGCGTCTTCTTCCTCACGACTCACCTCGTTCATCTCTGGAAACTGAGAACAACAAAGCAGATAGAGAAGGACCTTTTTGAGATTAGTCAAACAATTAGGAACGCTGATGCTCATGAAAATGGTTTCACACTACAGCAGGACTCACTCCACTGACAGCTACGAACTTGTAAAGAAAACTTTTGTTTTAGTGTGTTGATGGACCTTAACAATGGGGGCAATTACCAGGCAAAGAGGGGCTAACAAAAGATATCATGGGGTTGCAAATTTGTAAAGGTAAAACTACAGCATATTAATTAACTATATTCATTTTTCTATAAGTGTTAACTTAGCAGGAGCTAGTAAAGAAGAAAATTGCTTGTTTCATTTTGTTAAAATACAAATGTCTTTTTCCAGTAAATTAAATTAAAGTGATGATTTCTGATAAGAACTCTTATCTTATTGCCCTTTAAGAACTCTTATAAAAACAGATCCACCCTGTCCGCACATGCACCACATCCCTTCCCCCCAAAACACTGACCATGTCTGCCAGAGCGATGTAGAGGAACATCCCTCCTGCCAGAGCAAAGATCCAGTTGGGAGAGAAGCTGTTGCCGGCCAGGATGCCAAAGCCCATTCCCAGATAACAGCAACAAGCTGACAGGAAGTTGAAGAACAGAGCCTGCTGTATGCTCATGCCGGCATTGAGTAGGATCACAAAATCACCTGGTGACAGAGAGAGAGAGAGAGAGAGAGAGAGAGAGAGAGAGAGAGAGAGAGAGAGAGAGAGAGAGAGAGAGAGAGAGAGAGAGAGAGAGCTGCATGAAGACAAGAAAATGTTTCTAAATCTGTTGGTGCATTTTTTGTTCAAAGCACCAATGTTATAGTTTTGGAAAGTTTGTATTTGTGTTAGGTTGTGTTTCGGAGGAAATATAAAAAAAAATATATCATTTTATAGATTGAAAATCCTGACTAACCCAGCTCGTGTGGAAACTCCTCACACAAGATGGCCACAGAGGTGCTGACGCCCTGGAAGACCGAGGCGGTGAAGGACGCTCCAATAGCCAAGCCGTCAATGAAGTTGTGCAGGCCATCGCTCAATGTGATCATCCAGGCCAGCGTGCCGATGTCAGAGTAAGCTGTCCCCTTCAACCAATAGCAGCCACCCCTGTTGCCAGAGCGACCGCCGCTGTCAGGGCTCTGAGAGTCCTGAGTGTGAAACCCACCAGAATTTAATAACAAATTATAAACAATGTTATGTTTATGAAATAAGGCAAAGAAAATGCTTCAGATCCAGATTTTGAAGCTAACAGTGTGTGATGATTTGACATGAAACAGGTTTAATATGCTGATAGATAAGAGTGGTTAAAAAATAAGCTTCTTCTGACCAGAGGGGCTGGTGGCCTTTACCTCTTTATAGGAAAGTCTTTATTTCACTTTTAAAATCGAATTACTTTGGTAATATAAATAAAAAAGGAAAATTACAATAAGAAAAAAAGAAAAAAATAACAGGTTGTAGTCTCTCCCTGTCTTACCTCTGGTGTCTGTGCAGGACTCAGCATAAGCTCTCCCTCTCCTAAGTCCACCTTGCCCAGAGCCAGACCGGGGGCTCCGTTCTGCTGCAGCTTCTCCTTCTCCACGCTTTCCACATCCCCGTCAGATTTCGAGTACTGATCTGATCCAGAGTAATGACTGTGTCCGTGGCCCTGAGACACAGAGATCATGGTCAATAATGTTGAACAGAAAATTAAAAACTACAAGACATGGATGCTGTTTGAGTTCAACCAGTAAACTTGTAACCCATACACAGAAGCTGACACACTAGACACACTGACGTGTTGTTTCTGTCGCATCCACGATGAACACAACAGTTTAACAATCCAGTTAGATACTGTTTTTGTAAGCACTGATCAGACTTTTGATTTGAACTTGATTCTGAGTCAAACTATTATCCTGCTCAAGACACATTTGTGACTCTGTGCTCTGAACACAAAAACAAAGACACTCTACAGTCAAAACTTTAAAAAATGTGCTGATACCAAAATCTAATCATAACTAACACACATTAGTTACATCAAAGCATTCTCTTGAATCATGTTGCCCTATGCAGAGCCTCTCAGGCTGCATTTACTCTGAGGATGAACTGTTAAAAACAAACACTAAACCTGGAGATTAAGAGTTCTACAAGGACAGCGGTTGTTTTGTTACTGTTCTGTGTCCCCTCTCCATCAAACACTACAATAGTCCTCTGTATATCAAAAATAATTGCTAGTGACAGATGTGGAATTGTTCATTTTTGCAACAAAATGAAAAGCCTGAAAGCAGCGCTGCAGGTGGCAATCCGGGTCAGAGAACTTGTGTAATAGGATCAACAGCTCGTAGTGTGAGCTGTTAAGCAGCCTGGCTGGACCATATGGCTTCAAGTATCGTAACCACAAGGTGGAGCAACTGTTCCCAAATCACCCTGGTTGAATTCCCTGAGGCTTTTAGAGAATTCAGCAGCACTGAAAAGCTGTATGAACACATGCAGGTGAGAATTTCAATCAAGCTTTTTTTTTTTTGAATTTATTAAATAAGAGAAAATCTGCAAAGTTGGAACATTGACATCCATTTAACAAGTGACCCACAGATTCATATTGCAGCCATGGAAACCTTTTATAACAAGTGCTACATACAATGATACTGCACTCATGAAAATATGCAGAAATAAAAAGCTGCCAAACGGCCTGGTGCCAAAAACCAGACATGCTGGAACAGCACGCAGTCAATCCTAAATAGAGAACTTAGAAAAAACAACCACATGCCCACTGACCACTGACCACATCGCCACACAGTCTAGAATTCAATACTCTTATAAAGGGAGGAGTAGGAAAACATCTTGCTGTCTAGAAATTAGCAAAAAGATCAACATTTCTATTGACTATAATTTAAAACATATACGAAACTTTTTTTTGCAAAGTCATAATGACAACTGAGACAGCCAGCAAGCCATGTCTTTGGCCTTCTTTTGCTAAATGATTAGGTGGATAACACTTTAGTAGCAGGTAAGGATAATATTCATTTAGCAATAAAGCTCTCTTAATTTGGGTTTTTAAATACATTCAGCTGAATATTTAAAAAATAGAATGAGGACAAGTTAATCCTTAATTTGTCCAGAAAACAGAAAAAAGTATAAAAATACAAAAAAGAATAGCATGAGTAGCTGGACACTGTTAATAATCAGCATATTTGGTTGATGACTCAATTGAATCCGCCATTGTTTTCACACTAATATGGCTTCAGTTCCTGTTTCTTAACAGATATTATATTTACATAGGGGACGAGTGGAGCGTCCTTGCCTGGTAACCCGTGGCAGAGTAACATTTTTGCTCATGCATGACAAACCCTAAACACTTTTCAGGACTGGAAGTGAAGAATGACTTCTAGTAAACTCCTGAGGGCACAACTGTGAACCTGACACACCAGATGTGGGGCCTCCCGTCTCTGTCCAACTTACTAAACCTGCCACTGAAGCACAAATACTAGATGACAGAACTATTTCATTGTGCGTCATGGTGATGCTGATTGCTCTCATAATCTAAGTAAATGGAACACTTCCTGATAAAAAGGTTGGCTTGTTATGATATCCTTAACAAACACTGAAGCATGAAATAACAAAGTAGGGTCAACATGAACAACCTTGTGGGGACAGGTAAAAGAACTTCTATTGTTTGACAAATTGTAATTGAAGTCCCACAGACATAAAACAAAGATATTTATCTGATTTAATTGAACTGATACAGATATGCTTGTTGACCTTTACCTGTATCTAAACATTTAACTGTCAATATCATTTCCTTCTCGCAGTGTACTCACCTGGTCTTTCTGTTTGAGAAGAACTCGGAGGACTTTTTCAGTGAAGAAGAAGAGGTAAAATCCTGCAAACACCACAGCTGACTTGGACATGTAGAAATCCACCATGGGGTCAAAACCAAAGGCCTACGATTGAGAAAATAAGATGATATCAGCATCTGATGAAAACTCAAACTAGCTCATCACTGACATACATTAAACAAAGTTCATACATTTTAAAAAGGAGGTGTAATTTAAACAATTGGCAATTGTAAGAGAAACATTTAGCATGTGGTTTTGAGGGTGAAAAATAAGTGATTGTTGAGCCGTTTGTTTTGAAATCTATGTGGGTCAAGGCTGTGCAGTCAGCTGTCTAAAAACAAGAGAAAGAAAACATTTTGCTGTGTTTTGATTTGCTTTCACAGTGAGCTGCTCTTATAAAAGCATGTTTATCTCTTCTGAAAATGTCACCCAGCTAAATGTCTTTGGACAGTTTTATTATTTTCCAATGAAAAACTGAACAGCAACCACCAACTGAGCTGACGTGATTTTGAGATATTTCAGAGCACTCCCCGTTCTAATGGAAGAACTGCATCATGGACATAGTCGACTCACGTCAAACTTCAGATGAATGAATGAACACTTCAGCTGAGAGGTGTTTTCTTCTTTCACTATTCAACCCACCAGAAATGATGCAATGACTTACAAAACTGATGTAAAGCTAGCCTGATGGGTGTGAGCAGTTTGTCTTTTAAATGCTGTCTAGACAGACAAATGACTGTATGGGAATACACTCTGACTTTTAACTTTAGTCCGTGTGTTGACATACACTGAAGCTCTCTTTAATAAAACGTTGCTTATCGAACGTTATCTTAATCAGAAACCTAAGGAGATAAATAGATAAATAACTCCTAACCCTAAGATTAGTAGAACATTTCATAGCCTACTTTATGACAGTACTCCTATCTTCTTTTAATTTCTTTCAGTTTTAACATAAATGTTTGAAATGTGGAAATATAATATTAGGAATGTGGTTAGGAGGGGAGATTTTGTTTGATGCTACACCCAGCCAATCAAATCAAACACAGCAACAAGTATTCCCCTTTCTTGCTCAGCAGCCCTGCACAGCTGTGGCTCTGTGAATGAGCTGCAGCTCTCGAAGTCACAGCAGCATCAACACTACCTCTGGGATGAGCTGAAACAGGGCGTTGGAGTACAGCGTGCCAATGGCCAGGGCTATGAAGAAGAGCAGCAGCCGCTTGTAAAAGGTTTTCCTCATGAAGGGCACCACGCTGGCCCCCACCAGCGAACACAGAGAGATGAGTGTTACACACAGGATCCCATAACCCCACACTGATCAACGGAGAGAAGGCAGAGAAAAGATAAGAGGAAGATGAGAGAAAAAAAAACATAGAGGCAGGTAGTTAGTTAGGAAGTCATTTGACCAGATTAATCACCACAGTGAGGTAAAGAACAAAACATTAGATACCACCAACCCGTGTATGTCCCTAAAGGGGGGAAAAGGGATTTGAAAAAAAATTAAATTTAAAAGACACTAACAACCCTTTTGTCCATTGCTCAATAGAAGTAACACCACCTTTCATTTGGAAAGAAGATAATAGTTTGCTGTCTTTGAAGCAGCCCAATGACACCATGCATTTCTTTTCAACAGGGAAGAAAGTGTGAACACACACACACACACACACACACACACACACACACACACACACACACACACTAAGGTGCACCTACTGTCCTAGCCTCAGGGTGCACTGCAGACAAAAAAGGGGGCTAGTGAACCTTAAATAGCCCAACAGTAGCAAAAGGAGCACTGCTAACACGGGATCCCATTTCAGCTTGAAGGACACTGTGCGTTACTTCTCAAGGATAGTCTTACACAAATAAGGGAGTATTGGGAAACCTGTTTTTAAATCTATTTGGCTGTTAATATGCTGCAGTGGCAGAAGAGAGAGCTGATCTGATTTCTCCAAGAAAAACCACATGACTGGCCTAGATCTCAATTCTGAGGAAGGGTCAGATTCAAAAACAAAACTCAAACACACCCCTTGATGATTAGTGATGCAGTGAGGGTAAAGGAAAACGAAAGAGCCTTCCACAGTGCTTATTGGAGCTGGAAAAAACACTGCGAGGAAACAAAGGCAGGAAGCAGAGGATATAGATATGACCACATGACAGACAAAGGAGCTCTGGGCCAAAGGTGCACTCGTTTTATAAACAGCCGTGCAGCACTGCAGTGAACTAAATTCAATTTTTGTGTTTGTTTCATGGGAAGCAAAAAAAAAAAAGTTTTATGGGCTGTGAATAAGGTGTAGACGGAAAGGTGTCGGGATGGATGGGTGGATGGCAAACCTCTGGCAGGAGCTGCAGGACGGCAGAGGAGAACAGTGTGCCAATGGCAAGAGCGATGAAAAAGACGAGTATGTGCTTCATGAAGCGCGTCCTCATGAGAGGCACGATGAAGACTCCGGTGAGGGCGAAGGCATTGATCACACTCACACTCAGGAAAGAAAAGCCCCACACTGGTGGTTTGAGTGACAGGTGAGGGCATGGAGGAGAAAGGTGGAACATTAAAACAAACTGCCATGCTTCATATGTGGAAATGGAGCTGTGAATACAGATTGAGCATTAAAAACAACAACATACAAGCATTTGTCTTCTGAATACAATCATGGTGTTATATTAGCCAGGATCTGCTTTTTTTTTTTTTTACTAGCTATCTCAAGACAGCTGCTGGGCATGAAGTGCATGAGTAGTACTATTAAAGGATGATACTACAAAATCAGCTGTAATAACTTTAAAACAGTTTGGAAGTAGCTGTTTAGGGGACAGATAGGTTTGTCTTCAACAGGACCGGAGACGTGTTGGATAGAATCCTGGATTTGATTAAAAAGGTATTTAAAGAAAAGTCACAAAAGCATCAACCTTAAATAAAAAGAACAGACGAAGATGTATAAGTCAGAGAGATCTGCAGTGGGGATGAACTTCTTTGGCATCTGCCTCCCTGCTGCTTGCAGATCTCTACAGTCCCTGCAGAGAAAACGGCTCACGAGCCAAAATAAGCTGCCTTGAGACGAGCTGAGGGCGTATCAGCGAATGGTAAAAGGATAACACATTTGACCGTGGAGAGGGGGAGCCAAAGCAAGAGCTCAGTGGGTAAAAAAGTAAAGTAAAAAAAATTTGTGAGCTAGCTCAGCATGGCTACATAAGTTAAGTTGGTCTTTAACGATATCTGTTGAGAACCGTATTCACTGGATTTGTCCCACCTGTGTTTAAAGGCAGTAGGCAGCCAAAGTGCACCAACAAAAACCGTGCTTTAAAAGGAGAATAATGTTTCTGATGGGGAGGGAAACCAGAACAACTGGAGGAAACCTGAACCCGGGAGAGCATGGATTCAAACAAAGGACCTGCTTGCTGTGTTTCATGACTAACTGTTGTTCTAGAACATAATGTCAAGCAGAGTCTACATAAGTGTTGTTATTTTTCCTCAGAGTAATAAGTAGGACAAACGATCCAGAAACATTGCTGCTCAGTGCTTTCTGGCATCATGTTGTGAGCAGGGTGCTGCAGACTTGGGGGGGGGGGGGGACCTCCCACATCATGTTGACCCATTCTCCAACTTTGTCATTATCAAGGTTTCTGTACCAGTGGCAAATTCAAAATACTCAAATCAAAAGCTTCACTCCACATTTTTGGGAATGTCACACCGAGTGCAGATGCCAAAACTACTTCCAGGGCGTCTAAGTGGGTGTGTATAATGGGCAGTATGTTTGGAGTTACAGCGGCTCAGCAGACGAAGACAAGGAGCAGTTTGTAGCTGGCCGGCTGTTCTGTTTGACCTGGAAGAGATCTCTGCTAGGTACTAGGGATGTTGATTGAGGCAGGATTTTACAATCTGAAGGGTGTGTTTAAGCCATACTGAGATATGCAATCTGAGACTTGGCTATCTGTGTGCATGCTTATTTTGGCTTTAATCTCCTTTGGGAAAATTGTGATATCACCATCGCTAGGCAACAAATAACACACATTTGGAGCTCAGATCAGACAGCGAAATGTGTTTTCAAGGTTTCACTGCTTTAGTCTTTTCACTGAATATATTTTGAACAGAAGATATAGTTGTAAGAGAGAAGACAGAACTGACAAAAACTAGTAAAAACTCCAGATGAAAAACACTTAAAGAAAACAACTGACAAAAGGGAAGCTGTAGAAAGATAAACAGAATTATATCACAAAAGAGTAATAAAGAGAATATAAGAAAAACACAACAATCATTATTCTACTGTATTCACAAAGTATCCGTACAGTGAAAAGACAATGATGATGAAGAGGAAAATCTCCCATTATTGACTGTGACTCCACAATAGACAAACGGTTACAAAGGGCCTAGTTATGCTCAGTAACTATTCAGTGCTCACCTTCGACGTCTGAGGGCCTGGGGGAGGCCAGCTCCTCCTCTTTATGTGCCCTGCAGGTTCCTTTATCCAGCTGCTGCAGCATGGTGGGACACAGCTTCTGTAGGCCCTGTCCATCCAGCTGTGACTGCTCACTGATGCTGTACATAGCTAACGTGTCTGCAGGTAAACACTGCAGGAATGAAAACATGGAAATAAATCAGTTGAGTCGCAAAAATAAAAGTTGTAAATAGGCAGAAAAAAATATACGGTAAAGCTGAAAATGTTCATGTGGTGAATTCCATTGTTTGAGTATTTTTCCAAGAATCACATCCTAACTGTGAACAAACCAGTTAAACAGCATTTCTATTGGGGGAGAACATATCGCGCCACAGAAACCAGCAAGCAATATTAAGCAGCTCTTTTTAACTGAGTGACAAACGAAGTCTTTTCACTACAGAACCGATTCCGCAATCACTAAATTAGTCAGAGACCAAAACAGAAAATTTATTATTTTTTGGAGAATTTTAAAGAGACCCCAAACATCAGGTTAATCATATCAAATGTGAGAATTTGATGCATCCGTGTTTTAAACACTGGATTTTTAGTAGAATTAAAAAGTATACTGAAATGTTAAATGACAATGTAGAGTTCTGACAGATGTCACAAGGACAACTCCTGAAATTCATTTGTCTGAAATATGAAACCTGAAAAGTCACATCTAAAAGCCGAGAGAAACTGTATCCACATTAAATGTGACACGTCTATATTGGGACACAGAGGCCAGATGGAATTCAATCTTCAAGGACAAATAATGACAGTCAGCCTTTGAGAAGGATTTAGCACATAATAAAGTGAATTTTCCCCCTTTGAAAAACCACTTTGGTAATAGAAATATTACTATGAGTTATTTTATATGAAGAAAAGAAAAAGCCAAAGTTCTCTGATTCCAGTTTCTTAATGAGAATATTGTGACAGCGACTGTGTAAGTTAAATGAATGTCTTTGGGTTGTGGAAAAAAGAAAACTTTTAAGGACATTATAGCGGGCTTTTGGAAACACTGATTGATCTTTTCAACTTTTCTATCTACTGATAAAACAACATATTGATTTATTTAGAAAATAACACATGTAATGTATTCAATACTTATTTAAACTTCTCATTCTTTCAAATGTAAAAGTGAGAATATTGGAATTCCACGCGTAGCAATACGAGTCTCATGTTACCAAACATGTTAAAACGAGTAGTACACATTGTTGCACACACGTGTCTATACGTCACTAATTAGAGAGTGTAGTCACAGTTAAAGGCCAGAGGTTGCAGTTCTTCCTTTGTTCATTGAGTCACACACACAAACATGATTCTATTTTTAGATCCAAACAGGTAAAGAAAGAAACCACAAAGCAGCATGAAAGTCCAGCATCTGAACTATCAGTGACTATTAGCCTATTGTTCTATTCGATTTTCACAGAAGAGCTTAAACCTTTGGACCGCTCACTCAGGTTAATCTATTCAAAGGCAGATCAGCTAGTGAGTCAATTGCACAGGACACAAAGCATGGGAAATATGTGAAACATTTCAGCAGTGTGGCACCAGTGGCTCCTGCTTCTTCAAGATTTACCCTCCAAAAGACTTCACATTAGGGCTTACCTGGCGCACCTACAGAACTCTTTTGCTGGTAGAGAATAGTTATTGAGAAAACAGAACGTGAAGTGGACATGATCAGGTCAACGTTTCCATCCTGTCAAATCACATTTGCTGATCTACCAAAGTTGCTTTATTGTTTTAGGTTAATACTTTTTTTCAGGTTCTGCCTGATGTTCAGCCACACCTCCCCTCTAGGTATGGCACATTGACAACCTTTGTATTGTATTGTCCCTCAATTAGATGTTTAAACCAACATAATTGTTGTTTTAAGACAGCTTTATGCTGCATAGTTGACAACTTGTTCATGAAATGTGACTTGAGAATGCATTTATGGTTTTAAAGCTGAAAGTTATTTGGAGGCATGGAAGTGTGCAGGCTTGATTTTTTTTTATATACCAAATTTTAAAACAATCCTTTCTGATGGCTGATAACACATTTTGCTAGTGTCATGTTATTACAGAAACAAACAGCATCTGGAAAAGCTGAACAACTGCCAACAAAAACAGATCCATTACTGAACTCCAGTGAACTACTAGTGAAAACTACGAAAGTGAAATAAGTCAGCTGATGGTGACAGTAATGAACAGTGGAATGCTTATACTTGGTGTAAAAACGGCCTTTAGCTGATGTTTGACTTTTCTTATGATTGTGTCACCGATTAAACTTCTCAATTTCAAAATAAAAGTCCAAGCTCAACCCCCCCCCCGAAATGCAAACTTAATATCAGCAATTGTTTCACAAATGTAAATCCTCAATTGAACTAATTGTTCAACACTCTAAGATCCAACAATGTAAAGGTAAATAAAAACATTACATAGTAACATTGGAATGAGTCTTCAGAAAAGCCCCTATTAGCCTTGACTAACACATAATCAGTGTGAGCCAAAATAAAGTGACATTTTTTCAAGTCAAGGTTTTTTTCTATACTTTTGGATTAGGAACTGTGCCAAAACCTTATCATGGCTCATTTCTTGTATCTTGTTTTTTTAATCATCCATCTTTATTTTATTGTTATTTAATTAACTTCTTATTAATGTGCATTAATAACTCAATCATTTTTAACAGACTACCTTTTGTCACTCACTATTTCACTCTTTTGTAAAGCAATTTGAATTGTCTGAAAGGTGATATATAAATAAAGTTTGATTGTTTTATTGTCAGTAGCTTTTTCCTTGTTTACATTTGTAGATTTATGTACAGTAATTCTAAAATGACTGCTTCATGTGCACAGATATTATAACTGTCATCTTAATTATTATGGAGCAGTCTCTCATTAAAAAAAAAAAAAAATCAAACTAAAAGCAAGTTTTGGCTCTTACCTTTGAATGGTTGGTTTTGAGAGGTGTTGTGGTTGGTGACTCCGCCATATTGTGGCCTTCTCCTTCTCCTTCACCTTCAACCTGATCTCGGCTGAGGTGGGCCAGCAGAGACCGCAGCTGGGGCACCGTGATGGTGACGTTGTCTCCATAGCGAGTCAGCAGGTCCTGCAGCACCTGGGAGGCGGACTGAGTCTCAGTTAAGCCCTGACCTGTCACTGGACCGAGGGCGCAGAGAAGCACAGCCAGAACCAAGATCTGCTTGAGGAGGGTGATCGTCATAGTGACACGGCCATGAGGGGGCCAGAGAAGCATGGCGTCTTCACAAGCTGGAGGACAATAATCTGTGTGTGTGTGGGGGGGGGGGGGAGGTGCACAAAGGAGAAGAAGATGAATATTTAAACTAAACTTTCATCCTGAGATATTTCTTACTGTTGGCTGCAAGAGCCAAGAAATGAAAAAAACTGGTTAACAAGTGAAAATAAATATTTTATTAAAAATAAAGAGCTTTGTTTGACCTGGCAAAGAAACAGTTGAGATTCCTTCATGCAAAGAAAGAGGGTTGTAAAAAATATTAGTTGAAAAGTCACTTCTATAGTCTTTGACAAAAAAGTCAGCGCATTTCTTAGATTTTTTTTTAAATCACAACTGGCTGTTGATCATTAGGGAAACTGTGGGCAACTTTCTTTGTTTTTTTTTCAATTTTTCTGCGTCCTCTGAGGAGAAAGCGAGAGTCTTATCTTTCTTGCTGATCCTTTCCTTTATATTTCTGTTTACATATCTCATCCTACTTCCATCTAACTGGTGAATGGATTTCTCACAATGAACCTTCAGCAGTGGAAATGGAAACAAAGCTTTTGATTTTCGGTCTAAGAGCAGTAATCTCTACATCATAGGGAGCAGCAAAGAGAGGAATTCAAAATAACTAACAATTAATCAATGTTGTAGCTGCTGGTACGTTTGCTTCTGCAGGTCAAACAGGGGGAATCCGTATTTCTTCAAGACTATTTCATAACCCTTTAAAATCCCCTCACATTAGGTTTAACTTTTGCCAAATGTACAAATATAAATCTGCTGCATGTGTATGTGATTTTCTCAATCCAAAAACCTGTAGACAGTAAGAGTTTTACAGCACATGAAAGGATGCATTGTTTACCCTGCTGTATAAATGTATTTAGTCTCATTTTACTTTCTCTGCACTTCATACTGTCATTTTTTGCTCACTCCCAGTCCCATACCAATATCTTTGAAAACCCATAACAAAAAGTACAGTCCCCTGCCTCCAATGCAATTCTAGCAGAAACTCCCTCATAAATGTTCTTTATTTTACCTTAGTTTTCTTGACAGAATGGGAAGTGTTTTTATGTTCCAAGACGAGAAAAATCCAGGATTAATATCAAATCATTGTGAGAAAAGAGTTTCTCTTGCATGGTGCAGCTGTAGGTAAGTGAATAACTAATTGTTCGGTACATCAGAAGTCAATCTTAACTGCCAGTGAAGCACGAAACAAGTGGACCCAAAGGCCCCACAAAACACAGAGGGAACAGGAAACCAGTGGGATAAACACAGACACTAATTACAGAAAATTATAGCACACATGTATCCACCAGACACACCACGCAATCAGTCAGCCAGCCACAGTGACAAGAGTGTCAAAAAACCAGTAAGAGTTTACTCTAACACGTAACTAAAACCAGACCTGAACCGTTTCATTGTGAAAGGAAGATCGGGGCAAAGAAATGCAAATTTGTTTTTTGATATGCACCAATATTAAAATTTTATTTTTTTCCCCTCTCCTGATATACTATCAGTACTTTTGAAAGTGAATGATACAAAGTTTTATTAAAATGTGCTGTTGTTTTATGGTTTCTTATAACTTGCACAACAAACACAGGAATTCCAAAAAATATGTAAAGCAGCCAGTGTGGGTGGGACAGTGTTAGGATTTGTACTACATTAAGAGTGCATCTACACACACAGCTGTAATGTTCCTGTCCCCAGCCCCAACTCACAGAGCACTGATTCATTTCAGCAACCCCCCCCCAGGTTCTCGGTAAGGCTGGGCTGAACACAGACCCATTCATTTTTTAAAGAAAAGCTCACCGTTTTCCACAAGGCATCTAAAGATAGCGGGTGTGTAACGTGGCTGAGTTTAAGTCGGTCTGCCCCGAGGCTGCAAGCGTGCTGAGGGAAGCTAACAGGTTACCCACGAGCAGGAAAGGAGTCGCGGGAAAAGGCAAGCAAAGAAAAAGACATTCTTGAAGAGAGTAGTACAATCCTCAAGAGTGCAGTGAACTGAGGGGAGCAATAGAGAGGGGAGGGGGGGGGGGGGGGGCAATAAAACAGGTTTACAACTCAAAGGTAAGGAAGAAAGAAAGAGGAAAGGATGGGGAAAAAACTAAAGTTGAAGAGAAGAGGAAAAGTAAGCTGAAATGGGATCTTAAACTTTTCAGACTTCCTGACTTCTTCAACTAACAATCTCAGGATTCAAAATCCAACACTGAGCCAAAACCACATAATTCTTTCCCTGAAACTGCAATGAGCATTCCCTGTTAATTGTTTTTCAGCGACAAAAAGGAGAAAGCCACTTAGCTGTAGCTGGCAGTGGAACATGACGCAGACATAATGCAGTCACAAAAAATCAAATTCCAATGCTGTAGAGGACACATTTTGTATAGAAATGAACATAGCCCCTGGGTCTAAAAATGAAGAAGCCACTGCAAAAGTGTCATAAACATGAATTCTTTCTTAAGGCCAGAAGGGGAGGAATGGTTGTGAAGACGTGTACTACACAGTGAACCTATTCTACCTTAATTTAAAAGCGCTGTACATTTTTTCCCCAATAAGTATATGGTCTGAAGTTCTAGTTTGAAGTCTTAACTTACTACTTCATTAACTTTATGAATTATGGTGTTAATTAGATAATAATAAACAATAGAGAAGGGTATGTTACCATGAACCTACTAATGCAAAAATCTAGCAGTAGTGTTTTCTTACCACGGCTCCTCTCCAAATCACTCCTGACTCTAAGTCAACATCCAAAAAAAAACAATTCCAAGGCTATATAAAACAGTAGTCCACGTGACAGTGACAGCCAGTATAATCACATTTCTGTCACTGAGAGAAACCAGAAAATAATTGCCTAATATGCCACAAGCTCTTCTAACTGCTGGGACGGCCTGGAGGTAGAGACCACACTCTTAAGCAGTCAACACTTTGCACAACTTTTACTGTGCTGCTGTAAGAAAATATGGTATAATATTCTTGTAGAGCACATTGGTAAAGGTGCAGCAATGCTCAGCAGATTTTCTTCTTTTAAAAAGGTCAATCTGCCCGATTCCTCTTACTTCCCATTTCTACATATCTCTGAGACTCAAGGAGGCAAAAAAAAGAAGAAAAGAGATCTCTGCAGCAAGTCACCCCCTCCCTGAGGATTTACTCCTTTTCACAAATCTTCCTCTGTACTTTCTCTAATGAAGTCTTGTCTAAGGTCACCTGGGGGAGAACTGGGGAAACTGGATACAGAAAATAGGGATAACTCCTTTATTAATCTATTGAGATCAGATGTTTAGCTTTTTTTTTTTTACTTTTGTCTGACACTATCTTGTTAAGTGTGAAGGAGCTCAACTGACCTTTGCCCTCCCACTTGCAAGCTGTTGCAGTTTTGTTAGTGAAAAAGGTACAAGTTGAGAAAGGTGCTGTAACAATTAAATGACCATTTTCGAAAGTAGATTTTTCCAGTTCAACTTGATTTCAAATTTAAGATCCATTTTCTAATAATTTGTTCGGGGAAATAAAAAGGAATTAAATAGCATTACCTTTGACTTTACAAAAAAAATGTTTTTTTTACTCCGATGACTCATTCTGCACTCAGAGGCACTTACAATGTTTTGACCAATTTTTCATCCCAACATTATGTTCTGCCTTCTGTCTTGTGATTGGTTCTATCCTGAGTTGGAAATACGTCACAGTTAGATATTCACAAAGTTTAATTTCAAGGGGTCTTTAATCACAGTAAACTAATTAATTAAGTGTGATTTTACATCATCTTCAAATTTAATAACCATGCCATTGTTGTCATAAAATACAAAATGGGATTGTCTGTTTTCAGCTAATTCACGGACTTGTTATTTAATCAGGTAAGTCCTGTTGACATCTGGCAGAAAACACAGGTCAGTCAGTTAAATAGAGAATAAAGTGTGTTGACGTATCGTGTTTGGTGTCATATCGTGTCGTGTCATACTGGTCAGAAGTTGGCAAATGTACAACATTAAGGTCTCTCCCTCTCCCTTTCAAAAGCTGTTAAAGGAGTCAGAGGTATCTCTCTTCACTTCTACATTTATTTATTTAGAGAGAGGAGGGAGAGGCCAGGTTAGGTGTGTGAGGAACTTTCTAGGAATGACTTCTAATAGCAGCACATGATTAAACACAAAGACAGCCCTCTTAAGCAAAACAATGTATGCCCTTTTAACATGTTTACATTTGAGGTAGAACTAGGTTGAAATATTGTTAAACAAATGCACATGTCAAAGGCAGAAACACAAATAAGCACATTATTATTTTCATGATGACATTTAAGGAGGGGCTGCCTGTCAACAATTATTGCAGCTTTTGAAGCGGAAGCGTTCTCAGATGAGGCATTACCCCCACACCGATATAGATAAATTACCAAAGGCTCAGTCTGGCAGAATAACTTTTAAAAACAATGCTGTGAACTTTAAGGAGTTTTTCATCATTTTATTTTTGTATGTCCTTCTAGTATGTTTCGTTTCCAAATCGATATTGGCAGTTTGGTGATGCAATGTTGTCTATTGTGAAAATAAGATTAAAATAATGCACTGCAGTGTCATATGTATGAATTAGGAACTAACAGAGTAATTGGGAAATGTGAGCCTCAGTTTGAGAAACACAATGACAAACTGAAAACACAGAAACAATGCACATTTTCATATCGTTTGATCTGTAAGCCATAACTTTGTCAATGTACCACAAAGTAATAGTTTACTGTTATGCAAGTGTCTAATCCTGCAATTTAACCACCGGGTTAATGAACAAAATAACAGGAAGCTAACAGGAACAAAAAGCACATTTTGTGGTAGCCCTCTCTTATAAATAGTTTAGAGATTAAAATGTCAAACTTTTTATGAAACACATAACATAAAGAACTTGATATGTGATGAGTGTGTGTCTATGGTTATGATTTACTGGTTTTGTAGGTTCTTAAAACACATTTATTAAAGAGGAGGAACATCTAAAAACTTTTCCCAAAAAAAAGTATATGAGCATTACATTTAAACGCATACAAAAAAAGTGATGTGAAAGTTAAGCTTCCAATATTGATACACTTATCAAAGAAGATGAACTCTGGCAGTAAGTGAAAGGAAACCTCGAGTGTGTGTGTCTATGTGCATAAGGCATGCTATGTTAAGTGTGCAGATAAAAAATAGAAGTTAGAGGTCAGTGTATGACACTGTTAGTTTGAGAGGCTTGTTGAAGTTATATGATAAAAGAAGATACATAGATTTATGGCTTGGAAAAAAAGAAGCAGCAACAGAAATAATGACAACAACGTTCTATTATTAATACCATGGTTATCCTCGCTAAGATTTTTTCAAGTAATACATCTATGTATCTTCTTTTATCATATAACTTCAACAAGCCTCTCAAACTAACAGTGTCATACACTGACCTCTAACTTCTCTGCTTATCTGCACACTTAACATAGCATGCCTTATGCACATAGACACAAACTCATCACATTTCAAGTTCTTTATGTTATGTGTTTCATTAAAAGTTTGACATTTTAATCTCTAAAATATTTATAATTGTTCACAAAAACTGTAGTATCTCCTGTGCTCTATCCAGCATGACACAAGATAACTAGTTGGGGATATTTTGCTGTAACCCATCTTGTTACCCGTGATGTTAGCCCAGGACTAGTTACAGACACTATGCACTCATCCCTAGATAGTCCTTCTTGTGCTATAAAGGTACAGCTGAGTGAAAATGAACAGTGACAGAGAGAAAGTCTTCTTCCCTGGCAGACCTTTGTCTTTGTCTCACTGTGAAGGCCGTCCAATCAAAACAATGCAAAAGCTGCTTTTAAATGTCAGCATGTCAGGTCAGAGTGATGTCGCGGCACACTCACAGAATCACTATGCCCATGCAGTTAAGAGTCCAAGGCCTTTTTTTTGGAGCTGTAGAGATCAAGGGTGGTGGGAGGAGACAGGCAGTCTGCAGAGACAGTGAAGTTAAGGCCTTTGCCATGATGCATGAAGGGAAGAAGCAGAGGAGCAAGGAGGAAAGGCAGGAAATGTTTAGTCTGTCTTTTCTGTCCTGCTTAATTTTGCCCTCTGACTTTTTTAAAGGATTAGAAACTGACGAAATCATATGCCTGTATTCCAGACAACCATAAACAATTGATAAGTTACACTTACTGTACCACACCATCAATGAGAAGATTGACTACGACTTTTAGAATACAACAATGCTTTTAACTGTGTTCAATGTAGCATTACACAGCAAGCAAACCAGAAGGGCCTTTGTTTGTATTTCATTCAACAGCATTCTGTTAAGACAGTTCAAATGAAGCATGGCAACTTTTCATTAGTGATGATTACAAAGATCAAATAAGGGTAGGATCAGCAAATAGAAAAGATGCACAGCATCATCCACAGGGGAGGCTGAAGTGGACATTAAAACAACTTCTTAAAATACCTTTAACAATCAAACGACTAAGAAATATAGTAATTTAGTCTTCAATTGTTTCATATCCTTGCAGTGGCTTAAAAATACAGACAGTGGTAAGAGAAACACATTTCTTTGACCTTAAACATTATTGTCACCAGGCAATCCGAGCACTGGGAGTGAAAAAATGAGCACATTTGGTGATAACCAGCTTTTTCATCAGGTGTCAACCTGTGTTATCAGCACTACTGTCAAACCTCATACACTACAGCAGAGTATAAACACAACTCAGTGAGACTTTTCCCTCGTCATCACCAGTTTCTGAAGCTGACTTAAAAGGAAGAAAACCTCTACAGATCTAACAGAGGAACATCTCAGGGTTTACCAACATGAGATTCTGCCAATTCAAACACTTCTTGGAAACACAAGGAAGTAAAGATTTCTGACTACAGGTCAGTTTGTTTCAAGGATTTACTTAACCTGTTTTCCCCTGGAATAATTAAAGTGCCGGTACAACTGCAACTACCTCAAACATGCACACCTCTTAAATAAATTAGGAATGATGGTGAGCTAAACAACTGCTTCAAAGCTTTAACTGTTTGCTTTGGAAGATGAGCAAAGTCATGACTGGGCTGATAGAAACTTCTTCTTTTCATTTGTCACTCCCTTATCCTTTCTCGGTATTTCCAGTTCACATCCTCTTTCCAACTGTAGAAACTATTTTTACTAATTAGTCATGACTTCTTGTCCTTTGAGATTAGGCATGTCTTTATGTGGAAGGCTACATGTTGGGTCTGCAGAAATATCTTTTAAATTGATATATGGCAAAAATGCAATATCCAGGTGGAGAAGCTGCAAATGGGTTTCAAACACCATCAATCTTGGAAACTATATTGAAGTAAAAATTCAAATCTGTTGAGCAAAGATGGTTTGGCATATCACAGTTACACAGTTATCTGTAATAAAAAACAAATCAACGGAATGATTTTTCCCCCAATCAAAATTGGATTTAGGGTTGGAGTAATGGCTAAAAACTGTTCTCACTTAAACATATTTGAAGTCATATGATAAGGTTCTTCTCAGAATATTTTTGTAACCCAAAGTGACTCAACATTTTTCTTTTAAAATAAGGTATAGGTTAAATAAGCATTTATTTGCTTTTGGGGACATGTTTGTTTGATTTAATGCCGGTGTGTCTTGAAATAACCTATGGTCTTTGTCACAATACGATTGATGCATTGCTGGTCTTTAAATTGTTTGTTATCATGAAGAAAACAGAAAAAACAAATCGTCTATTTCAATAAACAATAAAAAGTTCACTACAAACTACAAAAAGGAAAGTTAACAGGCCTGCAGTCTATATCATGATGATTACACATCTAGTCACTAATCCAATGATCCACCATTAAAACTTGAAAGATACTGCAACACTGTCACTACAAACACTATTAACTTATTGGCTACAAAACAAGCCTGCCATATGTTGTCTGTTGGCTCAGAGTCAGACAGCAGCAGAAACACTTCTGCTAAGTACTCCTTCTGCTGCTCCTTAAAGCTTCTCTTTCAGTCAGTTTCAGAGCAGAATTTCCAATCAATCAGTCAATTTTACTTTTGCTAACTCTAAAGCATAAAGCATACAGTACCTTTTATGAAAGGTGATGCACAAACAGCAACTTCCTGTTGTAGTTCTTACAGAAAACCTCGCAGCAGCTTGCTCCTCAAAAGCGGCCTTCCGTTGTCCTCTCAAGTCTGCACAATCATCTGTTGCATGCCAGGTCACTTTATATACTGCAAAGGGCGGGTTAAGCTGTGCATCGACTCATAAACCTTAACCCAAGGCCCATAATTACTGTTTCTCTCGGTCCTCAAGCTGATCACCAACCGGAGACTGTCATTAGATGAGAGCGTGATGGCTGTGGGTAACATGTAGGTTCACCGAACACATTGTCCAAGTGCTCCACTCACCCTGAGTGTGCTACAAAGGATCATTCACCGTAAATTAAAGGGTTTAGACGTGACTTGACTTGATCTGGCTCCACCCCTCACTTTTATGCAGGGGCCAGCTCAGAGGTCAGGGATTGCAAAGCCGCATAGCACCATTTTTAGAGACTTTTCTTGTTTTATAACAGGAAACTTTTCAAATTTTCAAAAGGAAATGTTAAAGTTTTCCTTGACTTCAATTGTGGTTATTAATTTAGATAATTTATTTATTCAAACATACAATTGGAACTTTGACAAATATATTTAGCTGGCAGGTATTTTTGGGCAGATATGAGCCGCCATATCACAGATCAGTACCAATGTACATAATTTCAAAATATGATATGTTAACTGTTAAACATAAAATTGAATGACAAGAATATTGCTTATTGTTTAAAAAAACAAGCCGATCCATGAAAAAGAATCACTTTTGCACACTATTAAATTCCCAACTGTCCACTATATCTCATATATTGGTGAACTTCTACCTCTTAGTCACTTTCACATATCATTGGGCTCTATATGATAAGCTCTAAACCGATCTTGTGAAAAAAATAATCTGAAAATTCTGTACATTGATCAATTATGATCATGTGATGCCATGATTAACAGTCGGTCCCAAAGAATAATGCATTCTTTGCGTTGCGCACTTTTATGACAGAAAAGTCAGTCGGCTGGTCCTCCTGAACAGACTGTACATTGCCTGATTAAATTAAATATTGGTATGGTTTGAATTGAAGTAATCTTTTGGTCCTTTTTTTGCCTGTATTAGATAGGACAGCTAAAGAGAGACAGGAAATGTTGGGAGGAGAGAGTGGGGGATGACGTGCAGCAGAGGGCGGATTTGAACCCATGGCGGCTGTGATGAGGACTATAGCCTCCATACAAGGGGTGTGCAACATAACCGCTATCCGGCAGCCCATGGTTTGCAATTTTCAACAATAAAACACTATTTTTGTATTTTCCAAATCACACTTACTAGTACATTTTTGTCAGATCATGTATTGAACTATATTTTTTTCCTTCAAGATTTGAGGCTTGACCTAAGAAGACATTACAAATTGAAGATGACAGTAGTGCACAATTTACATAGTTTTTTTTTCTTCCTTCAAGTCCAAACATTCTCCATACTGATTGCTACATCTGTAATTGGAGAACTTTTAAATCTACATCATTATCCAGTGTTGGCCAGACTCTACATTACATAAGCTCTGGAATTATTATATTAACATGCCAAAAGTTATTAGAGCTTATTAAATATCCTAAAATACAATTTGAGTTTACTTTTGGCTCCTTGAGCAACATTTTTAATCCCAGAAATCTACTTATGATTATTTGTCCCTGCTCTTTCAATAAAGTGTTGCTCAAGATTTGCACACATTTCAGCCAATTGGTTTCAATGACTTCTTCCGTGGCTTTACACCAGTTGGGTAAAATAAATCTCTGCTAATTCTCTACATAGATTAACAATATGAGTAACATGTGATGTCATGTTTAATCAATAAATCCCAAAGAATAAAGCCCTCTTAGTAAAGTGGGTTTTCTATCTGAAAAAACATCCTGTACATTTCAGTAGAATCAAATATATTCATGGTTGAATATCAATCAAACAATTTTCCAGATGTTTTTAAAACTTTTACAACCATGAAAATAAGATACCTACTTTAACTTTGTCATGGCCATTGACCACATTATGAACAATATCAAATACTTTAATACAAATAATACAAGTTCTTTATAACATTAGGTTTGCTTTCACCTGTTGAAAGATTTCACAGCAAAATTGCTTCACAATCTACCTAGAAAAAGTCTACTTTCACTCTGGCTGAACATTTGCCACTATATACTTTTACCTCCAAAATAATATCCCTTTAAAGTCATGTTCTTTGTTTGATAAGCTCTAGAAATATAATAATAAAATTCCAATAGTTATTTTAAGTGATGTATAACTTTAGAATATACCAATTTCTACTTTTGGCTGCAACATAAAAAAGTCAATTTATATTGATGTATATATTTATATGAATATTGACCTCATTTCCCTTTTGTCCCTCTAGGCATTGCTCAGGATTTACGCAGAATAATAATTTCCCTAAATTCTTATTGGCACTAAACCCAACTTGTGAAAGAAATCACTGCAAATTCTGTGAAAAAAAAAAAAAGGATTGGAATTATGTGTGATGTCAAGACTAGTGCACTAAGCCCGAAGAATAAAGATTATTTGAATTACAAACATTAATAATGTTTAAAAAAAATGAAGAGGGAAACTGTATTTATAACTAAGCTTACTGTTGTAAGAATGGCTTTGAATGTGCAGTGGAGGACAGCTACCTTCCCACCATGCATTGCCTTGCATATGTTTTCAAACCCCTTTGACTTTCACCCATTTCATAATGTAAAAACCTGGAATTCAAACAGACTTTTTTGGGGTCTTTTTCAGTTTTATCAACAAACAAGAGCTGTACACAAAGCATACATTTTTTATTACTTGATGTCAATGGGTGCCACCTTCTTCTTGGATCTTATTGGTTTGACAGCCAAGCACATCCATTTATTTTACCCACTTTTAATCATCAAATAAAATACTTCATCCTATTAAAGAGTATTAACTATTTTCTGTCGGTCAATTACAACTTATTAAAATCATCTAGTAACATGAAAACATCGGTAAAGTTCATGGGGGTTGAGAAATGAAAATCACTGCAAAACAAAGTGCAATGTTTTTTCCAACTTTCAGATCAAAGAAAATACTTTAACCTCTCAAGATGATATTTTCAAAACAGCTCAAAGTTCCATCATATGGATCCTGATATCCTTAACAGTAAACCTTTACCTCTGAAATGTCCCAAGCTCAGGAACTGCAATAGAAATCCAAAAGAATTTACAACTACGGTAATTTAAAAAAACTAGAAAATCAAGTTTATTTGGCTGAAATGACAATATCTCCCACAACATTTTTTTTACTTGATTTTCCCCCCCATACCTCCTTTCACAAAGGTAATCCCCATGATTTCCACCTACTGCAGGAGATTCAGATGTTTTACAAAAGACATCTAGACAGTCTGTACATAAGATAAAAAAAAATAGAAGCTTGTTATGTCAAGATAAGTGTATTTATCAAAAGAATAAAGCTTTCATTTGATTACACAAGTTGATGACAGAAAGTCAGCTTTGCAATTTTTTTTATGTTTGCTCACATAATGATGTTAAATTGAAATAAGACTGTTTCAACAGGAAGTGTGTATTTTCACACACACACACTTCCTGTTTCATTATGATTTACAAGTAGAAAAACATAATAGCTCTCATCTACTCCTACGATGCTACTATGACTTTAAGATTGCTCATAGGCAGCATTCCACAATTTGCATCCCTTAACACACACACACACACACACACACACACACACACACACACACACACACACTCACACACTCACACACTCACTCCATTCCTACACCACTTATTGCCTCAAAACTAAAAGTGTATCAGGTCTACCTTGATGAATAGCCACATTTGTTTAGCTTCTACCACAAGTCCTTTATCCAGCTACGCACCTTTGATGGCTTAGCTAACAGGTCCGAAAACCCTCAATGTGTAAGAATAAATAAAAAAGTCGTATTCGAGGCTGGTAAGGTATGAGCTGATGAAAGTGGCTAGCTTGTGAATAGTCAGGTAAATGAGCTTCTTATTAGCCGTGTGAGTTAGCTTACCCGGTGATGCTGCTTGACGTCAACTGTCCTCAACAACAGCGTACGTTTCGGTTCCCACTCAGCGGAGATGTCACATGAGGAGAAAGTAGATGTCAGACATGAGCGGTGTATAGTATCCGGCAGGTTCAGTCATTCACACACTGACGAGTTGTTTTATCTCCTGTGTCGTCCTCCCATTCAAACAAACCTCTCAACAGCGGCAGCAGCAGCAGAAGCGTGGAGGATGTGAAGGGGTCATCTTCGGCAGTGACGTCGACGGTGGTGTCCGCTTTCAAAATGACCGTGTCGCCCTCATGCGGTGGAAACTGTGTACTGCACTGTGTACTGCAATACAGAGGTCAGAGGTGCAGGGCCTACATACTCGGTAAAAAATAAATAAACTTGAGTATTTCTGCTGTTTCCTGTACAATTGATTACAATTTTTTGTATTTGTGTTGCTCTTTGTTTCATGTTTTATAAGCCGTATGCTTCATTCATTCCGCTTTTACATTTGACTTATTATTTGATTGTTAGATTTATGTTTATGATGTTGTCATGCTCATGCATACATTTTAAGTTTGTGTCTTTAATATAAAGCACACTGAGTTCACTTGAAATCAAACGTGCCTCATGAATAACGTGAAATAAACTTTGCCAATTGCCATTTACAGTATAATTGAATACAAATCGTATTAGCCTATATTATGCATACAATATTAACAATGCTAAACTATACTTTTCTTAAATGTACTGTTCTATACTTTATAGTAAATGATCAAAAACATCAGATTTGCATGCTGCATGTGTTATATAACTTACTCTGAATATACTTTATATCTCACATGTGAAAATATACAATCTATTATTGTACAAGCCATTTTTTTCCACAAAATTGTTATTATATTATGCAGATGTTTGAAATGCTTCGTAACAACATTATATGCTACTGTTGAAGTAAGACAAGTCAAATAACCCACTTGTACAGGAACAGACTGAAGAATCCTGGAGAGGGTCCTGAAGTCAGCCCTACTCTTCACAGGGAGTGCATAGAAGGATTTCATCCATCCACAAATATAGTTTACTAAACTACACTTGGCTATTGCATGTGTTACATGTAGTTTAATGTAAGAGCGTGACAAAAAAAATATCTTGAATCTTGAATTCTAAATGTATTGTGCTGTGTGTATTGATTCAGACCTACAGTAGACTGGCTGACTGGCTGCTATAAATTACACCACTGTCTCTCAAGAGTATTCTAGGCCCTAGAGTTTAATAAACACGTTTTCTTGATTGTCCAATAACAGTACCTATAGGTAAAGTGAACAACGACAGCATCTGTAGTTGAGATAAGGCAAATTGCCCTCGGTCAGTTTGTGAGAAAGAAAATCACAAATGCCATATAGATCGTATAGTGTGGTGATGATTAACTTGTAGTACAAAATATATTAATAAAGAGGACGGTGCATGGGTGTAGATGTTTCACTTATCTCTCTTGCTTATCAATGAAATGTTGAAAACTACATTTTTATTTTATTTATTTATTAGAATATTTTTAACTACCAAATTAGAAATAACACTGAACAGCATATGTCTCATTAGATTAAAAAAAAAATAGATATTCAAAATGCAATGACTACACACGCTCTCATAATGATCAGAAGCTGATCGGTGATCACGTGATCGATATTTCGCCCCGCCCCCTTTGACAGGCGGAAGTCGTTTTTGATTGCGGAAGTGTACATGTACTGTAGGCGCTGCCTACCGTAACAATCTGGTTTAGGGCGCTATACATTTTGTCGTGTTTCGATCCAGTTGTGTGTAAGCCCGTAGGAGCTTCAGTCTACAGCTCGATCGGGTAAGAATGAAGACCAAGTTAACCTGATTGTTGTTAGCTTCTCTTTTAGCTTTTGGCTAAGTGAGCGCGGCTAACGCGATGTCGTTCAGAAACATTGATCTCTGCAGTGACAGGTTAGCTAGATACCAAGAGCCTGAAGGGAAAACATGTGTATACATATATTTTTGCTTTCTGTGGAGAATGCCAGAAGACTGATCGACCAAATACATGTTGAATTAGATGAAAGAAACGTAGTGTCAGTAAAGGGCCCTCCGTCTTATCTACCACCCAACATTTAAATCTAAAAGTTTGACAATATTCATAAAGTAAGACTGTTTTAAACTATGCTCTTTGTTTTATTCTATCGGTTTTCATTAGTTTACTCATGGATCAAACAGTTTCAAACGAGTACTGGTGAAGATAGTGTTTGTAAACAAGTTAAAGTGTGAGTAATGTACATAGTTTTAATACAGTATTAAAGGTGTTATATCAACTACATGCACTCAAAGAATCTAAACTGAATGTCCTACTTCTGAAGAAAAGCTCCTTTTAATGTTGTTGTGTTATTGGTTATACATTGTTTTTGTAACTATTAATGTGTAATGATTTAGCTGCATTTGATAAGTGTAGCTTGTCAAGGGTAGTTTAATGTTAACTACATAATATAATGCATCAAATATTTGATATGTTTCCTGTTTATTTTGATTGTAGCCTAAATCTGGGAAGTATGGACATATTTAGTATAGTATAGAAAGCATTGTTGACTTGTACTGTTCTTTAAACTATCCTGTAAATGAGCCTTTTTGTGATCATTTTATAAACGTGAACAAAAGAGAAGTTAGTCAATACAAAAACGAATAAAACAATTAAGGCTTTTTTTTTTTTTTTTCCGCCATCCCCTCTTATCAGAGCCACTCCTCTTGAACTGTAAACTATTTGTCCACTCCTCTCTCGGCTCTGTCTCGCCAAGATGCCATCATGACAGAATCAATGCGAGTCTCCTGACTGTTAGTCAGCATGCTGAGGAAGCGCTCGCACACATTTGTCTTCTTTTGATCGATAAAGAGTAGAAACTCAGAGTCATAATGAATGGACCGTCTCAGCAGGGTCTAAATATACTTAGTCACATCAGTTGTGGCCTCAATACAGGGGAATGAGGAGAGACACTACGTCTTTGTGCTAGTTTGTACAGGATAGTGTCTCATTCCTGCACTCCTGTAGAATTCATTTATATTCCCCTTCGTATGCAGACTTAATAGATAATAAAATAATCTAGCCTTAGTCTTTAGAAAAGATCATCAAATCCATATTAACACAGGTATGACATATATTTGAGCTACATTTTCCCACCAATATTTTAGGACATTTTATGATAAATACTTTTATTCATCCATCTAGAAATCCCCTAGATCTGGTAGTGCTTTTAGGATTGAATTCCTATAAAGTATTAGTTTAGTTCCCCTGTGGACCGGAGTTCTTACTCATTCATTATGCCCTTACATGTTAAGACTCTGGTTCTGGTTAGAAGATGCTCCGTAGTCCTAAGAAAAGGAAAAGTCTCACAACAGTGAAAGTTATAACGCACACTGTGTCTGACACCAACTGAGAGACAAATCTACAATAAGTTGTCCACCACTGGTGTTACATACAGTAGCCGAGGTCATTTCAGTAATTCCTGTATGTCGTTTCTGTTTTCAGTCTTTCCTGTTTTCCCAGCTCTTCAGTCTGTACATTTTTTTGTAAGGGACAGCAGAAAGTCAACCGAAACATTGACACTTGCAGTGAGGCATTACAGTATTGAAGATGAATTTTACACGTATAACCAGAGCGATACTGTATTCAGCAGCCTCAAATAGGGCTGTTAAACAACCATAAACATAAATAAGTTACAAGTTACAGTATCGTAATGTCAGAGCATGTAATAAACAAAAACAATTTAAAAAAGATCCCTATGGCAACATGCAAAACAAAACAAATATCTACTTTACATGAAATCTACATTACCCTAAGACCGACCTTTTTGAGGACAGAAGTTTCAGTTTCTGTCTTGTATGAGTTTACAGTCGGGACGCTTGAATTATGAAGTCATCAGAAATCCCTGTTGTGCATTATTTTTTTTTTCAAAAGATCTAAACGAGGTCCGAGCTGAAAGATTTTCAGCGTTAATCTTCGGATTGTGCGTTCGATGTTCCAGGTTGAGCTGCGATGATGGCGGACCACGGTGACGTCAGTCTGCAGCCGGAGGAGCGAGTCCGAGCGCTGACCAAGAAGGGCAGCTCAGTGGAGGTAAATGAAGATGTTCCTCCACGCCGCTACTTCCGCTCTGGCATGGAGATGATCCGCATGGCCAACGTGTACACAGAGGAGGGCAACATCGAGCACGCCTTCGTCCTCTATAATAAATACATCACGTGAGTGTTGACTTAGCTGATTATCAGCTTTTAATGAGCTTTTCATTGTATTTGGCTCGCTCTTAAGTAATTTGTCCTTTGTTCTGATGTGTTTGGTCCTGCTTCTAATAAATAAATACTGGAAAGAAAAACAAACACATTATCAGGAGTAACTGAATTACTTCCATCAAAAGTCAGACTTGTTTGTCTGAAAACAGAAGGATTACAACATGTGCTACCTCCGATGAATAATGGGCAGTTGGGTGAAGCCAACAAGAGGCAACATAGTCTATAGTTTCTTGGCGCAGGAAAACACAAATATTCATCAGTGAATACCAAAAAACATTCTTCTTTTTTCCAAAGTCTCTTTATAGAAAAACTTCCAAAACATCGGGATTACAAGACGGCTAACATCCCAGAGAAGAAGGACACACTAAAGGTATGAAACCAGTGTCTGTTCGTCGTGTTTAACAGATTTGTATTGTTTGCAATACATTTTTAAGATCCACATTTTGCTCAATTTTCTTTTCTTTTGTAGAAACTGAAGGATATTGCGTTTCCTCAAGCAGAGGTTCTGAAAAAAGCTCTTCTGAAGAGATATGAAGAAGATTATACACACTATCTTGTCAAAAAGGTAATCTGTTTTACAAACAGAGATTTGTTTCTTTACAAGCATTTATTCTTGCTTTTTACGTTTGTTCATTTCGCTGCTTTAAGCAACATATTGAGTTTAAAATGTGAGGAGAAATTATTACTGTAAATAGTTTAGGTTTTGCAGATATCCTATGATTAGGTCGCGGCTCATGTATGTGTTAACTTGTATTTCTCTCTTACCATGTTACTCACGGTAAACATGTTTTTCAATGTGAACCTTGAACTGGGCCGGCGCATGCGCAGTGTGTCGTGTATGTGCGGCGAGACTGGCTGCAGTCTGTTCTGTGTCCACCGGGAGGTGAATAAAGTTTCAACACCAAATTAACGTCGTGTTTATTACAGTTAACAGTATGGAGGCTAATTTTCCTTGTAAAATGTGTTCATTCAGTTTTCAAAATGAAACAGAAAAACACAATTTTTCCCAATATTTCTTTCCGAAACAAAAAAAAATTCCAATTGTAGTGGCTTGATCTTGCCTATCAAAAGTTTGAGCCACTAAGGGGCTGATAGCCTACCGTACTTAATTGACGCGCTGTTTCCATGTTTCGTGGCAATAATTCAATCAACTCCGTGCTGTCACACTCAAGCGAGTTTATCTGAATGGTTCATTAACAATACATATTCTGGTCGTCTACATACACTTATTCCATTATAACTTGAATGCTTAACAAAAGCCAGGATAAATGTTCCATTCACGATACATTTCATACAGCGGTCAAAAACTGTGCGCCTCTCACGGTGGGCTGCTCACCTGTCCGTGATTAACTCTTCCTCTACTTGTAACCTTCCCATCACCAAAGTGAATATGCCACCTACTGTGACCACAAGAAACTACCACAGAGCACACATACATACTGAACACACAAATGGCTCTAACACCAATATTAGAAATTCAATTTGTTTTCAAAATATTGTTGGAAAAAAGATTAGAATTATTTAAGAACTACTGCCATTAGTATAGTCTGTTAGATTCTTCTGTTGGAACTAAGTCTATAGCAAACATTCTATTATTACTGAACTACTATTCACTGAACATGTTCATTGATGCTGAACTAACCTAATTTAGGTTTCCTGTCCCATAACTGTCAAGGTCTGTTCACACTAATACAGTCCATACCATGTTCTATTTAGTGTTTACATTGTGTGTCTCTTTAGTTGTCAGTGTGGTTAGTTTCACTATGTGCAGCTTTGCATCTTGTCTTGTGTTTCATCCTGTCCTTTTCTTTTGACGTCGCATTATAGGAACCAACCCTGACTGAACTAGACTCTTATCTGCTGACGTAAACACAGCCCTCCAATGCAGCCTGCCATACTTAAATAACAGGCTGCATGCAGTAATATATGGGTCAAAATCAGATATACAACACAGCTGGGAAATAAAGAAATATCTGATACATGCAGTGTGTGCTATAAAAACACAGGACACTGATTTTACAACATGTTGTTTGATCCCTGATAAGGGAAACATCAATCAGCAAGGGTTGGATAATTCACAGAGTATATGGAGGCTAAACAATAACATTGACCTTGAATCGTCACATTTTATTACAGTGAGTGAAAGTTAAAGTTTGAGTTCACACCTTACAGGGATTATTCTGCAGAAACACTTCATTATTGTCAAAGAGCAAAAATCAACACATATCGAATCATGTGACTTCACTTTTTATGTCTCTCTTTGAATACAAAAAAAGATCATCACAACAGGCACCACCTGTTTAAACTTGAATATGTATGATGTGTTTGCTATTCACTCAGAAAGAGGAGGAGGAGGCCATTGCACAGGAGCAGTCCAGACAGCGAGCGCTCGATGCGGAGCGGCAGCGCGTGGCCGAGATGCAGCGGCGGCAGCGGGAGCAGGAGCAGTTCGGTGCCTTTGAGGAGATGATCCGCCGCCAGGAACTGGAGAAGGAGCGCCAGCGGGTGCTCCTGGAGTTTGCCACCCCTGTTGCGCCTTCCCCTGATACGCCCCTTATCCCAGGCATCCAGGGCCCCTCACTCGTCCCACCCTCTGCCCCGCAAAGCCCAGGGGACCTCTCCAGCAACCACCAAAACCACCGCCCCCCTGCAGCCAGCAGCGTGCCCGGCTTCGACCGCTCGCTGAAGCCCGGCTCTCTGGTCAGCCCGGGAAACAACAGTGAGTTAATCTTTTTCTGCCACAGGGAGTGGGGGTGGGGGAGGGGGCCCGGGCCTGGGCCTTCAGAAGATTTAAGTACTGCCCTGCTCCAGCTTTAAAGTGTTTATTCTTCTGAGCTGATTTCTGTCCCCCTGACCTACTTAATTTCCAGTTTAGACCATGCTGTGCTCCAGAACAAGACGAGGCGCTAACTTTCGCATTCAGCTTTTGTTCACTCCTCTACATGGTGTTTGCAGATACAATGGTGGATGCCCTTCGGCAGTTGGCTGTTCCCGCTGAGCTGTGCCGGAGCTTTCTGAGGTTGGCCGAGGCCAACACAAGCCGAGCTGTAGAAACTTGTGGCATCCTGTGTGGCAAACTGGTAAGACTCTGAATCCGAGAGACTTTGTTGAACCAGTGGCTCTGAATAGATCTGTTACAGGAAGCACAAAGAAGAGATGCTAATAAAAGCTTTCACAAAATTTGATCATCAACTTCGCACTGCTGAGTTCCATAACTTGAGACACTTAAATAAAGAATTCCCCTTTTCGTTCTCCAATGAGTGTGTAAGGAATGTGGATTGTTGGTTCTGAATGTAGCTGAGACATCAGCTGACCTCTCTTCACTAGAGGCCAGAATTTAATCTGTCACTTAACTCAGAGTCCCAGATCTGCTCAAGCTTTATTTTGATTACATAAATGAGGTTACCTTTACACTCTTTCACTTTTTCATCAGCACGACTTAACTTTTGGAACAGCAGCAAACCGGTTAGAGTGCAGTCAAAGTAGTTCTCAAAAGCCTTTTTTTTTTTTTTTTTTTTCTTTGCTTCATTTAAAGGAATGTAATGATATGACACTTTCTCTGTTTGCCACAGAACAGGAATGCCTTCACAGTGACCCACGTCATCGTACCAAAGCAGTGTGGTGGACCGGACTATTGTGACACAGAAAACGAGGAGGAACTCTTCCTCATCCAGGACCAGTATGATCTCATTACCCTGGGATGGATACATGTGAGTGGAGTTAGACACATTTGACCATTGCTGTCAAACAAGCTCCTTCTCAAACGTTGTAAACCCAAATCAGCAAAAGTATCTCTTTACTAAGGAGTACAAGCGTATCCTTCAGTACCGTTGAATATATGTATACTATATGGTCATTCTGACTTATGTGAACATTCGGCTGCTTTAGAAATAACACTGACAATCTGCCTACTAAATGGAAACAAACAGTAAATATCTGTGCACTGAAGTCTGCCCTACATGTGTGTTTAAGACCCACCCCACACAGACCGCCTTCCTGTCCAGCGTGGACCTCCACACACACTGCTCCTACCAGATGATGCTGCCGGAGGCCATCGCCATCGTCTGCTCACCCAAGTTTAATGAGTGAGTCCGAAACCAGCTGCTGTCCTGTCATTAGAAACATTTCAGTGCATTACTCTTAAGTCTCATTATCACCGGAGTACGACTGTGTAACTGTGTGTGTGTATGTGTGTGTTTGATCCAGAATCGGCTACTTCAGGTTGACAGATCGAGGAACAGAGGAGA
This sequence comes from Labrus bergylta, assembly GCF_963930695.1. Taxonomy (NCBI): domain Eukaryota; kingdom Metazoa; phylum Chordata; class Actinopteri; order Labriformes; family Labridae; genus Labrus; species Labrus bergylta. The sequence goes on from NC_089196.1 coordinate 17,337,131, forward strand.
TCTCTACATGTAAACAGAAAGGATTTCACCCTCACAGCAAAGACCCCCCTCTATTTACAGTAAGAACACACACCACTTATCAGGCTGCCCTGGCTTTTTTTTTCTCTAATTATCTATTTTTATTCTGGGAATAACCGACTATAAATACTGGTATTTACCTTTTTGTTTTCTTAACAATGTGCTGCGCTCTATTTCATATTTCTTTATTATAAGGATGGGAATCGAAATGATTTTATTCATATTGATGCCATTTTCAATTCTGATTATCAATGTGATTCTTTACTGACTATCTTATTGATCCACCCGAGCTGTTTTATTGCGGAGATATGATGAAATGAGAGTGTAGTTGTATGCATTAAGTTCTTCTTATTTAAAGAAACAATCTGATGACCCTGCCTGCATTATGTTAATTATGATAAAGATATATATTGATATGTTAGATATTTATCCTTTGTAAAGTAAGTGGTGCTGGGTTACTAGGCAGGGATACTCTTGCATCAAGTAAAACATTTATGGCATTTCTGTAAGTCAAGTCCCTGTAGATAGAAGGATGCATCACATTTTTACATTATATTATAATTTTAACCAGCAATGTTGACTTCTTTCTTTATGAATGAAGCCTTTACTTTGTATTCTTTTACCTGCCCTCCCCAAACACTCCTTATAGTTTTATTAGTTCTTCATAAATAAAAAATTATAACGTTTTATTAGTCACATGACTTGGACGTTATTGTTTTGGTAAGGCGAAAGACCTAATACCATTGATAAAAGGAATTTACAAGCTTGGAGGCTTCCAATATTGATGGTTTGTAAAAGTCTATAATCTCCAAGTTTTTATTTCTACTTTTTAAAAATAACTCCCTTAAATAATGTAAAGTGTTCATATGTGCTGAGTGTTAACTTTACAAGCGGTAGTTAACATGTATTTTCCCTCTCCATGTTACACTAATAAACTCGTCTTTCTTTCTCCTCTTTAGCACGCCGCACACGTCAACATCACAGACAACACCGTGTCCATGTTGGATTTGCGGTGATCTTTTTTCTTTTTTTTTTTCTTCTTCTCCGTTTCCACCAGAACACTCACAGACTGTTTTTATCAAGCTGCAGACATTTAACTTGAGAAAACACTCATATTGTTGGTTTAAGGACGGTACTGAGCAAACACCCGCCTCGTGTTTAACATTTATATGGACTTTGATTGTTCTCAAAGGGAACAACTTTTTTTTTTTTGCTCTTTAAAAAAAGAATCAGTTTATTATTGCACTTTCTAAGCAAACACCTTCTATCTGCTTCATGGACCAGTGATCCTGCAGCTCTTCAAGCCCTCTGTTTGTCAATGTGTGCTCATGTTCCTTACAGTTTCATTTTTTTTTTTTCGCCATTATAATAAAAAAAATGACATTTGTGTGTGACGTATCCGGTGACCCAACCTTTGTTTTATGTTTATCATTAAAGTTTGGTTCTGCCTGACTGAAGAAGTGCCAAGGAAGAGAACATTCACCTGTTGTTTGTTGTTCATTGTGCATCATGAAGTTGAGTGTGAAGTCCTGGTTGTTCTGTTCACTTTTTGTGTTCCCTTGATAAGCTGCTGAAGTGCTCTGAGTTATGAGAGAAACGGCAGCCAGTTGTTACTCAGGTTTGCAGGCAGAGTTGCTTCTCTGTATTATATTTTTATATACAAACACTCTCACTCCGCAGTATCCTTTATCCAAGAAAGGACGTCGTTGATGTTTAATCCCTGCTTATGAAGGATACAATGCTTACATGGTTTTATTACCTTCTTATTTCTTTATATTTTTTTTTTTTGGGGGGGGGGAATGGGTTGTTAGTACCCTAAAATGTGCTCATGTTTCAGAGAGGACTTGTGTGCAACAGGAAATCTGAATGTACCTTCTGCTACACTTTTCTAACTACCCGGCCATGTTAAGCTTCTCACAGTTTCTGTTTGCTCCCTTCTCTTGTTCAAACAAGTAAATGATTAGCCATAAATGTGAGAACACCTTCAAAGAATCAAATGCCAAGAAAAATAAATTCATTGTAGATTCCTTTGTCTGCATTGTTGTTTTTGTCATGTTTATCCATCTAGTTACATAAAACAGATTTAATGTGCATGATTTAGAATAAATCAGAGAAACAGACACATATTTCTCATAAAGCTTTCTTATCTCCTTTGGATGATCAAAAACAACCCTCCTTTGTATGGATATTCAGCATGTCATTAGGAGAATTTAAATTAGGGAATCTATAATTTACGATGATTGTATATTTTCTGTAAATTTGCAGAGGGTAAAACAGACATCTGAAAATGTTCTGGAGCATTGGTTCCTAACCAAGGGGCCAAGTCCCCCTTTTTTTTTTTTTTTTTACAACCCCCCCCCCAAAAAATTGGGGTTGTAAATAATCATAATCAAGCATTGTGAAAATGAACTTTTCTGACCCATAGGGGGCGGTAGAGTACGGTTGTTGTGAGTGTTAAACACGACATGGACGTACAAATTAATCTGGGTTGTTCTTCTTTATCTTTAAAATTTATATTTTTCCCTCAAGCGGAGTTACAACCTATTAACAGAGCTATAAACAAATGTCCTCATTCAACTGACCCGTACCTAAAAATATAAGCTAGACTACAAACTCTTCCTGCGGAGGGCAGCACAAGTGTACAGACTGCCGGAATTCTACTGGTAGAAGAAGAAGTAGAAGAAGAAATTAAACAGGAAGTCACTTAACGCGTAAACTGACGCGAACGGGCTGTGTTGTGTTTTGTTGGTAAAGTTTTTCGTTCTTTCGCTGATAATTGTTTGAGCCAACTTGAAAATTCAAAATGGGGAAGCGGCAGCACCAAAAAGACAAAATGTGAGTATCAAAGTTATCCCGAACAATAAACTGTGTTTGTTATTGTGGCTGTTCTAAGCTAAGCTAAATTAGCTAATGTTTACCTACGAAGCCAGCCAGTTCACGTAAACCTAAATCTGGAATTACTTCAGAGTTCATGTTCATATGAGGTATTATTCCACCTACAGGTACATCACTTGTACAGAGTACACACACTTTTATGGAGGGAAGCGACCAGGTGAGTTCAGATTTTGATTTGTCTAATGTTCCCAACCTGATGTAAACAAAAGTTACAGAGTATATTTGTATATGAATATAAACTCATTAAATGCTGTAAGACTGGATAAAGTAGCTAACACAAATATAACAAACTCCCCCGTCCTTAATTAAGGTTGTTACAGTGTTTGATGACTTTATTTAATAATGAGACGTTTGTTATTTTTTTTATTGTGGGTTTCCAATTGTTATCAGTTATTAGTTTTTAGCTGTACATTATCTACAGGTCACGATATGACTGTACTTTTGAATCAAACATTCTCAATAAATATGATCCTTCGGTCTTCAATTGCAGAATTCATAGCAGGACTATTCTCTCAGACCAGGGGGCCAGGGTCTTAACTGTTTGACTTGTGACTTGTTGTACCAAACAAATGTCTAATCAGGTCTCCCTCCTTTTTTTTCTGAGGTTCAAGGTTGTCTTTATTATCCCTGCGAGAGGGCAATTTGTCTTGCAGTCAGCAGCAAAACACATAAAGCCCGCAATCAGCACGCAACATAGAATGGACAATAAATAAACACAATAGTTAAGAGACCGATGGAAGCAGAGGCAACACAGTTAGTGGTTTAAAAAGGTGATGGCAGCAGGAACAAATGAGTTTCTCATCCTCTTTGTCCTGCATGCTGGCAGACTGAATCTGCGGACTGACGGCAGCAACTTAAAATCCTTGGACAAAGGATGACTTTGATCTGCCGAGATTGACTGTGACTTTCTTAAGACACTTTGTTTTATATAAATAAGAAAGGTCAGAAAGGGACGATCCTGTGATTTTGACACACAGTTTAACAATGCTCTGCATTTTGTTGCGGTTTTTGATGCTGAGTGATCCGTACCAGGTCACCATGCAGAATGTTAAAACTGATTCAGTAAAACATCTTCATAAAAGTGCTGTCAACATTAAAATTCCTAAGCTTCCTCAGAAAGTGCACGTACGCTGATGAGCTTTTTTGCAGACAGCTTCAGTTTGGAGCTCGAAGGTGAGTTTGTCATCGATGATAGTCCCCAGGTACTTGTATTGGTGCACCACCTCAACAGCCTGGTTGTTAATAAAAACAGGGGAAATGACAGAGGGATTTTTCCTGAAATCCACTGTCATCTCTTTAGTCTTTAGGACATTAATGTCCAGGAAGGATGACCTGCACCAGTCTGTGAATTCACTCACGACTGGACCGTGATCTGGTTCATCAGTGCTCAGGAGGGAAACGATCACCAAGTTGCAAACTTGATGATGTGCCGGTTCTCATGTCTGCTTTGACACTCATTTGTGTATAATACAAATAAAAGGGGAGAAAGGGCACATCCCTGGGGTGATCCAGTAGAGGAATAAAGAACATCTGATACGATGCCATTTGCTCTCACACGCTGTGACCTTCTTGTTAACAATTCCATCAGCCAGCAAGACCACTGTCAATGTTGTGGATGGACTTGAGTCTATCTGCTAAGATGTGTGGTTGTATGCAATTAAAAGCTGAGCAGAAATCAATAAAAACTAAGCGTGTGAGGGTCTTGGCCCCCTCAAGGTGTGTCAGGACTGTGTTTAACAAAGTGCCCATTGCGTCCTCAACACCCCTGCCTGACCTATATGCAAATTGTAATGGATCTAAATTTGCTTCCACAGTTTTTAAAAGTGAGTCCTTTACAATTTTCTCAAATGACTTCATTACAAGAGAGTTAAGCGCTATAGGTCTAAAGTCATTAAGTGCCTTAGGAAAATGATTTTTGGGCACAGGTACAATAATGGAATCTTTCCATAAACAAGGAGCTCTGTGGATGTGGAGAGACAATTTAAAGATAAAACTGAAAATCCCTGCCAGCTCTACAGCACAGTTCTTAAGGATGCGTCCTCCAATTCCATCAGGTCCCGGACTTTGCCTTTCCTTGATGCTACGGAAGAGTCTCAGGACCATGCCCTCATCAACATCGATGCTGGCCTGCCCTGAGGAAACATTTTTAAAAGTTGACTGTTCCTTACTGAAGTTGCGGTCGTTAAACCGATTTTAGAAAAAAAAAAAAAAAAAAAAGTTCATTTCATTAGACAGTTCAACATCAAGCTTGTCTTCAAGGGAGATTGTACATTTCTTAGATTGTATCCCCATTATAGATTTCACACCCTCCCGTGCAGGTCGTGAATTTCCAGAAATGAGCGTTCCCTCTACTTTGTCCTTTGCAAGCTTTGTCATGTATAGCAGTTGTGGCCATTTAATTCGAATACCGTCCTTTCAGGTTTTATTTAAATTTCTTTTACAGGTCTAAAGGGTACAATTATAAATTATATTATAGACTAAACACATAAACATGATTTTGTATACTAAATATTTTTCTTCCCACAGAAACCACACTGTGTACTGATACTCAGTTTCTAAACAGTCTTTACTAGTCCAGTGGATATATTTCAATACAAGTAATTTATGATGTTTCATCATATTAAATGTTGCTCCATGTTTTTACATTTCAGAGATCCCTAAGTCAAACTTCCGACGGCTTCCGTTTGATCACTGCAGGTAAGAAGAATCCTTTTTATCATCCCCAGGAGAAGTTCATCAATTCTGTCTCATAGCTCAGTGAGTTTCTTTGAGAGCACAGCTAAACTTTGGCCATGCTTATCCACCAGCAGTGGAGGATACTTTTCATTATTATATTGCATGGCTGGGGAAAATATTTTATCTTATTTACGACAATCTAGCGGGACATGGGTTTGTCTGGTATAATTGTAAGTAATAAATCATTTGTGTCATTTTGACTCAACCTTTTCCTCCAAAAATTCAGCTTGTCCCTTCAACCGTTTGAGTATCCGGTCTGCACTGAGGAGGGAGTCGTCTTTGACCTGCTGTAAGTAGAAAATGCTCAATTCAAAGATAAAATAAATTAAAATTGATGATATTGATGATATGATTTCGTCAAAATTATCTTTTCATTTGCTAATTGAAAAAACAGGACATTTTACTTGTGTATTCTCTGAAGTTTGAAGAACAACTTGGAATGTCTCAGACATTTTTAGTACAGGACTTAATGAGTAGACAGACTTGATGTCATATGAAGTAGAAACATGGTGGCCATGTATGCTTCAGGGTCATACACTTGTTATAAATTAATGAATTGACAGTTCTTATACGGTGTTAGGTTGGGACTATTAGTTGTTGTAGCTGTTAGATATGTTCCAAACAGTTAGACACAACACATGCTTCTAGCAGCATCCTTGTTCAAGCTTATGACACATATATTATAAACACATACCTTGTGTTTCAGGAGCATCGTCCCGTGGATTAAGAAGTATGGGACCAACCCCGCCACTGGAGAGGCAAGAAAACAAGACTAATAAATCAGCCAACATTCTTTTCTCTATAAATACCCTGACTACTGTATATTAACCTGCATGATTCATTTTAGATTAGTATATTTATTTTTCAGTGACCAAAACTCGCAGCCTTACTATACAGGTTTAAAATTTGGATTGACACGTTATTTTTACATGACTTTAGCTACCAGAACTATGTACTATTTTGATTGAGTCGTTCCTCAAAGTAGACAGTTGTGCTGGTGAGGAACTTGATTTATTTATTCTGCATTTAGTTATGCATATACAGGTTGTGATATGTTACTTATTGAACTGCTGAGCTTAAAACCTTCCAAAAACATCAGCTCCAGTGTATTTAAAAAATATTTAAGATTGTAAACTAACACCACAGGTTTTCTTTTTTTTTCCACAGAAACTGGAAGCAAAGTCCCTCATCAAGCTCAACTTTGTCAAGAACAACGATGGTAAATATGCCCATTGCATGCCTTTACTGTACTTTAATCTTAATGCAGATGTGTAGAAAATGGGGGTAAAACAAAAAGGTTGCTTATGCCATTTGAGCTGAACAAGTTCCATTTTCTGTTTCTAATCGCTAAAATCAGCCGGTAGTTAGGGAAGAAAAGGTCAAGCTAACACACATCTTATTGCACCTCTGTGTGAGAGAGCAGCTTGAAAGAGAAAATGGGACTTACAGAGTGTCAGAGGGTAATTTTGGGGAAGGGGATAAGAGCAAATTAAAGCAAGTGGAGGAGGGAAATGTGGGAGAGATGATATAATTCAGCAGGGAGGACATTACATGAGCAACTCCTTGACTTCTGGAGGAGATGAGGTCTGAGCCTGTGGATGTCAGAGGAGAAATACTCTGCTGGTCTTTTGCTTCTGATTTTTTTTTTTTTTTTCCTCTTTTCATTTTGTTCCAGGAAAGTATCACTGCCCAGTTCTGTACAACGTCTTCACAAATAATTCCCACATTGTTACCAACAAGGTCACAGGCAACGTGTTTTCTTATGAGGTGGGTGAACTCAAACGCTTTCCTCACACAGAAACTTTTGTGGAACAGATCGATGTCTAAAATTACACACCCAAACACACACACACACACACACACACACACACACACACACACACACAACAGATGTTATTGATTTAGATTCGGGTGATACGACTCAGATACTCCGCCCACATGGTTTCACAAGATGCTGCCATACATCACATCAAATTAGTTTTACACAACATGTACTGTTTTCAAAACAAATGGAGAATTTCAAGCTGTTCGCGACGAGCTCTTCTGATTATACAAACAAAACAAATTCAATTGACGAATTAGATACAGTTTTTTAAAGGCTGTCTTTCATAATTATTGAATTAGAAAAAAACAAGCAGAAATAGAAATCAGAATATTTGAAAATGAAACATAACATGTCTGAATAATTGACCTTACTGTGTCCCAAGAGATGCTTTTTTTAAAGAATAATTTTTGGGCTTTTGCCTTTTATTTGGCCAGGACAGTGGATAGTGTAGGAAATCAGGAGAGAGAGAGAGGAGGGGGGAATGAGGAGTGAAAGGAGCCGCAGGTCAGACTGGAACCTGGGCCGCCCGCTTGTAGGATTATAGCCTCTGTACAGGGGGCACAACCTAACAGCTAGACCATCTATGCCCCATTTGTTTTCTTAAGTATTTCTTTTTACACCCAGGCTGTTGAGGAACTCAACATCAAGACCAAGAGTTTCAAAGATCTGCTGACTGATGAGCCCTTCACCAGAAAGGACATCATAACGCTTCAGGTGGGGTTTTGCTTTGCTTCAGTTTGTCAAAGTTGTAACATTGTATTTATGGAAACTTTACCCTGAATCTGTGTGAACATGTATATGTTTTTGTCTTTGTAGGACCCCACAAACCTGGATAAATTCAATGTTTCCAACTTCTTCCATGTAAAGAACAACCTGAAAGTGTTGGATCCAGGTGAGTTCAATGAGTGATTTTTTGCCATAGAGTATGCTTTTTGTTTCATTCTACTCAGGTGCTAGTCTAGGAGTTCTTCCTTCTTCTAAAACAAAGGTTAAACCACTTCCTGCTCCTTGCTCTGTATTTCCCTGGCTCTGTTCAGATGAGGAAAAGGCCAAACTGGACCCAGCGTACCACCTGAAGAGTACCAATCTGGAGACCAGGGAGACATTAGCTGAACTGTACAAAGATTACAAGGGGGATCAGCTCCTAGCTTCCACCATGAAGGAACCAGTGGCCAAGAAGACAGACAAATTAAACGCTGTGAGTACACTCACTAGGATGGTACAATTATTCTGAACTTGATTGGCTTGAAAGAGAATGTAAAAGGGACATGAAACGGGGAAAAAAAACTGGAACAAAAATCTTTGATGACTAATATTTTTTTGGGCTAATCAAAGTTATTTTAAGTAAAATATATTGTTTGTCCTTGCTGTCCCTTTCTTTTTTTCAGTAGCTCTGCCCCCAAAAGTAACAAAACAACTTTCTTCTCATCAGAACACTTTTTTGACTGGATATCGTTTTTCTTTCACTGTGCTACGCCATGAACTGTTACCACGTTTGCTTCTCTGCTTGCTGACTTGAGAAACCAGGTCCTTTTTTTTTTTTTTATATTTAGGAGGCTTACCCTTGACCTCATGGAGCATTCAACTAAAAGGGGAATTTGAAAGTGGCATCGGTCTTTTGAGGAACAAGTGCCAACTCAAGGTCAACTTACTGGGTCCTTCTAAAGCTTTAAGTCATACAAGACTTAAAAAATCCACCACATAGAGGGGGCGCGCTGGTGGCGCAATGGTTAGGGCGCACGTCCCATGTATTGAGACTCTCGTCTCGAGCGGTAGGCCCGGGTTCACCTCCACCCGTGGCCCCTTTCCGCATGTCATTCCCCGCTCTCTCTCCCTGGTTTCCGACTCTATCCACTGTCCTCTCTCTGCATTAAAGGCACGAAAATAAAAAAATAAAATAAAATAAAATAAAATAAAAAATCCACCACAGAACATTTCCAATGTTATGATAAAGCCATGAAACGTAACTGTAGACTTCATAAGTCAAATAAATCAATACATTACTCAAAGATTTTTTATAAAACGTCAATTGTGACAGTAGGTGTCATTTTTATTCTGTACACCGGAGGGAGCTAAATACACAGTCATACACTGACAGTGCTGTGGGCAATGAGACAAACAACATCCAGAAGCAGAACAAAGAAGATCTGAAGTGCTCTGAGAGAAAGATGAATAATATAACACTACAGATATCAAATGAGATATAAAAGGACCAAGGCATATCAGTAAGAAAATGAAAGATAACTATGATAAAATGTACCAGGTTTATATTCTTAATTCTTAAAGACCTTTTTGATACTTGTTATGTTTCTACAGATCAGTATATAATATATTATAAGTCAGCTTTAACTGTGTGGGAATCAACACAAAGAAATATAACAAAAAAGGTCAGCTGCAGCCACGTTACCACCACCACTGTGTCCTTGAATGACTGGGGTGGGGGGGGGATGTCTGATTCAATTTAAACAGCATCCACACTCTTTTTCTTATCAGCTATCCTTTGATGCTATGCCACGTCTGTTTTTTTTTTTTTACTTCCACGCTTTTCCTTGGTTGCTCTCTGCTCAAGTTCACAGTCGATGTGCTGCTGTGACAGCATCTGAGAGAACAGGGAATATAGGTCAGGCGGAGCATACAAGGTGAAGTCTGCGCTTTCATGCGCCTTCACAAGAACTGGAGCAGAAGAATGCTAAACCAGAACCGAGGAGTAGACTTTTGAAATCCCTTTTCGCGTCTCCTCTTTTATCATCCTGAGAAATTATTCTATTGACTTAAATAAGTCCTCCAATCCTGCTCCATTGTTGGGGATATATTTGGATTTTGTGTATTACTATGCAGCAAATGTGTTCTACTATAATTTAGCCTCGAAGAACCTCCAAGCATCTTAAGTGACCAATGATTATGAGATGTTATAAATCTCTCAGGGCTGGGGATGTTGTGCTCTTAATCACACAGAAGCTTCAGAGGCTGTCATTAAGCTGGTTTGCACTCGATGCACCACTTAGCAAGGGGGACCAGCCAAGTGTGCGGCTTGAAAGAGGTGTGGGCTGAGTGGCGCGATTATTCTTCCACTGGAGGATGAAGCTTCAGGCTGTTTTTAATGAGAAAGTGTCTGTCCTGTTGAAGTGCATCTGAGCAGAAAACCTGCCAGGCGTATATAGCACTTACTGATTTCCAGTACATTTGACAAAGGGGATGGATTCAGGCTGCAAGAAAATACATATTTTTTTATCAACTTATCTATCTTTCAACCTGAGTGACTGAGTGTAGTCTAAACCCAAGGATGGTCTGTCCATCGTAATATAATACCAAGAAAAGCAGCAAATCCTTCATGTGGGAAGCCTCAATCAGTCTCAGTTGGAAGGCAAGGTTTTTTGATTTTAAAGTTGATCCTGTCCAGCCCGCACCTTTGCTCAGGACATTTGGGTAGTGTGCTAAAGACAAATACTGTGGATAAACGTGGCATTAATGAGTTTCCTCCATTGGGTAGCTTGGCTCAAGCCTTAAAGATGGGAAAGGAGGTCAGACAATCCTGACTGAGCTCTGTGTACAAAAGCCAGCTGAGGTGGTTCAGGATGAGGATGCTTTCTGGGTGCTTCGCTTTAGAGGGTTTCTGGGCTATTCCAACAGGGTGGAAATCCCGGGGCAGACCCAAGGCATACTGGAGTGTTTAACCCCATCATCCGTTTTCTCTTTGTAGCTTTTCTCTGATCTTTCAAACACATTTAATCAAAGATATTTCATCCCGTCCTCTGTATGATCCCTATCATCCCCTGAACCCCCCTTGGTGACTTTAGTTTTTATTTTCAGATTTTTTTATATTAACTTCAACTTGGATCAAGGAGTAAGAGTCTTAATTGTCCAAAGATCCTTTTCAAGAATGTCCTGGCCAAGAAGGGCAGAAACCCAATTACATATTTGAGACATAAAACTCAAGAAAAAGATCTAGGATGTCAAAACCACTGACCTACGTTGAAGCAGATTTAAATGCATTCAGTCACATTAAAAAGGTCCAGTTCCGTTCCAAAGATTCAAGTGATTTTTCGGTTGATTGCAAGCACACTGTGCAGATGTTAAATACATTCAGTACATAAACAGGTAGTCAAGAGGTTTTTATTTTCTTGCTTAGTTCATGTTGACTTTGCTTATGGAGTGGAGGACTTAGGTCCAGCATGTACTGGACCAAGATGAGGGGAGTCTGGTGATGACCATTGCTGCCATGACGGCTGTCTAGTGTCTACAGCTCTGCTCACTTCCTGTTCCTTGGCGTCACTGATAGTCATGGTGTTGCTGTTAAGAAAATAATAATTAAAAAATCACTCACAATCAAAATAATCTTCCAGGCCAGATATTATTGCTGGCAGGCTAGCTTTGGCCCGGGGGCGACCAGTTGCCAACCTCTGTACTAGACAAATGGTATGTGGGCAGCTGGTGTGAGAGAGGTGCCTTGAGTAGATCATTAAACTTCTAACTGTTCAAGGTGCTGTAGTCGTAGAAGAGAATATATGCTTAAAACAACATATCTTAAAAGCATTTTTTTTTTCTTTCTTTTTTTTCTTCCCCTAGGCCCACTACTCGACAGGCAGAGTATCTGCCTCCTTCACATCCACAGCGATGACTCCTGCCACAACACAAGAAGCAGGCAAGTGAACACCTCACACAAATAAAGCCCTCTTTTTAAGTCCCAGCAGACAGAAACCTTCAGCGCATCTTTCTCGTGTAGCTTTAATCTTGATTTTATCCACTGAAGACTAGGCTAGTAGTCATGCCTGCTCTTTTTGCAGCTTTGCGATCTCACACACACACACAGTCGAACGTTGCTGCAATTGGGAGCTGCTCTGTTTGACTGTGTGTTCGTCTCCTGTCAGTCTCTGAGCTGCATCATGAGAGAGATTTTCTGTTATGCAACTGCATAGTAGGTTCAGTATACTTCAGAAGAGGAGGACCATGTTTGGATTTAGTGACCCAGTTCAGGTTTCTGAAGAAGAGTCTTAGGCTGTTTACTTTTATGGATCTGTGTCTTTAGTTTAAATCACTGAATACTGAGACATGTTGTAGACCCAATGTTTAATCCTAAATAGAAAGTGTTAGGTTATAATATTGAACTGTGTAAGGATTGGTACTACAGCTGCAAGGATAAATGATGTTTGTATCAACTCTTTTTCACTGACACAACACCCTGAATACTTTGACTATGATTAAACGGTTTAAGCTGTAGAAGAACATAAATATTCTTAAATTACAGCTTCCTTAATGTGAAAATGATCTGCTAAACTATCTCCTCTATGACATTGAATTAAATATATATTTGGGTTGTCATTATTGGGTGTAAAGTTGGGCTGGGAATTACCGATGGTCATTCGTCACCCCTTTCCGTCTTGTTTTTTTTTTTTTTTTTTTTTTTTACCAAACCACTTTCCTGTAAAATGTTAAGTCTGAATGGTTATAACTCTTTAGCCCATGTGTGTGGAATGAGAATTAGCTGATTAAAGATTGTTTATATGAGAGTATTACCGGTATATAAATCAATAAAGCTCACTGCAGAGACTCTTAGGATTGTCAGAAATCGTATCTGCAGCAACATCTAACATGTAAAAAAACTATCAATTAAATCTTACGATAATTTTTCTAAATGGTTAGCAACTAACTTACCAGACTAAATCAAAAAAAGTTATCAAACAATTAAATTTTTTTCTGTTCTAGATGCCATTGCGGATGACACTGTGCGTTACCAGTATGTGAAGAAAAAAGGCTACGTCCGTCTTACCACGAATAAGGGAGTCCTGAATGTGGAACTGCACTGTGATAAGGTAACAAGACACATATTTACACACAAACAGCTGGAAGAAATAACACTCAACACTTGCTGTATTTTGGAAAAGATTGCTTTAGTTACCCTAAATTCTGTTTCCTTTTAACTTAAGACAAAAGATAACAGGAGAGAGAATTCATGTAAGAGAATCACAGTTTTTTCTTTTGTGACTGACTGAGCATTTTGTGTGTTTTTAAAAAAAAAAAAAGATTTTCCACATAAATAATGTAGGGGAAATGATCCTTAAATTTCCTTTTAATTCATAGATTAAATCTGTATTTTCATGACAGGAAGTGTTAAAAGAAGTCAGAGGAGATAAAGGTTTTCAAATGAAAAGTTATGGTCATGCTCTGGAGACTTAGAGTGGATTTGCGGATCAATGCTTAAAATCAGCAACAGCAATTTTTTTTAAATGAGGCCTGGTGTTTTTGACCTCAGACTTAGCTGATTTAATTTGCTGGCACAGGGTTCTGCAGTAATTATGTTGTGACGTGGGTTTGGCCTGAGCCGCTGGTTAAATGCTATTCAAGGTGAATCATTCAAAACACAGAAATCAGCCTCTTGCAGAGTGTGTCCCGCAGGTTGCCAGGTTTACATCTTAGCAGAAATGTCTTTGTGTGCCTTGTTTTTTTAAAGGTTAGGTGTTGGGCTCCAGAGAGACAGCAGGAGTTCCAGGAATGTATTTCTGCCCTGGTAACCAGGCGCTTCATGTGCTATGTTTTTATTGGCTTCTGAACTGTCGAATCAGAATAATGAGGGGAAAGTTGCAGCGGTTAGACAACCTGCTCTGTGCGCCCCACATCCCCCCCCTCCCAGTCTTACTCCCCAGTGGATTTCACACAAGATTTCAGCTCTATTTGTGGCCTGCTGTTTATGAATTAATGAGTGCTGTTTCACTGTCACATACACTTTGGGTCAAACACACCCAGAGTCCACCTCCCCGTTAAATGCCCATTGCTGACCCAGCTAGAGATATTTCAATTGTCAGTGTGAGGACAGAGATGACTGAGATGAAATGACAGGATATTGAGGAGCGTACAACTTTGGTATATTTAAAAGAACGATGGATCTGGTAGATGACTTCACTGGGATGAAATCAGTTGACCCTGACAGGTTTAAAAAGAATATTCATGTACATCAAGACTCAAGTAGCAGTCTTGACAATCCTGGTTTAGTTGTCCATGATTGTATAATTGGCAATAAGATGTAATAACTAATCTGGTTTCGGACGACACTCTGACAGGGATCAAAATAACTCTTTCTCTAGTATTGATTGTCCTCCTCCAAAAGTCAAATCTGTTTCCTTTTCTTTGGATTTGCTCTCCATTTTTGGAGCTTAACCTGTTTCAATGAATCAACCACTGCTTTTTGATGGATGCTGTATTGGATTTTTCCAAGGAATATAGACTGTTTATCTGGTTAATAATAACACTAATGGGACGAGGACTGTCATCACTCTAGGTTCAATCTCGATTAGGTTTCCTTGTGAAGTTAAAGTGACTTACCAGACATTTATTTCACCAACATTCCTCAAGAGTAAAACGTCAATCAAATAACTCCACTTATTTTTTGTGTCTCACTTTAAAGTCTGGTTGCCTGAGAATAACTTTTAAAAGGGAGGGGGCTTGTAAGCATGCATATATTCAAAGTTTTTTTCTGTCTGCGTCAGCAAACATTGTTTCCATGCTGACATCACTGATAACAGACCATTTTAGGCAGCAGAGCATGTTTCTGAATTTGATTGCATTTTAAACTTTCCCCAGTAGGCTTAACTCACACACACCAACACAGCAGCAAGCATGCAGACGAGCATAATTAACCTCAATTACAGGGCAGCAGCAGAGTCAAGATGTGGAAAAAGCCTTCAAGTTACAGATAGAGATCTCTGACGTGAGAGCGTCTGGTTTAAAAACTCAAGAAGAAAGCTTAATGTTTCATATGAATGAATGTTCTATTTTCTGTTGATACACACAATTTAATATTACATTATGTTTCTGGTGTTTTTTGCCATTGAAAAATCCATTTTACTGCCAAAGGTCAATCCATTTTTTTTGTCTAGTGGTTAGAAACAATAAGCCAATATGAACCAGAGTGCTTTGAAAATCTGGGATTATAAGAGAAGCAAAAAGCTGGCAGAGCAGTGAACCCCAACAGCAAAATGGAGACATATGTGGAAATAAGACCAGCCGAGCTTGGAAGAGACCTGTCACGCAGGAAAAGGCCTATGAATAAAAATAGGTTCATTCAAAGGCATCTGGTGATTCTTGGAAACAACCAATCATTGTTGCCAAGGGGAAAAAGTTAGTTTCTCACGCAAACACACACACACACACTTTCTCAAACACACAACACAGTGTCCCTCCAGACACTGGTAGACCTTACCAGCGGCACCGTCTTAAGCCCCGCCTCCCTCATTGGTGACACATACTGGCTCATTTTAAAGAGTGCCAGACAGTCAAAATGAGTTACTGTCAGTGAGTGTTTGTTCTAATTATTTACAAGATGCCTCAAAGTTGTTTTCATGACCCAGGATTTACCTTCAGCGAGATGAGAAATCCAGATGCTTCCTTTTTTTTTTTTTTTTTTACATCAACAAACTGCTTTGTAGTACCAAACTTGGCTCCTTACTGTATGGGCACATGGGCTGCCTGAGGCAACAGATGAACCCTTCTTCATCACACAGCAATGTGTATAGAAAAAACACTTTGAAGCAGGTCAGACAGAGTTTGTGACTCAGTGTGGTTTTGTGAATGCAAAGCTACCTGCAGTCGTGTCAGCTCTACCTGGAAGTTGAAATATAGCCTCCATCTGTAGCTCAACATCTTTCCAACATCCTAAAGGCAGCTCTGTAGTTCCTCTTCTTGTAGTTATATTTTGGGCTGCTTTGCGTTTTATTGGACAGCGCAGCTGAAGAGTGGCAGGGAATTTTAAGTATTTTGATAACACATTTGAGGTGATGAATAAATATGAATGTCTTTTTTTTTTTTTTTTAATAATGTCAGCGTGCACTGTCCTTCAGGTTCCCAAAGCTGGAGAGAATTTCATCCGTCTGTGCAAAAAAGGCTACTATGACGGGACGGTGTTTCACAGATCCATCCGAAACTTCATGGTAAGGACTTCAACCAAACAGACATGCTCTTCTGTGATTACAAACCCTTCAAACATTAAATGACTTTAGCATCTTCTCATATGCACAACAGCAGGCTTCATAACCACAACTTATTAAGCTCCTATTTTTTTAAATAACCTTTTCTGTTATAATAAATTCTTAATCTTCTATTCTATCCTGTTTCACTCATGGGTTCACCAAGGGTCAATCTCAGGTCTGTTACTGCAAAAATCTGCTAAATAAGACGCACTTCTATTACCTTTCTTTACTAAAAAGTGTGCTGCGTCCTATATACAACCAATATGCCAGTTCTAAAATGATGAGACATGCAGCGTCATGTGCTCAAGTGCAGACCAATGACGTGTTTGTGTATTGCAAGTGGCCCATCCCTGCTCCAAACTTACTGAGATAATCAGTGATGCAGGGCCAGGCTGGCGATGCCAGTTTTCTAACAGCTGTTCTCCCTCATATGGCCATATTCATTCATATGAAGAAGACAGTGGTAAACTCTTAAGGAAACAAACTGGTGATGTGTTTGTTTGATTGAAAAGTCTCCCAACTAAAGACAAACAGTGACATGGGGAGGTGGGCAGCGCTGCTCGCAGGCTGTGGGTCTGTACTTCACAACTATCACCGTAGGCTCAGAGCTCAACTTGAGTACTGTTAGCTAGCAGGAGTGCAAACTCCACATGGTGAAAAACAGAACTAAAACTGCACCTGAAAGAGCTGCACAGAAACAGCATGTTTTGGACTTGGCTGGAAGTCACGCAGGAAGACACTTTAATCCTTTTTCCTTCTGGGAGACCCCTCAACACACAAATACCAATGGGCCTTATATTCCAGATTTTTACGGTACATTTGTCCATTTAAATGGTGCTCTTGTGCTGGGGGGTGTGCCCCATAGTTTGAGAAGCACTGGTATAAGCCAACTTAACTTTGCCTCTCTGCTGAAAACTAACTAATGATGTTAATTAAAAGTGTATAAATTGCAAAAACCAGTCAGTTATACTCCTTAAGGTATAATAGTCACCATCGCAAAAAAAAAAAAAAATCGGCTACCTTTGTTATGAATTCTTTATGTATGTATTTATCTTTTTTGGCAAAACAATGAATTAATAACAACTTTATCTACTTATCAGTTACCTCTCTTTTAAAAATAATGTATTTTCTTTTCATGCAGAATGAACAAACACTGCTTTGGTTTCCTACTCCCTCCCCAAACTGCAGCCTCTTGGTTCAGACTGAGAATTTCAAAAGACAGGTCTTTGATCAGCCGCTGCTCCAGGTGTTTTCAAAGCTGCCGCTCCCGTAATTAAAGTGGCTCTTAGTGGTCATCTGGTCTCAAGAGGACCCTTACCTTTTTTCATTCTATCCTGTGGTTTTCATACAGAGAGAGGCCACTGAATTGTTTATAAATAATTACTGAGCCTCTTACACCTTCTTCGACTTATCACAGCTGAAAAAGGAGAGGATAGTGGCCTTGGAGAGAATAATTTCATAGCAACAAACACTTCTGAAACAGTGTGTTAATGGGATCACAGCTGTGGCCCTTGCTTCACTTAAAGGAGTTTGTCAGGTCTTAAAGGGAACATCCTGGAATGATACTCAAAAGAATTTTCAGAACACCAACGAGCTGCTCAAACAGTGAAGAACGGTTTCAGACAATTGTGATGCCGGTGTTTGCGTCTGCCAAGTCTACCTGGACCATTTTAACATTAGTTTGCAGCATTGTTGTTTTTACGACTCTGCTATCTCTATTCACCAGGGAGCATTAATGCATTCTCAGGATTCTTTCTGGTCAACAAGTTTGTCAAAGACGGCGTCCAGCACAAACACAGATAATACAGCCGAGTCCCCGAGACGCAGAGTCCTGATCACAACTTAAGCTGTTTTTAAAACTGCATACCTAATCAGGAGAGACAGAGATATGTTTGGCTCTATTGGAGCCCATTAGAATTAGAGTCTAGAGTTTTGTTTAAACAGTTAAGATTTCATACAGAATTCTAAACACACATCTATAAGAATATTGGGTTTGTTTTTATGACCTTATGGTCTCGCATGCATGTTAAACGCTTCTCTTCACTGCCTCTTAACAGAAAAACATTACAGAGACCCATTCATCTCAACTTTGCTCCACAGCAGGACCAGCAGTCAGAATCCCCCAGTGTGTGCTAAAACAAGACGTCCAAAGAAATGCACAGAGCAGTCCTTAGCTATATAAACATTAATAGGAAAGTTGAGCCTTTACAAGGAACAATAGAGGCCTTTATCCTTTAAACGTATTCACTGGCTGCTAGTGCTTAACAGGAACATGCCCACCGGGTTGAAAATAAAACACTAAAGTAAATACTGTAAGGTCACAGCTTGACTGTTTAAGAGCAATCAGACATTTTCCGATTTGAATGTAAGTAGAAGAAGCAGCTCTTGACAAATCGCTGGACAAACCCGGTTTTGGCTTTCATGTGCAGCAGCTGACGTCAACCAAACCTAACAGAGTGTTTTTTGTTTCAAGATTCAAGGAGGGGACCCCACTGGCACCGGTACAGGTAAGATGACGACAGCACTCAAACCACATTTAGTATGACATAATACCATCTGTGTTTAATGATTTATAATTCCTTTTTGTTGCTTTGAGTAAATACCTCTTGCAACTCGAGATGCAAGTCAAGAGTGTTTCTAAATATACCCCTTAAAGGCTCATGGGAGCACAGCAGACCCTTAAACACACACACACACACACAAACAGAAAAGATGGGGAGATGATCTAATGGTAGAGGGCTGAGTGTAGGGTATAGAATGGGGGTGTGCTGAACAACCAATCAACCAGCATTTGGAGTAATTCCCCTCTTTTCAAAAGCCAGTTTAAGAGGCAGCTCAGTGAAATTGACTACTCTGCCTCACACAGTTAATTTCCTGCCTTAATGTCGCCTGTGCTGCTCGCAGTGTCTGCAGCACAAAGAGCGCTCTATGTCTGCGGGCGTCTCTGAGCCCTACGCAAAACTGCGTCCAACGTGACAGATTTATGAAGGTGCAGAATTCCTTACCTTCTCCTCATCACCTGGACTGAAAAACGTGTCAACAGATGACGTGAGCAGATCTTTGACTGGCTTTGTACGATTGATTTCTGCTGTCGTTTCAATCGTGCCGTGATTGTCTGGTTATTTACTATGATCAATAAGAACAATGACTCTCCACAGACAGCAGCAGTAAAGGACTATTGCCATTCATGTTGTTGTTTACTTTATATTTAGAATGTTGACCACTTTGCATAGAGTAATGAAGTAATGAACTTGCAGAGGTTATTTTGGGTCACAACATAAGAAAAATGAGTGTGATTGTTTTTTTCTGATACTTATAGGAACAATAGGTAACAACACGTCCAGCCTGAATCAAACAACCACTCAGGGTTAGCTAGCATGTAACTAGCCAATCACAGGGACTCTAAACAAACTGGCTCTCGTATGCTCTCTCGCTCTCTCTCTCTCTCCTCACCACAATAAATCTGATTTTATGCAGAATATATGCTCATATCTATTGTTGTGTGTAGAGATGATAAAATAAGATGTGGAACAATGATTTGATACTTTTTTGGAGTTTATTAATCAAGAGTCAAAAAACAAAAAAAAAAAACAATTTTGATTTAGTTGTTCATTGCCTGCACACATACATATATTGAAAAGAGTGTCACATCCTGCAGTCTGCTCAGTGTAGCGCTCATTCTTTCCCCAACTTGAGTTAAGCCTCGTTGATCCACACCCTTCATAACCAGGCTTTAGTGAAAGACATGTTTTTACATTTTTCTTCTATTAGAAAGCCTAGACATGTATTAAAAAAAATAAGAAACCCGGGGCGCTGGTGGCGCAGCGGTTAGTGTGCACGCCCCATTATGGAGGCTATAGTCTTCCAAGTGGGTGGCCCAGGTTTATAAAGAAAAATAAGAAACCAGAAGCACTTAAACCCATATTTTAAAAAATTTCCAAGTAACGTGTTCATTAGTGGAGATGCTTCACCGCTGAGAGTCAATGAAAGATGTTTTCATGTCTCTTTCTCTCTTTTCATGTTTAACCTTTTCAATCGGTAGAAGTTCAAGGCTTTACTGTGTTTTCAACTTAAAGCAGAGGAAATGCAGTTTGATGAATTGGTTAACCCTTTGGAGACGGTTCATTTATCTTTTTATCCCCCTCTATCGCTCTCCTTTAACGTATGATCAAAGTCGTACTTAGGTAGAATGTCTGGGAGGAGATCAATTTTGCAGAAATGTCACAAAGCTGACTGCCGCACAAAAGCCTCTGAGTAGTTCTTTGCTTTGCATTATACATTTAAACTCCAGCAGATACACACACATAATGTGACACACCACGTACTGTAGCTGTGTAATGCAGATACACCAGCTGGCAAAAAATAAGCTGCTTTCTTAGAATTGGTGTCGACATCACTGGACAAACATTTCTCACTAGTTCATAAAACTTGATTCAACAGTTCCCATGGTTTTGAAGATGTTGAAATGGATTTCCTGTAGTAATTATAAGATACATGTTCTCCCCATTTTTTTTCCCCTCTTCTCTCTCTCTCTCTCTGATCCCAGGAGGGGAATCCTTCTGGGGAAAGCCTTTCAAGGACGAGTTTCAGCCCAACCTGTCCCACACAGGCCGCGGGGTTCTCAGCATGGCAAACTCTGGTCCAAACACAAACAAATCCCAGTTGTAAGAAATTATTTTAACAGCCTTACATTTTCAACTATCGCTCTGTGCTAGAAAGTCAGTCTGCAGGGAATGATCTTTTTGTTTTTGACTTACCTTTGAATTCTTTGCTGAGGCCCCACAGGAGTGAATTTGATAAACAAGTTAATTTGTTAATTTTTTCTCAAAGAAAAAGTTGTACGTTTGACTTTATTTGTTTAAAACTGAAACTATGGTCAAAGATTTTTATGTTGTTTTTAAGTAAAGTGAAAGGCCCAACCTCTGTCACTTGCATGCTGTCTAGTAATACCACCCCTGTTTGCCTAAAGCCAGAGTCAGCTGTCTAAAGCCCTTTACAGATTTGATTTGCTGTCATACTGCGCTTGTACATACACATTGATCACATAAGGGTGTGATATTGGTGTCCCAGTGTGTTAATTCACTTTGCATTATGCCGTTGCAGAAGCAAGAGACGCTAGGCCTGTGAGCACACAGTGGAAGCTTCACACACACACGCACACACACACACACACACACACACACAGAGCGCTGTTCCACCTCGCCGGCTCAAACGTTACACATCGTCAAAGTCTTCCTCCCATTGCTTCTACCTCCAATGGCGGCTCAGTGGCGTAACAACTGTTCCATCATTATACAGCCGTGTGTTACACATTACAGGCCAGGCATAACAGTGCCGTCAGTATCCCACCTCAGAGTGGCAATCTGTAAGCGCCATAAGAGTCATTGTGCTACCTTACCTTTAGCATCTTCCCGGCCTCAAGGACTGTATTCTCAGAAGTTTAGTACAGACTTGTTTCTAGTCCTTCCAAACCATGTAATAAAAAAAAACTCTTACCACACACGACGAACATGTTTTCAGATAGGAGTATATTGGTTATTATGCTTTTAAATTCAGATCATAATATAATAACACAGTTGTAATACTTATTTAAAATACTGTACTTTCTCTATATTCTTCACATGATATTGTTGTGTATTCTAATGTTTTCATTACTCACA
Source organism: Labrus bergylta (assembly GCF_963930695.1). Taxonomy (NCBI): domain Eukaryota; kingdom Metazoa; phylum Chordata; class Actinopteri; order Labriformes; family Labridae; genus Labrus; species Labrus bergylta. The sequence continues at coordinate 17,359,225 of NC_089196.1, forward strand.
TATTTCTTGTTGCTCTGTGTGTTCTGCTTCCTCTCAGCTTCATCACATTCAGATCGTGCACCTACCTCGACAGGAAGCACTCAGTGTTTGGAAGGTAATTCTTCTCTATATATATTAAAATTGACTCCACTGTGGTTGGGTTAGCTTGTTTTGTGTACTGTAGCTGCCGAGACAGAAGGCTACCAAAGCTGACAGTCATGACAGAGACTTGCTCAATCAGTGTCATTTACACAAACAGTTGTGTCCGATCTTTCTTTTTTCTCTTCTTCTCCTTTTTGTCTCTTCTTCCTCTTCCTCATAGTCTCCTTCTCTCTCTCTCTCTCTCTCTCTCTCTCTCTCTCTCTCTCTCTCTCTCTCTTTCTCACCCTCTGGTTTTATTCTTCAAATTTATATTTCTTTGTTTGGAAGTCCAGACAGTACAAACAGTGTTGTGACTTCCAGTCTGACTCCTGGCTGACAGCAGTAAAGAATTCAGTAGCTGCTGAATCCCTCTCTCTTTCTCTCTCTCCCTCCCTCTCTCTTTTTGTCTCTCTCCCCTGAGCTGAGCTGAGTATGATCTAAGACGGTTTTTCTAGAAAGTCCTGGCTGTTGTCTAAAATTATTCAGACTGCTTTCACCTGACTGATTCTTCACATGGTCAACACTTTAAAAGCTTCTGCTTTCACCTCATGTCTACCTTTTTTTTTTCTCTTTTTTTTTTTAATCCTTCTCAGACTGCAGTCTTTTCACATTTAATGGGGCTGACCATGTACGACCACTTTACCAGATCTATACATAATGTGAAGTCTGCATGCTCAGGTGTGGCCACAGTGAGGTCCTTTTAACTGTGGCTTCATCACGTTGAATTCTATTCCAAGAATAGGCTTGAGGAGAATCTTCTGTGATATTACTTTAGGATTTAAAGTAACTCCCATGTTCTAATCCACCTATATTGATTTAAATGTATTTTATTTAACAAGAAAAAATGTTCAGGAGCCAATAGCCTAGTGGTTAGTTACATAAGGAGGCTCCTCCAAGCGGCAGCCCATGTTCAAATGTGAACTGATGCGTTTTTCACTGTCCTATCTCTACAATATTGAATATGAAACCGAGGCTTGAAATAAGAATCTGTCAAACTCTTATTTATCGTGTGAAATGTGAATTTCTTTGGCTTTAACATATAATTAATGGTTCTGTCTGATAAAGTAAAGTGCATGTGTCACACAGTGTGGGATCTCCTCTGTCAGGCTGAACACATGACCGTAGAGCACGTGTGACCTGAGAGGAAACCCCCCCCCCCCCGCTAGCCATTGGATATACGAGTTCCTATTTGTTTTTTCACTCTACACCTGAAACCAGGAGGTCCCCCCCACAGGAGCAGCTTGATGAAGACTTTTCAGTTTAAAGAGCAAAGTGTGAGCCACACTTTTTAACGGCGCCCCTCAGCAGGAGAGCCAATAACAAATGTGGCCTTTTGGCCCTCAGTGTTTGACAGACTCTACATGTTGTGTGATTTGATTCTTTTTGTGTAGAGTTTTTGTGCTCATAAAAAGGCTATAAAGCTTGACTTTTAGCAGCAAATCATGTTCACTGTTGTCTGAGAGAAGTAATGAGGACTGCACAACTTCCTCTATTGCTAGACGGTTTCGCAGGATATAAACTTGATTGGATCTAACTTCGGAGCGCCTCTTCTTGTCATGAATGAGTCTACCTTCTCTTTGTCATTTTGAGTGGTAAAAATGGCTTCATTTGCAGTGACTTTATTGAACATTTATCAAACACACATTATATATTTTTGCTGTGACCAAGATGAAAGTGATCTGGGAGTAGTGTAGGAAGGCCAGGTCTCGTGGCTCCTGCATGTCTTACAGATAAAAGACGTTTTGTGTTTTTTCTCTTTTTGTAGGATTGTGGGTGGATTTGAGACACTCACAGCCATGGAGAATGTGGAGAGTGATCCCAAATCAGACAAGCCGAAGGTAAGTTGTTGATGGTTTCATTCACGTATTTAATGTGCGATTATTACACTGTTAATAATCATTTAAAAAAAAGTGAAAAGTCTAGCAATCAATGACTAGCCTGCTTTTATAAAGTGTTCTTAGATAACAGTTGTTATGAATCAGGGATGCAGTTCTTTAAGATAAGGTGTCAAGTGATTGATTTGGCGCTTTACAAAAAAGAATCATTGATTGAGATCGATTAGATCTTGTTTTTATGCTGAATGAAGCTTTCCAAGAGAAATTATTTTCTATCATGTTTATAAGACAATGACTGAATGAATGAATGAAGACTGGCTTATTAATCTAGAATGTCTGGAATATTTATTGTCCTCACATCAAGAAATATCTATCAAATACCTCTCCATAGGTTTTTTTGTTTTTTCTTATCTTGACATTTGTCCGACACCCTCGCCGAGCAAATTAGAGTTCAAGTGCCAAATCATTTCAAGTTCCTTGATGACTAACATGAATATGAGCTGAAGAGGGCAGGACTCAGGCGTAGTGCTATTTTGACCCTTACATGGATCATCTAAAGGTCAGCCGCTGAGACGAGAAATGAAGAAGGGGACCGGTGAGAGATGACTTAGAAATGCCATCGACTCGCTCGTTTTGGTCTTCGAAAAGCTAGAAGTGTTGTCTCTGTCGATTGATCCTGAATCTTAGCAGATGTAGCGTTGGTATTTAAAGGTTAAAAAAAAAAAAAAAAAAAAAAAAAAAAAAGCATGACTTCATTTTCGTCTCATGTTTGTTGATAAAATTTCTGTTCTTTGTTTTTGTTTTTTTCAAGCTGCAGGGAGAAACTTTTATTTGAAAAAGGAAAATAAAAGAAGTGATTTTTTTTTTTTTTGCATTCCATTTTTTTTCTTCTGAATTACAGTCGGAGATCAAGATCATAAGTACGGATGTGTTTGTGGACCCGTATGAAGAGGCGGACGCTCAGGTTTGTATTTCTCTGTCTGTTTTCACTGAACATTTCTGGTTCAGGATACAACATGTGAAATTAATTTGATAAAATTGACACAGTTACAGAAGCTGACAAATAAAAACCAAAAACCTTTTAGTTTTTCAAAGTCTTTTTGATGTGACTAAAAGAAGTAGGGAAAAACGTCTGTAGTGTCATGCTCCTTTAAGATTGCTGTAGCTGTATGCTATAGATGAAGAGACAGAGGACACAGTTCCAGATAAAATGATGTATTATCATGCCTGATTTGATATCATTTACTCAAGACCTACAGACATGTTTTAAGAAGTATTCTGATTTGATTATCAATTATTGTCTGATGTGCTTTTTCACAAACTGTTTGATTTTCTTTCTAAGTTTCACACACAAAAAGCTACTCCTCTATTTTATGTATATTTAGAATCAATTAATATGTAAGTACTTAGACCTATAAAAGTGTAACAGCTGGACACAAGATGTCTCCAGCATCCCTTAAACTCTTGGCTGAGCTTTATTAGGATTCTTTTACTGCTCTGTTTAGCCTGTAATTAAAGTTTTAAAGGCTGGGTTTGAGTTTAGATCCAAAATAATCAAGTAGAGTTCAGAGCAAACACCACAAGAAAAGAATCGCCTTCATGTGAATATTGCAGAACTGTTTCACATCAAACTCTTGGAACAACATGTCAACTGACTGTAAGTATTTAAGGCTTTCTTTTACACCTGAAGCTGTTGGCCCATCTGCAATTAAGATACAGAGTGTGCAGGGAGTGTCAACATGGGAGTAACAGTCACTGAGCATGAAGTCTTTGTGGTGTCTGGTGTCTCTGTGTCCTCTGATCTGGTATCCATGTCTGTGGAGTTACATGATCTACTCTTTTTTTTGTTCTGTTTTGTTTTCTCAGATCGCAGCAGAGAGAGAGAAGGAGCTGCAGAAGCAAGAGGAGGAGAAGCAGCTGACCAATGTCGCTGTGAAGAAAGAGGACGAGGCACCCAAGACCTTCAAGGCCGGTGTGGGGAAATATATCAACCCTGCCACAACGTAAGGACACACGCACACGCACACGCAATCGCACATGCATACTGATTTACTATTCATCAGATTAGATCATTTGTTCAACTCTCAAGACAGAATGTTATTAAAATGTTTACCTGACCCCCCCACGCAATCTGCATTACACTTCCTCTCCCTGTCTGATCAAAGCCACTTGAGAAACAGAATAACAATGAGTGGGTGATAAAACATCATTGTCACAAAGGAGCACAAGATGGGTAGAACCATAAAGTGCAGAATGGCAATTATGGAAAAAGATTACTCAGTTTCCCTGTGGGGATAATTTAGGTTTATTGTCCAGAACATATTCTCACTGAGTCCGGGGTTGTCTTGTTTTTAGTGTGAGATAACTCTTTATTTCACATTAGTTTATGTATTAATTTTGGCATTGAAGGAAATGTATAATCCCAAATATGATTAAGACATGAAACATGAGAGTCAAGTATACATGAATCTAAAGTTGTGTTAGCCACAAGGTTTTTTATGACATTCTTTTATTAAAGAATGTTTTTGTGTCTTTATTCAAATCGTCTCTGTCTCCTCAGAAAAATGTCTTTAACATCCTTTGGACAATTCAAAAACAATAAAAAAAAACTTGTTTACACATTGTAGTTTCCTGCAGCATTGATGAAAATAACAGAACAATACTGTCATTAAGCAAAGTGAAGGTGTACATACTGAACAGACAATAGCCTCATCATTTTGTCTCTTTGATGACATTTTCACTTCAGAATAGGAAAATCCTCCTGCCCCCTTCTACCTGTAACATTCATTCAGCTAGATTTATGCAGAGTCATCATTAATGTTCTGCAATAGCAGTCCTTCCACTTTAATGTAAAAGGCACGTTTGGTATTGCACCTGCTTTTAATATCCCTTTAGGTTTGTCTGCAGGAGGATGCTTTCTGCAACAACGTGTATATCGTAACAATTACTGTGCTTTGAATAGTTTTTTTATTTTCAGGTGATCAATTATCTATTGATTAAACTAACTTATTAAAATACAAGCGACTAGGCTATGCATGTTAATGAGAGTTATGTGAAACCGTGCTTTGTCTTTAAAGTCTTGATTGAATTTTAAATATTCATGACAATCATTGGTTACTGGAGAAAATATCTCCTATATTATTTTGAGTAGACAGCATCACATTTTTTAACATTTTAAGACATTTTATTTCAGCGATGTCATATAAAGGGTTTTAATGGCATCTTCACAGCACTAGATTTCCCCTGATGTGACTCTTTTTGTTAACTGTTTTGCTACATTTAATCAACTACCAAAATCAATCTGTTTAAATATATGCAGAGAAATCGGTTGTTGAAAAAACCGCAAAGCGGCAGCTCTCATGGTTGTGTGTTCATGTTAAGGTTTTAATAACTGTTGCTCATCCTGTTTGAATCAGCTTCTGGTCTGGTCACCCCCTGGCCTTTCACACTACAATAAAGATGAACACATATTTGAATGACTTACCCAGACTTCAGCAATGAAGAAGAAACCTGAAATGCCTGTATGCTGTATTATAAAAGGCACAAGCAAATGTAATTTTTAGAGAAAAGAGTAGAGCATCAAGACAGTACAAAGGAAGAATACATCCGAACAAACGCCACATTTCACAGAGAAACAAGATCACACATCTGTGAACAAAATAACGGATTATGTTTTTATCTTTCTCCCTCAGAAAACGTCCAGCTGCTGAAGATGAAAGCAAGCCTTCTACCAGCGGAGTAACAGCTAAGAAGTCCAAAGGCAAGTCCACCTTCGGAGACTTCAGCTCCTGGTAGCAACAACACATTCAGCAGTCACCAGTCTGTGTTTTTACCGGCAAACATATATTGTATTAACTCTTGTCTTTATTGTATTAGATGTTTTGTCGTCCTGTGAAACGATTAATTCAATTTTTTTCTTTTTAAAAAAAATGGCTTTTTTTTGTACTTCAAATAAACTTTGACTTTAAATTGAACACAATGTACATTGAGAATTATTTTCCAGTGAAGCAAAAGACATATCAGCATTTATCCAGAGGACACATTCTCAGTGTAAGAAGTGGCTTATCTTAACGTCATCATTCAGGACAGTCAAGGCAAGGCTTAAATCATCTCAGTAATATCTTTTATCCTTAAACAGATTAACCCAGGACGCTCTGATCCCTATTTGTTAACCCCTATCATCAGACTGTGGTGGTCACTGATAGAGGTTTCAGGATATCTAAGGTAAAGGATGACGACATGCAGCTACTTTGGCCTGAATCCCAGGGGTTTAAATGGATTTCTGCATCACGTATCCATAATCATTCAGAACGGCGCTCCACAGAAAGCTCCAGTTATAGATTGTAACAAAGTCAAGGAGACTGCACATAAAAGATTAATCTCAGGGCTCGGTCACTTTATGTCCACGCTGGTCGGCTGGTTATTTAAGGACACACTCTCACTCTCCTCACCCAACTTAAACCTTTTGTTTCTGTTTCCTATTTTCTGTTTTCCCAAAACCCTTTTAAGTCTAAATTGGCCATTAAAAAAAAAAGAAGCATTTCCTAGGAGCACTTAAGTGTTTGATTGTTTCCTCAACACTGAAGAGAAGTAGCCATCCTTGAACGTCCCTGAGCTATACAATGTGAGCAATTACCTGAAACCCCTTAAATTTTCCAGCTTCTATAAATATCCATGAAAGACAATACACTTTTGTTGTTTTCTATGCTAGCAGTAAGGTGTGAGATTGTTGCATATTACTATCCTATTAGATTTACACTCAAGTCTGAAATAAATAGACAGTGAGCCTTTTAATAATATAAAATCTTATTGACTGTCTGATTGGCCAGAAGACTATTTAAAGTCATTGTTTATGAAACGGTAAAGGGAATATTTGTAAATGTCACATACTATCCTCCTTTTCAGCCGGTTAAAATAAGTCTCAGAGGTCCTCAAAACATGTCTGTGAAGTCTCTAGCCTGAAATCCACTCTGATCCTTTATTTTAGCTTGCCTATAAACCCCTCTGATTCAGCCCTGCTCAGAACAGGCTGTTTCTGTGACTGTAGCTTTAAATGCAAATGAGCTGTGTTCTTCATGACAAGGTTTTTAGTACATTACGTTTAAGCTAACCGACTAGCTAGCTGTTTGCATACGGGGCAGAGGGGCAGTAAACATTGCCAGCAAGCTCAACCAATCAGAGAAGTCGCTGTGACACTCTGTGGTCATGGGTAGTCTAGTTCTCTGCCCTGATGTAGCGATTAAATCTTGTTTTTCTTCTTTTTTTTTTTAAAAGTGTCTTCTACAGGAGCATACATGGTTTCACACTCAGGTAGCTCATAGTAAGTCTACCTTGGATGGTTTCGATATTATGGCTACTAATTAAATACACTATGGGGAAAATGAATGGTATTTTTACTTCTGGAACCACACTGTTGAGCCCCATGGTTTACGCTGAGAAGGCAAACTCAGAGGACAGAACAAGCACCTAGCTGCGGGAGTGTCACACACCGGGCAAAAGGCGAAAAATGAAGAAGATGGACTTTCCTCATAATTTTGGGGTTTGTTGACAGACTGGGGACACATATTTGTGTTAGAAAACCATGGTAAAGTGCATTTTGCATAATATGTGACCCTTAATAAAAACCAAAGACAAAGTTTCCTCCAGAAAACAACAATACATTGGAAAATGTTTATTTAAAGGTCACATAAGATGCAAAATGTACTTTACCATGTTTTTCTAACACTAATATGTGTCCCTAACCTGACTACAAACCCCCCAATTATGAGAAAAATCCAACCTCTCCGTCTTTTGCCTGCTTCTCTTTTTGGAAAATGTGTGCTCAATCAGGCCGTTCGGAGATTTTCCCTTCATGACAACAGGGATGAAAAAAGATATTATCTTGAGCTTGACAGGCACGTAAGAAGACTGTTCCCTGCCCTGCTCTTCGTTCAATCCACTTTCTCTACCTGCTAGGTTAAAATTTGGATCAGTTCGGTCTATGCAGAATGACATTTTCTTGTGAACATATATTAATTACTTTAAATATTGCCATTATACTCAAACTCTATTTTCGGCATAACAGCAGACTTAACTCAGAAAAGACTGAAGTTATTGTGCTAGGCCCTAAAAACCTCAGAGAGACTTTTTCTAGTGATTTGCCTGTCCTTAATGACATCAGCCTGGCATCAAGCACCACTGTTAGGAATCTAGGAGTTCTTTTTGATCAAGATATGTCCTTTAGCTCTCACATCAGGCAAATTTCAAGAACAGCCTATTTTCACCTTCGTAATACATCCAAGATCAGGAATATCCTGTCGCAAAATGATGCAGAAAAACTAGTTCATGCATTTGTTACCTCCAGGTTGGATTATTGTAATTATCTTTTGTCAGGGTGCTCTGCTAAGTCTCTAAAGACTCGCTGCAGCTCGTGTACTGACTAGAACTAGGAAAAGGGACCACATTACTCCTGTGTTGGCTTCTCTGCACTGGCTCCCTATACAATCTAGAATAGAATTCAAGATCCTTCTTCTCACTTACAAAGCTCTAAATGGCCAGGCACCATCTTATCTTAAGGAGCTACTAGTGCCGTACTGCCCCTTGAGAACATTACGCTCCCAGAATGCAGGCCTACTAGTGGTACCTACAGTCTCTAAGTGTACTATGGGAGGTAAAGCCTTCAGTTATCGGGCTCCTCTCCTCTGGAATCATCTTCCAGCCGGGGTCCGGGAGGCAGACACAGTCTGTATTTTTAAGAATAGACTTAAAACTTTCCTTTTTGATAAATGTTGTAGTTAGGGCTGGTGCTGGTGTAGACCAGCTCCTAGTTATACTGCTATAGGCTTAGACTACCGGGGTAGTCTCTCTCTCTCTCTCTCTCTCTGTGCATATACAGTACATCATATTACTGCATTTATCTATCTGTAAATCTCAGTCACTAAACACCTATTTTCGTGGGAGCTCTTGAGCTCTCTTAGGTTCCTCAAGATCGTTGCCTGATTGAGCCTGAACTTTTGTGTCTCGAGATAACACTTGTTATGAGTTGACGCTATACAAATAAAAATTGATTGATTTGTTGATTGAATTGATTGATTGACATCAAGCAGAAACATTGAAAAAGAATTCGGAAGTACATGAAAAATGTATGACGTAGAGCACATGCTCCCCTGGATCTGCAGGCTTGACATGATGGGGACATGCTGTAACTGGAACTTGAAGCTTTAGGGATTAGACGCCTCTTCTAAGACAATTTTTCCACCATATGGAGCAGAAGTCCCCTTTGGCCTCTTTAAAGTCTTGTGGGAAGTGGGCTTGCAGAAAGAATCTAAGTTAAGATGTTCATGTTTGACCTGGAACAACAGCAGACAGATATTTCTATATCTTCTGTGGTTTTTATCCCCATTGGGTATAATATAATAACTGACATGTCTTTTGGAAAATGCACACTTGCCTTAAAATAAAATACATCTTCAACTTAAGTTTAAAGTGACAGTAATTTGAAATTCAAAGGCAGTTCATAAGATTCACACAGTTACACAAACACATTTCAATGGACAACAATTACACAACTAACAGTCATAACAATCATTCTTATTACTTTATATCTTCTGAGTTCAGGTCTATTAAGCAGCATGCTGATGTTTGGTTAAGCAAAAAAATAGACTGATCAATCCAATACTTCTTTTTACGATGTTGCATTTAAATGGAGCGACTAAGCTGTTACTGGAGTTTTAGCAACTATTAGCTTTTTTTTTTAATGTTAATACTTTGTCTTCAAAAGAGTAACACAGGCAAATAATATTTCAAATCTAAAGTCAAAATAAAAACAATAACACACAGCCAGTGACAGAAACATTTTTATGATTTGGAATGATGATTTTGAAGCTTGGTTCTGCTCCACTTTAAATAATAAGGAAGCCTACTGGATGACGTTAAGGGCAGCATGCATGGTGATGGTGCAGACGAGGCTTTAGAACCCTTTGGATTTGATTAAACAGTTTAAAGTTCAACAGAAAGGCCACAGGACATGTGGAGTTTTCAAGTCCAGAGCAATATTTTAAATGAGCCACCACGGGCAGCACATTTTCAAAGAACCTGTTGTATCTTGAAAACACACTTACCCAAAGAAAATGCTTCCCAAAACACCTTAAAAGCAGATTTTTAGAGCAGCAAATATAAAAGCTTTGATGGTCTGAGATGCATCAACATCACCATGATGCAGGTGATAGCCTAAAATGAAGATGTGTGGGATCATTCTTTTTAAGATCCTTGCAGCACTGCCGAAAAATAAATTATTGGTGATAGCACCCTTGTGTCACATAACATATAATTTATAGTATGCCTGGTTATCGCCCTAACACTGCTCCACTTGAGCCTCATTATATAGCTACGCTCCTGGCAGCCGCTGCCAGACTTTGGGCTTTTACCTGAATGAAAACACCCCTGAGCATCCTCAATGTGTCCCCTGCCTGAGCAAGAGGAAGTTTTGTAAATACAGAAGGTGGGAAATGAAGTTGGTGCCCTCCAAACTCTAGCTTCAGACCTACATGATTATCCTTTTCACACATGGAGAGCTAAAATTGAGCTGCAGTGGGATGGGAGAGTCATTCATTTTCCCTGCTGTCTTGTTAACACAACAGCATAAAATGACTTCCTGCAAGCTAAAAGTCATTCATTTAATGAATAATTGAAGGATGTGGTTCTTCAGGACTGGGATACTTGAGACTTGGGAGTGACAAGCGAACAGTAACTTTATGTTGGAAGTCATCACTTCGTGTACTTAATAGTCAAGCAAAGACTGGCCTTTAAAATATACTGAGTTACCAGATCATGAGACACACAAATAGATTGGGTTTTGTGATATTGAATGTTTGCCTTTTTAAAAGCAGGTGTTTAAATCTTACTTTAATAAATAAATAAAAACAATGCACATATGATAGGATAAAATAGGATACGATACAATTGTTGTCCCTGAAGGGAAATTGGTCTTGGACTTTTCTGCTGCTTACATTCAGCTGCCACCACAGTGGTACTGATTAAAAACAATAGAAACAAACAACGATTAACAAGCCACGTTTAACACAGTAGCACATACCAGTGACAAGCATACAACATACTGTATTGCACATTTCTCCATATTGCATTTTTCACATAAACATGACGTCCACTCCCTAGTGGAATAAGTTCTCTGTCGATGGAGTTTTGCTTATTTGCTTGATTAAGATGTGGTTGTCCAATCAGTGATTAGTCCAGTTGAAGCTGTAAAGTTACTTTTCACAGAAAGGGCAGAGCTGTTCCAGCAGTGCCTAAATGTACCAGAATACATTAAGAAAAAATAGTTGCTGCCTCTGTTCTAGCTTTGTTGCATTTATTCAGCCTTCTGTAATCACCTCAAATGAATATGCATGTCACCAAAACACTATGAAGAACAACAAAATCCTCTGCACATAGAATTCAGGACAGTTTTCCCCCTGTTCTTCTTAATGAAGTTTTCAATGCCACCAAAGGCAGAAATAATTAGGCCTGTCATATTCCAGGACACCCACTATGTCAAATGAAATCTTTTGTTATTCTCCATTAAAGAGGTTTTTTTTTTCGCTCCCCTTAGAATCTGTAAAGACACAAAGAGGAAGCCAAGTTTGTAGATCTTTCTTCATTAGATTTTTAAGATTAGACAGTTATAAGAGTGGTAGGAATATTGGTCACTACATCTCAGTATGAAGCATTCATTTACCTTAAGTTGACATAGAGCTGTTTTTCAGCTGTAACAGAAAGACAAGCAAAGAGTTGTGTGTTTGCCCTTCAGGTGATTTCTTGCTTCCATAAAAATGAGCTAACTTTAATGAGCAGGAACAACGAACTGCAATAAACGCAATGATGAGCATCATGTACACAGTTGTTATATTGGATGCTTTTGAACATCGGCCCTGTTTGTAATTAGTTTTACCCATAGACTGTAAATAACAAGTATTACCTTATATAAAAAGCAAAGAGAGGACATAGTCTTCATAAAGACATCACCCTCCTCTTCGGTGCTTTGATAAAAAATGTTACATTTATGTGTGTGTGAAACTGTACTGTGAGTCTGTGCACATTGTCATCTCTCCCCTCTCGTTCTTCTATTTTCAGGCCTCCTTTGAAGTCGACCATTGAGAATAGACATCAGCAGACACTGTAGAGAAAGAGAGTGGGCATTTGTTGAGTTACTCAGCAGTCGCTTATTACTCCTTGTCTAGTTCAGCATCATCCTACAGTCTGGGAATATTCTTATTGTTTCTAACTGTCAGTCATGCTGTCATTTATGTCTGAACTTTTTTTTAATCAATTTTTGCACCTTGTGCGGGACCAAATAAAATTAATTTTAGACTTGTAGATAAAAAACATGAATTTCAATCTGTCCACCGCTTTTGTCTGGATTGAATTCTCTAAAAATCTGCTGGATTGATTGCCATGAAATTTGGTACAGACTTGTCTTCAAGACAATTGATCAAACAGGCTTGAATGATTTTCTGACACCTGATATTAAGTTGATTTTTGTGTTTTTGGGTGAGTTTTAAAAACAAATGAATGGAGTGGCCATGAAGTGTGGGCCTGAAAGTCATGTTTAACTCCACGCTTGCCATGTCGCGGACACTGATACATTTTCTCGCAGAATTGGATCGCTGTCTTTAATGCTCAATATTTTTGTTTGGGTTGTACTGCTATGTTCAAAAACTGGCTTTAACAGCAAATATAATTTCTGTGTTTTTGGCCAAAAGAACCCAAACAGACCTCCAACCTTGAGTCTTGTTGGACCCTGAGTGACCTGCTGTCAACACCAGTCTTCATGCCTTTTTATATCCCTCCATTTTAAAATGACAACAATCAGCTGTTTCTCTGCACTCATTTTGCAGGGCGGTCCTCTATTTTACATGAGGCGACCATTTCACTGAAAGTGTCAGAAAGTAATAGAGACCACTTGTTTCTTTTAACAGAAGGAAATGAATCACCCATCCTGGAAAAATGGAGACTGTGTGACTCTCAAAACTCCCTTCCTCCCTGCACCACAGCAAGGGCAAAGGGTTTATTTGAGCTACATCTCAGCTGTAGCTTTTTAAACTAAAACATTTATGATGTTACACAGTCCAGAGGGAGATGCTGAAGTGAGCCACAGAAACTCCCCATCACCTTAAAGCTGGTAGCCGAGACAAACTTTTGTGGAGTTATGTGCTCGTTTCAAATCTGTACTGAGCCATTTAGCAGTTCAAAGCAAAAGCTGAATATTGTTTGGTAATGTAATGCCAACTTGGGATAAGTACTCTATTAATATGTAGTTATGTTTCATAGTTAAGTTAAGGTTGTGCTTTTCAAGAAAGGTAAAGAAGAATGCAGCTGTAATGTCGGCTAACACACAAGAATAACCTAGAATGCAAAATTATACATACCGGTATATTAAACTTTTTTTTAAACCTAGCTTCATTTTTCTTTAGGGAGATGTGTCCCTCACAGTTCATGGAGTAATTCTCCAATACAGTTAAGAACTATTTGGATCATATCTTTTGCTCTAATCTATGTTATAGCAAGCTAATGTTAAGCTTAGTATGAAAACCAAGTTACTTAGGTTACTTATCTATAGCCAACATAACTAGGTGTACACAGAGAAATGTTTGGATAGCGTGTATACAGCATAGATATGAATATAGGCCTACACTGTTCATCTGATATGATTAGCAGGCAAATGTTAGCATCAGTTAATTCAGTCAGTTTAGCTCTCTGATAGTATAAATGATGAATCTGTAAGTAGCCTACTTGCACGGTATACACAATACATTGTAATGTTTCAGAGATTGTATTCATACAGTTTAGATTGAGTAGGAAATAAACTAGGCCTAATATAATTATGCTACATTATTAGCAGGCTAATATTGGTTTCTTCAATTAGTTTAGTCATCTAACATGTTTTTTATGGGAAGGCTATAGCTTCTGACAAAATCAAAAGCTGCTTAGAAATGTCCTTGTATGTGTTTACAAATACATTTTTGTGTTAAGCGAATCATTCATTCACAGTTTACTGCATGAAAAAGCTTAACAGGAGGACTTAAGGTGCAATGTAAACTACTTCCATTAGCTTATGAGTTTCTGTTCTGTAGCCTAGCCTGATATGATCATCTTATGCTTTTCAGGGTGTCTCTAAATCATTTTCATGCTTTTCATCTGCAGTAAAGAAAGACGCCTTCTCATTTTACATGACATCACCAATGTTGAGCTATACAAGAAGAGGCACTGAATCATCAGCTGCGACACTGGGGGCTCATCTGCTAAATGAACTGTGACTGCAGTCTGGAGTTGTGTTTACATTTTGGTACGTTTGTCTGCTTTCTTATAAATAGTCTAACACTTTCTCTTTACTAAAGAGAAAAAATGGTAAACAAACAATCTTGATGCTTCTTTTGTGGCTCTAAGCAACAAAGGTAGCTGCTGCTTTGTGTGTGAAAGGGACCATAGGCAATTTGTTGGCTTTCAAGGTACAACATGAAAGGTTCTGAAATCAAGTATTTTGCTTTTCTCATGATATTTTACTGGGTGTTTTTGTGTGAAAATGGCTTTTGAATGCCTCAAACATATTCACCCGAGCTTTCGCACAGCAGACAATTGCGATCAAACAAAACCATCTTGACTGGGACAATTGGGCAGCTGTATCCTAATGGAAAAAGGGGAAAGTAAAACAAAAAAAAAACAGCTAGAAAGCAGCAAATATAAGTTTTTCAAAGGGTCTGTTCACCAAAATCACCAAAGAAGAAAAACTTTACAACACGTACATAAACCTGGCCTGACTTCTGCATATAATGATCGTAATTGATTCAAAGCTCAGACTATTGTCAGGAAATCAAGAGTGAGGAGGACATTATCTATTAAGCCAAAATAGTGACAAAGATTTGCCACAGAAATGGAAACAAGGCTCCCATGGTGTATAGTTCTCAGGGAACTCCCTATTGGATAGTTCCTCTTCAAAAAGTCACCGGAACTGTTTGGTCCGAAAACACCTTTTGTGTCTGCTGTTGCCATGGTGAATTGTATTCAGGACTCTATTCATTTTTTTTTTTTTTTTTTTTATAGTTGTGTTGCACGCACTGAACTCCCAGTAAACCTACTCAAAATTGATTGGGGAAACTCAAATCAGTGGTTCTGTTCTACATACTGATGTCTCTGGGTACAAATTCATATGAAGATTCACACGTGTACTAGATATAATTCAGTGCATCCTGAAACACCCTGTGATCACATCATTACAGAGGCACAAAAACCGACATAACAAACCGTACACAGCTCTCAACCCAGAGATCTCCTGGCATGTTTGTTTCAATCTAGATCTTCACATATTTGATCTCAGGCCCCCCTGGTCTCGACAAGAGCCTCTCGATAACTGCTAATGTGACAGCCTCTCTTGTTAAGTTGGTGCGTCAGCAGAAGATCTCTCACAGTCTGCGTTTGGAAAAACATCTCCGCTTTCAATGACATCACTCACCTGCTCTCTCGTTGGACACAGCACCTGTCAGTCCGCCACACACTGACCAATGGCTGCCTGTGTGGCGCCCGGTAGTTCGGGCGCAGGGGAGTGTGGCAGATGCAGTGCTGTAGCCATGGCGACAGTCGATGATGAGAGATGCCACGACTTTGTGTAGGCAGAGTCTGAATGAGGATGACATCACTCAGGGAGACCAGAGAAAAACAACATCTCCTACAGCCCCTGTGTCTGTTTTTCTGCCCATGACGAGACCACTGAATGTTATCTGGAGGCTGATGCAATACCAGAAGTGTGTTCCTGTGAACAATATACATCTGGAAATAAAGCAGAAAAGTAGAAAGAAACTGTCGGTCTCTTTATAAGAAGATTAACCGATGAGAGTTTATCAAAGCCAGTACAAAATGTATTGTATCCATCAAACCCATAATGTCTGCTTTATTTTAATTCATGGCTTTAAAGTTCACGGCTTAAATTGTTTGTCCCACAATGATTTACAAACAGCATACCATGAAGCATAGAAATGCCAGTAACCTTTAAAATATCAACAACCACTAAAAATGTACCCAAAAATATTGCGTAGACATTAGAAAATCTCACTTCTCATCGCAAATATCCCTCCCACAATTAATACAATGTAAACAAATGTCAGTTAACTACATAAAATAATAATAATTATAATTTTATGCCTTTTAAAGCCATAATTTAATTACCTGTACTTTTCTTGTGTTTGATATCATAGTACCTTGAAGAACAAACTTTTTTGTTTGTTTTTTCTCCAAGTTGTATATGTCTTTTGTGTTATACCACAAAAAAGGCCAAAAACTTAAACTTAAACATCAACATTTCTAAAAACTATATCACAAAATATACATTATAACACTGAAAAAAAGCACTTTATGCCTTAAAAAATTGTTGAGGTTAAAAAAAAGAATCGACAATCGAATATTTTTTACCACAAAAAAGATAGTTTTTATTATATATTATATCTATATTATGTATTTATTAATACATTTAAAGTAATGTTGTCAACAAATAATTGCTGACCACCAGATCAATATATGAATGACTGACATTAACTTGTGGAGGATTTTTACTGATTGTTTAATGTAGCTTTTATCAGAGAGTTTATTCAACAAAGCTGACTGGTGCATACAGTATACAAATAAATACTTTTCACTTTTTGACAGTATGCCAATATGAGCCCAGTTACACCAGTATGTTATTGCTGGTCATGACTAGTTTTGCTTCAGCTTCCAAAGCATGAACAGTTTTGCCATTTTGCAGGGGACACCATGGGAACAAAGACGTGAGCCACAGTTGTTTTGATGCTGTGTACCTCTTCCTCACTGAAACTCTCTCCCTCTCCTCTCTGGCTGTGACTCACCGCTCTGGGGATGAGGGCCGGCCCCCCCTTCGGATGACATCAGAGGGCCTGAAATAGCAGCAGCATTAAAGCTTCTAGTCATGGGAGCCTGCTGCGAGGCCTGTAACCCAGGGCAGCCACTTCCAGCTGAGGGGGAGTGAGCAGGGGAGGGGCAGGGGTGTGAAAAACAAAGTGACAGAGCAGATAATGAAGAGACAGCAGCAACAAGTAAAAGGGGGTCACTGGCTCGACATCCTTTACGAGCCTAATATCGCATACAGAGGTTGCGCAAAATGCGGGGGAAACCATTATATTCTGTCAGACTAAGTACCTGTGCCTGAGCAATTTCTCACTGTCTCCTTAATGTATATTCAAAGCATAAAATACACGTGGTCCAAACTGTAGCTGTCTATCCTGTAAAGTACAGTATGTGGTGTAAAGTAGCTTCCTTTGACCACAAGGTTGATCTTTTGGGTAGTATCTTCTTCTTGTCAACTTTGAAATAAAGAAAATCATTTAGCCTTGTGGTCCACCAGGCGGATGGCCTGGGTTCAAATCTGACCTGTGACTCTTTTAACGCATGTCATTCCCCACTGTCTCTCCCTGATTTCTGACTCTATCCGATGTCCTGTCTCTAAATAAAGGCATAACCCCCCTTGCCCCCCCCAAAAAAACAACGTAAAATGTTTTTAGTAAAAGAAAACATTTTGAAAGCGTTACAAAGAGTATTCATAGAGGTGTCAACAATGTATTTTTTTATTTAAGCATTGAATGCATACAGTGAATGACCAAGCCATTCACCCATGTTTTAAGTCATTCAGCTATATAGTTAACAAGCTAAATCTTAGTAGGCCTTTAGGTTTACTTTTAGTAACACCTGTTGGCTAGTAAAGGCTGGTCCTCCCTCACTCACTCAGTCTACTGTTCATCCATCACTATGACAGCCTTCACTTTCTGTTTCTCCATATCTGTCTCCTTCCTGTCCCACACACAGGACCTGTCTGTGCTGCTGGACTGTCAACAAAAGAAAAAAAAAAGACCCAAACCCATGGACGCCTGGGCCATGACACCACCCTTCTCCAAACACACGCAGACACATGAAGACCCCCCCAACCACCCACCCACCGTGGCAGAGCGTGAACTGTGTGACTGTGTGTCACATAGAAGTGGGTCAGGAGCCACAGTGAGCATGAGAATAACACACCCTGACATAAACAGCTAACACCACCACATCCTGTCTATTTGCAGCCATCACAACTCTGATAACAAACCCACCCGCCCCTCCCCACCACCTCAACCCCCCCCCCACTCTCCCTCTCTCCCTCTCTCTCTCTCTCTCTCTCTCTCTCTCTCTCTCTCAGGGGTCTGTCGCTCTAAAATATGCATGTACTAAATGTAACACGAGGTGCTCAAGATAAAAGCATCCATCAAGAAGAATCTGCTCTCTTTCTGACATCTGCACTCAGTCCACTCTTACTTGCATGAAGGTCAAGTAAGAAATAGTTTTGCTAAAGATGATGAATACATTTTGAAACGCAAATAAGTGCTTCCTATTTGTTTGGTAAAACTGCAACAATATAACAATATCTTCATAAGGTACTCTGAGCTAGTGACCAAGCAGATCAATACATACATACACATATATCATTTATACAAACTATTTGCTAATTTTATAACAAAAAAGTTAAAATTAGAAATTAAAGACTATTCTCAGTTGATATTTTCACTCGTTAAATAATTGAATTTGAAACCAATTTTCCACCTTTAACTTTGGAGCATATTGTTGTGTTTTTGTACTTATCTGTATAACTTTCACATCTTCAAACTGTTCTGGCCCTTATCAAACCACTTTGTGCAATAACATGTTACACTTTATGTGCACTGTGTGCATGTCTGTGATACACTGAATATTACGGACTACACTTTTGTCAAATAGCTGATCTATTTTTTATTTTTTTAAATCTACTTTCTAGTATCTATTTTTTTTTTTACATTCTTAATTTTTCTTTTTTTATTCAAATTGTACTGTGTTCACTTTTTGTTTGCAATCTTTGCTCTTTGCTGCTGTAACAATGTACATTTTGGGGATAAATAAAGGATTATCTTATCTTATCTTATCTTAAAGCATTTTGCTCTATTTATTCCAAGGACACCAGCTGCTGCAAAATGTTTGAGGATTGTTCTAGCTGACATAATAAGTATTATTGGATGGATAAAGTTCTTTAAAATGTTGCAGTTTATCCTCACTTATTTTAACCATTGAAACTTGTATCAATATTTTGGATCTTTCATTCTGCAGAGAAAGCTGTTTATGTGACCAGTGTGTTAGCCTGGTAATAATCCTGAGTCACCCAAACCCAAACATAACATTCATATGTTTACAAGACGTGTTTCTCTCTTTTTTTGTTTTGTAGTATATTTTTTATCAGACATTGCAGATACTATTTATTACAATGTAAGGAAGGTTGTTTTTGAAAGCCCTCAGGATTGTTTTTCTTTCCAAACAAGCATGTGGATTTGGGCCGCTCTTTACTCACATCCATGTGTTTTTGCACGTGTGTTGAAAAAACGAAGGAATAAAAAAACCTCAACAAAGCTGAACAAGAGAAATCACATTTAATAACAACCATATATTCACCACCAAACACCTAAGTCATTCAAACAAACATGGATATTGCATACAATCTGTGTTTTTTATTAAAGATCCTGATTTTCAAGTGGCAGGTTTGTTTTGATCTATTAAAGTATTGTAAATGTTGTTTCATATAACAGGACAGGGTTTTCTGGATAACAAGTCAGGAAGCATAAAGCTAGAACAAATCTTTTATACCTTGATTAGCTGTCATTAGCAATGATTATTGATTCATCAGTAAGAGGCTGCAGCCGTAATGAGATGTTTGCTTTGAACCAGCATCAATAACTTATGTGTAGAAGTTCACCACTGGTCTTGACTTCACACATTTGTCTACAAATAGAAATAATTGGATGTAGTGGTTGATGTGAAATTTCTCTTTCAATACTTCTACACTGTAATTTCTTTTTTTTACTTCCTGCTCTGACTGTCTGTCTAACCTGAAAGACACATTTCATACAAACTAGGGTTTACATGCACAGTCTGCAGGGACTGTTAAGACTTAAAATAAGCTGTTTGCTTCTTATAAGCACTTGAAAATGTTAAATGTTAAAGCTCTGAGAACAGTCAGAGAGTGTGAGATAATGTTTCAGTCTGACAGGCTGCTTGAAGGCGAGCCAGCCACCTCAAGGACATGAAAACATGAGACTGTGTGGGCATTAGACTCACAAGTAAAGAGACCGATAATACTATGCAGAAAGAGTCATCTACCTCATCAACTTCAGCTCATACACTCTGTACTTTATCAAGTGGTTCCCGCTAATTAGCTATTCTGCTGCAGGTGTGATTATCTTTCATCCTTGTTCTGAGTAAACTGATGATCATAAAGCTTCAAATGAGTTCATTGATATAGATCATTCAGGGAATCAAGTCCAGGTTCAGAGGTGTAAAACACAGAGATGAAAAATGCTTTTGGGAAAATAGTGTCACTACAAATGTAAGACATACATCTCTGTTGGCTTGAAACAGTGTTTAAATTTAAAATAGAAAAATGATTAATCTCACTGACCCGGCTGATTCCCTTCTTCCCGTCTAACACCAATGTGTAGTTTACTTTGAAGGAAAACTGATGACATTTCTATTAACTTTTCTCTCTGTTTAGCACTTAAAGAAATGACCTCACACATAGAGAATATTCACCCTGAGAAGTCATAACCCCTGGCCCTCTTCTATTTTTTTTGTCTTTAGGACACTGCAGGATTGTACAGACACCCTGAAGTCCCAAAAATGTCATTTTTACTTTTTTGCGCACAAGTTATTATCTTGTTCACACAATAGCCTATAATTGGTTGGGTGATACCTTGCAACATAATTATCTAGTGTGCACAAGATACTATTTTTTATACAAACGTGGATACTCTGTGCACAGTACTGTGAGTCCACCACTATCGTGGAGCAGGTGATGGCAGGAAACATCATCTTGACAGCAAATGAGGGGATTCACCGCACACAAGGCTGAATTACTTCTTTGTATTCAACAATATTCCCAAATAAACAATGCGCCATGCGGGTGAAATGGGTTGTTTGCTTTGGATTTGGGATGAGCTACATTTGATTAAAAAAAATACAGAATGACAGAAGTTACTCATCAAATCTCAATGTCCTACACACACATGGCATGAGACATGAGTCTTTAGCGAAACAAAATCAGTGTTTAAAGTGTGATGGCATGTTTCCTAGCTTAAATCTAAAACATCTAAAAACTAAATGCATTTAAATATCAAAACATTGGGTCACACCATTATTGCTTGGATCCAAAACAAGAGTGACAGCTATGTAAAGAGGAAGTCTGTCTGCAGATCATGAACCTCAAAACAGCTGACGTCTAGTTTAACGGAAAAAAAACAAACAAACAACACCAAAAATAAGAAGAAAGCCATGTCATCAGTTAACAACTCCAAAAGTCTCTCAGTTTACATGACACTTTTTCAATGTCAGACAGTCCGTCCCCTCTCTGTCTGAGACTCCCACATCAGTCAGACATCCATCAAATTCATGCTTCAGTAATTGTTCTAGATTTAAAAAGAGATTTTCTGATATACTTTCTTCTTCCCTGGGGGCGGCTGTGGCTCAGAGGTAGTTGGTCGGGGCAATCCCCAGCTCCAGTCAACACATATCCAAGTGTCCTTGGATAAGACACTGAACCCCGAGTCGCTCCTGCTCACACATGTCAGCAGCACTGTGTGGATGGGATTAGTTTATACTGATGAACACTTTACATAGAAGCCTCTGTCATCAGTGTGTGAATGTGGTGTAAGAGTGCTTTGAGTGAGAAGACTATAAAAATGCTATAAAAGCTCAGGTCTATTAACCATTTCCCATTTCCACATATCTCAATCTCCAGACAGGTTCCTTTTGTAACCTCTGAGTTGATGCAACATGATGTTCTTCTTTCATTTTTATTGTGTGTGATGTTCTCGTAGTTTTCACCTGGTGAGTGGTTCTCATTATGTAAAAATATATGACAGATATCCACATGTTGGACTGTTTGTTTAGTTTGTTCATGTTATTAAATATATGACAAGGCAAATATATTTATTGAGACCATTACTTATTAACCACAGCCATTTATGAGGACCTATTTACATAATAACAAACAAAGATGATGGAAATAAAATGTTGGTTTTAAATATTAAAGCACATACTGAGATGTTAAAGTCATCCAGATGAAAATGGAAATACAAAATAATGGCCAAATACTATTAAGATTTAGCTGGATATTTTATTCAAGAATGCTTTAATTACTTAAGGAAAAAGAGAAAATGTAGTTTTTGATTTCACATTTTAGATTATTTATAAACGGCTAACCCTTCCTGATTAGAAAAAAAGAAACAAAATGTACTGACACGCACACAACCCAAGCTATTTACCTTTTCCAGAAAATACAACAAAATTGAGCAACCACTTCACACAATCCACAATTTAATGCCATTGAAAATTTATTGTGATATCTGATAGTTTACATTAGAGTGAAAACAGACATGTGACATGGCTTCACTAAGACAGAATGCAAAGCAATGTAGTCAAATAAAAAGTATATATTTTTTAATTTAGGAAGAAATAATAATAAAACAGGCACAACATATAGCCAATATAAATACAACATGCTTCAGACCTTGGACTGTAGTTTAACAGTCCTAAGAAAATAACTTGTACAGTCTTTTCCCCTGGTATATCCATCCTGCCTTTGATTGACATCCTTTCAGGAGTGTTTGAGACAGTAACAGAGCACAAAAAGGCGGTAGCCAGTGTCACAATTAAACAAAACGACAATAAAAAGTAAACAGTTTTCAGCAGCAAATATCTACATTTGTTGTCCAGGCTGCTTTGACGCTGTTAAGTTCAGAGAATCAAAACATTCTACAGAAAGACAGTCATCAGTGACAGGATTTCTCCTCTTTAGTTTTGGTATATCAGTTTGATCTCCAGGAGACACACCAACATGTTCCCTGGCTTCCTCCCTGCACACTGATGCATTTGATAGAACCTGGTTCTTATTTGGTACACACCGGCAGTGACACTGGCACCTGCTTTTTGTTGGTTAAACTTAGATTGACTGATCATACTATAGAGTAAAGAGGCTCTGCAGTTGGGTTACAAATCACCCAGATATCACTGCTTACTCCATCTTGGAGGTCCTTTGGAGAAACTGGCTGTTTGCAGGACTACTGCGGGTCCATTCAGTAACATTTAAAGGTGACAAATTTGGTAAAGAATATCAGTTTTGTTTTCAAATGTAGCCTCCAGTGCCAGAATCTTTGTTCTGAGTTGGGACAAGTTCATCAATTTTAACGGAAGAGTTTTGACATTTAAGCCATATATGTCCATCGTATCAGACAAAAAGGGTCGGCTGACTAGATTAAAGCTTCCAACCTTCCAAGGATACAGCCCTTAAAAGTGTTTGCTTTGGTGGAACTAAAGGGCAGACGCATCAGTTATGTCTACCTAATGGTGCATTCAGGTGTTTTATGTCTACAAAAGTCTGAACCGTTTAGTTGCTGTTCTTGGAGCTTTCCACTGTATTGAAATGGGCATTTAATTGTCATAGAGTTGTAGATGTTCACATCTCAACAAAAGCCAACACAGGCAAGTACTTGAAAAAAATGGGATATTTGAACATCGGCAGCTCTAATACAAGGTGCACTGTATTTGCTGAATGAACCATAAAGCTATAAAAGACACTGTGGGGTAAAATGTTCCTGTCTACTGTGTTTCCCAAGGCGAATAATTAACTTTCTGTCTCAGGAGTAATCAAATATGTTACCAGGAAATGCCTGGTAAAGTGGTGGATACCAGCCTGTTGGTTATGTATTAATCTCTGAGAAGTTACGTGACATGAAGCCAAACACATCATGTCCTTTAGCAGAAAATGGAAAAGCACACTTGAATGCACCATTACAGAGAAATATACACCTGTCTAAAACTTTTGTTAAGATTCAGGTGAGTTGCACCTCTGATCACACCTTGTAGTGATGTCACAATGTATTGACACCTTCCAAACCATCACTGATGAGTACATAAACAACCCAGTGTCATCAAAAACAAAGACTTTCAGCCTCTGTCAAGACTTTACGAGGGGTGTGCAGTGGATTGTGTGACACAGAAGGAGGCTGCATTTGAAAGTTTACATCTAGAAAGGTCTTGTTTGACCTAGGCTAGATGCAGACCCAGTACAACAATGCAGGGACAAAGCTAAAGTAGCTGACAAGCTTCCTTCAGCAAAATCAAGCAATAAAACCAAACAGATAATGGATGTAACAGTTCATTATCAGGAAAAGTCTGCACAAAATGAACATGAAATACAATCAGATATTCACAGCCAGTGTTGCCAAAAGCTAAGGACCTCCAATATGGCCGCCATAGGGTGCGTTTGATCAGCTGAAAGCCCTCTACACAGGGGGCACTGACTGTGGTGGCGAAAGGGTCTTGGTAAAGGCTCTCCCTGCGACACGGTGGGAGATTCCAGCTCGCCCTCAACGTCTACACGACTCAGCAGAGACCTAAACACTAGCCCTCTAAAGGGCTCTCACCACACAAGCTAAATAAACAAGCTAACAGAAAAAAACCCAGAACAAAAACAGGGATAAATCACCTCCAATAAAAACTAACCTGACTGTCAACCTCACATAGAGAGAGAGAGAGAGCCAGTTAAAACCAGCACAGGACAAATAAAAACACTTCCAAACCAAATAAAAGAGGAAAACAAGAGAAATAAAGTCAAAGAAACATTCACTTTCGTATGCAGTCATGCATGTGGGCTAATACACATGCATGCGCAATGCACACTCACACACATTCAGACACACACAGCCAGAGGTACAGTGAACAAAAGTGCTTCAAGTTGGGGAAGTAAAACAACTAACCCAGTAGAAATACGTATAAAACCTTAAATATGTTACTTAATATGTACAAAAACCGTAACATGGGCCAATATCTCAGCTGTTTATGTCTTTATATTTTCAAGTAGATTTCATTGTTAACAAGTAAGGGTTTGCATTGTCATTGTTCTAAAGATAAAAGGTCGTGTGATCTGACTGACCTTGCCGGCAAAGTAATCAATCACTGCTGATTTTTTTTTAAATCTCTAACATCCCACCCTGCTGCTTCGGTTTTTATCCTCCAATAAAAAAAAGTCAAACAACAAGCCCCGGGAAAAACTTTTTCTCTATACTTTACTCTAAGAAATAATATACTTAATATCCATCTGTTTTTGCACCTCAAAATCTTATCTCAGAAAATATATGTGTTTATATATACCAAGTCTCCAAAAGAAACAGGGATAAACTCTACGAGGATTTTGGCGATTAAAGTTATTTCTGAGGGCCTTTTTTGAACCAGGATGGGAGGAGACACATCGATTCACATGAGGGTATATTTCAAAGTTATGCACCGCACAACAGAAAATAAAAAGTTAAGGAAGAGGCCGTTATTGTTTTGAAGAGGCACAAGATTCATACGGCTTAGAGGCAAATGACAGATGCCGTCAACAAAGAGACAATACATATAGTACATCATTTGACAGAAAGAGAAAAGATGGAGAAGCATAAAGTGCAAAAGGCCTATGAAAGAGGGGGGGGGGGGGGGGGGGGAGTCCTAGGATAGCAGCAAAGAATACAAAACAACACTCCTCTCTCACAAAGGAAGAGAGAGAATGTCGGCTTCGACATGTGACTATTTTCATTATTGATCACACTGACGATTGTTTAACTATTTGTAATTATTATAGAAGGATATTTTTCATTTTTGAGTGGGTGTCCCTGAAATGATTCATTGGGTAACACATTTTTAAGCCATTTGATCAATTAATGAATTAAGCCCCGCGGCTCTAGGTAAAACCAAGAAAACACAGAGAGGAAAGGCATGATTTGTCAATAAAACTTCACTAATATCAAACCAAATACTTTCAGAGCTTAAAGTAAACGGGAGGTTCGGGAACAAGAGTTTTAACCTGCTCGAAAACCTCGCGTTCTAACTTTCTTTCTGTCGTCAACAATCCATTGTTAATTTTTGAGAAGGCCATTAAAAAGCATTTTGCCTCTAAACTGACATGAACCAAAAGCCTCTGCAAAGTGCAAGAGATGTAGCATGTTCAAGTATGTCACTGTGTAATGTGTGACCACACACACAGTGCATTTATACACAGTCATAGGCATATATATATATATGTGCATGACAGCACATATATATATATATACACATGTATATAATTCTCATAGTATTTATGGATATGTAATCATACCGTGTGTATATATATTCATATGTAGTTGTGTCTCATTGCTAGACAGTTGAACAATACAATCTTCCAGAATGTTTTATGACGCAGGGACGCTGATTTCAGGTCCCTACAGTCGAGAAGATAGTGTATGAAGTTACTCCTGTGCCATTACTATGCAATCAAATTAAAAAGGTTGAAGAACATAACCTGAATCAGAATCAGAATATACACTGCAATAAAAAAAAAGATTAAAACATAAGTTAGAGTAAAAATATGAACAATTAGAAAATGAAATGCAAAAAAATGTAATGGATTTTTTTTGAATTTGTATGTTCAAAATTTTGTAAACAAATCCTCAGTTTTACTTTTATTCCAACAGTTATTTTTTGCAAATCCAAACGTCTACATTAGGAAAGTCTTGGTTGCAAATTGAATTTTTCCGTTCCAGACAGGCCAATAGAGATGTTTCATGGCGTAGGTCCCGCCCACAAGATTTAGCTTAATGAAAAACCAAATCCAAACTCTTTGATTCTGAGACAAAACATTTCCATTATAAAATGTTTCTAAATTTGGTTCCAGTTGCACTTACTCTATTGGATGCAGTGTGTTCAGTTCTACTTTTTTAAATGTCTACATTATAACATAGTAATGATGCAGAAGTGACCTCATAATACTATCTCTACTTCTTTTCATGTCTTCTCCACTTATTGTACTGCTGCAAAATGGGACCAGCCACTATCGCATTAGCCAAAACACTACACATATTTATATATCTATATATGTATATATATATATATATTTATATATAACCATTTATGTCAAACAAACGAGGTTATGTCATTAATGCTATTTGTGTGCAGAAAGGTACCAGAAGGGGGGAAAGAAAAGAAAAAAATCACATGAAAAAAAAAGGAAACAAAGAAAATTCAGGTCCACACTACTGCAATCCCATCCTTTGTCAATTTGTTTCAAAGAAAGAAAGCAAGATAATGTTACGTATTTTCCAAAAACTAGAATAAACTCCCTTTCCCCTCCGCTCCTCACCTGTCCCTGATTTCTCATTTGGACAATAGCAAAGAAAAACATGCTCAGCTATGGGAAGAGATAAACAAGCCAAACACACGAAACAAAACATGACAGACATGACAGGGAAATAAATGCTAACCAGTAACATCCATCTGCCATCAAACCAAACCCTTACCAAAGCCAGGAGTGAAAACTAAAGCAAATAACAATAAAATAACAACAGTCATCAAAGTCATTCGTCTCGCTGGATAGGTGAAAGTAAGAAAACAAAGAAATGTTCTTTCAGTGAAAACTGTCTCCTTTTGCAAAGTGGTCGCCATATCACCACGATTAATTGTAAGCGTTGTTTCAGTGGGGGGTGGGAGGGTGGATGTGAGTGGGTGGGGCTCAAACCCAAAAGCTCCAGAGCTGCGAAGGAGAACACACAATCTTCAAAGTAACGACAGGACTCCTGTGACGTGATTTTTCAACAGCTGCTCCGCCTCCTCATCGCCGTTTTTTTTTTTGTTTCATTTGCTCTGTTCGGTTTCAAGATGAGCAGGTGGGAGTGTGTGCACGTGAAGGAGGCGAGGGGTGGAGGTTTCGTGGAGGCTTTGTAATTTTTATTTCCAAAGGGGGGGGGGCGGGTTTGGGGGGGGGGGGGGGGGTCAGAAGGTGGTTAGTGTGGTCGATGGTTGACACTCCACGCAATTCAATAAAGAGCATTCCAAGGTCAGAAAAAAAAAAGAGTGCAGTCGGAGTGTCACTCCCATCCGTTGTCCTTGATCATGTGAGCCAGCTCGATGATGAACTTTCCCTCTTTGTACTTTTGACTGCTCTCAAATGCGTGCTCCTGGAAAACATACAAAGAAAGATGAGAAAACTTAAGCACTTTAACACAAACTTTCATCCTTGTAAAAGCAGAAGAGCCAAAGTTACTCTAAGTCAGACCTTTATCTTTTTACTGACTGTACAAAAACACCTCAGATGTGTAAGAAATATATTTGACCCATAAAGTTCAACATTAATCTTAAAAATAAAAAATGTTAAGATTTTTTTAAAGAGTGCTAGTTAGAAAACCTCCCACTGTAACTTTTAGTAAAGGCTATTAATATGAAAGAATATGCTTTAATGCTTCAATCCTAAAGACGTTACCAAAAAATATATCAGAAGTGGAAGTTGCCGATGTAACCTCATTCTTTGTTTGTAAGTTAGCTTGTTTCCTTTTCTTGGAGCTACAGATGAACACACTTGAAGGGGATGGTGAATACACATTGCTCTTTCTCCTTCCTGAATCATAGGTTGACCTGCCAATCAAACTGCATCAATTCATGAGTCAATACACTAATCAATCAAAAGATAGCAACATGATGAATCATTCTCTGTTTTATTGTCTATTTAATGTTAAATGGGACCATTAGTGACAATATGAGCCTCAAGCTATGCTGAAGACTTCAAACTAGTGATTAAGAGCATAGACTCATGAGGAAGATGGTTACCATGGTAACAACAAAGGGGCTTTTAATCAGTCATTGTAGTGGTAGTGATTTCAGGCAAGTTTCTAGAAGATCATCAGTAAACATTTTTAAATGTTTTACAAAAAAATTCAATCTTAATATGCAAGCTTTTTTTTTTTTTTTAAAAAGAACATTCACCCACATTTACATTTATTATCAGCAGACTACATTGTGAGATTTATCCCTCCCCACATAGTCCATCCACTCTCATGTGACCAAAGTTTAGGGAATAACCACAATTGAGATGTGATTAAAAACCTGAACAGGAACCTCAGATTCAAAGACAGAGGACTGTTTCCTTATTCAAGAACAAATGTTTTTGTTGGGCCTTTTTTGTAGAGATAGGACAGTTGATAAGACTCAGATATCAGGGGGAGAGAGAGAGAGAGAGAGTGGGGAACGACATGTGGGGAAGGAGCCACAGGTCTGACTCGAAACCCGGAGCGCCCGCCTGGAGGACAACAGTCTCTGTACATGGAGTGTGTGCACTAACAACTACACCATCAGCGCCCCTATAATGAACTTTCACTTTTTTATTCCTTATCCTCCTGCTTGCCTTTCTACTAGATGATATCCAAAGGTAATGTAGTAAGAAATCCTGATAAATGGATTTGTATTTTTTTAGACTGACAGCAAACTCACTCATATTATCTGCGTTCCCATATCTTTATCTAAGAATCTTTGAGATGCAGAGAAAAAAAATTCTTGCTAGCAACCAGACCACCATGTGTCTGAACTTTCTGTCTGATAATAGTTCTCTCTTACAGCAGTATGATGTCCTGCATTCGTCTCTACTCTTTAAAGCTGGAGTGTTGATGTGTCTCTGTGTCTCTGTGTCTTTGATTATCGGCTCAGCTTGCTTTGCCTTGTAAAACCAGCCCGGCTCTGCTGTGCTGGCTAAACCTTTCGGAGAAACTCTAATTGTTATTGTCACTGAAGGAGCGTCTTTAAGTGAGTCCTTGTCTTAAACTGTGTTCAGTTATTTTAAACCCTCCTATAGTCTTTTCAGACAATTACCAGAACAAGCCTCTTCAAAACAGCCTGACATTTAATCACTGTAGACTCTCAGAGGTACGAGTCTGCCCATCTGCAGGCAACCTTTCTGCACTGTAATTATGTTCAGCGCTAGGAGACACAAAAGTGCTCAATCCCTCTAAATACAACCATTAGGGGAAAAAAAAGTCACCATGAATTCAACACACAGCTACTAGTGCTTCATTTGTCTCCTCTGAAGCTAAGAAACCACATAGTTGCACAACAACGAAGCGGCAGTGAAATTAGTGAAAAAAAACATGGGAGATTAAAAAAAAAAAAAAAAAAGAATTCTGAGGTGGAAGTTTCTGGAGTGACTTACATATTTCCAGCCCAGCGTGGTTTTACAGTTTTCACAGTAGATATCAGCCACAGCGTGTAAACCTGTGAGGAGAACCCGCTCCTCTGCTGGCCCGCAGCCGACATTCACCCTGTGAGGAAGAGGAGACGAGGTCACAGAAGGCAGGGAGAGCGGAGGTAGGAGAGCTTACATCTTCTAACTAATGTGAAAAAAAAAAATCAAGTATTCCAAATAAAATTCAACATAACATTCCTGTTTACAACATTATCTCTATTTAATCGCTTATCAATGCATTTAAACCAAATTAAGAAACAGAATAACCTTTATCTGGGTTGTACCTTTTATGATCTTATGGGACAAATGTCATTAAGGGATTGTTTAACTATTTACCACATGTGCAGTATTACACCTGAGATTGTGTCCACGTTGCTTATGTCTTCCCCTTAAACATGTTCAAAGATTAAATTGAACTGTTTTAAAATTTTCAATAAATGAAAGGGTATCAAGCTTAAAAAAAACAAAAAAAAACCACATAGCGTGGACTCTTAAAGGTTTTCTGAAGATTTAAAATGACTAGAGCTTTAAGAAATTCAACAAAATATATACAACATCTAAGTCCTGAAAAGTGTAAATACTACATTTGTGTGCATCATTTAAATAGATAAGCTTTATTTGTTCAGGGAAATATGTTATTTTCCAGGACTTGTATAGATGAACTTTATCTCTTTGTAAACACACCATTCCCTCTTAGTAAACAATGAGCAGCTGATTAACTTTTGACTGACATTTTCATTAAAGCACACACTAATAGACATAGTGAAGTGCTGTTGAAATCATCATTACATGTAGCCAAGTTACATTAGTCGTGTTCAGGACTTTGACTTTCTACCAAATGTAGATGTTTGTTTTTGTAAAACACACACAAAAAAAACAAAACTGTTCAGAATTTGAGTTTCATGCTCATTGGGCATATTATGAAACTATTCATCTTGACTGTGGAGAGACTATAGAGAGCTCCTTTTCATTCAGTTCATCCGTGCAGGTGAGGACATTGGTCTCTCCACTCGTCTGGCACAGAGCAGTTCCACTGTCACACATATTCCCGAAGTATGTCTTCTGTGGTTTTTAGGAAGACTGAGAGCCAAGACTTAACAAAACCAACCAGCCAAGAAATAAACCTCTTAAAGTGCTTCATAAATGTAAAGAGATAAATGTTAACAAGCACTTCCTGTTACATTGTAGCTTACAACATAGAGCCAAAACGTTACATCACCTGGGAAGATTGGGAGGTCAAAAAACAAAATTCAGTTAAAATTGTTATCTCTTTGTTAACTTTGTCCATTAAGCGTAGGGCTGATATACTAACAGCCCCTCACACTGCTTAAAATATTCATCAAGAGAGTTTCAAATATTTTATCTGTGATGCCTTATATTTTGTCATTTGTATACATTTCAAAAATGCAAAACTGTATAGCTCACTTTGATAAGTGGTTGGGGTGCATTCTTCATCAATGCAACTTTTGAGGTTTGGTTCGTGCCAAAAAAGTCTTTTGCAAGTCTTCACCCCTTAAAAAACTCTCCAATTAAAGCATTTAGAGTTACATCGGATGTGCAAATGATCAGGCAAGCAGGCGAAGGGAAGGCCAATATAAAATTCTTAGTGCCCCATAAAGATGATGTGTGGCCATGCATTAAACACTGCATGTTTCCAATTTGTTTCGATGGTGAGTAAATCTGCTTGTTCCCCTTTTTCGACATGTACGAGTGGCTCCACCTGACTCCACTGTGTTCTATATCTTGTACTTTAAAACATGATATTGACATATGTGGGCAGCCGTGGTGGAAACAGCAGCTGTGTGAGTTGAAGGACTAAACTAGGGGACAATATTCAGAAAAACAAAAGTGAACTAGTGTGACAGCGAGGCAGAAGGCTAATGTGAAGGGGGGACAGATGAACTCTGGTTGAATCTCAAATAAATGCACTTAGACTTACAACACAGTTCATAACTCTGGCCAAAAATAAGCAAGAAGAGAGTGCGTGTAAATGATAGAAACAAGGCCTGTATCACTGTTAAATTATTCTAATATGATTTCGCAATCATAGCAAGTTATACATTAAAGAATAATAAAATACACAGAGGGGTTAAATGTGTGGGTAAATACTTACACTGAATTAAACAGGTAGGCTCGTCCTTGACTGCCTTGAAATGACTGAAACAAGAAAGAAAGAAAGAGAGAGAAAACACAATCAGGTAAGTAGACGATACAGAGCTGCTGCACCACAACGCTGAGTACAAGAATGTCAGCAAGTGACGCCCCGGGGTGCTTTTCACTCAGTAACTGCTGTGCATACTTGTTCTTCCACCTTGCCAAGGTTCCCTTACACAAGTTTGGCCGGAGGTAAGAAATAAAATGAAGCTCAGAGAGCACAGGAGCTGCTATCTGAACACGTAAACAACAGGGAGTCTCTTCACCACATCCACTGTCATTCTCTTCTTGGTTCTGGAGAAGTTAAGCTTCATTCATCACATTGCCTTGTAACTTAGTTATATAAGAGGAAAACTCATGTATTTACTGATAACTAACTCTTGCAATACAACAAAAAAAATGAAGGAGTGTAAAAAGCCCTTGGAAAATAATCAAATTAAAGGGGGGGAGGGATTGGATGGAAGAGGAGGAGAATGATGATATTGTGTTTTGAATTGAGGTACCTGCCAACATCTATGACATTATACAAAGTTTAGAAAAATCTAAGCATCAAAGCAGATATTACAAATATTCATCGTTTTCTTTTGCAGAACAACAAACATCTTCTACCAGATGATAGAAGGAGAGACTTCAATGAAGACACTCTCCTTAAATCAATCAGTCAATAAAACCAAAGCCAAAGTCATTGTTTACGGGTTGTTCTGTAAACTGTTCACAAACAGAGACAATCACAAAACTGAGACCTGATTCAAAACATCCCTATTAGCCCCAGAAAACTTGAAGCTGAACCCCTGTTAGCTTGTGGAGTAATAAGTGGAGTTAAAGGTTCCCTGTGGAGTTCTCTTGTAAACAAAACACTGCTTTGTTTACATTCAGCGTTCTTCCCGAAAATGCAGAAAGTGTGTCGCTGAGGTTTAACAAACATGTTTAATGTATTTCCTCTCTCATGAGGCAGGAATTAAGTTACAGTTACATGTCTCTGCAGACCTACTGTACACAGAGAAAGGCTTTATGGGTAACAGTAGGATGCAGAGATGACATTACGCACACCTTTCAAGGTCTCAACAACTCATCCTCCAAGAAAAAATTATAACTCCTAGTGTTCACTATATGCCACTACAGTCTTTCAGAGTGGTGACCCCTCAACTTGTTTGCTTCAGAGCGACTCAGACTCTCTGGGATGTCACTAACTTGTTGCCAGTGAACTTCTTAAACTGAGAGATGCTCCATCAGGTTTTTTTTTTTTTTTTTCCAGGCATTTCACAACTTTTCCAGTCTTCTATTACAACTGACCTGACTTCAATCAAATATAGGTTTATAATGTTTTGCAAATAACAACAATCAAATATAATTTAGAACTCAAGTTGTACCTGAACTTACTAGTCTTCTCTAAGCTGCTCAAAATGTCAAAAATGTTGCTGGAATAATGTGTGTGAGTCTGCAAACATTACACAGGCCACACTGTGCGAGACTGCCAAAATAAATGGCAACAGGTCAGAGACAAATAAGAAGAAGCAGAGCCTGCTGAAGAAACACAACAAGGACAGAACAAACATGCAGAAGAAAAAAAAACCCATAAAAAAATATCAGTATAAGTATTCTGCAGATAATTGAGAACAGGAAATACTCTTAACAGTAACACAATGTTGGAAAAAATGATGTCATCAGTGGTCTCAAAGTGCTGAGAAATTTAGGAATGTCATCTTTAAGTTTTGAAAATAACTGACTCGCTGTGTTCTGTCCTGCTTTTCTAAACTAAATATGAAGAGTTAATAAACACATCCATGATAAATAATATTGATGAAGTGCTTTACATAAGAGCTTGAAGTGACAATATGTGACCTGATAATGACAACAGCAAAGCCGACTGTAGTAGTGACAAATACAGATGCTTCACACATGACAGTGCTGCACACTAATGTAAACACGGAGCAGCAGAGTCAGCCTGCTCTCCCTCTCCTGCTCCGGCATCGTCATCCACGGCCGACAGAAAGGCCCCAATCAGCTTTGCTTTTTCCATTGCAAATGACTGCGGTAGATAAGTTTGTGGCTGCGGCTGAGGGCGCTGAGCTAATACCACCTAATAGGAGCACCAGCTGCCTCGTCCTCCGCTGACCACAGACACCAAACACCACCCGACAGCAATCACTGACACAGAGGCTCATGGGAAAAGTCATGTCAATGCTTATCACTAAAAAGCTCGAATGCCGATCATTTAACCATAATAATAGGAGAGAGCTATATTGTAATATCACCTTTGTGTGCATCTTATTTTTGTTTGGTGTATTTATTGGTACTGTTCTCTTATTGAAAGCTCTTGGTGAACTTTTTTAGAAGTGCTATACAAATGAAGTTATTATTATCAGTGTTTGTATGACATGATACTAAAGGAGGATTTTTTTTCCTAGACTCTGTAGGTGTTACTGTCTCACTGTTACATCCTCAACTTCATTGTTTGTGTTTGAAGTGAACTCTATACACACACACACACACACACACACACACACACACACACACACACACACACACACACACACACACACACACACACACACACACACACACACACACACACACACACACACACACACACACACACACACACACACACACACACACACACACACACACACACACACACACACAGTCAGCAACAAGACATGTGACCTTTAGCTGCGTGAGGGAACTAGGTCGATCCCAGCAGAGTCAACAAGTCCTCTCCACAGTCCATGTGACAAGAGCTGGGTGTCAAATCTGTGCTCCAGCCATCAACCAAACCACTGGCAAAAAAGGGACGGCTCCGTCTCTCCAGCCCTTATCTCTTTCCCACCGTCTATTTATACTTTGTCTGTGCTTTTTTTTTTTTCTGACTGTGCTGAGCTGCTTCGATGTAGATCACTCGGCTACAAAAACATTAAGAGGAGGAGGATGCTTGTCACATTAAAGCCCCGTTTTGAGGTTTTACAGCAAAATCCTACAAGATAAAGTGGAAAAAAAAAAAAGACAAAAGAAATTGGATCATGTTTTTTGAACGCAGACAGCAGCTTGACAGATTTTTTTCCGGGGGGCTGCACTAAAATCCTCCCAGCTCCCAACAATCCTATTAGCAACCCAACAGGATCCTGCAAGGATTGTTTCCAAAAATTTAAGAGTGCAGGGAGAGATGCATTCTGGGAGAACTCCTGCATGGTTTGCTGCTTAATAAAACATGAGCTAAAAGATGGAGCCTGGTTACAGAGCTCATTTTCTTAAGCTGCTGCAACTGTGTTAGTTCCCCCCCAAGAAATAATTTCTACAAAGCAAATCTGAAAATCCCTGAATCCTCTTGACCACACAGGACTGAAATGAACAATACCACACATGGAGAAATCCACCTCCTTTCCACCAAACACACAAAGTACAAATCCAGCCCGTGTGGCAAAACGCTTCCTCTGCACAGAGCAGGAAGTTCTCACAGTCAGAACAAAACTGCCCTCTAATTTGAATCAAAATACAAAACATGGGATGTCACTTCTTTGAAACGTGTGTTAAAATATGTCAGACTGAGACTGGAAATGCAGATTAAGAAGAAACTATTTACAAACCTGCTGAGGTTGACTTGTCTTTACCATCTGTTTCAACAGATGCCGACTTAGTCAGCTGAGGGTTCAACTTAAACGTGTCCTGATAAACCCTTAAAGCTTGCTTTGTATTCATTATAAGGGGATTGTGTTTTACGGCATTGAATATCTTACAACCTTACGTTATGTTATGTCATGCAAAGGTTTTGTCTGCATTTACATCTATTCATGAATACTTAACGTTACAAAGAGTTAAGTCTTCTATGATTGAACACAACAAACTGACATATTGTACCAGAGAAATATCAATCAAGATACATTTTTTTCCACTGTAAAACTATCCTATTTTTTTGTTTTTTAACTGTCACAGTGAAACTGTCAGTAATAGTTCCTAAAATCCCACTGTATGAATAGCAAGCTGCATAAAGTTGTGTTAGCATGACTGCTAACGGGACGCCACAGTGACAACTGAAATGAAGCCAAGTTTGTGGTTATTTTGTTAACTCCTTTACCCAGAAACATGCTGAAAACAACAAGTGCATGTCCAAAATGTGATCTGACATCAGTTGCTATTGTCACCCTGAGCACGCTGTATCTTTTCTACATCACTGTCACTTTACATTTCCATCAGATTTAAGTTACATCCTGCAGCAGACGGGAGCAGCGTCCTGAATCAGCTGGCAGTGAGCAGCAGAGAGCGCCGAGCGTGAAGGCCTGCAGTGTGAACGTGCTCCTGGAGCCGCGCGCATGACACCGCCTGAATACAGAGGAGGGAGGACGAGTGTTTTATTCAGCAGCTTGGCTTCGTCCCACCCATTAGTCTAATGAAGACCCCTCTGATGGATTCATCACACTTCAGCATTAACATAGGCGGCGTCTCTTTGGTCTCGTTTCAGCTGAAAGGGCGCCAACAGGCTGATGTTTTACATGTGAGTGACAGAAGAGTCCATCAGCTACTGTTCCCTCTCTCACTCTTTTTCAATCCTAATTAAACAAAGTTAGAAGGTCACAAAGGTCTTATTACACTGTAGTATACATGCTTTCCAGCTCTGTGGATAGATATATGGATCAACTGATTTACTGTAGTGGTGAGTGTAATATCACCACATGTTTTGACCGGATGGACTATGTGCTGCAAGTGTCAAGTTTAATTTTCCCACCCCACAATTTAGCAGGTTAATTGATCACTTTGTAAACTATTTTGTTATACAGCTTAACAGCATCATCCTCACTTTGTGTTCATTAGAAATAAACTTCTACTAACACATAAAAAAACACACCAGGCTAAGATGGTGAACATGCTAAACGCAGCATTACAATCAGATATTTTATATTATTTTCTTTGACATTGTGTTTAAGGTGTGCTTATTTCTGATTGTGAGAGTTAAGTTTTGTCATACTGAATGACACACAGTCCCGCAAACATCAGTTTAGTCTCAGACACAGAAGTTTGAGAAATGTTTATATCAGGTGGGGCGGGGCGATATGACTAAAAATGGTATCTAGATAAATGTCATATCAGTTAATATAGATAATTGTCACGATTAATGTCAGCTCAGATGTTTTTTTTGTGGTTAAATGATATATGATAATTATCGTTATCGATTTATCTCCCAGGCCTAATAACAGGTTGTTCATTTTACAACTTATTTTTCTCCATCACAGTAAGACTCTACAGTGGCTTAAAATACGATGCGCCAAAAATGAGAAAAAAAAAAAAAACAGCACACAGTGAATTCAATTAAAGTGATAATTGTGTTAATTTAGGACCTTAGTCTGAAATCTTGGTAATGCATTAATGCTCACAGCCCTATTAATCTAAGATTTTATATTTGGAATTTTTCAGAAAACCCAAAGAAAGAGAAAAACTGGTTTCTTAATAATGAATAACGTAAGTTGCAGCCATACATTTGTGTGTCAGTGCTAGCATACATCCCAGAACTGCACAGTATCAATTGCATCAAACATTTTTTTTTTTTTTTTTTGTCTGGTAGTTTTACTGCAAACAGAAACGTCAACATCTCCATTCAGGTCTGCAGCAGTAAAACTAAAGCCTCCCATATTAAGTTGAGTGTTAAAGGGCAGGAGGGCGGGGCAGAGCGAGGGCACTGTGCCTGCCACACTTCCCCTCTGGCCCATGTGCTCAGGTTAATCCTCTCTTTCTGCTGCTCCATCTGCATCTTTGCTTGCCGGCTGGCATGCCTCGAAGCCTCTGCGAACAAGCTCGGGGAGGGGAAACACATTTTACACCTGGCTCAGGAGACTTCCATCTAAAAAAAACCCCAAAAAACTGCAACTGTCAGAGAAAAATGTGCCAGAACATGCAGAGGTATCCTCCAACACGGCCCTCTGTGTTCTTTACTAGTTTCTACTTTCTGAGGGGTGAACAGCGAATAAAGTTGCTTAAACAAAACGTGTTAACAGAGCATGATATTTTACAAATATCAACGCGAAATGAAAATCATTCACGGAGAGGGCGAGTGGCCTTGGCACCGTGTCGTGGAAAACACCAGACTACGGTGTCATCTTCTCCTAAGTAACATAATCGGCTTAGAAGGCTTGATGCTGAGGACCGGTGATGCTGCTGAGGACGGCCGAACACACAAATGCCAACAGGCGTGGCAGAGCACAGAGAGCTTATTAATAGATTTTTTTTTGAGCAACGCCAGAATTATTTACGAGATATTAAGATACAGAAGATCATTGTAAAGAATTATCAACACAAAATTAATCAGTTTTCCTAAAGGCTGACCTAATTTATCAATCAAATATGAGAATAATCCCTGATAACAGTTTCTGAAAAGTTAAAATCTGCTTCTTTTCTCTGTTTCATTTTATGGTAAAACTAACATATGTAAGTTCTATATTGTGGGTCTTGTAAAAGGAACATTTAAAGATATAATACTTTTGATCTGGGAGCCTGTCATCGGCATATCATACAGTTCTGTTGGAGATTCAGATACTGAACATTTGACACAACACTTTAACAGGCACGCCAGCAATCAACACTTTCATTAATAATAACTCATTGTTGACGCTTTGTTTCACATGCGTCTCAAACCCGGGCCTTCTGGGTTAAAAGTCCTGTCCCTTTAAAGACTCCTCTCACTGAGCTTATACACTCTTTTTCTGCTCGTACGTCTGTGGAACCAGTGTGGCGTCTGAAGTTGTCAAGACAGACACAGAAACGTGATTCTGTGTCAAAGCAACCAACGTCTGATGTTTACTGTGTGAAACTTCCAGGACGCAGGCAGACTATACAGAGTAGATCCTTTAATTCAATCCACTTAATATTAAAGGGGATTGTGTGTCAGGAGTCACCTCATGGCATTGACCCAATAAACAAGAAGCACACAAACTAGACAACAGTTCAGTCCTCTCTGTAGAGATTTTAATGCTTCATCAAGCAGATATTTACTGTTATTTTCTCAGATTACATACAGGAAACACATGCAGAGACGCTTTGACTTCTGCTCAGGTTTATGAACTGTTGAGTCACAATTGATAGTTTTGATATTTCCATCTTTGCATGTAGCAGCAGACAGTTCACACCAATCCAACAATACATAATCCAAATCAATTCTGACATGTCTTCATTTGAAAAATGTTGATCATTCAGCATGTTTTCCTCCACAGGAAAATGATATAACATATCCCGAACTTTTAAAGTACTTCTTTCTTCATCTCTTTCGTGTGACTTTGACTCATGATGAGCTGCGTCTGTCGCTCATTAAGTGACAGATAATTAGACCTGAGCAAGATATATATCTGCTCTCGGGCGTCGGTGCGCCTCAGGTCAGCTGTGGGAGAGGCTGAAAATGTTTGAGCCTGTTGTGTTAGTGTTTTTGTTTGCTCTGTCACAGTCATGCTACGCTGTTCTCATGGCTCCTCACAGCTGACACTGGGAGCAGGAATGCCGGAGAACCAGTAACACCCGAGCATTTCGAATTGTGAGATGTGAATGAACAAGATTTAACTCTGTCCAGTAGCCGCAGCTCCGGGAGTTGAAACAAGTCGGCCATATTTGGAGAGCGGCCCAGTTTGGTTTGTGGTTTCTATTTACACAAGAATTAATTAATCTCCGGTTATATTGTGGTGCAGTATTTACTGATGGCTATTTTAATTAGTTGTTTTTTTAATCCCGACTGTTTGTTACGATAAGGCACCAAAATTTACAAGCATCTGGATAGAGACGTTTGGTTTGTTATGGTTTAAGTCACATGGAGTATCTTAATATAAACCCAATATAAATGCACAGATGTTGCAACAAATAAATGAAAATAATTCATCTTGTCCAAAATGTAAGCAAAAAATGTGATGTTAAAAGACACAGCATTTAAAGTAAAGGGAGGAATATTGGGAGCATATCGCATGGTTATTCTGGGGTTTAAAAAAACATGATTTGATTTGAACGTGATTGATATACTGAACAACAGTTCAACATCCCAAAAAATCAAAGCTAAAGCTTCTACTGGATTGATTTTCCATGCAAAACCATATCTGATTTTTTCTGCAGGAAATCTAATCTCAACAGTGGATCTGCAGCACACAGGTCATCAGTACAGCAAGCATCCCCAAATATATCCCAGCTGACTCTGAAATCTTCTGGGAAAAAAAAACAAAAAAAAAAACTCATTTACAAGCTGACATTTAACCTCCAGTTGGTGTTTTGGCAAAGGCTTAATTGTAGACTGCAGATTGACTTCACTCAGCTGTATCACAGCCAATAATCTTCAAAAACATTTCCTCTTTTTCCTCTTTTACAAGGTCTGCTATTCATCCCCGTCCGTGTGGCAGCAGAAGAAAGTGAAAATGGGGTGTTGAACTGTAAAAACATGGTGACATGCAGTGATAGAGAGCCAGTCAATGGGGACAGAAACAGCAACAAACACTTGACTGTTCAGTCTGCTTCACTTTATCTCCTCACATTTAAAAGTGAGGCTGAAAAATAAAACTGGCACAGATAACATGTTCCAGATCTAATAAACTAGAAGTCTTTGACACATTAATTACAAAAACTTGTGATTATTGTCACACATTGTAAAAATAGTGTGTTGAGTTTACCAAAAAATAATCTATTAACTGTTTTTCTACCATTCAATGAAGAGATTAGGTCGTTAGGAAATGCTACTACTTTTTAAAAACATTTGGCAGTTATGTGCTCAATGTAGTTCCAGGTTCTCAATTGTGAACAAATCTGCATTTCTTTGTCTTAATTAAAAACGTTTTTTTCTTCAGAGATTTGCGCTATTTATGCGGGAGGGGGGGTTTCTCAAAACGCTGTGAATTTGCAGAAACAGTAATTAATTCACAATGAAACTTGTTGGAAAATTTCAATTCAAAATGTAATTAAATACTTATTAGATTTGTATTAATACTTTTCCTTATTTTAAAATGTTTTTTTTATTTAACAAATACCATTATAACCATCTTGTCTTCTTTTTTTTGGTTCCTCTTTATTTGAAGCATTTCAAAATAAAAGAACCTTTGCTTTTCTTGAACCTCCTTGAGGCCAACTGAAACTCCTCCCACACCCGGGCTTTTGCCTCCGCAACCACTGAAGCCACAGCCCTCCGAGTCACCTAACCATGCCCGAAAGGCCTGAGGTTGCACCCACGACAGGCACCGACAGTCTTCTGGCCGCAACTCCTAGCCGCAGCTTCTACAATGGAGGCTATTAGTCTGGCCCCTCCCCTGGGACCACTTTGCCTTGGGAGACCCTACCAGGGGCTAGTGCCTCCAACAACACAGCTCCCGGGTTCACCGGGACACGCAAAGTCCTCCACCACGTTAAGGTGGCGATTCTTGGAGGAGTATAAGCAAAATGTCTTCTTTAAAACAATGACTTCACATTAATCTCATACCAGTCTGCATCAAGCTGAGTGAAGATTCTTTAAGTTCTCCTTTTTTTTTTTTTTTTTTTTTTAAGAGAGACACTCTTAGTTTTAACTTGCTGATCTTAACTCAGTTTTTTATTTTTGACATCAGTGGTGTTTTCTTCCTTGTTGTACTTGGAATCTCAACCCCATGAACGTCCTGTTTGCAGTATAAAAAAAGAGGATGTGAAACAGAAAGGAGAGTGACACTGAACAGAAATAGTCATTGTTGTCGTCATGTTGTCACATACACTGAAGTCTGATTTCCTCTAAATCTGATAAGTTTCTCATTCAAAAGATCTTCAATGTAAAACATTACTCATTTGAATCATCCATTATTCTGATTAAAGAGATGAGTATTTCTATTATCTCCTTCTCCGAACTCCTCTCTTGTTTCCTTTTTTTGCTTTTTCTGCATCCAGAATAAATTTGCTGCAGCTGCATTTAAACTTCCAGCACAGCCGGAGCCAATAAAACCTCCCAGCATCCAAAACTCATAAAACAACTCAACGCCTCGTCACAGTGTTACGGAACGATAAATCCTCATATGTGACACGACACTGGGGTGAAGATAAACGAGGATATTCCCTCTTTTCAGCCAAAGTCCCATAAGTATGATTTGTGACAGTGTTTAACTATGAAAGCCTTCTGAAGTCCTGGCTGTGCAGACTTCACAGCACTCAAATGACCATCTTGAGGCTGCAGAAAGGAACAACACAGTCTGCTGGTGGAGGCTGTTTACTGAGCTCGTCTTCCTGCTCACACTAACAAGTTGTGAGCTTCCAAAACTCTGCGCCGCAGGAGGCAAATGTATTTGGACACGGAGATGGCGAGCAGAGCAGATTGATCATCTTTGCCACTCGAATAATCAGCTTAGTGCGTGGTGAGAGTGCAGCCAGCGCACGGGGAGCACACTGTCACTGTCGTATTATAAGACGGAAAGGTCATCGCTCCAGTCGCTGAAGCTCCGGTTCATCTGATATTTTAGAACTTTGCTCAAGCAGCTGTCGTTAAAAGCAGCACTCTGACAGCTTTAGATACTTCTTTGGCTCCAAATGTCAACAACTGTTTGGATAATGTGGACTTCAGTATCCAGAAATCCTCTTTGTTGATACATTCATGCTTCTTAAAAAGAAAAAAGATACCAAAGGAGTCCAGTTCTCAGCATTTGTCACTTACAGGACAAATAAATAACCAGATCTGGCAAATAGGCCAATGTGTGATCTGATCCTTAGACAAATCTTTTCATTGTTTTTGTCTCTGTTTGGATTGATAACTATTGAGGAGAGGATGTGTATACGCATGCAGCCAATAACGTTTTAATAGTTGTTGTGAAGCTGGAACTTCTCAGGAAGTTATTATTATTAATATTTTTTTAAGAACCAGACATGTTGTATAGAAAACTGATAAGCAGCAGCTTCATCCCAGAGGAACATTTTTCTTGGGACTGTCCTGCTGCTGTAGCACAAATGGAATTACTTGGAAGAATATCTGAAGGATCCAGTTGATTAACTCCGTAATCCCCCGTCGGGATATTGATTTGCAGGGTTGGCTCAGTTTAAAAAGGCTACAGGCACTTCAGAGACTCGAGACAAAAAAAAAAACCTGTGACGGTGAAATGTCACCAAAATGGAGATGCACAGTGCAAAAGGACTTCAACACTCCAACGAGTTCAGCTGATCTCTCAACCTCATCAAATAAAATGGAAAGACATGCATCCATCAACTACCCTCTGGTAGTGAAGAGGTCCTGACAGTTAGTTAATCCAGCAGCAGTTCCCTGATGACACAGCCCACTTTGATAATGTTTGGGGCTTTCTGGTGAAACAGAGGCCGGTAATAGTGAATGGAAGCTGGATAGAGTAGTTTTGCAACCACTGTGACTTCAAAGTACTCCTGCACCCTGATCCCATTGACCATTAATGCATTTTCTAATTTGAAAGGCCATTTTTTTCTTGTATTGCAATACGTTTATTTTTGTGCACAACTGTTTTTTTTTTTCCACATTTTTCTCAATGGAAAGTCAGCATAACAAAGGTGAATGAGATGAACTTACACGCTTAAACAAGTTATAATGGGATACAGAATATCTGAAAATACATATTTCCCCACTTTTTTTGTTTTGTTTTAATATTTATTTTTGGACTTTTAGTGCCTAGAATCGGAAATCAGGGAGAGAGTGGAGAATGACACGCGGGAAGGAGCCACAGATAGGATTCAAACCCGGGCCACCCACTTGTAGGACTATAGCCTGAGGCACGCACTAACCGCTCTAGGCTGACGCCGCCCCCCCTTTTTCCAACAATTTTGACACAACTGAGACCGTCTCAATGTTTGTGTCATTGGAGATGAAGTAAACAGACTTTTTAACTCAGAGTGAAGTTTAAAGGATTGTTCACTTAAGTATTTCAACATCTATGAGAACCTTATCTTGAAAACATTAATTCAAGAAGCACTTATTTCAATCCACATCTTCACTTTTAGACACTCATTGGTAATGAACTGTCATTTGGAGTCACTTCAGGTCACAAGTATCTCAAACAGACATCTGACAGCAACACTGCATTAAGCAACTGACATGTCTCATTTTCTGTGAAAGCAGGAGAGGCGAGAGGAGAGGCTCCTGTTTAAGATGGCTCTGCTCAACAGAGAGGGATTATTGGTGCAGATGGTGATGATGACATCTTTCAGTGTTTATATTAGAGGGAAAACTCTCAAACATTCAGCCCACGAGTTTACTAAGGATATGTATCATACGTCGAGACAATACACATGCCTGACTCAGAAATATCTGCATCAAACCGAAAACTGATTTTGTCGTATGCGTCTAGGAAGAAAAGTACTAAAGGTCAAACAAAGATAATTAGTTGGATTCATTTTTGTTTTCAGGGAAAA
Source organism: Labrus bergylta (assembly GCF_963930695.1). Lineage (NCBI taxonomy): Eukaryota > Metazoa > Chordata > Actinopteri > Labriformes > Labridae > Labrus > Labrus bergylta. Next base: position 17,403,766 of record NC_089196.1, read on the forward strand.
TTAATAAATTTGAGGAAGACAAAATGGGCTTTAAAATCTTCTAAATATATTTTCTTATAAAATAATCAGGTAGTAAGTTAATACATAGATTGAAAAGAATCTCTAATTGTGGCCTGGGGACACCACTGACCTCAAAATTATGTAGAATTGTACAAAGATCACTACGAGGACATGTAACCGCATAAAACAAAACCTAGGAATGAGTCCGTTCTGAAACGTTCATCTAAGTCTAAAAAGCAGAGACAGTTCCACTTTAAAACACTGACTGGCTCCTTTGAGCAAAGCAGCTTCAGTAATAAACACTAGCGTCTTTCATGTGAGTCTCCGAGAATCAGGAATAAACTTCCGATGCAGTAGCAGAGACAGGTACACAAGCTTTAGAGATGAAATAAGGCAGGTGAACATCTAATAACATTCCACTGCTGTCAAGCCAAAGTTCCATTTACCACAACAACCAGATGACACCAATCGATCTCTTTGGAGAAAATGAGGGAGATTCACAGTTTAGCTGAGCACAGATTTATTAATTATCAAATGTTACCAGGAGACTGTCTAATATTATCATTGTGTCACAATCTCGTCCAGACCATGATTAATGAGACAATGAGAGTAATTTACATACACAAGGGAGTCTGTGGCTGTATCAGGGTTCGATCTGAGTAATGAATAAACTAAAAATTCAATAAAACTTTGAATTGAACAGCTGACAAACTCAAGCACTTAATGCTCCTAATGTGTTTCAGTAGACTTTTCTCCCTGTACTCCCAAATGAGTACCAATTACCTCAAAGTTACATTGATCAATATTTTTGCTATTACATGCACTGAATCGTGTGTTTATGTAAAGGCTAGGCTATAGATGGTGGAATTAAAGCCTTACAATACTATGAGGGCCCCTCTGCGGATTTTCTAGCTCTTCTAAGCTTTTTATTGTCTTATATCTGATTGTTTGGTTTTTATGACTCAATCACTACATTATATTTCATATTAGTAGTTGTAAGACGCTGCATTTTAAATCCAATCCAATTTAAACTTTACGACAGAATCAAGGTCAAGTTAAACAACACAGCACATAAAAAGACAGAAGGAGAATTTTTCAAAGCTCAATACAAATTCAGTTTATATAAAATACATAATACACAGACACACATACAATCATACATACGCACCTATACAACAATCTTAAAAAGAGGCATCTGAACCACATAACTGGGACTGGTAATGAATAGTACTGTATCTAATGTTGGACATGACCAAGATGATTGAATTCTGAAAAGTGCCGAGTCAGCAAATACATTTACAGTATACACAAGATTTCTTAATACAGCTTGGAGAGTATTTATTCGTGCAGTTACAAACATCTCACTTGCACCGCACCATCTAGGTCTCTTCACTAGTATTCTCAAAGCGTGATTGTAAGCTAAATAAGTTTGTCCAGAAGTGTGCTGTACAGAGGTGTACAAATGCTTTAAACAAAACATCTTCACAGCATCTGAACACAGACTAAACCTGCGTGCAGGAATGTTTGCTTGCGCATACAACTTGCAGCATTGCCTGTAGATATCATCACTGTCAGCACTACTTGGGACTAAAAACAACCAGATCATCAGCATAAGATGGTTCACTCAACTGTTACCAATCATGCACCCAGTCTTATAGGCTTTCAGCTCCTCAGACAGATTACCAATATACAAATTAAAAAGAACTGGGGACAAAATCCCCCCTTGTCTCACACCATTACTTACATCAAACAGCGCCGACATACTTTGGCCCCACTTTACCTTCATAGTCTGGTTGGCGTACAAATAAACTAAGATTTTCACAATATCTTTGGCAGTCCTCTTTTGGTCATTTTATAATTCACTCGATAAAACGATTTGGATGCATCACTAAAACTCATAAGAACTGACATCTGTACCTGTTTACAATTCCCTTTAGTGCATATATATACACAAGTCTGGGCCCCCCTAATATAATGGTAAACACTGAACTCTTACTTCCTTCCAGAAACCAGAGACATTGTTATGTAACAGTTTCTTGGCCGAAGAATCCACCCTCTTAACCTGCTTTTACAAATAAAGCGGGTGGCATACTTGCATTAGTAAGCTTCTTGGGCACTGGCCCTTGTCTGGGTCTACCTGCTACTACCCATGATATAAATGCCAACCAGGCTTTAGTATGACACCCAGCTACATACTCACTCCACCCAGGCCTTATGTTATGTGTCTTCAGTTTATGCTTGTAGCAGAGCTGACTTTCCACATACAAATAGCTTTCTATACATACATACGCTCAACACTGCAACAATTAACATCACTATACATACTGTAACAGCATCTCTTGCTAGAGGAATTTTACTGAAGGGTTTGTCAGCGTGAACATAAAAGTCCAGGATTTCCTCCTGTGTTAAGAGCAGACCAGTCAAGTTTTTCTGCTTTGGCGTTATTTAGATTTCTGGTAAGTACAGTTAGACATTCAACATTAATTGACATTGCAAATAGTAGTAATACTTCATGATCTTGAGGTATATGAAGTACAGTATATTACACTGTTGCAGCATAAAGAATATTCATACAACTTGATGAGGCTCGTGCATCAGCCAATACAGTGGTCCAGTCATGATGCAGTGTGCCAGGCCTCACTTATATTAAAGTTAAACTGTCAGCAGGCAAAAAAAAAAAAGCATGTTGCTTGACAAAATTATGGATTATTCTGACAAAACTGACCCAGATGATTGGCAAATATTGATTTCCTGTCTGAGATATGTGCATTCATATCACCAATGACATAAACACTAGTCGTATGATGTTGAATCAAAGAATGAATGAAGTCAAGCTTATCTAGATATTCATTCTCATTCTGGTAACACTCATAGGGTGTATACATGTTCACATTAAAGTTAGCAAGCCTTCGGTCTAAATGCAAGTTAGTTAAATGTCATTGTCTCTTCCCAAGGTTTAGTGTTCACTAACACTGGAAGAGATGGATGAGGTTTCACGTTGCAGAAGTACAAAGCGAGATAGACCTTCTTAATGCTGTTCTTCAGCTTAAAAAACGTTTAATTTCTAACTAATTTCTAATGTTAATTCTGAAGAGAATTTAAATGATTGTGACAAAGCTGTAGTAAATGTACATACAACCGGTCTTTGATATATCTGCTAAATGTGAACTATTTAGAGATTATCATGAATGGAAACGTGGGGCCATGGAAACATAGCTAGACTATCTAACCAGCCTGGATGACAAGAGGTTTACAAAGTTTGTAGAAAGGCAAATTTATCCCCATGACTTTTATCTAATAACTGTGTAGAGGTTGGCAGTGTGAGGACAGATTGATTTGAGTCCATAGTGTGAAATTCAATCATATTCTATGATCACCATTGCTTATCGGGTCTATACTCACAGTTCATGAATATATTTCAAGTATCTTTTACACACACACACACACACACACACACACACACACACACACACACACACACACACACACACACACACACACACACACACACACACACACACACACACACACACACACACACACACACACACACACACACACACACACACACACACACACACACACACACACACACACACAATATATATCTCCTGCTGACCTTCATGATGTCACCAAATGTGGCTACTGGGAGATTTATGACACATCTATAAAGTCCCTGTAGTCTTTTTATATGAACTGTAAATAAATAAAAAGAGACATGTTGAATGACACGTGAAACGCTGCAGGGTGTCATATGTGAAGGACAGGATATACTGGATGTGAACTCACGGGCAGCTGTCATACCTTTGAGATGAGCTCGTCGTGGTTGGCCAGATGTGCCCGGCAGTGGATGCAGCTGTAGGTGCGGTGGCAGGAGGGCAGGTAAGCCTGGAAAGTCTTCGACTTGGTCATCTTCACCATGTCAGTTGGGCAGGGCTCTTCGCAGGTGTCAGGGCTGGCACTGGAAGAGTTGCAGCTCTGCTGGACTTGCTGACAGAAGAAACACTGGAAGATGCAAGCAAAAGCCGTCGTTGTTGTGGAGTGGGTGTGTGGCACGCTCCACACAGACACCACAGGAGAAATTCAAACCTGCGGGGGCAGAAAGGGAAAGGGAAGAGGTGTGGTGAGAGACACATTCACTTTCTGAACTCATGATCTAGATTGCATCTCCAATATAAACACATGTCGTTAGCAATCATTTGATTACAGTGATCTATTATGTGATAACAATGGCATGTTGTTGACCATACCAACATGGCAGAGTGCTGATGTAACTTATAATTATGACATGCCAAACAAAACATTGCTTATGTTAAACCACATAACTTATCTCATTGCTTTAATTTCCATAGTTTCAACAGAAACAAGCGTGTGTTTGTTTTGTTCCACTGAACTGATGGATGCAGGTGGAGAATATTGAAATTTAATCTTCTTTTTTCTGTCCAGGAAATCCTGAAATGTTTCAGGAAACCCAAAACCACTGAAGAACAGTTGTTGTATTATAAAGTTTGAGTTTTACTTGGAATTACAGGACAATTATTTCTGTGTTAAATATTTTTTTATTAATATTTTGCTATCGAGTTTATTTACCATAAATAAATATAACTTTAAACCATTGATAAATATGAGTACTTAAACCCTTAACATTTGTCAGTCAATATAATGAGGAAACGTCATCATCAGTAGTTACATATGTGTTGATAATTTTTGTGAGAGTAGAACAAAAATATGCATATACTAGCATTTTTTGCAACTTGGATACATTTGATCGATTAGGATGAAAAGACATCGTGAATATGGTTGCATTGCAAAGACAAAGTCATAGTCAAATAATAAAACCTTCGTTGTTTGACTGTGAAACATAAAAGTGAAAGCACCTGATATGTTGACAAACCTGTCATTTCATTGCAGGAAAACTGTTATCAACCACAAAGTACTGTAGGTGTAAGTGAAAGCAGGAGACCGTGTGAGAATTTCTTTTTTTTGCTAACCTCAGGGTTTGTTTACAATCTTTGCTGATCATCTGACTGCTCATGCTTCTAGCTGCTTTGAAGTACAAACAATGAAAAACAAAACTTAAAATATCCCCCAACCCAAAAAAAAAAAATTCTAGTTCTTAATAATCAGTTTAATCCAAAGTGAAAATCAAACTAAAAGCTATTTAGAGATGATTATCACATGAAGAGACACAAATATCTCTAAACAGGCTGGGATAAATGTTTCAGGTCTGCTGGAGATTCAGCTGCACAGCAGCAAATGCACACCAGCTCAGTTCATATACAGGCCAGACTAGAATAGACGATGAGACAATGCAGCCAAGACAATATGAGGGTGCAACCTTTTTAAAAAAGGGGTTCAGATTGACAAAAACAGGAGCAGGTGAAACACAAGCGCAGAAATTCAGCTGGACCTTTTGTGCAACTTTGTGTTTTTCCAGTTTACAAAGTATAACTTTAAGGCATACAAAAAAAAAGAAATTCTATCTATTTAAAAATCACACCTGGAGACAACATCATCAATCAGACTATTTTTATTTATGATACCGTATTTCTATATTTAAAAAAATCCACCACTCTCTGCTTCACTTTAAATTGATGCTGTCTCCATGCCACCCAAGGCCCTCTACTTATATGCATGTCATCCACTGATTTATGATCATTAATCATTTTGTTTGTGTTCGTGGTTTACAGCGAGGGAGAACTAAAAGGCTCAGCTGTCAAAGGAAATATTTCACACTGCTGTTGTTCCTGTTGCTCTCTGGGTTCAGAGACAATGGCTGTTTGGCTGCTTTAAGTGGACTCTGGGGTTTGAGGTTTCAGAGGTTTGCTGTCCTTTAACTAGTTTATTTGTCCGTGGTTTGTTTCAGTTATATTGTGTTAGATCGTGTTAATTGATCTTCACTGTATTGATGTGTTAAGCACTTAGCTTATATTTAGTTTAATCAGGCGGGATTTAAACACAATAAGCTCAAGTTACAGTTGACCTGTTTTGCAGTCATGTGAAGTAACTAAGTAGATTACTTTTAACACATTTTACATATTTAACTGTCTTTTTGTATAGTCTATCTTTAAAATAAAATAATTTTTCAAATTTGCCTTTTTCTGACCATTTCATCTTTTACTTCTAGATTCATAGTTATCTGCATGGCCTGTTGATTTTCTGTAGATATAAATGTTTTTACAGTAATGTTGCTGCTGTACAAATAAAGTTTGACATATTGATGGAAGAAGTTGCAGTAAGTGATTTTTCTGTTTACTTTAGGGGCAGACGTACAAGCTACAAATACAAAACCTGACATATTATGGTCCTATAAAGCTGTAACAGTGTCGTGTTAGCAAAAAGGCTGCGTATCATTAAGTCAACTCACTGTAACATTAGCATAGTTTTTAAACACATTTCAAAATGATGCCATTTTTCGTCCTGTTTTAACACTTCCTGTCATCTCTGTTTTGGTCTCAACCAACGCCTGAAAGATAGAATCTCTCTGTTTAGCCAAATGCTACACCTTTTTCAGCAGCTAGCAGCTTCCTCTGTCTGACTTTGTCTTTAGCTGAGTAAACTTAAGCTCTGTATTGATATGTCATGTGAAACAGAGCAGGGGCCATTCCAGTTTACGTTTGATTCATAAGGTACATTAGCCTATTACAGATTACATTTTGGGCTTTTACCTTAATTGGCTTTTGCGAGCAGCACTGTGTCGCACCAGTCGTCCACAAAGTCAGCGAGTTTGAATTCACAGTCCATTCACAACTTCAAGCTAGTTTCAAACAATTCAAGACTTTGATAGGCTAATGCTTACACTGGTTGCTAGGAAACAAGTGCAGAACTGCCCAGTCAAGATCAATACTCAAAGTAAACAGGAAGCCACTGGAGCATAACAATCTAGCGTGGCATAAATTAGTTTTTTTTAGACTTAATAATGTTCATAAAGTTAAGAATGAGGCAGGAATATATAATGAAACTTAACAAACTACCTGTCGCCTCTCATTTAGTCAAATATAATGAACAAAATGTTTGTAATTGTAGGCAAGTTGTTTTATTTTTGTGAAACTGAATTACAATACAGCTAACATTTAGGTATTAAAAACTCCCAAGTCAGTTATAGCAACATAATTCAATTTTTTTCTTTTACTTTAAAGAAGTATTAGCATATTAACAAGCTAATGCTACCTCTTTAAGTTGGATCTGTAGCCTCACACACCAGTTACAACTGATGTAAAGATTCAAGTAGACCTCATCATTTGTTTGTTTGAATTAGTTTATTACGATACCTTTACTTACATTCAAAGTAATCATGACTTTCTCCAGTAGTGAAAGGGCTGCGCAGTTGCTATGGATCTGTCACTCAAGCAGTGTATGTGGGACTATGACGTCTTGTTTCTTTTGTTGTTGAGAACAATCAAACAGCCTATAGGTGGTGCAATTTATCCTATGCACCACAGTTGTCTTCTTTTTATTAACTGAACACATTGCCATCTCCCCCCCCCCCCCCCAAGTAAAGACCAATCAGAAACTTACAATAGTAATCAAGGGATAAAAAAGAAAAGCAGTTCTTCTTTAGAGCTCCACTTCAGCTTGGTCTATAATGTATTCATATGGTTGTCAACAAATTACACTTTCTGAAATCCATATTTTGCAACCTGATGTGTATTTTAAACTAGTTTTAATCTCTTCGAACAAATGATCGACACTTTAAAAGGCAGTCTTTATTTACATCTTTTGGCTGACAATCTGGGCGCTGAAATGAGAAAAAAAAAAAACAACTACCTGTTGTGTGAAACGAAGTCTTTGTCTTAATACTACATTGTATAGATCAGCCCACCGGCTCAACAGCCACTGTTACCAACAACAAACCTTCACAACAGATCGCACCTTGTCACAAAATGACAACAATAGGCAATGCTGCATCCCTGAGTGTGAAAACACAAAGAGATTGAGCTTCAGCAGCTCCAGAAGTTTCCAGTCGTGCTCAATGTGCTGCAACAGGAAGAGCAGCGCCGAGACAGCAGCCAGCAGCCAGACGAGAAAACAAAGGAGCTTCCGCGACTCAACAGGAAGCAGCCGTGACGTTCAGCATGACTGCTCTGCAAACACACACAATAGGTATAAACACACACACACACACACACTCTTACACAGCTTGGAAGGTGCAGAGGTGACAACAGGCAGCTCGACCCAGTGGCCCCAGACAAGCCATATTTACATACATACTGTATAATCTGCACAGGTGCCCAAGGCTTAATCCCTCTATGAAAAGGAGAAAATCCCCTCTCTGAATTAGCCAAGTTTAACCTCCGCCACACGTGCACAGGGGAAAGGTAAACACACACACACACAGAGAGCTGTCTAAAGTGTCACACTTCAGCATCATCAACATTGGTGGTATCAGCTTTGAGTAGTGCATCCATTTAGACAAGATTGTCATTCACGCACAGACAATGCATGCTGTTATTTGCACCCCCCCCCCCCCCAACACACGCATTGAGGGACTGATATGACGCAGAAACCTTGCTTTTGTCCTTATAAAAGCCTAATAAGACAAGTTGCCACATTTCTGGAACTCTTGTATTGTTTCTTTGCTTTGATTCCCCTTTTGAAGACAAGTTATAGACTCCAGGCATGTGACAGCACATGGTTTTATTTTGGGTCAGTTTTGTTAGATTTTTTTTAGCACTTTTGGTGCATTTTAGTTGCCAACTATTAGACTTTTAAAAAAAAAAAAAGTAAGACAGATGTCTATAATGTTCAAAAGTTAATGTCTGGCTCTGAAGTTCATGCCTCCTTTGTTTCAGTCTTCTTCCGCACCTGGCAACAGTTTAAATTTTGCTTAACATTATGATATGTCGAAGATAAACAAAGCAAACACTCAATATAAAGGCGACATGAGTTTAGTCGACAGGTAAACACAACAGGAACAGCTGATGTTCAAACTGAGCAAAACAAAAAGAGGCAGCACACTGTGCGTCTCCACTAACAGGAAGAAGTGTCCAGACAAAGGACTCCACCGAATCTAGCCAAAAAAAAGCAACACTTTTACAACACAACATGCGTTTTCATGCTATTTTTCTTATTCTAAACAAGTTCATCTTCACATGACAAGCATTCGCAAACTCAGTAATTCCGGTTTTTCTTCATCCATCCTCTCTTCCAAATGAGTATACCTCCAACAAAGAGCACGACGCCAGCTCAAGAGCAACAGTGTCGCTGTTCTTTAAACTCTTTGTTTTTATCTCCGAGCCTGATGCAGCCTTTGAATCCAGCACGACACCAGAAACACGTTTACTGCTTTTCTAGGATTTTTTTTTTTTTCCCCTTTAATTTGGATGTAAACATTGCCCTGCTGCTGTACTCACCACCTGGATCAGATCTGAGCGAAAGGCAGCCTGGTTGAAAACTGCTTTCTGAAGATCTTTTTTTTTTTTGGAGTTAAATAAATGATTGTCGTCGTCCCAGGCTCTGGTCCATGGGTGATGCTGCCAGATGGGAACTTATTGTTGTATCTTTTGGGTGCTGACGGATCTCATTTTTCCCAACACGGGCTTTTGTTGTGTCTTTTGTGTGCATAATGGACTGGCTTCGTTACTTTGGTACGGAAACGTCACCACGTGGGAGGGAGATGGACCTGAGATTGACAGGCGGGCTGGCCAACGGGTGACAGCGCTGCCTTCAGGCTCCCGTGGGAAAGATGGAAACCAGGTTAAGAATATAGTATTCAGGTGGAAATAAAATATACGTATTTCTATATTTCTTTTTAATGCATCTATTTTCTGATTAACTAGTTCTATTCCATTAATTGAAGTTATTGTATCTGATTATTTTTGGAATAAATGTTTTTTTATTTATTTTTTTATTTAGCCTACTCATGATAAATTTGTATAGTGTATATAAGATGATTCAAATTTATCAGGTTTTTTTTAAGGATACTTCTCTGTACAATATATTTGTTCCTCTATTTCAGTTTCCCTACCTTAATGTCAACTATAATCCCAAACTAAAGTAGGTTCTGTGAATGTTTCCTTTAACTCCAACTTCAGGATTCAGTTGTTATTATAGGCCTATTGTTGTGCATTATACAGTTGTTGTTGTTGTTGTTGTTGTTGTTGTTTAAAAGTGCTTCTTTTGTGACCTTTAAATTAATAAAAGATCAGTTGCGTTTATTCCTTACATGATTTGACACAGGCTGCAGGTTGTTGACTTTGGAAAGTAAAACATAAGACTTGAAGAAATTTGAGGTAAAAGTCAATTTTTTATTTTTTTTATTTCTGACATAAGTAGGCCCAGGCAATTTCTTTTCCTTTATGTTTAGTCTGCATTAAACCTTGAAGTGGTGCATCACATTTAAAGTATCTGCACGCCAGAAAGACCAAGTCAAGAATCATTTATTAAAAGTAAAAAAAGAAAATAACATATTTGGTTTCTCAACAATAGGCCTACATGTCTGACAGTTATTGTTTAGTTATTGCGGGAGATATTATTTCCCATGCGGCGTGAACGCGCCTGAGGAGGAAAGAGGGAACGCGCAGACACCCGGATGTGTAAATAAATACAAGCTGAGAATATGAATCTGACTCCTTTTCTTTCTCTTGTGAAAAATAATAGTTTATGTTTGTCATGCTTGAGTTCGACCCCTGGATTCTTGATCGTAAACAAAGACAATTTCAAGTTTGATACCCGGTCGTTTTCTTCACATTTATCACACAATCCAATTCAGTGTAATGATTCTGTTTTCTATTTGAAGATTATCAGTCTTTGAACTGCATGTTTGAGATATTAATCAAATCAGTTTATGCACAGGATCCCGACATGTTTATAAAGGTTATTAAACAAAGCTATACAATCTGCAGTAGGAATACAGTAGGCCTATAGGCTGGGTTGAGAAAAACAAGGAGATGTCAATATAAGAAACCACAAAAGATTTGTTTCCCTGAAAACCTGCAGCCACACAGCTCTCCGAGGTTCTTAGCCAAAACAAGCCTGGCCCTATTAGGTAATTTTAGAAACGGATCAATAGATCTCTCTTCGAGTAAGCTGTTTTTTTTTAGCTTTGGTGTGTCAGACATTCTTCTATTTAAAAAAATAAAGAATTTAATAGAATAAAAAACAAAACAAAAAAGCAGTATGCCCACCCCACCTCCTCCTCCTGCTGCTGCACTGTTTATGTGTCAGTCTTTCACACACTGACATGTTGACATTGAACACATCCATGCCTGATATGTAATAATGAATTATGGCAATTATGTAGGCTATTATAAAAACCTTTCAAAATAAAATGGATGTAGGCGATCAGACCTATAGCTTCCACCCAGCTTAAAGACTACAACAAAAACAATGTTTGGACTCTTTTCTTTTTTCATATTTCCTCTCATCGACACACTAGTTTTTGAAAGCGCAAGCACGAACATATTGCATGACATTGAAACCGTGAAAAGAGATACTTCGCTGTAGGATGCGTGTTAAACACAACATTGCACACTGCAGCTTCCCTCAGTGCAGGTTATGAAATCCATCTTTTTTCGCTGTGTTTTTGTCGCTTGTTCACGTGGCATCATAAGCCCTCCCTCTTCAAAACACTGACCGAGATCTGCAGCCGTGCACCCGATGACGCTGATCATAACAGTGATAGCGCAAGCGATCGGATGAATGGGGCTGCATGGAATAGTGCATGTTGAACACGGAGATCAAATGGCAAAACAAAAAAAAGGTGTCTGATCAAAGAAAGGAGACGCCTAAATCTAACAATTAATTCAAAAGAGTGGTATCGTAGATCTACACAAACCCGCCAACACGGAGGCACAGGAAACTTCCAAATGAGCTCACAAATATCACGAGTCCTTACTATGTTAAACTGTTTTTCATGCGTTTTACAGTCTTACAGGCTTTGCGTGCAACCCAGAACACAAGTAGCCTAATCCTCTTGATGAATTTATAAATATAGGGTAGAGAAACTACAAATCCCTTGGTGCATCACAAAACAGCACAATACAATGTCTGAAACAAGCAGCAACAAACCGCACACACGTCTTTTAGGTGTTAATAAAGCAGTTACAGCTGCTCTGTGGTTGAACTAAAATGAACACGCGTGTCCTCCAGCAGGTCACTGGTTTCTTGCACTTACCCCAGAAACCCTTCGCAGTCCCTCCATCGGAAAACCCAAAACAACCCGGAGAGGAGCCCGCTGGAGTTGCTGGAGTCTGGATGTCAGCTCAAACTATATAAATTAAAGACACCTTCACCTTCGTCCCATAAAGGTAGCAGCACTCTGTCTAGCTGGGGCCGAGTGCCATTAAAAAGTATCCTAAAACATCAAATCTTCTCGCTGTGTCTTCATTGGCGAAAGACTGCGTACAGCTTGAAATCTGCGGGATTCCTCCGTAGGTCTGGTTTGAGAAGGGTCCCATCCGTGAGGTGGGTCAGAGTGTTTGCATGATGGAGCAGCTTGGAGATTTTGAAGCGTTTTAACCTCTAAGTATACCTTCAGCTCTCCGACATCAGCGGCAGGACAGGCCGAGCTGTCCCGTCTGCGGCCTTATTTATACTGAAATCCTAATTAGCTCTGTGATGCGCAGCGCGCTTTGAATAATGCACAAACACATCCGACAAGCATTATCTGTCACAGAAAACTCTCTGATGTGGAACACAGGGTGTGCACTTTCATCAGGACTCAATGTGTGTGTGCTGGTTTTAGGATGAAACTCAAACTTTAAGTGCAGAAAAAAAAAACAACAACAACAACAACAATGTTTTATCTAATACTGCTGCTGCATTTACGTGCTGCTGGAAATGAAAGGTTTCTGAATTTTGCGCACAAGAAAACAACTTGTGACACATGTGAACTGTTCATCATATCACATGAAAACATCGTTTGGCGACCAGCTGAAACACGAATCCTTAAGAAGCATGGATGCCAATAATCAGAAACAATCGAGCCTACAGGAAAAACAAAAAACAAATAGGCCTAGGCTGAAGGTCTGTGTAGCCTAAACCACAAACATTAGAACTCTAAGAAGCCTTACAGAAATTGTGAAGTAAAACTGAGGTGGAACCATAGACTAGTAAAAACCAGTCTACTTGTTTATGAAGCTTGTAACAGTAGGTCCAGCCTATAAACTCTCGACACCAACAGCAGCTGCTGGGACTTGTTACAATTATGTTAAATACCACTTTTAGCCTTTTATTTTATTATAAGTCTTTACTAATCGCTTAGCTCTTAAAACCACGTATAGTATAAACACAGAGTGTGCATGAAGACGTCCAGCTGCTTTTATTCTGACCATAACAAAAAAAAAAAAAAAAAGCGTAAGCCTTCGTATTTTTTCCCCTTGATTTCGCCAGGTGTACCTGAAGGCAACAGTAGCCTAGCTACACAGCCAGTTCTACAAATAGCGTCCAATAAGTGGGCAGAAGAATCCCCGTCTGGCCAATCCGCTGCAACGAAGGGCGGGGCCAAGTTTCACAGCCAATCAACGAAAGGCTGTAGACTTCGCAGCGCGCTCTTGAGGCTGGAGCTTGTTTTTAGCTGTGCGCGCCACCGACACAAGACGCGTGCCAAAAGTCAATCCGCCGTTGGGCGCATGCGTGGCCGCATTGCAAGCACGTGGTCAAGACTAGCAGGTAAACAAACGACCCCCGAAATCTATGTAGTTGATTGGTGTCGTGTACGGTTGTTTTTAATGTAGTTTAGTCACTTATATTGAACTAATAGCAAAAATGATGCATTTCATCCACTAGTAGGTTGGAAACAATTTCATAAAAAGGTATTACTTTTTTTAATTTTATTTTTTTTTAAATCAACTTGTACTACTATCATTCTTTTTTTTTTATTTACTTGGCTATACATTTGTATTTCGCCTGTTTGTCTGTATAGCAGAGCAATACAAAATAAAATAAAAAACTAAACATTCAGCTGTGACCTTGTTAAAGCTTGTCAGCTAAACGTGAATGGCACTAATTTATGAATCAGGCTGCTGAGCGGATCAAGGACACACTGCAGTACATTTTATTAGCAAGGACGACAGCGCCCCCAAAAGGACACAGTGGCACTGCGCCCCTACAACACAGTATGAGTGGGATTGCTCCTTCTATAGACTGTAAATATCCATCTGAGGAAAATCAGGACTTGTAGTTTTTTTTTTTTTTGTGTGTGTGTGACGTCATCTGTAAAAAATGAGACTTCAGCATTTAATGTTCAACTCCTTACAGACACATTCATCATTTTCACAGCTTGATTTAAAAAAAAGTAATTGTGATACCGTTACACAGCATTGCCTTGTCCTTGGATTTCAATACCTTTAAAAGGAAGCGTAATAATGGGAGTTTACGTCATGTGATGACAGTGAGAACTTATCTCAGAAGGAAGCATTACAAACTTTGTTAGTGCACAGTAATAAGCTCATTTACTGAAGTGCTGTAATCAAACAATATTACATTTACAAAACTACACTTATTTATAATTTAATTGCTTTCATACTGAAATTACCAACAATTTTGAACAAGCCAATGATGTAATATTATGAACATAAAAATATAGTTCTTCCCCTTTGGGTGGTTCATGTGAACCAGCAATGAAATCAGCCTATCGTGGAACAGCTACAACTTTTCAGTGTGGTACACAAGTGCATCAATTATTATTTTCCAATGTTTTATTTTCTTCTGAGATCGTAGGAGATCGTGAAGTATTAGTACTTTTACTTTGGCAATTTGAGTTTACTTTGATGGAAAACAATTGTACCATTAGTGGAAAAAAAAAAGATCAGTAATATGGCAGCAGGAATAAACGTTCAAGTTTGTTGTGCAAAAACTTTCCTAACACAGACACGTTTCAGAACTATTGCAACAGAGGTCCTGACCTAGAAGTAGTCCAGCACATGTCCACATACTAAGATAAAGCAATGTTGTTTTAGCCAAACCCGAGATGTTGTTAAGTGAGCTGAAGAGATAAGATTCAGAATGTTTTCTCTTTTGGACATGACATGCTAAGATGCTAAATAAGCTAATCTAAAGGCTGCTTTCTCTAGATCCATATCTAGAATGCACTTTGTAATTCCTCACAATGAAGCCAATAAGTCCTTTTCCTGAAGTGTAAGACCATTCCCTTAAATGCTGAGAATGAAAACAAAGTGATAGACAAAAAAGGGCACACGTCAGGTTTTTTGGAGTAATACAGCATTTTTATTAAGAATTTTCACTCATTTCATTAAACACATTTATTTGTATACTGTGTCGCTCCTTGAAACTTTTATTTTGCACTCTTGTATGTACTGCAAGGATTGATGCAGACAGCAGGTATAGAAGTCGTCTCTAATGCTTACTGTTGTGAACATGCCAGTTGAAATGCGTCTCCAACAAAGAGACCTCAGAGATGTTAATGAAGGTACGATGTCTTTAATGAACGTCTATTTAAATGACATGACAGAGTTGCAAAACAGAAAAAAGAAAAGATAAGCATAAAAAAAAAAAAAAGATTTCTCTAGTGGCAGTCAGTCTTTGATAATAGCAAAGAAATGCCTTGTTCTGGTCAAATCCTTCAAACGACAGCAAAAAATAAACTGACCGATCATTTCAAACAGTTTCTATGGCAGGTCAAACAGGAACCTTTCAAATACAACCAAGGATCTTATTTTTTTAAATTTTTTTTATCTCTTTCAGAAATGTTTAACTACACAATTAAAGGTTTATACTGATCAAAACATACAGAGTGAAGGAGTTCCACTGGAGACAACTCAAACAAGATTAGTGTCTGATAGAAACATAACATTCATTTTACAATAAAAATATCTGCACAAAAACATCCAAAAAAGAAAAAAAAAAAGGTTCAAGGAAAAAAGGGTAACGCAAAAAATATAAATGTTTGCTTTTCATCTTTTCAATACAGTCACAAATCACACAGCTGTGGCAACAAATCTCTTTAAAATTTACAATAACTGAAAGATAAGGATATACCCGGCCATGATCCCGCCCAAACCCACAGACTTGATTGTGTTCATTTTCAAAGAGCGTATACTGCAATTACAACGGATTCCCGACTAAACAAAAGCTGCACATCAAAATCTTGGATATCAAGACTATCAAAAAAGGCACAAACAGACAGGTTGCACAAAGAACTCAGCAGAAGCTTTTTTTTTTATACAACTAATCCCAGTAAGGTTTTTAGTGCCCTAAATGTTAAAACTAACCCCCCCCCCCCCAAAGTCTATCTACAGGTAAGTCAAGTCCCGGCAGGCACCTCGGATTACAACGCCCATCCCAACTACTGTAGAAGCAAGTGCATTTAATCATCGTGTATGTGTGTGACAGACGGGAGGATACAGAGACGAGGAGGAGATCTATGAGTGTAAAAAAGGTTATTTCTTCTATGGAGGTTTGGTCTGTTTTCAAATGTCATCATCATCATCATAATGCGAGTTTAACGTAACTGACTGAAACAGGTCGATTTGATCCAAATATTTCATTTCATTGAAAAAGGTTTCATTAAAAACAGTGTTTCATTTCTCACTAATCAAACAGAAAGTGAAGATTTAGACAGTTTTTAAAAAAATGTTATCTACTGTGTAAAGTGAGTTGATTTTTAGTGATTTGTCTTAATTTAATTTATACTGAAATGTATGATCTTAAACTTGAATTTTCTTCTATGCTGACAGATTCTGGGTTCTTGAATGTTCATGTTCATATTGCCAACTGTGATTTGTTCTGTAGAATGCTGTCACAACTCTTATTTAGAATGATTTAATCGAAGTGGATCAATAAAACAAAAAGGAGAAAAAATTACTTCAGAAATTGATTAGATGATTGAATATAAATGAACCATTACAGATTCTGTCTTTTATCTGGGGAAAAATACTAAACATTTGCTGGTTACAGCTTGTCGTATGAGGAGTTCCTGTGTTTAAAATCACAGATAACTCTGGTTTTAAACTGGGGATGGGATTTAAAAAAAAGAGCGATCTTGTGAGCGATCTGGACATTTGTAATGAACAAGAAAGACAGAAATTATTATTTGTTGTAGCCCTGTTAAACATAGACTCTGAATTACTTACAATTAGTACCAAATTACATGTCTCTCACGAGGAAACCAGCTGGGAATGATAAGGATTTACAGAAAAATGATTCTTTTTTGTCATCAGGTTAGCTTTTCTTAAGTTAGGTACATGTAACGTCCTTAAATCCCAACTTGCTAACTTTCAGTGGTTTAAAGTCTCACTTGGCTGCAGTGATGTAGATGTGTAACTCATGGGTGTGTCAGTACATGGTGACATCACTGGGTGGGCGTGGTCAGAGGTGCAGCAGACTTACAGACTGACCCATTATGGCTTGAGAGTGTAACAGCAGAGCTTTAGTGCGCTCTGATAGCCCCTACTCGGTCTGAGTCGACATTAATCAGAAGTAAAAAAAAAAAAACACAACATGACGTTTAACTGGTTCTTTGGCTCTGTCCACTGTGATTGAATCTGACAGAGCATCTTGGCCCTCAGAGAAACATATGTTTCAAGGAGAACAAAAAGTTGAATTTAAGGTAAATAACATCTGACAGAAACATAAAGATCTTGAGCTTACAGCTTGGGCATTTTCTTTCCCACAAAACAACTGTTGAGGTTTTTTGGGAAGAATGTAAATCAACCTAAGCAGTCGATAGTTGTTCCAATTTGTCATTAAAATTTCAATTTGAAGTGCCAGCAGACAGATTTTAAAAACAATTGATTTAAATAAATGTTGACAGTATTGTACTTAAAGATGCTTTAATGTCTTAATAATACTGTTTTTTGTTCCATAATTCTATCAGCCAAGCATTAGTCAATGATGATGCTAGCCTAGGTGAACGATGTCTATTTGAGGCCCTGTTGTGTTCAACATGAAAAGACAGCTGTTGGATGCTGCAGTGATACTAAGATCAAGTTGTTTGATGAAGCTCAGGGCTTCTGGCTTCTCTGTTACAACATATAGAATCTTGAAAGTCATAAATCCTCGTCTTTAAAAAGAAAATGTGTAAATTCAACAGTCTTCATTTAGTAGTTACTGAAAAGGATTCAAAATAGGTTTTAACTTAAGCTCTGCTTTACATAAACTCTACTGCAGCTGTCTGGCTCACCCAATGATATGGCCTATGGATTAAACAGAAAACATGATGTGATACCTTTTGAGTATTATTTTTAACTCTTTCTCAGGTTGGGAAAAAACACATTTCTATGTTTTGCAATTGTAATAAATACAAACAGTTTATAGTTATTCTCCTATTTGCAACCACATGATGACTTCAGCATGCAGATGGAGCTTGGATGGAAACGGAAGGATGAGTGCTGAAGCTAAAGAAAGATAACAAAAAGCACCATGTGATTAGTTAACGTGATATACCACAAAAGGTGGAACACAAAGAGCCTGGGCGGCCTGGCGCGTGTGGCACTTTAACATGGTCGTCTTTGTATACCGAGCTTTTAACAGTCATGCAAAGGGCACAGTTTTTTTTGTTTTTTTTAAACAAGGCGAGAGATTAACAGAGACAGAAGAAAGAGAAACCATGAAACAGGACAAAGAAGGAGGCCTGGCAACATTTTTCTCCGGACACACAGGATCCAATCTGATCACTGAGTTCTTGTCCTGACACAGTTAATTGAACCTTTAAAGAACATATTTGACTGTACATACAGACTTGTATGAGATAAACAGACTTTTCCTTTTAGTTTCTTATGGCTAAGGCAGACACTGATAGGGAAACCTTTCAATTATACGCATTTATACACAAACTGACATCTTACTGAAGCCGGCAAGAAATGAAAACGGGCGTTTTTTACGTTTATAATACAGAGAAAAGAAAGGTTAGAAACTTATTTGTCTCACCTTCTATCTTCACTCCTGCCTTCATTATATGTTAAGACTCTTTGGGCTGTGTATATATATATTTATAATGATTTTTTTTATATTCATATGTATATATTTGCATTTGGGCTTTTGTATGTGTCAAGAATTAAAGTACAAGGTCTTGGTTAAACTATAGCTCCTCATCCACACCAAGTGACAGCTTGTGGCCTCGAAAGTATCTGGCTGATAATGTGATTTCATTGCATAAATCAATATGGGATTTTTTTTCTAAAGAGAGAATAAAGATCGAGACCAAGGTATCCCTTGTAACAGTGCGACAGAGGTTAGAAAATCTGAAAGACCTTTTAATTTAATGATGGATGATTCTCATAAGTAATCTTCTGTTGTTTGTGCAATGTAGGCAGAGTTATAACAACAACAGCGGCACTGAAAACACAACAGCTAATCTATCACTGCCATTCAACCAGACAGAGAAGGTCTAGAATAGGAATAGCCAGAGCCAAACGCCTTTGAGACACACGCACACACACGCACACACGCAACTTGTTTATCTTGGCTTGAAACACAAAATCACCCCACCCCCAAACTTTAAGCTGTGATGTGAATACCCCCCCTTCCTTCCTCTCCCCTACCCCTTCACCTCAGAGAGAGAGAGAGAGAGAGAGAGAGAAAAAGAAAAAGAAAGAGATACAGAGGATGATCGATTGATTGATTCCTGATGCCATTCCTGAGCAAAGTGGACTTGACGAGTGAGACCCAAGGAATCCAGGTGATGTGGACAACAGGGAGGGGGGGGGGGGGGGGGGGGGGGGAGAAAAAGAAGAAGAAAAAACCCATCACAGCAACAGTGTGGAGGCAGGGAGGAGCAGTGGCAACGCAGAAGCCAGTCCACAGAATCATCTGAAAAGGAGAAGCAGTGACCAGGTGATGAGCGGTCACAGATGTACTTTGGTTTTTAGTCATTTATTGAATTGACATACTAAGTATTTATTTTGTTGTATGTCAAGGGGCCTTCAGAGCTTAATGCACTGCAACTTCAGAAAACACTCGCAGATCCAATTTCTTCACCACTAGCACATGGATTTCATTGGCTACAACCTTATTGAGCTGCAAACGACTACTTGTTCGTCGATTTAAAGATACATTTACAGAAATGAACAGTAGTGAAATGTGATTTAAAAGAGTGAAAATACATTTGAAAGCTTTACAGAAATGGCAGAGTCGCTCTAATTTAGGAGAATTCACACTCTGTTTTTTTTCAGTGGACTCTTGTTATAGATCAAATGCTGCAGAAAGGAAACAGTAATTACATAGGCTGGCACAAAGTGGATTTTAGGCTATAAAATGTATCACTGACAGTTATTATTACAACAACAGGCCTGACAGGGAGCAGCTGGTGGTTTGCAAAGAACAGGAGGGGAAGGACACCACATCTAAGGAGTGTCATTAGTTCAAGAAATGATGACATTGTCTCCTATTGCTCCTTTCTTTCCTGGCCTTTTATGGCATCAGTTACTTCCATGTATTGATTGTTTAATGCTCCAGCAAACAAGGTTTTTTCTATTTTAAATTATTATATTAAGGTGTCTGTGTGGTGACATGATCTTGCATTCAACAACAGCAAAAATAACTTGCCATGTAAACGTTTTGAAGGTTTCCGTTTCCGTTTGTCAGATTTCAAGAAGTCACATTAAAACAGGAACATCTGCAACAGAGCCTGAAGTGTTTGGATGAACCAACAGCTCCCTTTACAGAACATCCCACTCCACTTAATGAGCGCTGTGACACATTCACTTCAATTGACAACACCTAAATGTACAATATGTAATATTTTATAACAATGTATATTCAAATATCTAAATTAATTAAAGATGGACTAAACCTATGTTTATGGGACACAGAGAATTCTTATGATGTCTTCTTTTTGTATTGATTGACGTACAAAATGGAATCGACGTGCTGTGCCTTTAAAGAACATTAACCAGCTTTGAAAATTGAAGGGACATTTTGGGTGCAGATATAATACCAGCATTAGGTCGTACCAGCTAAGATCTGTGCTGAGATTGGGTGTAAAAAATATATATTTTTAAGCCATATTATATATAAGACTCCTGAATAAAATGTAGTCTAAAACCTGCCAAGAGTCACTTACACATAACACCATGAATAGACATGACAAGAAGGTACTGAGGGATCCACAAAGAACTAAAAATATCTGTTCATTCTGGAAAAAAGATACCGGTAGGATGTTTCGGGTGAGTCAGCATATGAAGGATGTTTAGAAAGGTTCTATACGCCTGTTCTCAGATCCATTTTCTATGTGTTATTATTCCTTTAAATGTTAGGAGTAATTAAAGGAAACATTTGGTTACATTAATGTTTGTTCATAATGTCAGTTCATCCTCCAGAGCATGAACTAAACCTTCAAAACAAATCCAAGCACCACTGTCAGACTTTTAGACATTTTATTCACTGTTTTCCTTTAAAGGACAATTTTAGATGGATGGCTTTTAGAGTACTTTTGTCCTCATGAAGAGCCTCTTCTTCACACTCTACTAAAGTCAAATTCCAATCTATATTCCATGTGCTCCGGGTTCTTTACTTCAGCTCTTATGTGGTGAATTGTTAAATTTAGCTGGACTGAATCAGAAGTTTTTATAAGGCTGGAACACCACTCACTCCATGTTTTAAAGCTTCAAGTAGTTTTCCTGATGAACACTCAATGCTACTGTGTGTTTAAAGTGGTGGAGGTGGGACAGCGTTGAGGATCACCCTGATCTCTTTGACATTTAAAAGTTTCGAGACTTCGATGCAGCTGATGCTAACATTGTTATGTAATTTGTAGTTATGAACATTGGAACTGTGTGACTTTTTTTTTTCTTCTTCCAGGCTACAGTCTGCTTCTCTCTCTGAGATGTGGACTCACCTGTGTGAGACGTTAGGACCTAAAGCCGGGCTGGAAACGTGCAGTTTCATCAAAGATGAACCCCTTCAGTGTCTCTTTGGGTAGGTCATCCAGCTCCATGTCAAACTTGAAGGGGGCCTCAGCAACAGGCTACACCAAAGAGTAGAGAGGACATATAGTTGGAAATGTATAGTGGACCCTTTTGGAGTTGATCCCACAGAGACAATTAAATGTAAGGAACTCGGGAACATAAAAGATGCTATCTTGATTAGAAAATACTTATGTGTGACATCTTAACAGCCCAGGTGGAATGTCTCACCTCATCTGTGGGGTCGTAATATTGCTCCAGGTAGGGATGCGCCAGGGCCTCCTCCACCTCGATCCTCTTGTGAGGGTTAAAGGTCAACATCTTGTCCAACAGGTCCAGAGCTGCAGCAAGGATGAGCATGTTAAACATGGTGGAGACTTTTTTACAAATCTACAATGTTCACAGTAAGCTTTCTTTTCCACTGGTGGGCACTGTCACACCCAGCTTGCAGATTAAAGTTGCACCTCCTAACCCTCCAAACTCCTTAACCCTCTAATATAACAACGTTTTATATCTATCTTAAACGTTCCCTATACAATGTGGACAAGAAAGGTGTACTGCCCTACTGTGTAAAATGGGTCTAATCCAAGCTTGATTGAGTCAGAACTGTCAATATAAGTTGGATCCTTGTCTGTTTTCTTTCCCATGGATTGTCGTCCCTGCCCTTTATTCTTTATGTTGCTTTCTGATTGGTGCTTTAAAGACATGGTTCAAAGTCAGGAATCACACAGTGAGAATTTGGTTCTAAAATTCAGACACTGTTAACAAATGACCAGTAAATAGAGGTCTTCCTCCCATCAGCGGCTCACAATAGCCCACCATCAGACAGCATGAAGGGGTTTACAGTGGACATTTCAATACAAGCAGTAGTGACATTCATTTTGGGTCAAAAATCAGCTGGATGTCAGTCAGTAAGGATGAAATGATACAACATTTAAGTTAAAAACGGAAGCACCCACAAATCCGCTTACTTCTAGGCCTTATCCTGACTCCTGCTTTTCCTACATTTGATCATCATTTGGATTAATAATGCTCTAATATTTTGCTCGTAGTCACTGGTTTCTCCACTGGAAAAGATTTGCTGAGGAGTGTCTCCAACATATTCTGTGTTTCCAGTTGTTTCTTTCAGCGTGAGCTATTACCAGGAGGGTGCTTAGAATCCCACCACAAGAGCTGCAGTGACTACAAATTGATCGGTCAACAGTTTAACAACCCTGAACACTGCTCTGTTAAGTTTGACTGTTGTATTGACAATAAAGTGGATTATCTCTGCATAATCCAAATGTCCGGGAATCCTCTCAGGAAATCCTTCAGCAGCCAGAACTCTTATCTGCGATACAACTTCTCTAAATGAATCATATTCTAGATATTCAAAGACCAGTGGATGAGGAGATGTCCTGGTCCTGACCTTTGGGATCTGCGTTGGGGAAAAGGCGGTTCCAAGGCACTTTGCAGCGTGCGGGCAGTGACAAAAGATAGTTCCTGGCCTTAATGTTGATGATGCAGTTAAGATCCTCCTGACAAGGAGATCCCAGGATCCCTGAAGGGAGAAAAGAAGATTAGAAAGAGGATTAACAATGCCGATTAGAGACTAGAGTGCACTGTTCATGCCTCCGTTTCAATTCTTCATCTAAGAATGAAAGTTTTCTTGATTGTTTTCTGGCTAACAAAACGACGGCTGGGAGAAGCAACATGTGGTCTAGCATAAAATGAAGCTGATGTTACTGATAGGAGGTTGACATGTGGTTCAAGACTACAGATGTCTAATATTTTAGGCAGACAAAACCTGTTTTACAGTTTTTTAACAGACTCACATTTGCCTCAACTGAGAGGACAACATAAAGCAACTGATGCGCTCGACTATCGTTACTCAATTATTAACTGCAGCTTCAATGAAATTCATTTTACAATATCGAATAAGAAGAATTTCACTATTAACTAGATTTAAAAAAATCACAAGACTACAGCACCACACCACTCCAATAAAACAGTGCATTCTTAAGTTATTACCCAAAATGTGGTTAAGCTGATCCAAGTAGTGCTTTCCTGGAAAGATTGGCCTGTTGGACAACATCTCAGCCAGGATACAACCCACTGACCAGATGTCTATGGACTTGGTGTAGCCCTGAGAGAGGAATACAGATAGAAGAATTACACACTAACTTCTGTGACTAATCTTATTACTGTTTTCATTCATGCTATATGAATTGCTTTGTAAGACAAAGTCCATCAGTAAATATTTCCTACGTTTTTTATACTGTAGTCATCATTTTGTCTTTGTGCCCCTCCCTGTGTCTGTCTCTAACAGTGTGACTAAATAAGATTGCCTTCAAGATTCAGAAGGAAGGAAGATTAATGTTAGAGTTTTAGTTGTAATGTAACCTGAAGTTAAATAAAAGAAAGAGCTACTATAAGGTAAAAAAACAGCACTCCAGAGATATCGGCCCAGATGTATTGAATTCTGGAGGCTGTATGTTAAAATGCTCGAGTATCACATCAGCCTTCACCTTGGAGTTCAGCATGATCTCAGGTGCTCGGTACCACCGAGTGGCAACATACTCTGTTAGGAAACCAGTGTGATCGTGGTCAGGATCAGCCACACGAGCCAAACCAAAGTCACAGATCTGGAGAAAAAAATAAAAGACAACAACAGAGGATATCAGATCACAATAAGCTGCATGTTTCTTTGGGGAAATGGAAACTTAAAGGAGACTTAAAACAGTTAGAAAGACTGGACAACATTGCAGGAAAATACATAGACTGTGGCACATCTGCACACATCTATATCCAACAAGTGATGCTTCAGTGTAACAACAGCAGCATCTTAAGCTATATCTGTTTGCTAAATGGCAGTTAATAGTTGGATTCATCAAGATAGATGAACAATGCCCCCCCCTCCCTGCACAGGAACCACACACAGCACAGTGACTAATTATCAATTTGAATAGTTTGAGTGCCTCATTAAGAAACTACCTTGAGATCACAGGTGGTGTTGAGCAGAAGGTTGGAGGGCTTAAGGTCGCGGTGCAGGACGTTGGCAGAGTGGATGTACTTCAGTCCTCTGAGGATCTGGTAGAGGAAGTAGCAGATGTGGTCATTGCTCAGGTGTTGAGTCTTCAGAAGCTTGTACAGGTCTGTCTCCATGAGATCCTGGACAATATATCTGCATGGTGCTAGATTAAAGAAACTTTTTATAATAAAAATAAACAGTGACAGTTTCTACAGACTCGACAAGTTTGCTATAGTTGCTGCGGGGCTACAGTGAAGAGCGTCTCTGCCAAATAAATGGTGACAGGTGGTTATTATGTAATAAAAATACAACTGAGAAACAAGACTGAACCACAATTTCTATGTGAGACCAATCACTGGTAGCCCAAAGAAGCAATTTACACTGTCTATACAATCTATTAGCAATTAAAACTCAGTGGCAAACCGTCAAAAGCAAAACGATTAGTAACCTGAAGGCCATAAAGCAAAATCCTGATAGGTAAACAATAAATATAAGGTATACTTTATTAATCCCACGAGGGGAACTTTAATTATACACTCTGTTATTGAGACATGCTGCACAGATATAGGCTGAAACAGAAAAAAAGCACAAACAGGATCCTATGGTCATGCATTAATTAAAATTAAAATATGTCAGAGTGAGGGGGCTGCCCACAGCGAGCGCTCCTGTGCCTTGCTCAAGGGCACATCAGCAGTGCTCAGGCAGTGAACTGGCACCTTTCCAGCTACCAGAGCAATTTCCAGATTTGGTCCGCAACAGGACTTGAACTAGCAACCCCTCCGGTTCCCAACCCAGGTCCCTACAGACTGAGCTACTGCCGCCCCAAACATGAATATATGATGACATTCTCTAAATCATAAATGTGTCACAGGTGTGTTTAAGGATACACATCCTTCATCTGGTCGATGGTCGGTGTGCGGATGATATCGTTGATACCGATGATGTTCTCATGTTTGAAGCGCAGCAGGATTTTAATCTCTCTCAGGGTGCGTTGGCAGTACGTCTGGTGCTCAAAGGGGCTGATCTTCTTAATGGCCACACGGATCTTGTTGTCCCGGTCGTAGGCAGAGCTGAAGTTTTAGAAAACACAAAAGTCACCAGTTAGACTTCAAGGTTTGGAAAGCTAAACAACACATTTTTTATCTTGAAGACATTGTTTCAAGCCATAATAATACCCAGAAAAAGTGATACTTCAGTTTTAACTTCCTATTAGAAATGTTGTGGACAGAATCTTTACTGCAAAGAAGCCTGTTTTGCTGATACAGAAAGCTTGAGAAGCCTGATATCTCTTTACCAGCTGCCACGATGGCACTTTTTTTTGGGATAGGACACAAAGCTGTGCCTTGAGCTATATGACGCAGTTAATACAGATTGCTTAAGATACTAAGCATGATGACATTTCGCAGATTTGCTGATTGGCAGCTGCAGTAAGGGATTGTGGCCTGCAGCCTTTAAAATAAGAACAGAAAAAAATAGAAGCGTATATCTTGATGTGGTGACATAGTTTTGTTGATCAACAGCAGTAACACACTAACTTCAGTGACAAATGCAGCTTCACTTCTGTGGTTTTCAAGTGGAAAGCTTTTAATGCAAGGAAATAGGTGTTTGAATGATCAGTATCTTAAAAGGCAAAAACATACCTCTGATGGAAACACTAAGACTGCTGCTATGTGTGTTAAACAAACGAACAGGAATGTAGGAGTGAAACAAAACTCCCCAGCAATGATACCTGACCAGTTTAGCACAATGACACACAGCCCGGCTGAATCAGAGACTATTATAGGTCCAAAATACTGAAACTCAGCAGAGAGGATGCAGTGAAATTAAATCTGGAGACGCTGCACCTAATGCACCTAAAGTGTGCGGCACCATGCGGGAGCCAAAGAAACAATGAGCTTGCACTTCCTGATCAAGACAAACCTGATGCAACTCTGGTTTCCCACCCGTTCACTCCTGTAATGCACATTTTAACCTGACAGCAATTTGGAATTGTGACTATAAAAACATATATAAACATGAACATTGGCTTTATTAGACACATAGTTGTTTAAATGCATCCCTGACATACCATAAGAATTCATCTGATTCAGTATTAGTGGCAGCCATAGCTTTATTTTGCAATATTAATCTTTAATATCTAACAAAGAAAAGAACAATATTTACATGGCGTGTTTGCATGCATTGGATTCACAAGTGTTATGGATTGCTTTCAGTAAAGCCAGTTGCAGAGGAGGAGCAATAAGTGAATGTACCAAGTTCAGGAAGCGTGTGCCTGTGTTCACGTCACACATACTTCTCAGCAGAGGAGATTTAAGGTCAAAAGCCAGTCAAAGCTGAAACAAGGGCTGTAAGAGTCATAGGAAGGTTTTTCCCACAGTGTGATGAAATAGATAACAAATGTATCTACTTATTGACACTCTAAGCAGTCAGCATATAAAAAAAATTTCTCAAGGATTTTTCTTCTCAGGATGTTGCTTGTCATTTTTACTAATTTGCACCAACAAGTATCAACATGTTTAATGATCACTGACATAATTTGAGGTTTCCGGAATTTTTCTTTACACTGTGCACTTTTAAATTGTTTTCTTTCGAGCACTTGTGCTGAGAATGCCGTTTTCTAGCAGCTGTAAGGTTCAGGTGTGTGTAATGACTCTTGGGAGTAAAACAGAGTGATAATTACCTACGGCCATCAAGTGTTGGATTAGGATAATCATCTTAAAGACAACAATAACTGTTCTCCAAATTAAGCAAAGTGTGATAAAAAATAAGAGTAAGAGTTTCACATGTGGGGAAATGTTTAAATTTCTGAATGGCTGATTGTTGAATTCCACTTCTCCACCTTTTTCCAGGTACAGACTTGTTCACTGTTGACTTTCTTTCCACTGGCTGGTTCTATTTCCTCACCCTAATTCATCCGTAGATACTTTGAATCACAACCCAGTGAAGGCTAAACCGGCTAACTTCATCAATAAAATCTGTCATATCAATTATTTTCATCCAATCAACGGAATTGGTGCTACAAACTCATCCATGTTTTTAGCTCAAAATTTCAGTCCACAAGTTTGGAAGTCTTTAATTTATAAGCACGTTATAGTCTGGTTTTGGTACGCAGACTGGCCAGACATCTTAGCCTGTCAATAATACTATTGCTTTAAAGACAGAAAATCAGCATTGTTTAAAAATCAGTAGTGTCAGGTCACACCAGGTTAACAATCTGAAATGGCAAGAGAAATGTAATCAGTGCATCTCTACAAATTAAGAAAACTGACATAGTTGTGATTTCTTCAAGTTTCTCAGCTGCCTCATTTACATCTAGCCCAGTGTGATTATTTCTGTGCATTACAAACAACAGCAATGGCAGAAAAAACACCCACACAGTATGACAGAATAAGACAAGGAGTTGCTATGGTGAAGGTGGTGTAGAGACTGAAATATAAACACAAGTGTGCCAGCTTTCTGTGAGGGAAATATGAGTGACCTTCCTTTCCACTTGTGTGAGAGGAATGTGTGCATGCGTGTGGGAGGAAAAAGTCCTCCATGTAACTGTTGTACAACAGCAGATACCCTCATGTACAGAGAAGCAGGGGGCTGCTACAAGACTTACTCATGATGAGAGCTTGGATCTGATCCGGAGCACAGACAGATCGTCCCTTTTTTTTTTTTTTTTTTTTTTTTTTAGAACAATGGTACAGTAGCCTGCAAAGATTTTGTACACCATTTTTTCTCCTGCATTATGTAAACTCATAAGCACAAAGTGTTTGCAGTTCTATGCCATCATTATGTGCAAGCAAAATGCAACTTATCTGCAGATTGGAAACAATAAATGTAACTTGAGTCCCAGTTTAGTCATTCATAAGTAAAAATCACAAGGGGTTGACGTCATAATAATGACATTTACTGTACCTTTGTCTGTTTCATAAAACAAGCAATCTGAACATGGAACGCTGTCCTTTAGGAAAAAAAGAAAGACTACATTTGTATTCATCACAGTTACTGTATCATCCAACATCCTGGTACTTTTGGAGAAAAGGAGTTAACATTACCTGAAAAAGTTGAAAATGAAATCTCAGCATGTAAACTGCTGATTTGAAATCGATTCAGTGTTTTTGTGATTTGTTACAATATCACAATTTTTATAACTCCAATTAATAATCCCATAATGCTCAACGTTAATGACCAGTTTTCAGGATAAATATTTAATTGCTTGCTGTCGATCTTTTCCTTACCAGTTTTAATCAAAAATAAACAAACCCCAGTCTGCATGTGATGTTGCTGAAGGCACATGAGAGGCTGTCTTTGGTGCAGAAAAAGCGAAGCACATCTTTGCTCACTCTACATTTCATCATAACTTAATGAGGCAAGCCCATCAGTTCCTTTTCAGTGTGTCCAGGCGTGTAACAGAGGTAACTTTTTGAGGAAGTACAAAGTACACAGTGAGTGAGTGTGTAGTATTAATGTGCTTGCATCAGATTAGTGCGAGACCTAGCCTGTTGAGCTGCATCACGGTGTTCTCTGTGGCTAAATATGGTGCTTTCAGGACACCCAGAATTTCTGAAATCTAACTTTGAAAGCTTTGATTGAGTTTTTTTGGGTTCTCTGTCTGGAAGGAAGTAACACGTGGCCTACTCACAGCCAGCTGATGGCAGCACAGTCTTACACAGCTAAAAGTAGTTCTAGTGGTGAAACACAAATCTCACAGCTTGGATCAGATCACAGATTTTGGTGAAGGATCGGACCGTTTTTCAGATTTTAAATCCCTTAGTAAATAAAAAGTTTGCTGCAACCAGCAAAAACAGGGCTCTTCTTTCTGATATGAGCTTTGACAATGATGAACACGTATCCTTCACATACCGTTCATATAGCAAATTTTTGTTGGTCTGTGCACAGGCTGCTCCTGCAGCACGTGTTGTCTGAGACAGACAAAAAAAGAAATGAGGACCACGCAATTAGGGACTCATTTTCAGTTAAGGGATTTTGCGGCTGTACATTTATTTTACACATTGATGATACATTTTCCATCCATCTGCTGATCATATGCGGCCAAATCCAATCCAAAGCGGATCATAGATGAACTGTGATCCACTTCACTACTAGTAATTAAGGAAAGCTGCACAGTTGAGAGTTTGAGCCATTTTAGCCAACTTTATAACACTTGAGGATAAATGTAGCTATAAGAACTTTCATAGACATATTTCATAATGCAAAGACAATTGTCATTAAATGTGATGTCAGTATTAGATGTCTCGTACTTAACTCCCTGTGCATGTCTTAAAGAAGATGCTCAGGTTACAATGGGGGCTGCAGGCTCTGGTATGCAAGAGTGAATCTGTTCTGAGCTGCCTTTCCTGTTTCCTCTGCGTATGCATTGTTCTCTGAGCATGCTCAGTGCCCAGGAAGGAGCGCAGAGGGGAGGGGGGTTTAAGAGAGAGGAGGGGGATGTTCTGTTGCCAAGGAGATGAAAATACAAGGCTTTACAGTGCAGCTGCTGTGTTATGCAATAGGGCTGTTACCATGACGATGTTCAAGGGGTTGAGTTGAAGGAAGAAGGGGAGAAGTTCACTATGCTTAAGGGCAATGCGTACCGAGAAAGTGCAGATATGAACGTCCCTGTACACACTGCACAGACGTGGCAGAGTACAACGCTTTGCAGAGGATTTAAAGACGGCTCAAAGTGGAGAGACGGGTTTCAAACAGCACACAAAGGCCGGTGTGCAGTGAGGGAGTGTTACACATGGATACAGTAGGATTAAAGGGTCCTTGCATTATGCTATTTACAGTACATTCCTGTATTTGCATTAACTAATGTAGTGTGACACTGAGTCACCGTGCATTATTACTCATGTCTCTGAGTGTTCACTGTGTTAAAAGGAAATTCAATATCATCTTTACCCACACTTTCAATATAAGTTACCAAAGTAGAAAATATTCTTCTCATACCTCAAGTAAGAATAAAACACATTTGATGCCTTCATAGCTGTTTTTATTATTTATTTGTAAGAGTTACAAAAAAAAAATCTACACTTTATGTCTGTGGTTAATGTTCTTTACAGCTCAAGATATGTTTGAACAGTTGGCCTGTGGTGGTTCAAACTGATGACCCGCCTTGGTTTTTAGTTGGAAATTTATGTGGCAATGGTTGGCAAATGTTGCCATTGTGTTGTCCATTGAATATTTTGGGGATTTTGCGTTGCTGGTTACACAAATCATGGCCTTTAGGAATGTGAATTGGAAAGCTGCGTTGGTCACAAATCTGTAGCTTTAATGTTTCATGGATTATTCACATTTTGCTCTTGCATTTTATCGTTTCTTCCCCCCCTATTTCCAAAGCAATAATTTATTGTATATATTGATTTGTCTGCCACACAACAAAATAATCCCAGACCACACTCATTCATTTTGTTAAAGCACTCTTTCTACCTTTGATTTTTGTATTTGTGTTTCATTATTCTCCATTTTGGAGACCATCCGCCTTCGTTTTATCTTCAATGGAATCTGTATCTTATAGCTGACAAGCCTCATTTGTTGTCTCTGAGGTTCCAGTTGTAAAGCTTCAGGCTTTACTGACTATCGCCCACAAGAGCTCACACAATATGGCCGTATTAGCCGAGTGAAGAAAAAAAAAGAGGATTTGTAGTATTGGGGGTCTTCAGAGTGTTAAACTCACACTTTGAGGACACAATGTGCATTTGCTGTGTTGCTAACCAGAATGCACTTCCTGCTTCTGTTGACCTCAATAACCTGTTTTGTGTCAGGTGTTAGGTGTTTGTGTTTACAAGAGCTTCTCTCTGAAGCTTTGATTGCTTAAAAAGGAGTCCAATATGGTAAACTAGCTCTGTGAAGAACCGGAAACATGTCATAGTTTTTTATCTCTGTGAAAGGAAAGCATTGATGCGCACCTAGCAACCTTAATACCAGCCAATCTTAAATGCAACCAACATGGGAAGGGCTTTACTGGAGCGATTTTATGTCCTCTTCTCTTCAGCTAACAAGAAAGACACATCTTAAAAAAGTCTGAAAAGCTCTAGACATTATTCACTATGTAAATGTTGAGTTGAGCGGTATAATAAGCAAATCTAATTGTAAAATTGCAAATACTGAACAAAAAGAGCACTTATTCTTAGCAAAGAAAGTGAAGAAACTTTGAGGAAGTGACTTTGATGAAGCAACATTTCCCTCCTTGCATAGTGCACTCGTTTGTCTGCAGTGTTTTACAGCTGAGGTGGGCCAGTCACGCCTACAACATATAACAACTCTACAGACATCATAAAAAAAATGTGTAGACTTAAATGAAACAAAACAAAACATTAACTACAAGAGGCTGTGAGGACTGGAAACTTTTCTGTAAGGAGAAACACCACGTGTTTGAAGTGTGGGTCCACATTGTGTTTGTCTGTGCTGATGAAAGTGTGATGGTTTGACACTGTTCCACCGATCAACAGATTTAAGGTTCTAGTAAAAAACACAAAAGACTTAGAGGAGAAATGAATACTGCTGTGATTACCACACTAATATTTAAGTATTTTTTTCAATCTTATCCATCAAATATTTATGAGGAAGTTAACAACACTATTAACCACGGCATAAAATGTCATGGTTAATTAATCGTAAAGGCCGCTCTACAGGGCGTTCTCATGCCTCTCAGATCTTTGGCACAACCTGCACGGAACAAAAACAAATTGACACCAGGCTGCTGCACCAGATTTATCATCTGTGCTTATCAGGATTTAGCTATGCTACATTAGCTTTACTATGGTGGAGAGACACTGCAGCGAAGCTTTGTATCGACCGAAGAAACGGGTGAAGTCGGCAGTGTGGGGGCATTTCAGGTACACCAAGAATGACCAGCGAGTAATCCAAGACGATGGAGTCTCAGTCTGCTAAACCTGTCTGAGAAAAGATTCAGCTAAAGTTTCAAACACATCAAACTCGATGCAGCATCTGTGAGATCAGATCACCATCCAGCACTATACATCAAAGTAAAGCGTAATAACTGAATCATGTTATTGGAAAGTTACCTGACGAAACATTGAGTGGTTGGGAATCAAATATAAACGTGTCTCTCACAATGAAAAGCGTAGCGGTGAAAGGTTGGCTTCAGTGTAACGTCAGCGAACTGCAGATACTGTGCACGTCGTTCCAAGAAAGAAAAATAGGCCGCTGAAGTGCTTCAGTTAGTGACCGTTTAACATTTCTTGCTCTCTTCTGTGTGGAGTAAACACTCTGCATGCATTGTAAGTTAATTTAACCAGAGTAAAACACTAACTTCACATCAGGAGACTTCCAGCACTAAAGCCTAGACTTAATTTATTATTACCATTACGTTATTAATAACACTGCATAAGAGATGTTGATTTTATTTTATTTCATTTCAACTAAAACTTCAATCGACAATAAAAAAAAGGCATGTTTTAGCTTTTATTAGGCATTTAAGACAGTTAACAAGACTTCAATTAATTACCGACATTAGGGGAATAAAACTCCCCTAGGGGATCAATTAAGTCAATCAAAGTGTTGTATTAATTCTAATGCTTAAAGTATTACCTTGTAATTATTAAAAATCTACTTAAATTATTATTTCATCAGTTGTTCTTCCTTGTTTATGTTAATTATTTTGAACTGTATTTTTGATCACTGTTATTTCTACTTCAAAAAGGCAGCTAACTTTCACATTCCTAAATAATACCCATGGGATTATTTACATGAGTAAACATGAATTTAAAAAATGATAACCATAGCACTGAGATTATTTCTCAGACTGTAATCGTACCATAAAAACCTATATTCGTTGCTTCTCTTGTTTGGAGTCTATAATTAATGTAATTATTGTTGAGTAACTTGTGAATCATCCTCCGTCATCAAATGTCTGTCAAAATCAGAGAACTTTGGTTTTAATTTCTTATTTTATAACTTTCTTATTTCTATTTTATAACAAAACTGCAAATAATGTTTGCATTTTTATTTTAGTTATCAACAATATTTAAGCCAACTGGGCAACATCAGGCAAAAAAGTGAATCAATATTATTTTCTTGGTTTGAATTGCCGTCTTGTTTGGTTTTGACTCATTCCTACTGAGCAGACTCGTGCTCAATCCACCCTGTTTACCGATTGTAAAATGTGCCCTGTATAGAGCGCCACAGGAATGAGTCCTAAAACCCGGATGTAAGTTAGCATTTGAGCGCCATGGGGTCTAACATCTAAAGGTCAATGGGGATTTTGAATGGGTTTGTGGTTAGACGCCTGAAATAAGTCATATGGTTTGTTCTCTATTGTTGTCAGATAGTCTAAATGAAGTTTGAGCCATTTCACTTTTCTGATTCTTTCAGGTGGTCAAAGCATTACACAACAGGCTGAACAGGTTCCACACTGCAGGCTACAAACAGAAAACCTGGATTATTTTATAATTTATAAAGCTCTACCTATTTGACATGTTCACTTTTGTTCTTAGTCTGTCTGATTCTCTAGTACTTTGACACAGCACATAACTTCAGATTGCATATCAGTCAGTAAACTTCAGCCTGCTGAATAACTGCTAAGAGAAACATGGTGTGTAAATAGCAGCTGTGTCCACTGTTAGAGGCTCTTAAATGGCCTCTTTGTGCAACCTTGACAGGTATGTCAACTCGGCCTGATACATCAGTGAATAAAGATTTATTTTAGTGTAAACATAAACATTTGCTGATTGTGGCCTATCAGTGGTGAGTAACTCACCCAGAGAGGAACACTGTAAATACTGTTCGTCTAATGGGAAGAAGAAGTCCTCCTACTTAAAGCGCTTATCTTTATTTTTTATTTCTCAGCCTATAAGCACTCAGCCACTCCTGGAAATAACTGCTGTTGACTGTCTAGATCTCGTGGACCTTTGTATCTCTGTTTGAGCTTGTTATCAGTAAGGTCCTCGTAGATTTTATAGCCAGTGGAGTCTCTACTTTCACAAAGGTGCAGTCATTTTTATTTTACATATATACAGTATATAACTCTGTCACATAAATGAAGTGCTATGTTGTACCAATAAATAAGGACACCAATTTAAAATGGGCCAATATATCAACTTTCTTCTCTTTTGTTGTGCTAATAAATAACAGCCAAACCAAAAATCTGATTGAAGCATCTCAAATGTTATATTTGCAGTTCTTTTTTTTAAAGAATTTGATTAAGAGGCGCACATTGAACAGCTGGTAATCTCTATTCACAGATTGTACATAGAAATGTTGAATCTGTACACAGGGGAGTGGATTGTCAGTATTGGAATTGCTCTGGTTTCAATTTGTAGTACATTTGTAGTCCAAGCTGTAGTGACCAGTTATGTGGTAGCAGGCATTGGTGTATAGAGGAGAAACAGTCGAGCTAATGGCATACCAGCTCCAATCAGCCATAATATAACGTTGATATATTGACCTGAACAGATATCTGGATACAATTCCGGCTTAAATGTTTCTTGCATCACAGCGTCTCCATTTGCAACATAAAAATTGAAGACAAGATCATAAAGATACTTTGACTTGAGCCACTAATCTGCTTGACACTGTATCCCAACAGCCAATCAGCATTCAGCAGGTAGCTCTGATTTTCGGGCTACCTGAAACACTTCAGAAGTAAATGATCCGTCCTCCATTCAACAAAACAAGCTAACAAGCTATTGTTATTTTCTTCTGCTCTTGAGGACAGACCTGACAAGGCGTGCATGTTTACTTTTTACAAATCTGCATCACAATTATTCTGTTTCACTTAATCTCTCAAGTTAATCATTAGAAAACAATCAGGTTCATACTAGGGATGGGAATTTACAGTGATCCCTGTACCCGATTACTCGAATTACCTAATGAACAAGTACTTGAGTACCCTCAGATCTAAATTTTTTTTTATTTTTTTTAACTGAAAACAAAAAAAAGGTCTGTCGGACACGGACCTCCCGGACCGGAATTGTAGACTTTATGCCTGTAAAATGACATAAACATCCAATATTTAAACATAAGTATAAATAAATAACCAACAGCAGAAAGCAATTTCAATTTCAACGACGTCGCTAACAACGACGTGTGCTAACAGGGCTAACAAATTACGTGATGCGAGACTTGTTTTCTGTCTCCGCTGTTTTCTCCTTTTGCTTTAAGCGCATGTGGTTAAGCATCGAACTAGTATTTCTATGTGTGGTATGCAAGTTTAACGCCACATATCTTGCACTGCACATTAACTTCATCGTTTTTGTCGAAGTACTTCCAGACATCACTTTTCTTGACTGACATGTCGCAGGCTGCCGTAAAACAGTTGTTTTTGCTGAAATCTGGCTCGGTGTGTACTAAAGCTGAAGCTGTGGCCGGAGAAGTCATACGTTTGTATCCCGTTAATTATTTTCCTACCTAGTATATTCAGTTAGGCGAAAACAAAAAGCTGGGTCACACATGTAACGCTGTATGAGTTCAAGTTTTGTAGCCAAAAGCAGCGCTTGCACAGGTGCGCGAGTAGCGAAATGTTACTCAAATAATGGGGTCAACGGCGAGTACACCCATCCCTAGTTCATACCACTAGGAAAAAGCCGCTGTGTAACATATTATCAATTATTGAACTGAACTGAGACCCAACAGACGAACAGGCGCTATCCAGGGATGTTAGGGCCAGCTACTGACCAGAAGATTTTCAGGATGTGCGGGTGTGATCAGTGATCAGTCTGTCCTCTCAAATATATCCAAATCTGTGCAGATCTTCAGATTCATGCCATGCACAAGTACAGCAACAAATACATACAAGTACAAAGGATCTGCTTGCGTTGCCCCTCCAAATCCAGTTATCCATGACAGACACACACTGCGCTGAAAAGCGCTCTTATTACATCCCTTCCAGTAAATGCACTCCTTCTTTATGGAGCAAGATGAACAGATCACCAAGTGAGCTGGTCACATAAACTGGCTGCAGAGTAGGGCTTTGCAACTAGTTGCAATTCCATTGTTGTCGCAATATGAGCAGTTGCATCGCAAAGGTCAGAATTTATCACAGAAAATATAAAATAATATTTTATGCAATCTGACTTAGCATGTGTGTTTTTTACTCATTGAATTGAGCCCTGGGTATAATATCCATGCACTCACACCATTCTTCAGTTAAATGAAACTCAAGCTAGATATCAGCAATCCTCAGAATTTGGAGAGAAAGGTTGCAAACATATGTATTGTCCAAGAACGAAGAACAGCAGATAAACATAAAAACTTAGTTATTAATTATACTGTGCACTACTTAGTTATTGTTTATCATTATTTCAATATTCAACAATGCCACTGCAGCAGTGCACATCGTATATATTTTCTTAAATCGTGCAGGCCTACTGAAGACAAACATGCACAAAGCTGATCAGAATAAAAAAAGTACCGGTAATTGCATGGAGAAAACAACTCACTGAGTTTGTCAGATATGTTTATCATTAATGCTTGTGGCTCTCCAGTTGCACGACTTCACTTAAAAGATGAGTCAATAACTGCAGTGCTCATCATGATAGCACTCATGTACATATTTCCATGCAACTTCAATTCCGACAAACAGACTTTGATAGAAAAATGAGAGGAAGAGATGACATCAAAGCCATCTGACCACTTCTGCACATTTTGGTTTGCATAACATCACCATCCTTTCTAAACCCTAATTTCTTGAGATGTAACGTAATCAAAAGGGTTTGTGCTCATAAGAACAAGTCCATTTCCTGTTAAATATATGGATGCAACACATGAAAGGCCTTCATGCAGCAGCAGTTTAGTGACTGAATGATTCCACCAGGCCCTGATGATGATGAACATTCAATATCTGCTTTGGTGCAACAAGCAGAAGAGTGCGTGAATCTTCTGCTTGTTTGTTGAAGCAGAAGGCGTCATGCTCGTCTCTGCAGGCGTAATCACCCAAATTACATCTCCTTGTGAATTGCACAACAGGATTTCAGAGTGTCAAGGCTCTCATTCCTCTCCCTCACTCTCCCATTGGCTGTGTAGTGGTGGTACTGATGTCACAGGCAGAGAGGTTGCCATGGAGATGGGCGCCACAGTGGCATTTCAAGAGGACGGCTCATGGCAGAATGAAGCAAAGCATCAGCAAAGGCTGGGAATCAGACGGGTCAAGGATCCCAGATCAAGATTAAACTGAGTCATTGGAGGGAGGAAGAGACTGACAAAGACATTTAACTTAGGATTTATGATTCAATGTTTACTAGACTAGGAATGTGTTAAATAGCTTTGAAATGTGTGCAAATACCAAGAAAAGGGTACTTTGTGGCAAACCCTGTATTTCTAGGCAAGTGATTACATCGATAAAAGATTATTCCGATAAATCTGACAAAAACGTCCTGTAGAGTTTGTCTCAGCTCTACAAGTGTTCACGGTTAATTGAAACCTTCATGGCATACAACTTCTCAGAATTCAAGACTTAACCTGTTTTCTCTGATTTTGTAAAACATTCTTTTTACACTTTTTGGTTGTGAAATTACAAAAATCTAAAAAAGATAATTCATTTTCTATTTATTTGTTCCCATAACTTCACCTTCATCTTCATACAATCTATCAAAGATAAGGTTAAACAATTAAGTTTATGCAAATAAGAGGCTAACCCACTGTTCTCATGAACATGGGATGAAAACTGACTAACAAACACAAGAGTTGTGAGATATTGAACTTGCCATAAACACAAGCTACTTCAGGTCAATTCCCCCATGTTCCCACTGTTGTTGTGGGCAGGTTGAAGAGGTAGAGTACACCACGGCAGCCTCCGAATATCATCACAGAGGGGGTTACAGTATCTCATGATTGTGTAAGCAGACGGTGAGCACAAACTGAGGATCGAGTTAAGAGGCTCAGCCACTAGACGACCCCGACATAAAAAGCCTTTGCATCAACAAGAGGCTGTTGTAAACAGAAATAGGCACAGTCTGAAAATGACACAGCATGCAGCACAGTCAGCCAGCCTCTTAGCTTTTGGTCAAACAGTAATACAAAGTCTCAACTGAGTATCACAAATACCCATTACAGACCTTTATAGGAGTTGTATTTTTTTAAAGGCAACAACAAACATTAAAGAAGTGTTGACTTATTCTTAGTCCCA
Source organism: Labrus bergylta (assembly GCF_963930695.1). Lineage (NCBI taxonomy): Eukaryota > Metazoa > Chordata > Actinopteri > Labriformes > Labridae > Labrus > Labrus bergylta. The sequence continues at coordinate 17,442,653 of NC_089196.1, forward strand.
CATATATTATCTAAACTATTTACATTCAAAAAAAGTTAATTAACATAGTTTGACTACAATTTGATATCTACACTTACGAGTGGTAACAGAAATAAGATTCACTAAAAAAGAAACTGCTTGTTGATGAAAAGGATGAGAGAAAAAGATCTGCTGCACACTTGTTCAAATACCACAAAAAGTATTAATTTAATCAAACAAATGATCCCATGAAGAAGACCTCTGGTCCAAACGTTGTAATTAAATAGATCCTTCTTGTTGCATTTGAGCAGCCTGTCTCCTTCTCTCTGCTGTTTTAGTACTGCACTGCACCTACTTGATGTGTGTATAACTAGCCTCTTTTTCTAATAAAAGAAAAAAGGATGCCATCATGAAAAAAAGCACTAACAATTCTACCTTTTTTCTCCTGGTCTTTTATTAACTTCATTAATCGATGTTTAGCTTTGAACATGTTGCTACAGGCTCTGTATGCATTGTGCATGAGCAAGTTTGCATTGGTATTATTTTGAGGTGCTTACATGGCTGTTTCTTTTGTACTCTGTTATGTAACATACATTATGTGTAGAAAGAAAGGTAGAGATGTCTAAGAGCATCTCTGCAGAAGTATCGCTCCAGCCCAGATGCACCGATGGAGAAAATCACGGCAGATAACGATGTTTGAAATAAGAAGTACGATACACCGATTGTCAATTCCAATACCGATGTTTGTTTCATGACTTCTTTTGGTATAATACTCCCACAATGCCAACATTTTAAAACAAGTCAGAGTTAGTTCAACAGGTGACTTCATCTGCCCATTAAAAAACCTCTTCTCTGAGGCAGTAGGTGTACTATGTCAGTATTTAATTGATTTGGTGGAACAAATAAACTTTGGCTAGTGACATCGGCTCATGCCGAATCATTTGCCGATATGCTGATGTCTGGCAACAGGGCCAAATCAGCTGATGCTGATGTTCTCTACTCCAGCCTTAGGAATAACAAATCACCAAGCCACCGGCTTGTAAAATTGTGAAACATTCCCACGTTATCACAACATAACTTCTTGTATAGTTTTCAAATCAGAGTTAACATTGTGATTATGCATAACATCAGCACAATTAAATATGATCTTAAGGCTGTCTTGATTGTTGCGTAATGAATGTTGAATGCAGCCAAAAGGAAATGGTAACACTAGTACGATGGTGCAATACAACCGCAAAGAAACCTGATAAAGAAGAAGGCTGCATGCCTTTCTCTGGCTGCTGCACAACAAAGCATCATGACCAACAGACTCAAAACTACAGGTTTCAAAAAGAACAAAACGAGACAAGTGCAAGGAGGCTGACACGTCGCCCACTCCAACTGCCTCGTAGCATGCCACAAATACAGAAACAACACTACAGTAAAGAGGACTGTTTGTATAGCCTCTGTGGTGGTAAAAAGGATCGGTGGATACAGTCATTTAAAAGCTGTAAGAGTAAAAACAGTCAGTAGCCAAAAAAGTAAGGAACCAAAGTTTCTCCTTGGAACACCAGTGAACATGTTCAACACAGCTCTCAGGATTAGTTGGGGTTGTAAAAAGAAAAACTGTTGTGTTAATGGATACAAAAGTTTGAGAGGAGCTGTCGTTTTACCAGACAAAGAGATTTTGGATTTACTGGAAGTCAAAACAAATACAATCCCAGTCCTGGAAACCTTAGTCACGCATGATCCACCTGCCTGGGCCTGTAGCTCTAATTTATCATTACTGATATATCAGGACACAAGTGTCTTCTTTTTACTCATTCATAGTTGGTATTTCTGTTTCCTGTAGTTATAGGGATTCTCACTTCAAAAATAGTGTTACCCTGTTGTTTGTTTTCTTTTTAATTTAATGCACATCATCTCTGACCTACAAGACACAGTTCAAACTGCTATTCACATGAGCCAAACAAATGGATTAAAACATACCAAGTTGGCATTTCAGGTCACAACTTGCTTCCTTCAAATGAACTCCCAACAATTATTAAGTTTTCCTGCAGATAGGATTAACTAAAGCAAGGAGTCGACGGGCAGAGCAAATATTCATACATGGCATGCAACATTAGAAAAGTAAAACACTTGTTGGAATGCAGACGCCCTGATGGCTGTGATGGATCAGAAGATAAGGAAAGAGTTCAGTTTACAGAAACTGAAATGTTATTGGGAGAAAGTTCAGAGATTAAACGGTCACAGTTCGACCCACACAGTTCCACTGATGAACTCTGGAGGTGTCGTGTATCTTTAAAAACAAATCCTACAAGTTACCATGAGTGAAGATCATCAGAGATTCTTTGTACACACTTGTTGTTTCAGGTACGGCATTACAAACATGAACTAGGGCTGCTAGATAATGGCAAAAATCATAATTATCATTATTTTGATTAATATTGAGATCACGATTACTTACAGATGATTATTCATCTGCATCGCATTCATTATCGAACTTTAACACTATAACCATTAGTTAACTATGTTTTGGAGTACGTGGTGATGTTCTCTTGTGGCTGAAACATAAACACTTTGAAGCATTTACCACCCATGACGAAAACTTAATTTCCCACCCCTACATGAACAAGATGATATCAACCTGTACCTGTTTGCATGTTTAGAAGCTTTAACTGTTGTGTTTGGCCTTAAGGTGTACTCCAAAGTTAAGCTTTTCAGGAGGCCAGTCTGTATTTTTCCCCTGGAGCTTTTCGGATCCAGGTTACACTTTATGGCAAACAAAAAACAAACCTGCTACCAAGACATGTCGATGAGATATTTCTTTGATTAATTTCAACTACACTTTATGTCAGTTACTGCTTTACCCATTTAATAATTGTTAAAATGTCTAGACATATATTATTTTTAGGGCTGGGAATCTTTGGGTGTCTCACGATTTGACTCAATTTTGATTCTTGGGGTCATGATTTGATTTAGAATCTATTGTTGATTCAAAAACGATTTTGGATTAATGATTCAAAGTCTATTTTTGAATTAGTACATACATTAGGATCTACTCCAGTCATCTGTGAGACTGGCTGAATTTCTTGCTGCTCGATTTGGCTTTCTAAAGAGCTAGCCTTAGCACTTAGCAGGGAGTGACTGATTAGCCACAAAACATAAATTGATTTTGGGAAATTACGAATCTATTTAAAATCTCGGAAGATAAGAATCTCGATTATATTTTATAATAGTTTCTCTATCTATCTCTCTATTCTGATTGCGGTTATCATAAATTAGCATAAATGGAAATGTGCTTGGATAGCAAATTTGACTTCATCATCTGCAATGGTTACAACAGAAAAGAAAATCTGAAATACCTGAAGGATAGAGACATATAAAATATTTCTCTATTATATTTCAATTAGCAAACATTAGTTAGCTGCCACTCAGATTTTTTTTTTGTGTATTTGCACAAGTTAACATGACATGGCAATTAAAAGTAAGCAGAGAGGTAAGAACTGTCTTCAAATCAGCTAGCGTGTCTGGATAACAGTAACAAAGCAAAAATCTATTACCAATATAAATCTGAGAAAAATCCTACATGTGCACACAGCTTGGTATTTTTCATTATTCATCAAGGGCTTTAACTGAAAATCTTGTCAAAACTTGAGCTTTAACGGGTCTGTGTGTTTGATCTGGACGACCTGCATCGAGAAGCAGCATTCATTTCTAGAAGCTCATTCAATTAACCACCAGGACTGTTTGTTTTTGGTGGGTTTTCCATTTCGCTGACTAAAAAATGCCTCTCTGTGTGTCTGCACTGTAGGCAGGCTGTGTGTCGAATCAGTGTTCTCAGAAAGCCTACCAAAAAGGGAAAAAATAACTTGACTGCTGTTTGACACAAAGACAATATATGATGTAATAGTGGAGAATGAACACTTAAGGCCAGCTACAGTACAACAGATGTAACAAACAAGATTTGTATTGTGGTTTTAGAAAGTCTTTGTTAGAAAGTTTTTGATCCGTCTTTATACAATCTGTTTAAAATAAAAGAAATGTATCAAGTACATTTTGAGGGTAAAGTAGTATGAAACAAAACCAACAAGATGCATTCACGATATGACAGGTGAACATTTCTAAACAATTAATAAAAAGGAGAATATAATAACGTTTTAAGAATGTATCCCTTCCCTTGCATACTTGACAACATTGGTTGGAAAATACTCCTTCTAATATTGATGTATCTATATTGTAACCAGGCAGCAGTAACACCAGGACTGATATGGGATCATTACTATACAAGTTATAGCAAATCTGATCTGAAATAAGTCCCTTCCAAAGAGATTTTGTCTTTCTCTGGTAAAAATGACACTGTCCTCTGTACATTAACAACGGTTTGACACTAGTGAGCCAAAACATACAGTTAAGTTATTTTTAACAGAAAAGATGCAAATTAGCACCAACTGGAACAAACAAACCAGTCGGTTGACCATTAGTAATAATAGAAAAAAGCTTATAGAATTAAGGCTTCATCAAAGAATTGAAGGTTATATAATCTATAAAACATGCAGAAGATATGTGGTATATTAACGTTTGAATGTCTTCATCTTTCACTGCATTCCTGAAAGCTTATGAGGTGATAACATATGGATCTAGAGTGGTTCTGTCAATACATTCCCTCATGTGTATTGTGTATCCAGGCATCTGTCTACTGAAACCCCTTGAGGAGCCTCCTGCACTACTTTTCCACACAAATTATATAAATATAAGCCAAAAGAAACCACAACATCTTAAATTAGTTACCACAGGTGTTCATTAATGCATGATAATAGGTCTATTTGTAGAAATAAATCAAATGTAATAGTATCATGGGGACTACAAATTGCTGTATTGACTACGTATAATGTGTATGCTGTATTCAGTTGTTACGCATTAGAATTGAGTAATTTATTAGACAGATTAAAACCAGGACAATATAATTTGAAATAGGCATAACTAATAATTAAAGATGAGGGTGAACACACCCTGTTGTGTGCCTGTTGAAAACATTGACGGCCAAATACTGAAGTTTTTCATTCCATAAGCAGTAGACCTACGTTGCGTTTTAATACAGGTGATTAAACAATTCAACCGCATTTTAAAGCGATTTAAAATGTGTTTATGTAACATTAGAACCCTGCTCCCCCTTTTCAAGCAAGTTAGAGGAAAGCATCCTAATTAAATACATTTCCAGGTAAGAGAAGTGCATTCACGTCTGGTCGGGATCATCACGGTGCAAAATCATACCAAATGTGAACTTAGAACAAGAAGTTTCAACAGTGACTTTTTCTTCTTCTTCAAACAGACGCTGTGTGTTCGTGTAACTATCAAACGGCTTGGCACTGTTGCTGGCGAGCTAAAACATGAAATGTAAGCTAGTTTGTTTTTATGTTTTTTTGTTTTTTTTTTAAAGGTAAAGGTGCGAGTTAACGTATTTTAAACTGTAAACCCCGTCACAATGTGAACAAAAATGGGTAGCTTGAGTCTTTTTTTTTTTTTTGGCACACTTACCACACCATTCCATAGGCTCCCTCCCCGATGTAGGAGAGGTTGCTGTACCGAGGCCCGACGTCGAAGGCCTGCCCGCGGACAAGCTCCGTTCCAGTCCCGGGGCTGGGGCCGCTGCCAGCAGGGGCAGACACCGCAGCTGTCGCCATTATGAAGACGGATTGTTTTTCTTTACAACGCTATTAAATTAAAAAAAAAAACGTAACTAAGGTTACCAGTACGTATAGTGTGTGTTTATATCCGTCGCTGTGGCTGCAACAGGGTCTTCAGAGTGGCAGAGGCCTTCACTACGTACAGAGTGTTTTTTCGTTTCCGTTAACGTGCGTTAAAGCGACCACACCACTGCTGTGCTGTCGCAGGCAGGAGCGAGTAGCGGAGGAGGAGGAGAGATTGTTACTGCAGGGAAAAGCGGAGATGGTCATGTGATCCAGTGTTTTCTTTTTTTTCTTTTTTCCTGACTCTGCTCTATCTTTCCCCCTTTTTTTTTTAAATTCCAATGGATAACAATTGTTACCTTCAGTTACAGTAAGAAACAGAGAGGTAGAAACAACTGCTTGGAAACAACTTGTTTTAATGTTTGGGAGGGAAAAAAACGAATAAAACAGAACAGCCTATGCAAAATCAGTTTAGTTATTGATGGGTTCTCAGAATTGAATGAGAATTTCCAAAGAGTAAACACAAAGTGCTTCAAATAAGTGGCATACGCATAGCAATTAAGCAATTTTTTTTGTTTTTAGCCTTTTCGTTAGTAGGCTACATAAAAATAAAAGCACTAAAATAATTTGATTTATCATTTTACACTGACTTGTTATAAAGAAGGGCCCCTCTTTCATCACCAATCCACAATCTGAGCTTCCCTTCCTAATCTTATGAATAACTTTTAAGCAGGTGTGTCTCCCTGGAGAAGAGACTGTTTGACTGATAGCCTATACATTTTCAAATAATGAACACATCTCTGGTAGGCTATTTCATTTGAGTATAACCAGTTAGTGGTCTAGAGGAAACTCTTTCACTTCGTACTTCACTTAAACTATTAATTTCAATTTAGGGAGAACTTTAAGTGCCTTTTCAGAAACTAATTGCAGCTGTTACATTTGTTAAAATGTTTTTCTTGAGTTTGACACCAAACTTTGTAGAGGAGTTTTTCACGGAAATTCTAGTTGTTATAAGAAAGCACCATGTTAGTGTATAGAGAGACAGTACTTTGTATAGCATCATATTTTGTATTCGGAAAGATCACTGAATAGGCCTATATTGTGAGAGAAACCCCATTTTGTTGAGTTGTGATCATCTAGTTTTCCTATATATTTGATGTTTTCTCTCTTTTTATAGGCAAGTTCAGAATAGCAACCAATCAAACTATCTCCTCCGGCAGCTTAAACTGACATCAATTGAAAATGGGAGCTTTTGTCTGTCATGCAATTTGGTGTGTAATATCAAAAATGATCAACCTTTCTGAGTCAGGGGATTAGCATTAGGCTATCTAAATTAGTTATTATATTAGATGTTTCTGACGAACATCTTTATTTTGTAAATGCCTCAGAACCTGTAAACAGAGCCTCTTTGTTTTACTTTGAATAGCCTAGGAACTCAAAACCTTTCATGAGACTTTATGGAATATTGTGACATCCTAACCTCTAGGTGGCAGTGAAGGTGAAACATGAGCGACAGCGGAGCGAGAAAGAGGAAGTGCTTTCTGTAGAAAACCATCGTCAAGCTCAAAGGACTTCGTGGATGTTTTCCTGTACAGCAACCAAATAAAAGGATCTAATTAACATTATATTATATTAGATGTTCATGTGCAATTTACTTGGAATACTCATGTGATGTTTCCCCATTTGTTTCACTTAACATGTAAGTGCCTTTTTAAAAGCTAAACTTCAGAAACGTGTATTAATGTCGTGGAATAGATATGAGAGAATTTTAGCAGGCAAGAAAATAGGTTTTTCTTCTATCAGTTAGCCTAATGCGAGAGAGCTTTTTCTGTTTTTGACAATTAAATCTATTCCTCTTGTTTCACAATAGGCCTACCCTGATCCATTGTGCCTGACAGCAGGGCGGCGAGGTCAAGACAGAGAGAAAGGGCAAACAACAATAGATAGATAATGATCATAGACTGTAAATAATGATTCGATAAATGAAGAAAAGCGAACAGGAAAAGTGGAAACTTAACTTGGAATCAAGATTTTAATTTACTTTTTAATTAAATAATTAAATATATTTTTTTAGGCTACTTTCTAATGTAGTTTTCTCTCTTTAAAAAAAAACGTTAAATCGGTATGTGTTTTTTTTTTAATCCTTCTTGTTTCTTTTGTTTATTGTTTGATGCCAAATTTTACAAATGTTTTATATGCGTGATATAAATGGCAGCATATTAACTTTTTATTTTATTTTGATGAATATAACATCATAATAAAGTTAACAGGAAGTTAGTCGCGCTCTGTTGTTGGCTTGACAACACTGTTACTGTGACAACATCCTTCGAGCGCTGCTGCCCTTGACTGACCCACGTGAGGCAATCTAGCCTCTCAGAATCTTGCTTCGCCGGTATAGCTATCAAAAGTAACTAGCTGAAGGGCTTAAATCGGAGAGAATTGGTTCCAACATCTACTTGTTTCAGTCTTACGTTCTGCTCCACTTAATTTGACGTCCGGTTAAAAATGTCTGGCCACAGTAAATCGGTGCTGTTTTTACTGCAGCGGTGTGTCGCAGTTGGGCAGGTAACGTTGTCAACGGGGATCAAAACAAGGGGCAGCGTTTTGTCAAGCAAGTTAATTCAGCAGCGAACATGGACATCAAAAGCCCTGACAGTCTGTCTGCAGAGACCGTGTGAGCTCCAGTCTGCAGTGAAAACCAGCCAGTACAGCTTCTGTACCAAGGTGAGTGACACACAGAGTGTACTCACTTCATTATCAGGCAGACTGCATTTGTGTGTGCTTTACTCAGTTTGCTTTGTTGCCCAACATTACCCAATGCCTTGCCTTTTAAGTTGCAGAAATACCCTAAAGGTGTTTTGATATTAAACTAATACAAATAAACAGCAACACTTATGAAGTAGATTTCAGTCTATTGTTTGGTGTGTTGTAGCCTATTAGAAAAGAGTTTTAATCAAATCTGACCTCTTGTCTGACAGGCAGGAACATCTTGTGAAGATGAATACCCTCCACTGCCGGCCTACCAGACTGATCCAGAACCAGAGAAGAAGGACGTGTTCATTGTGCAGGTTAAAGGCTTACCTTGGTCGTGCTCGGTTCAGGACCTTCTGCAGTTCTTCTCAGGTGAGGGTCGTTTTTTGTTAATGTTGGCGAGCATCTCACCCATAGACTGCATATAAAAGTCAAATGACTCACCTGTACTTCAAGGTTTTCTTTACAACCTAATTAAGTGTCAATACCCTAAATGAAAAAGAAAACATTTGTATGAGTCCATATCTTATCTGCTTATTATTTTATCTAAATGTGTCTTATCTGTGTACACTCCTTCTGTTTGGAGCCTTCTAAGGCCCAAAGTAGCAGATGACTCTTAGTAATAGTAGAGTAAGATAGGAGGATTAGTAAGTGATGACACGTATGTGATGCGTTCCTACTTCTTCTCCTCCACATTTTGAAAAGATACTTTTCGATACTTAAAAGTTTAGCTTACTTTAGCTAGTTCCTTCAAAATTGCAATTACCTGTGTGGTGTGTAATTGTAATAAAATGAACCAATTGAGTGTGCTACAGGAATAAACTGTCTTTGTCTGACCTGTGGCTCTTTTCCTCCACCATTTGTCAATGCCACAAATGTTAGTTTTAAGTTTAACGGTTAATTGTAAACTTTGCTATGATTAAGAATCACTCTCTTGTTGTAGTCACATAGAAAAGATCCGCAAAGTAAAATTAGAAATGAATATTTCTTAACATGTTGTCGTCTTGTTTCAGAGTGTAGGATCCGTGATGGTGAGAAGGGAATTCATCTCCCTCTGGACCGGATGGGGAGGCCGTCAGGTCGAGCCTTCTTGGAGCTGGAGCACGAGGAGGACGTCAGTAAAGCTCTGGAGAAGCACCGGCAGTACCTCGGTCCACGCTATGTTGAAGGTTTGTCACTTTGGAGTCCCACCTGTGGAGCGCCGAAATACGAATACTGATTGGACTTTTTCCACGAGTATACTCTGACATCCCATAAGTAGACATTAGTTATTAATTTTAGGATGGATGACGGCTGGATTCCATAAAGTTTCCTCAGTTTCATCGTGCTGTAATTGTTTATGCTGACTCAGTTTCATACTTCTATGGCTTACTGGAAGTCTAAAATATAAAGCAGCTATCATTAATAAAGTCATACTTTGTGTTTTTGCAGTGTATGAAGTGTCCAACTGTGATGCAGAAGAGATCTTGAAGAATACCATCCAGACTCCAGCTGAGGACGGGGTGGTCCGGCTCAGGGGTCTTCCTTTCAGCTGCAATGAGGCAGACGTGGTGCAGTTCTTCTCAGGTAAACACCTCTCACCTCTATGTGCATCATCCAAATGGGACCACCATACTGACATCTAACTAACACTCACATACACTGAATGCTACAACATTTGTATTCCCCATTACAAAATGTTTTGGTGGATTCTGTGTTTTTAATTACTAAAGTTAAATTCACAGCCTGTTTGTGTTGTTTAGGTTTAGATATCGTGCAGAACGGAATCACCTTAGTGAAAAATACCAAAGGGAAGAATTCTGGAGAGGCCTACGTGCAGTTTTCCTCTCAAGAAGCGGCCAATAAAGCCCTACAGAGAGACCGAGAGGTCATCGGGAATAGGTAGGATGCTGCACACACTCTCGTCATGGCCACCACAAGCTTTATTACCCTACAGTTCTTACCTCACCATGTTACTTGGTTGCTAATTGGTTTGTCCCTGTCTGTATTTGCAGATACATTGAGGTGTTCCCCAGCAAACGTGCAGAGATTCGTACTGAATGGCAAAGGAGGTCGAGTTCATCCTCTCCTCAAACCAGCTATCAAATGCCCCTAAACCAGGCCTACCCTAGAACTGGTGAGGGGATTTCAGACCTACTTTTTGTGAAATGAATTGTCTTGATTTATATTTGGACACGTATTAGGAAATGAAATGTTACAAAAGTCAGTTTTTGAAATCTCAAATTGAAATAGTGATTTTTAGTTGAAATTGATAATATTTTTTTAAGTATTGGAGGGACTTAAGGACATAATCAGCTGCCCATTTACACATTTTTTTTTAAAATTAACTTTCAATTACCAAATTAATTTTGGAGTTTTAAACATAAAAAGAACTGGTAAAATTTGATGTTCTTGCAACCCCCCAAAATAACAAAAACAATTCTGTTGGTAGGCCTGCACAATGTTAAAACAATGTGTGATGTGGGACCATGTTGTTCAGTATTGTATCACCCAATATGAAGTGCAATAAATACACAACAATTAAACAGTGCATAAACGCTATAGCCCAGTTTTAATGTCAATCTGCTGTTCTTCATGTTTTACACAGTACCTCTGTGTACAAAGTGTTTCACCTGAATCCAAAATAAATCCAATAAGCAGCTTTTTTTTCTTCACAACTACACTGGCACCAATTAATCTGAGAGTAACAGGACGCTAGCTTAACCCTCATCATACTGCATCAAAGTGTTATGAAAGGATTCCCACTTAACACAGGCTTCCATCAGATAGTTAACATGTGCACATGAAGGGTGAGAGGGCATTGCTTATTTACATAAATACATTTTTCTTCTAGTTGAGATGAGATTATTGCAAATGATCGTTTCCCAATAATGTTGAAAGTGCGCTTATTTGCACAGCTGTAGTTTTTAGAAGAACCTGATGAAAATCAGTCGAAATGTTAATATTTAAAAATGTATTTCCTTTCTAATAAAACATCGGTAATATTCAGGGACTGTTCAGACTGTGGTTAAGCCAAAACGGAAGAAAATGAAGGGAAAGCTAATTCAAGTTTTTAGAGCAAACGTTTGTGTTCCCTTATGTAAACTGATGTACCTCCTCCATCAGGACTCCGTCAGAGCTCGGCCCCCCCAGTTCATTTCATCCACATGAGAGGACTTCCCTTCCAGGTTTCCGGAGAAGACATTGTAGAGGTAGAAGATTCTGAATAACAAACACTGAGATGTAAGAGTTGGATGAGTTGCTTCTGTAAAGATCTTATGTATTTCATCATGTTTTTGTTCTTCTTGTTGCAGTTTTTCTGTCCCCTGAAGGTCTCAAAGATCCTGATCGAATGTGGTCCTGAGGGGAGGCCGAGCGGAGAGGCTGACATTTTTTTCAGCTGCCACCAGGACGCCACCACTGCCATGACCAAAGACAGGCAGCACATGGGTGAGACTGTTAGAAATCTTCAAGTACAAGGATCACCTAAACTCAGATCTGTCAATTAATCTATATATTTTAGACTTTTTACCAAAATCTGATCCGGTGTTTGAGTTTAAAACTGCTCATCAGTTTTAACATAACTGTAATGTACGCACCCTAAGATATTGACTTATCACTGGACCGGTGCCTTCTTGCTTAGCTACAGCTCCATCTATTGGTTCAATGACCTCATGTTGTCATGATCACTCCGACATCATACCTAAACTTGTCAACCAAATGCAGTTACATTCAGGAGATATGACCTGCACTAGGAGTCTGAATGAACTTCAAAGGAGAGAGAAAGCAAAAACTCAATGGAACATCAAAAATGAAAAAGACTACATTTACCAACATTAAGTTGGTCCACAGATGTTCTCTTCCAAATATGGTGTATATAACCCTAAGTCGATTATGACCGAATTCAAAATAGAAGTCTGTGAAGTTGTAAATAAAGTTTGGTTTCTGAGACGCGCAGTTCTAATGTAACGGGCCAGTTCAACATCTGGCCAGGTTTTCTGACATGCATACAGGACTATATTTTTCTGTGTAACCATGTTCATTTTTAAGCGGGTGCCATTTAACATTGGACTTTTCCCTCTTTTTTATTAACTTAAGATGATTGTGCAACCTTGGTAAAGCTCTGCATCACGAGTGTTTTTATATTTACTGTGAGATTGTTGTATAATGTTGACATGACATGTTGGTGCTAATGGGGATCTGTTAGCACCAACATGTCTGACTACATGAATGAAGAAAGAAAGACAAACATGCAGCAAAAACAAGGATCATGTACTTCATTATTAATGCATCATAAAAGTGAATAAATGTGAGAATATAAACATCTGGAGCAGCTCTTCCTCTTTATTATTTACAGTCTTTGGCTCTAACATTTCAACGTTGTCTGATTTTCAGGAGAAAGATACATCGAGTTATTCCTGAACTCTGCTCCAGACTGTAATGGAAGGTAAGTAAACACTGAATAAGATCCAGAGTTTGAAATTCTAGCATCTTGATTACAAAAATAAACCATTTATGTTTCTTACTCTTGTTTTTAATGGAAGTTATAACGACTGTTCAGTGGTCAATTCTAAGCTGTAAAACAAGTCAGCGTTTCGACCATTCAGTTATGAATTTTCAGCTTTTTTATTTTTAAAGAAAAACACGTGGAAGTCTCCGTGCTGCTCTTGATGTTTAACAACTTTTACAAAATAAAAATGTAGATGTGTTTTGTTTTTACAAACTATGATGATCTAATTTACCGTCATGTGTTTACTCCTGCAGGTGAATGTCGACACAAAGATGCCAAACACATAAATTGGACTCTTGTATTTATTCATCGGCCTGACATGTACATCGAACAACAATAAATTACCTGGATGTTAAGACAAACTCTGCTGTCACTGACTGCCCTACAACAGGGGGTTATTTAGGGTTTCTACAAATATATAATATGATAGAATATATGAAGTCTCTCCACTGAATCATTTTGTACATTTACGTATATATCACTGTGATCATTTACACACACTCTGCTGGACAAACTGTTTTTTATCCCCCCCAAGAATTTTGTTATGCATTATATTTTCTATAAAAAGTCTTGTATTGGCATATAGTGTCAAAATATGTACTTTGATATTCATGGGCGGATAATATTGGCTGGTGCTTATGTATATTTTGGGGCTTTTGCCTTTATTTGATAGAGAAGGAAACCAAGGAGAGAGAGTGGGGAATGGCATGCAGGAAAGGAGAAAGGAGCCACAGGTCAAACTCTAACCTGAAAGGACTACAACCTCCTTTTATGAGGCGCATCCTAACCGCACGGCCATCTGCGCCCCTTTCATAATAACTTCATAGTCAATTAGTAAAATAATAATTTACTTGCTTGAAATCATAAATCATGATGAAGCAGATACCAAACAGTCAGTTTTCAAAATAAGGGAATAGGTCAGTGGAATAAGACAAAGCTCAATAAAAATAATACAGTTATTTCTATAAATTGGGTACACATAATTAAGTCAACTTTAACTCTCAAGATACACCTGAATGTCACCAGGTGAAAAAGATAGAAAAAGAAGAGTTTGATAGAGGCAGTGGGGGAAAAAAACTGAAAAGAAAAATACAAAAAGAGATGACAAGTAAGGGATGATGGGGACAATGAAAGGGACATTACTGCATTGAAGTATTACTTCAAATCCAAAGGTAGGCTGTTATGCAACTTATTGAATGCCAACTACCTTTAAAAACCAACAAAGAAGAAGAATGCCTGCAGGTGAAGTGAGAGTTATTGTTCTTGGCAGACAAAATATTGACATCAGCACCATCATTGGAAAAAATACAATTAGGTGTTGTTCATGATACAGTATATTTAGTTTTGGAAATCACTGAGCATGGTGAACTCAAAACTCCAAAAAGCTTAAACATGTAGAAATCTACTGAAAAGGAGGAATTACACTACACTGGTGGAAAAAGTATTCACTTAACTAAGTCGTCCTTTATTAGATAGATATATACTTTATTGGTTCTTAGGGATATTCAAACTATTACTATTAAAAACTAGATTTGAGGGTGAATGTTGTGTTGCCCTTCAAAATAAAAGGTTGCTTTGAGTGGTGAAAAACATTGCAGAAGGATCTTTTTTTTGATCTGAAATATGTTGAAGTAGAAAAAGGAATCGGGGGTGGGGGGGTGCTGCTTATCTTTAATAATTTAAAATGTCCTCTAAAATACTTCATGAAAGAGAAACACACGAGTAAAAGTGAATAAAAGTTTATTGATCAAAGAAGCATATCCATCTCTTGTGCTAATTGTCTTTAACAAGAACATCTACCTCAGACATTACACTGAGCTTCTAATTACTCTTCATATACATCAACAGAACATCAAAAATAGCTTCTATAAACATGACCTGATATGTCTACTTCAAAGCAAGCAGGCACAGAGCCGAGCCCTTAAAAAGGCTGAAATATGTTAAGAGCTCCAGAAAGGAAGTCCAGAGAGAAGCATGGATTCTAAATATGTGAATGTTACATTTCCAGATGTTAAGTGCTGTTAATAATCCAGAATCGGATGAAAATATGAACAGGAGATCACTTTGAATCACGTTTTGTTAATGCCACTTCTGGCTAATGACAAAAAAATGACATTAAAGATATATTACATCAGAGATATTCAGCATTTTAAAACCACTCTTATGTCTGTACCCTATTTACGAATCTACAGCAAGCAGCTAGATAGCTTAGCATAGCGTTAACACTGTGTCCCTCAATTTAAACATGACAGAATCTGCCTTCTTAGCAGAATCTCTACAGCTGCTTCCGAACAAATTCAAGACTCAACGAAACCTTGCTAGCTGTTCTCTGTCTTGTCAGTGTCTGTGATTAGCTCAGCAAAACAATTTCAAAGTGAACAGACAAATCTCTCGCTCATGGGGCTCCAAGAGAGCAGCCCGGGTTCAAGTCCGATCTGCGTCTCCTCTCCTGCATGTCTCTCTCCACTCTCTCTCCTGATTTCCTACTCTATCCACTGTCCTATCTACATGAAGGCAACAGCCCAAAAAGAAATCTTAAAAAAAAGAAATAAACCTAACTGCTCATCTTGTGCAAGAACTATTCCTTTGAAAACTATACAGCAAAATCTACTTCCTTCTGCAGTCTGACCCCCACAGCTGGATGTCAGGTCATAAATCACGATAAAAGACTACAGAGAGTCCAGCACTTTAGGATGACTTACATAGAACTTCAATAGCTATACTGGTTTTTGATTATTTGTAAGGCATTAATAATGCATTACAGTTTTTCATTTTTTCTCACATCAGAAAACTGAGTCTATCATAAAGCCATGTACATCTAAGATTGTTTTGAACAATTTCATAGTGTCTAAAAAGCTTTGTCAGCACATAGAATCTTACACAAAACACTGACATGTCTTTTATATCAAAGTATAATAAATTATTTGGTCAAAGGTGTTATGGATATTTGATTTTGTCAGTATCACTTTGAATCAAAGGACATGTTTAGCTCTAAAGTCTGGATGTAAACCCTTCGGTAAAGTTAAGGAATGAAAAGTTTCCATTGTAGATGATGTTTTTATGTGTTTATGAGTAACCATAGTGTACTGATGGAGGGTAATTTAATTTGAACTACAGAGTTGAAATAGAAGACGTTTTTCCTTTTTTGTCTTTTAAAACTGAGTTTAAAAATATTTCCAGTTGACCACTTACAGTAGTAATAATCCACTTAGTGGACACTTTGTAAAGTCAGTTTTTTAAATGCATGACATGATTCAAGTAGTCTTTTTATATCACTGACCTTCAATTAGGTGCTTTTAAACTTTTTGAATGCAGGTTTTACAAAAACAAAAAAACACCACTTCATATCAATTAACAAACTTTCTGCAAGAAAGGAGGAGTTACAGCTTCACCAGTATTTAAAAATTAAAACCTGCATCGAAAAAGCTCCAAACAGTTTGACACCGCTTTAAAAGTTTTGCGAGTTCAGAACTGGCAGGACTCCATCAGCTCTGTCCCATCGTCTCCAGCCATGAAGTCAAAAAGTGCATTTTTGCAGTGCCAGACGTACATGAAATGTGACTGATCTTCTCTGTGTCTTTTGGTAAACTGCTGCTTCATGGTGGTGTTGAAGCGTACTGTTGGAGTAACAGAGAGTAGCAGGCGGTGCACACAGTCTCTGGGAGGATGGAGGAAGGTAACGGCAGCTCGTTGGACACGCAGCTCAGACAGAAAACCCTGCTACAGTTCTTACACTGTTTCTACAGAAAGAAAAGAAGGGAGATTAAAAAAAACAAAACCTAACTCATTCATGTTTGTCTCCGTTCAGTGTGATAGTGTTGGAAATATGATAATGAGCACCAAAGTTAAAGAACAGCAGAGGATGGTCAACAATTCTCTTTTGTTTATTAACCAAAATGTTGAACCATTAATTTTCCCTCCATGCAAAGCAAACGGATCACTTGCACTACGTTTTACAGCAATGTATGTAAAAGTTGAGCTATTTGAAGTAATATTAAAGAGATGGATCCACTGACCAACAGACTTTGAGTTGTGGTGGTTGAACAGTCTGTTGTGATTTTAATGGAAGGTAAAACAACAATTTACCATATATACTTTTATAATAATAATAATAATAATAATAATAATAATAATGTATCCCTCCCACCTGCTCCCATCAGTCCTTGCTTTTAATTTAACCCTTTGTTCATAGGTTGGTTTTGCTTGTGTGGATATGTTATCTTAAATAACTCCAAGGGACCAAAGTGACCTTTAGGATTAAATTCTTGATTCTGTAACTGGTTCTGACTGGTTTCAGAGCAGAAGACAAGTTGCTTTAGAAGTCTCATACATGCTTCTCTTATCTTGGACCTTGTTTGCATAATGTATATTAGCTGGAGACATTTAGCCCTTGACAGATCCGTTTTAATATCCACCACTCGTGTTGTTGAACTACGAGCTGTTTTAATAAACACTCTTCTTATTTGATAGCATGTATCGTAAACTAGTGCAGAGACCTCTTTAATCCTCATACCTTTGTCTTCAGGAGGGAGTCCTCCTTCTCACACATCGTACAGACAGAGGGCTGACTGATTTCCACGAGGGATTCCTCCTTCAGATAAAAAACAAATATGGGTTTTAATTACCGCCATCACGGGAACACTCAAATATCCAGCGACAGCAGTGCAACAACGCTTAATGACTGTTTCAGGTTTAACTTCAGTGCATATTTGAATCTTCACAGTACAAGCTGATATCGAAATTTAGTTTCCAATCATAGGCAGTTGTATGCGAGAACAATTAAATATTTATTTAGTGCATCTTATATGTCACCTGTTCATCCTCATGGTGTGACAAAGACCTTAAAGGAAAAGAAAGTCTAAATGAATAAAGAAACTTCAAACAAAAATGTCCTCTTGTGATCATATATTCTTTAAAAGCTGTCAAAAGTACTTACAAGCTGGAGCTCAGACTTGATCTATCCTCTGCTCCAGAGTGACGCTGTAGGTCAAATCACACATATCATCATAGGGAAAAAATGTAGATGACAGCTAAAAGAAGCTGAGCAACAAATGTTTAATTTCTGCACATTTTGGATTGCAGGTTTACTTTTGGTATGTTCTCTGGTTGTTTCCTCTGAGGAGTCCCGGGCAGTAAGGGTGAAGAGTCTTGATGCTGCTCATTCCTTCGCTCTCGCTCTTTTCTTAGCTCCAGGTCAAGATGATACCTGAAGCAAGACAAACACAAGGTTGTGATGAGAAGTTCTTATACTTAATATTTAGTACATTTCTGCTTTATCTAAAAAAAAGAAAAAGATAGCCAGTAAACCTACAAGGAAAGCTATATGCAGCACTGAAGTATGAATGAAAGGGCTTCAAACTAGAATGTATAACGTAAGATAGGGAATCATGTGGATTCCAGCTTAAAGGTCTAAGAGCTACAACTATTAATATCAGCCTTACATCTATCATCAGTAATATAAATATAAAAGGGAATCTTAGAGCTGAAATCTCGGAAATTGTTATTTAGCGTTCTAGTTCCCTTAACCCAAAATGAAACCTACACAAAACTGATTTAAACTCCAAACAGAGAAGTGAAATGTTTGTATTTATCGATTGTGAAAATAGACTTTCCTGATAGCCCGGTTTCAACGCTGATTAGACTTGCCTGCAGAATTTCAAAACCGGACAACATGCTGAACACTTAAAAGTTTTCAAAAACACTTAAAGGATGTGTTTTTTTCTACTTTATGATCAGTTGTCTCAATAAACAGCAGGCCACCAAAGATTTTTAGACAACACAAAGTTGAAGGTGTTGTTTTTTTAGGATTAATAAATGAGTATTTTTAGAGGCAGGATGGTTTATGTGGGACTGAGCTAAAAAGAAAAAAACATTGTGTGTGATTATGAAAGTCGACGGACATTTAATGAAGTGCAGTAGTGTGTCTCATATACTGTATGTGTCTGTAGTAAGGTTTCTGACAACAATAGAGCTGTAAGACAAAGAAGAAGAAAATATCAGACCTGGGCTGCACAGATGATGATACTTGAATAGTTGGCTCATATTTTGCTATGTTTACATTAAAAAATCCCTCAGACCTTACCTGTGCTTCCTCAGCTGCTCCACCTCCTCTTGCAGACTCTCTATTTTATCTCCAAACTCCTGCTTGAAGAGCCGGTTGGCCTCAAAAGCAACGTCCCTCTCTCTCTCGGCCTGTTTGCATCTGGTTTGGGGAGGGAGGGGGTGGGGGGTGTCAGGAAAAACTCATGGCAAAATAAAAAATTGATGGAAAGAAGAGTGGTTGGAAAGAAATGTCAACTAAAACTGAAATAAAACACAAAAAAATGACTTGAAGATTAAGTGTCTGACGCCCAATGAGGTCAAAAGGAAGCGTTTGCCAAAAGAAGATGAAGCAGGCTGTGTTTGTTTCAACTTTTTATTAGCCTAATGATTACTACAGTTAACACCAATGCTATGTTCACATACAATTCAAAATTAATCAGTTCATTAATTTTGCCCCATTCTTCTTACTGTATCCTGATTCTGTCCTGTACCAAACACAAGTTCATATTTTCTTCTTGTTTTATTATTTGTTGATATATTAAGCACAGTCTCTGGTAGTTGTTGGATTCTTTGGAAAAACATTACAGCATGTCTTCTACCTCCCAAATGTCCAAGAGGTGTTCTTTAGCTAGATAGTATTTGAAAAAAAACTGTCCACTTTGGGATCCCTCTCCGTCTTCTCGTCTAACCCTTGCCAGAAAGCATTCATGGAGTATTTGTAAGAAATGCCTACCAAACTTATAAACCTGATGTGGCAAATACATCTGTCAAGGAACACAAGGAATAGAGGGTGCCAAAAATCAGTCCACACTACTCAAAGCTGATGCTGGAGAGCCACTGCAGGGGGGTTGTGGGATAAATGTTTTTTCTTTTTTTTTTCAACAACAAAGGAGCATCGTACAGAAAAGATAACATCCTAGTTTGGTTATTTCTATATTAGGCAGGGATGTATGTTTGTATTATGATTTTGTATGAAGCTGGGGAGCTGCTACTATTGTAGCTGAAGCAGCTTCCCTGCTGCTGAGTTCAGGTTTTTAGCCTGCTTCACCAAATGTTTCTCACTGATTCAATGATTAAAATGATCATGAGAACGAAAAAGAATGATAATGAAAGTGGAGAGGGAAACAAAATAGTGACAACCAGGATAACAAGAGGATTTGATTTTGTGAAGAAAACAGTCAAATGTAACTTAAATTCAAAACAGCAACCATGGCTGCAGAGAAGTGTCCTTACCTTGTCTCCAGATGTTTTACAGTCCCAGTCATCTGGTTTATTTTCTCCTCCAAGCGAGTGATGGCTTCACTCTTCTGTTTAGAGCTTGTTTCAGTGCTCTGAGAGATGAGAAAAAAATGTTGGTCAACTGGAAACAATAACTCAGTATGTGCCATTTGTCTCAAAAGACTTGTCTGGAAGACTTTGGTGATTATTTTTATATAAAAGATACCTAGTCAGCAGCCAAGGCTTATGTGTTTTATAAAAGGGGACAAAAATGAAACCAAACTTTGGAGAAACAAACTGTATTATTTCTGATTTTGTTTAAAAAAAAGTATCTTAGTCATCTGAATAACTATGGAGCTAAATGTTGTGTTAATGTATGATTTTTTCAATGTGGCAACATGTGCATAAAGAATAAGAAGGGACCAAGGATGGAGCCCTGAGGAATACACGTGGGTTAAAGGTCACTTTTCGGGCTACGATTCAAACTAGCCAACTTTTCCAGATAGTTCAATAGAAGGGAAAAGGTTATAGGTCATTTTAATAAAATACATTTTGCCACTTTGATGCAATTTGTCACAAATATTATTTATTATTCAAGAACAAATCATTGCTGGACTTATCTGACATGTTTGAAAAATGGCATTATAGAAATGGGTCTTAAATTATTTAAAAGTAGTGGTCAAAGCCATGTTTCTTCGGTAGTGGGTACATTTTTGCATGCGTAAGGCAAGATTGGACAGAACCAGATATTTCTAAACCGATTTAGTTAAAAATCCTCATAAGAAGTTCGGCAGGCATCACATGGTATCACTAAAGGACTTAATCTAGGCTTTAGATTTTCATTTGTGTCATAGATAATATTGTTCTTTGTAAAGCATAAAAACATAAGTGGGTCAAACACATTTATTTTAACTTTTGTGAAGTGAAGTACAGGAAGCAGAGTTTAGCCTCACCTGTGACTTGTGGCTGATCTGTTGGTTGATGACACGGAGATCTTCCAGCTGCTGCCTG
The DNA here is from genome assembly GCF_963930695.1 of Labrus bergylta. Classification (NCBI taxonomy): domain Eukaryota; kingdom Metazoa; phylum Chordata; class Actinopteri; order Labriformes; family Labridae; genus Labrus; species Labrus bergylta. Next base: position 17,463,791 of record NC_089196.1, read on the forward strand.
AGCTCCACCAGAGAGTCCTGCTTCTCACAGATGTCTTTCTCCAGCATCTTCATGGATAATTCCATCTCCTGCTTCATCCCGATTTGCACCTCCAGCTCCTTCTCCACATCCTGCAGAGAGATCCGCTTTAATTTTAGATACACACTTAAAAACCTAAAGACCACATACAGGAACAGGCAAGTGACCAATATAACAATTAACAACAATTACACTATTAACCCTGTCTTCCAGTGAATATAAACAATTATAAGTTGAACATACATAAATTATGATGAAAGCTATAAAAATAGTCCCTGACAATATTCACATCCAAACATTTGAGTTAAAAAGTCCTCGTAAGAGCCAAAAACCCACCAATCGAAGCAAAGTTTCCTCTTTGAGCTGCTTGCGTGTTTCCCCAAGTGCTTGTCCATCTGCTACTGAGTCACTTCTTGATGCCTGAGAGACAAACAGTCACACACAAAGAAGTGATGTAACACACTCACTATCTGTTGCAGTATCTGTCCAAAATCAACATCCATATCAGTATGACTAATGGGGGATAAATCAAGAAAAATGTTTAATGACATGAACTATGTATGTTTCTTGTGAATAATATCACAGAAGAAGGCAAAATTCTTCAAGATCTTGGTTTCTATTGTCTTTGGCGCCAAATATGGCAACAAAAGGTAAATGCAGGTGTGTTTTTAGACTTTATTCCAACAGGATCCTCAATGACAGTATTCATTTCTTGTCTTCATCCACATATTACATTTGATTCTTTATTTTTAGATTTCACTTTTTGTGGGGTGTCATTATCTCTTGTTTTCCATATTTTTATATTATGGCAGGGCCCTCTCAGTATGCACATTCAATCAGTAGTTTTAGCGCTAGCCTCCTGGCTAACATTAGCTTCCTCTGCTCTCTCTGGGCTCGCTAGCAACAATAAATAATATGTGTCTTTTTGTTGCTTTAAGAGTTAATGCTGAGTATTTAGGTGAAAAATACGATTTGGTTATTGTTGCTTGAAATTAGGTTGGACCATGTTTTCGCTAACCTCCATTGGCCCTCCCCATGTGACTGGGCCCTGGGAAGGTTTCCCCTTTATCCCCCTGGCCTTGCTGCCATCTAATGTATGTGTTCCAGGGAGTTATCGTCGTGACCTTTGTTTTAAAATAGTAAACATTTTTGAATGACAAGAGAATATTACACTGTACTATACTGGATCTCAATATCAAAGGAAAAGATACAATAACAACAAAATGTATGATATATTCACCTTTCTTGACTCCAGCTGATATGAGCTCTCTTCCTTAACTCTCTCCACATCTTCTTGTAAAGTGATGATCCTGTTATTTGCGACTGCAAGCTGTGGAAAAAAAAAAGTCAGCAGTTCGATCAAACTTGCACTGTGCAGAAAAACAGGAATACTGAAGATATTGTAAAGACAAGTACTTATACAGAAAGTGTTTGTAGGCGTCTCACCTCTTCTGTTAACTTTGTGTTGGACTTTTCCAGAGCGTCCACCTTGGCCTGGAGGTTATTCACTGATGCACTAAAAACAGACCGAAAAAAGAAAAAACACATCAGTCAGAAGCTCAAGAAACTACTGAACAAGGTGAAGACACATAATCGCTCTACAAACCTTAAATGTCTATTCAGCTCTTCCACATAATTCTTTTGATCGAGTATTGCTGTGATCTGACCATCGCTGAAGGAGCAGAAAAAGATATGAATGAGACCACAAACAGCCGCAGGAAAGACATTGTAGTAGTTACAGAAAACCAAACGTGATCAAAAATGTAAACAAACATCAAAATGTGCCTCATGACAACATCGAAATATTGTCTCTGCAACTTTCAAAACAAGCAGAAAAACTCAATGTTATTAACAAAAATCACAAAATATTTAACATTATGGTCAGTCTCTAAAAGCTGAAAGACTAAGAGAATCTAAACTTAATTCAAATATGCCAAAAATGTCATCTAAGTAGTAAAAGACTTAACATTTTTTGGGGCATTTTTCCATTATTTAGATAGGAAGGTAAAGAGAAACAGGAAAGGTTGGGAGAAGAGAGTTGGGGAAGACACACAGCAAATTACCAGGATGGAACTCCAACCCTGGACGGCCATGGGGACTGTAGCCTCTACCTTGGGGCTCAAGCTCTAACTGATAGGCTAAACTGGTGCCCAACACCATACTAGTTAAAGATGAGGAAGGCAACACTCACCCCTCTGCACTCTTACTGCTGTGTCCTCCATCTTTGAGGTACATTGAAAAATCAATCACTCCGACCTGCAGAAGTAATTCACAAAAAAAATGAAAATCAATGACTTATGAAGACACACTGTAGCTCCGGTTTTAAAAGGCACAAAAAAAGGTGTATAATGTGTACACTCAGACACTTTAAATGTCAGCTTGGTATTGAGGACAAAACATTTTCATCTTGGCAGTGATGCAATAATTCTAACTAAATATTAAGTCAGTCAGTACAACCTCAACTAGAAGTTTGTAACTGGAGAGGTTCCACATCATTGTTAGAAAAATACTTGTTTATTAAGATGATGATGACTAACTGGAAACCTGACGATCCTCCTTGTCATCCTTTTCTTTGTTCCTAAAGTGACAACTGGTACGTGCACAAAACTGAGATTTCTGAACACTTGTGAAAGGGCTACTTGTTGTCTGCAGAGACACTACAGGAAAACAGGTAAAGTGTCTTATTTCACAATTCTTTCTTGGACATTATTTGATGTCTTACATGAGCTCAATTTGATTCTGTCATTATTTTGAGTGTTTCTTCACTACAGCTGTGTGTTTCGGTAGAAGTGAAAGTTACAGCACACCTGCGAGTCGAGGTCCTCTCCCTTCATACACAGATTGGCATCAATGACATTTAGTCCGACAAGCAGCCCAGCGATAACAGCTCCCTCCTCCTCCATCATCAGCGCATTAGCTTCATAGAATTCACTGTAGAGACGAAACGAGAGAGTTACTTTCACCGACCACACAAGTGCTTTTAATAGATCTTGTCTAACTCCACATAGGTACATATATATAAATAAGTTCAAATTACATTTTAAACTCTCCCTTTCCACACCAGAAGGCAAAAACTATTCAAAACACAAACAACATTAGCAAATTATTTGTTTATCATAGTCTTACATGGTTATAGCTATCTGACACAAATCTCTTCAACCTAATTTATGAAGAGCTTTAGGTCCACCACTCTTGTTGTTAAAGGTGAACACTCATTTGAAATGGGAGCAGAGGTGATGATTAGTGTGATGATTTTAAATTGTTTCCCGATTGTCATGTCCATAGAGGAACACAGAAACTACAGTTTTAAGAAGTATGTCCCTTGAAAGGCCAATTTCCAAAATGTCTTCCAGACAAGGCCTAAATGTCATCTTGTCCTCAAACAGTTCTCTGTAAATAAAGACATAACGCTAACTAATGTTTGATTCTAGATGTCGACGGGGATGATACAAACACACCTGAGCAGGTCCTTTCTGTTGATGATCGTCTTCATGTAGTCTGAGAGTTTCTTCTGCATCAGGGCCAGTCTCAGCCAGGCACGCCCTCGTCCTAATGGAGTTCTGTAATACAACACATAAATACACTTGAAATTACAACACAATACATAAACATGAAAACTTTACCAATCATAAAAACTTGCAAAAGTGCTCTGAAAGGGAACATGAGTTACCTTTTACCCCTACCTAACACCGTTATTAATCTTTTCCTCATTTTGCACAATAATTCTCAAGAGTGGAATTAAAATATCAACATATCTTCTCTTAACAGATTTAGTGGACTCACTTGAGACCAGGCAGGTCTTTTACACTGGCAGTGATCTCTCCTGCCTCAGGTGTCAACTTCTCCACCAGTTCCAACGCCCCCCAGAACGACTTGTTCTGCCCCAAGAAGGTCTTCTTGGCTGAAAATTCAGAGACAGTGCTTGTTGAGACTACTTGGGAGTATTTAAGGTCAGTGAGCTGTTGTATTGTGTGTTATAAAGGGAAAACTAACCAGGTATAAAAGACGAGTATAACATTATACCTTGACCGTTTTTACTTGATACATTTTTCGTTCCCCGAGTTACCGCAGTGATCAGAGGTAGAATTTATTTACATTTTCAAACTTTTCAGACTTGTAAGTATACAAATTGTCAGAGGTCTGCTATACATACTTTTCAGCCCATGTTTCAAGCAGTGCTCCATCACAACAAAGAACTGCTGGAGGGGTGCATAGTCAGAGTCCAGTGTGCGTCCGAGGTTCAGCGCAGACTCGATGAGGCCTTTGATGCTCAGTTTGGCCATGTTCATCAAGTTAAGCCTTTCGATAGCGATGGGATCCTTGGGATCTAAAAAGAGAGAACGTAAAGGAGAAAAGAATCCTTATAGATCTGATAGTAGTGACACACACTGCTGTCAAACTTCAGGAGTGACTCAGGAGCTAAATTTATCCCGAGCTGTTAAGGAAAAAAAAAAAGCTTAGTTCTGCATTCCTTCAACACAGCAGAAGTAATGTTCCTTGATACAAACACAACAAAACAACCAGGCGACAGTTAGAAAAGAAGAACGCTTCGTTTGATCTGCCAGAATGACACCTTTAACTGACTTAAGGACCTGACAGCCTTGTTTTCATTTGTAATATGAAACTACAATCACCATTAGCTTTGATGAAGATTAGATTTAAACTCAGTGATTTTACAAAACCATAACTTAGAATGATCAATGACTTCAAGATCTGCTAACAACGAGGAAAAAAAAAATCATACTGTGATTATTTTTGACAGATTGAAAACTGCCATCAGAATCTTTACTTCCACAAAAACAACAAATATTTACCAAACAGGACATCTCTGCAGCCCCACACTACTTCATGAACATCCAGTATTTGCCTTTTTCAAAGAATGGCAGCTTGTGTGGTGTTTGATAACACTTCTTCATGATGTGATGGTGTAATATTATGATTCATTGTGCAGCCTTATTCCTGGATCCGTCTATACATTTTTACCTAATCCATTATTTATACAAGTAGTTAAAGACACTGAGGTGCTTTTAGTTCTGGGTAACTATACCTTTCAGCATTTGTTTGAATTATACATCCAGGTCTGTGCTTTGCATTCTCATAAAACAGTATTAATGACTTCCAACACTGAATGACTTCAATCCAAGGGTTGCAGAGCATCAGTTTCATGCTCTGTATTGAAACTATGTGGAAGAAAAAAAAACAGCATCATTTTAATAGCTCTGAGAAAAAAGATGGTATCCAGTTAATTACAACCCACAGTGATACACCCAAATAAAAACAGAGATAGAAAGAGGACAGCTGGTTAATGAGGAATATTCTGTATTATGTTTCCTTTCATTTGATATGCAGACAAAATAAACCCTTAGATTGGACCATAACATGTCAAAGCTAGCATTTCATCACTTAGTTACATAGTTCACAGTTAATGTTTATCTTATACTACCTGCATCAAGCTCTGAAACTTCACTTCAATGGTAGCTCCATTTGTGGAAACCAGACATGTGGTTATTTCAGCTAAGACAATCAAATAAAGAAAAATACCACTTCAAATGTAAGGACAAATTGCAATTCTAGATGTTACTAAAGAAATATTGGGCATCTTATAAAATAAACACAGTAAAATAAGTCGCTGCATAAGAGCCTAGTGGCGAGAAATGATCCTACAAATGGGTCTGTTGTTGTTTGTTAATGGTTCTCCGTTACGTCCTTACAGTACACGGTTACTTCTTAAGAACTGGTGGTGAAGTGCTGAAGGGTTGACTCTGTTAACCGGCCGGAGACAAAAGTCTAAAATGCCTCCCCTTGGACCTGCCAACCACCAAAGAAGGCGTGGCAGGATATGAGGAGTGGAAAGCCCGCCCTGTACAGAAGAGATGCTGTTCTTCATATTATCTAAACAAAGATGAAACATAGAGCTGGATGAATCAGGTCACAACAAGCCTGTTCACAGCTAAATGTGTCTGTTATAGCTGCATCCTTTCTTTGCTTTTTTTTTTTTTAACCAAAAAAAAAAAACAGAGTGAATCACCAATATGTACATCTATTTCATGCTGTTTGATTGCTAAGATTAAGAAACCAAATATTATCGAGTAGTTAGTTGTTTACTGTTCGCTAAATAATTCTCACAACACTTCCTGTTGTTTTTTTTTTTTGTCACCCAGCCCTTGTTTATTTACACGTAGCATCCTCCTCCTGCCTTGTAACCTCAGACCACCAAACAGTCTTCCCAGAATCCGTTATGAAACGGCTCCAAAAACAGCACACATTATCAGAGTTCACTGAATAAAATGTGTATCGTCCGGGGACCTTATGCATCACCACGCCCTAATAGAGATCCCAACTGTGTCCACAAGCCTCCTCGGACGCTGAGCTAATCTGTCACATTACCTTCATGGGCCGGCTCTGGGTCTGGGGTGAGGGAGATGTCGTTGAGCTCGCGGAGGCATAGCCACTCGCCATCGACGGACACGCGAAAGTTGCAGAGATAAATGGTCTCCCTGGCGGCCTGAGTTATCTTGTCGGTGGTTGGAGTCGCGGTTTCGCTCTGAGGTGTCAGATCAGACATGATGACTCAGCTGATGCCAGGCCGAAGCAGCACCACCACAAGGGAAAATAGGAGCAGTAGCTTTTGTTTCCGGGAACCAGCAGAGGCTCCCAAAAAAATAACAAGTCAGAGAGGAGTCGACAACAGAGAAATCATGAGGGGGGAAAAAAAAGGAGATAAAAGGCCAAGTATTGAAGGCCTCAAGCAGGTGTTTCAATGGTGCTGATTTTCCTCCTCTTTATGCCTGCATCTTCTTCTGCCTCGTCCTTGTTACAACTGAGAGAAATATGTCTTGAGAAAGGCTGCCCTGCCCCTCTCCTCCAACACCTCCTCCTCCGCCTCTTTCCTCTTGTATTATCCTTTTTGTGCAGACGGGGGGGGGTTTTTAAAATGCAAGAGAGCACAGTGCTGAAAATCACAGCCCTCCTCCGGTCAGCTCAGCACCGGCTCGCTCTGATTGGACTGCCTGTGCTGTGCTGCAGTGAATGCACTGGGTGGGTGTTGACCAAGATGGCTGACAGTAGTGCTGGGTACAGCAACACATTGTCACGTGAGCAGCTGGTGCATGCGTAAAACAAGGGGGGAGGGGGATGAGGGAGATGGGGGGGGGGGGGGGGGGGGTCCCCTGAGTACCCAGCCAATGCTAATGATGCAGCAGAGGAATCATTTGTCTCTCAAGCATCAACAGTGTCCTCTGACCTGATGCAGGCTTCGTGTTTGACAATGCAATCATAAAAAACAAACACAATGCAGATAGCAACAGGGATAACAATGAGGCCAAATGTTCTGAATGTAAGTAATCATGTGATTTCACTTGATTCTTTAGTATGCTAAGTGAATACTGCATCAGTTCACATAATTATAATAATAATATGATAATAGGTCATAGGCACATGACAAACATGAGGGGAAAAAAAACTATAAGCCTAATACAACATTTGTCTGCAACGACAACAGAGCATTCTCTTTTCATTTCACTCAGAAAACATCCGTCACATTTAATGAGGAATAAAGTAGTCAGGACTAACAAGCAAACTTCAGATCCTCTGGAAATAGAGCTGAAATGTTCTATTGGTTGGTGCACATGACTGGTTGATTACAAGCCCACCACCATACATCCATCCATATAGACAAAAATGACTTCTGGTTCACCGATATGAAAAACCTTTTACACAAAAACAGACTGCTGAAAAACAATGAATGCTTTAGAAATGTTGTCCTCTGCTCTTAAATTGGTATTAGTTCAAACATGCAATATTTGCTTAAGCTACTTCATTCATGCTATAGATGCGTCTTGTTGCTTGCAGCTTCATATCGAATAAATATTTCAAACATCAATAAAAACAAGTCTTAAAATCAAGTAACTTGTAAATTTGACTAATTAGATTGACGTTTCCTCAAAGAAAAACTGTGAGTGGAATGGTTTCAACAGAGTTATTGAGGTCTTACAGATTAATGTGGAAGAATTCATTTAAATATAATGCTTAATAAAAAACCAGTGCAGGATGTTGCTGTGGCAAAGTCACTGTTATAAACTCACCATGTAACAATGTCCTTAGTTCAAGCGAGGAACCTTTGTTATAAGCCCAAGACAAACATCCATGTTGGTGTCTTGGTCAAAGTTCTTTAAAGAAAACATTTATGGGAACAGAATCGAAGGTTGTTGTCATTATTGGCCTATTTGTTTTGTCAAACTTCATAATCTCAATGCAGTCCCGGTCTAAAACATGCAGCTTATCCATTAGGGCTCTAAAAATGTCTCAATCAAGGAATTGTTCACATTTAAATTACGTGTGTAACTAATGGATGAGAAAATTCACACATTCACATTTAAAATCAGTATTTTGACCATGATGCCTTGTGATTCATCTCTGGGTTTGTGTTTCTGCAAACACCTGTGCAGCTTTAAAGAGAAAGTAGGTTTGTGTTTATTATACAACAGAAGAATGAAGCACGGCTACATCTTTCTTTACAAGGCATGCCTTCTTATTCACGTTCTTTACCGACTCCTGAATCTGTCAGTGTCTGAAACCTTCGGTCTCATTGGCACATTATGTATGAAATTCCATGAATCTCTCCATCATGCTGTTCTGAGCTACAGAGTCACCTTAAACATGAGCATTGTATTAGCTTAGAACGTTTTAAAACCAGGGTGAAGGATAATTTGACCAGTGTATGCACGTTTTAATACTAACCCCAAGTTGATCCCGCTGCTGCAGTGGTGGTGTATGAAAGTGTATAAATGGGATTAGTTACTTCAGATGGTGACATTTACCATTTAATTTATTGATTGATGTATTTTTTTGTTTTTTTAATGGTCTATTGGTTGATATTTGTGTTATCGCTATTTGTGCTGCTGGCCAGGAATCTGTCGTAAAATAGATTTTCCTATCGAAATGTGAATACTCATGATAAAATAAAGGCTATATCATACATATATAAAATACATTAAATTACTATTTAATGAGTGTTTTTCTTGTTTGATGAATGATTACATGACTTTATATTTCACTTTTATCACACTCGCTGTAAAAAAAAAAAGTCTAAATGTCAGAACATAATTTTAAAAAACAGTAAAGACAACAGTACTACTCAACCAAGTGATATGTGCCAGCTGACCATCAACTAAAACTTCAGACATATTTAGTTTCATACTGCGATATTATTACACTGACAGTAAGCATCGTGGGATACAATGATTACAGTGTAACCCCTCCAGAGTTATAAAACAAAGAGATTGTACTCCTATGCAGAGTTGCAGATGATTCATAGGCTACAGGCTCATTCAATATTTCTGTGCAGTTTGGAGCAGTAGCCCACTTCCTGTACATTTTTGGTTATCTAATGTGCCAATATGAAAGACAAATACGGCATTTCTCACAGAAACAAAACGCTTTAACGCTCAGCACAAGTTAACTGTGTGACTAAGCCACTGTTAAATCTCCACAACCAGTGACGTCGCAAAGCGTTTAACCAAGTCTGTCAAAACACCACATGACACTCACAGGAAATCCTCCACAAGAGCATGAAGTTTAAACCTCTGTTGAAGTCAGCTAAGCTCCTTAACTAGACCATTGACTTAAATTAAGAATTTCTTATATGCAAATATGTGTAACAACCATGTTAAGAATCAACTAACATGTCAGTAAGTGTTGTTAATAAACTTCCTGACGTGGGGAAGGTCTTGTGTCAAAAGGTGGCTGGGATGAGTTTGTTTTGGAACAGTCAAAAGTCACAACACTAACTGCGGGTACAGTTTGTTGTTGTTGTTGTTGTTATTAAGTATAAAATGACCTTAAGTGGTAAATTAAGACTAAAATGCTCTTACTTCTGCGCTTTGAGTCGATCCTTTCAATCTTGAAGTCAAACTGGCGAAGCGGAGTCGGTGACAGCGACCCAGCCTTCCCAAATCTCAAGTTGGAGGAGTTTAAAGCCTCCTTGAAGTAAATCACCGAGGTCGGTGACAGAGTGTCATCTGGACTGTCAGTGTGTCCATTTTCATCGGAGGAATTTTGTCTCCCAGAACTTTCCGAAACCTCTGAAAAGGATTCCCGAGTCAGATCTCTATCCTGCTCCGCCATCCTCCCTGTCGGGTCAGATTCACTTCATGTGACCAGTTGAGAGGACTGTCAGCCACTGGGCAGCTAACACAAGGCTATGTGCGGTTAGCTACTAGGGCCATGCACCGCCGTGGTTAGCAAAAAACAAATCACTAGATCTGTCAGTTTACTCGAAAATATCTCCAGTTATCCTTCGCCTTTCGTCCTGTCCTCTTGAGCCTGCTCCTGACCCGGAAATAGCTCGGCATAAAGGTTTTTTTTCTTCTGTCAAATCTGATGCCAATTTCGCGAGAGTTTGCGCGCTGTGTCAGCGATCCAGCGATCAGTTCACATGACCAGAGAGCATAAAAATAAACGAAGATGTGCCACTAGAAGTAGATCCAGGTTCGACGCCGTGTATACAGATTTTCCCATGATTCCTTGCGAAGGCGCATATATTTTTTTTACAGTCTATGGCGCATATATGCTCCTCTTCATTTTTTACATTCTCTGATCTCTTTTAATATTTCCGTGTCGACGGGGTACTCCGAAAAGATTCAGAAATACCAGAACATGCTGAGAAGTAGGCTACTAAATGTTCTACACATTTATAATCTCACTTTATTTTTCTATTTAGACTTAAATAATAACTTAAATAATCAAAGGGAGGGAGGTATATGTTAAGTGAAGCCAAAGATTTCTTGGTACATGTGAACTCAAAGTGACCTCACAGTAAAACTGTAAAAAAAAAAAGAAGCTGTCCCTAAACAACTAAACAACAAACACAACTACACACAAATGCCTGTCAGAGGGGCATAAGACACAGCAGTCCCCACACCAAAAGCCTCCTCTCTTCTGATTTCATGACTGGGGTCTACAGTGTTCCTGCACCATGTGCTGCTCATTGCCAATCAGGTTCACCTGGGCAGAGCTAAAGGAAAAAGAGAGAGGGTAAAGGGACTAACAGAAAAGGATAACATATACAGCTGTTACAACTGGGACAGTTCCTCCCAGTGTTCCTCACATGCTGTACCAAAAGTGGACAACAGGAGGAGTTACAGTGAAGATTAAATAGACATACATGGTAGAAGTTAACAGCTTGAGTTTAATACATTACATTGCTTTGTTTCTCCACAGCCTTTTATACTACCTTAACCATCAAACCTAAACAACTGCACTTGTCAAGTCTTACATTCTTTTCTGTAAGACTTTGAAATAACATTCATGCACAAGATACAATTTAATGCAAGTAGCTTTTTGTATAATGAAATAAAAGAGATGATTCACAAAACTTCACAGCTTCTTCAAGGAAAGTTGGACTAACAGGTTTACAGTATTTAAAATGGCATTAACGTAGTATGATCTCCTGAGAGTCCTCCACATTTTAAAAAAGTTGAGCTAAAGTTGAGAACATCTGCCCCACTGACACTTTCTCATTAAACATTTTCCTTTTATGAGTGATCAGGACAAAATAACTTGAATGACCTCATTACGACAAGTTGCATAATGTTTTTTCAATCAACTCCAGACACTGTCCTTTTTTATTCTTGTAAATGGGTTGTGTTCATTTGCCTGTTTTTCCTCTCATTGGACATTTAACCTCTTCTTTGATAAATTCTTATTTCCTGCTTTTTTCTAAATAATCCGGCTTTATTTCCTTGGCCCTACCTCTCTTCTTCTGTCTTGTGTGAGTCTTGGGACAATTACTTGTTTCTCAAGGAATCCCTACAATAATCTCTCAGAAGTTGCTCGTTATTGATTGTAAGATCGGCGTTAAGCAGAAAGGGAAAGAGAGTAAGATACCATAATATATTTTCAAAAACTGTAGTTGTTTGTCGATTATTTATACATTTATTGTTGACAGTGCATGACACACATTTAAAAAAAAAAATCTCTTCTAATTTACAGAGTGTGGCTCAACAACTTGTTTTTATCTTTATTCCCGGACAAAACAGTAAAAACACAGAAGAAACAAAATAGCTGTAAACAAGAGCTCTATACGTGGCTTTAGTATATTTGAATTTTCCCGCTTTTCCAAAGAATGGCTGGTTTAATTTACTATGTGACTACTCTGGAAATACATTCGGATTGCAGAGAAGTTAGCAACATGAGATGATTATTACCAACAACACTACAAGTTACACCTGATATTTAGGACTGAACTAAATGAAATTAAAACAAGAGTTTGTCCCTAACAACTTTAATTCAACTATATGACCAGACAGACATTTTCTTATAAATATAGCCGCTGTGATAACTTTTTAATTAATTGACTTCCTGGGAAGCCTCATTTTCTGAATGCTTTATATTAAACTATATTTCTTGTTTATTTTTAATGTCTGATGTGGCTCGAGGAGTCTGGATCTTTATTTCCAGGAACAATTTCACATCAAATGTCTGAGCTGGCACACAATGAAACACCTGTGGAAAGACAACACAGTTTCAAACAGCAGCATCAGAAAGTCACCTTGAAAACATTTCAGACTACAAAGGGCAAGCAAAGCCTTGCAAATACCTTTCAAATCTGCTTCAAAAGTGCAAATCAACTGGGAAACCAAGTGAGCTTTACATTTTGAGATTGAATTTGAAGTAAAGCTAGGAACAGCACACTTGAGGAGAACGAGTCGCTCAGTCTCTTTCAATGTTGCTGTCTTTTTTTCCATAGATAAAACATGTTGTGTATTATGGGGTCGGGGAGATGGAAACGCTGACATGCTTTTGGTTGTAAATGTGTTATGCATTATACACTCACAAATGAGGGACCACATGGTTCCACACTTACTTGTCTCAGATATCTTGTCCTGATGTTAGCCTTAACAATATTTTGTGTTATGAATAAAAACATAAAACTATGTTTTGAGAACAAATTACATGTTCTGGAAAATTAAAAAAAAAAGTAGGAAAAAGCACAAGACAGCAATCTATTAGTTTTGACATTAGCATGTCCAGGAATAAGTGTTTAGATGAGTCACTCACAAGCCATTACAAAATCATGCTGATGAATGCGATCACATCCTATCCTAGATTTGACAAACACAGGAGGTTTGTACTCTTGTATAAATGACTGTTTCATTTTTTGGTTAAGCATTCTAAAGATGTCTTCCACTATACACAATAAATAAAACATACTTACTTTGAATCATTATTAAATACATCTTAAATTATCATCCATATCCAATAAATCATATGATCTTTTACTTGTGCTCAAAATCTACTTGATAGATTTTTGCAATGTTGGTACTTATGCAGAAATAAACGTTATATCCTTATTTTTAACTGCTTCCTGAGCTCACTGGTGCAAAATGCTCAGATATCTTTTTGTTGAAACTCCTTTACTTTCAGTGGTCGAGTTAAGGAAAAGTGTAATAATCTGTGTTGAAAAATAAAACTACTCATCACATTTGACACAGATTATTGGAACCTTTTAATACAAGGTATGATATAAGTTTCAGGTTGATATATCAGGTTGAGTAATTTCACCAGCCTGATTTCTTGGAACAACAAAGTCCAATGACAACCATGGTCTGCCTCATGCCTTTCTTTTGGTAATTGTGGCTAACTTTCCAAAAAGAATCAGGTTTCAGAGCATGTTATCAAACACCTGAAACACTGAAAACTATAAACTGGTAAAGATGAAGACTTAATCTCAGACAAGTCACAAAAAGCCTATTACAGTGTACCAAAACTCAGGTTTGTGTGTTGAAAGCTGGACAAGAATTTCCAGGTATTCAAAGAAAAAGAAAGCACATTATGAAAATAATTACTGCAATGCAATAGCTTCTTCTATCCTTTAAGCTACAAATATAAACAGCTTTAAATAAGTCAAATAACTTTCGGACACTCCTGGACTCTTTAAGCTCATTGTTTTGATTTTACAGCTCATTTAGTTTACTTCATGTTCAATCTAAGCGTTGTTTAGTAGACCGCTGTTGTCAGCAAACAAACTCTGATAAGGCCATTAACCTGGGTTCAATGGGTTTATTAGAGCACAAGTGAAACACCAAGCAAACATACCTACAGAAAGTCATTATTATAGGAGAAGAGTGGAGCTTAAAGGTGGGCCTAAATGATCTTGGACTTGGATTTGTCACATGGCAGTCACTCCCGAGTGAGTTACTCGTCTGTTTCAGATTTTTGTCATCCTTCAAACAGTGGAGTGCTAGCTTATGAGTTTAGCTTGTGATTTACAGTAATGCAAATTGAACTCCAGTAGATGTTAGCCAATAAACGGTCAAAAATGCAACCTAAAAATGTGAATTTTCCTGTTTTTCATAGGGCTGCATGGTGGTGAAGTAGTTAGTGCTGTTGCCTCAAAGCGAGGACTTTCCTGGTTGGAATACCCATCGAACAGGAAACTCTCTGTGTGTAGTTTGCATGTTCTCCCTGTCAATGCGTGGGTTCTTTCCGGCTTCCTCCCACAACCCAAAGCTTGTTAGGTTAATTGTTGATTCTAAATTTTCCGTAAGTGTGAATGTGAGTGTGGCTGTTTGTCTGTCTCTTTACGTCAGCCCTGTGATTGACTGGTGAACAGTTCAGGGTGCCTCTCGCCCATGACAGCAGGGATCGTCTCCAGACCCCCATAGATCCATAAATAATGGATGGATGGATGGATGTTTTTCAGTTGGTTTAATTATGAGATTCAATTAGTTGTCGTTCCTAGTTTCTGGAATATTCCACTTGACTGCTGTTTTTGTGCACTTTGACCCTCAGTAACAAAATTGAAAATAAAATGCCCTGATTTCTGTTCTTTTTATTTAAGAACGAACCGACCTGCCGAAGATTTTCCGTATCAGAAAGGAAAAAGAAAGATATCAAAATCATCTAGATTTGCTTTAATACTTCATTTCTGGTGTTTGATTAACTCACTTGAGTTGCATATCTTTATTTTAATGTTAAATGCAAAAGGCTATTAAATGAAAATGTTCTTATTTCATGACCAATTAGGACAACTATATGCATTTTAAATATAGTGAGTTGAAATGACAAGTCAAAAACTCTATCTTTATTTTAGAATACTCTAGATTTCTTATTTCCAGAGTCTACCTGTTGTACCTCTTTAAACTGATATTCAAAAGGCCGGAATGTATGGTATGGATGACAGCGTATCTTGCAGATTTACCTCCGACAGAGGGCGCTAGAGACTCAGTTGGCACATCAACCAAATGTGAGTTTAACAACCACAGTAAATGTGTCTTATATATATAGTTAATGCAAAAAGTTTCTAGATTAATGATAGTAGAATATCCCTGAGGAACATTATAGTTTAGGGATAATACAAGAATGCTTTGTCTAAGTGTGCATAAAAAACAATATGTCCAACACACAATATATAATACCAATGACAGCCATAGGACAAATATTATAGTAGGCTTTATGTGTGTTAAAAAGGTATCAACAGAAGTGCATCTACAGGAGTTTGTATTCATTTATACTTTTTTGTTTATTCCCCTTTCTCAGGTCATTAAAAAAATTAGGACGCTTTTCTCTGCACTAGTCTACTTCAATATATGTTTTTGTTCAACCAGCTATTATTTTTATTACAGATTTTATTTTTAAAAACTACAAGACGCCGTTTGTCTTATTGCTCAAAGGTCTATGGATGGCTTTCCTTATGTTTAACAGCTCAAGCTTTGACCTGCTTGCTATAGCTGTACAATGGTCTGGTTCAATTAGGCTTTGGGCGTATTAGGGTGGGGGGGGGGCGACCCTTTCGAGTGAGGATGGCGCTGCAGTGAAGCAGTCTGACCTCCCACCGGAGGAGTGGCGTTGACAGAAGGATGGTCCAGTAGATAGAGGCGGCAGCATGCCGAGCGCAGTCGTCGCACAATGCAACATAGAAACTTACCCGAGCAGTGGAAGTAGACTTCTTCACCTTCATGCCAACACAGGGTTGACTGCACGAGCGACACAAGGAGCCAAAGTCCAAGAGTACAGTGGTGAGTATTTTACTCTTGGAGCTGTTGACAACTCATTTGTTCAGGCCTTGTGAGCATGTGTGGAGACGCGTCTTGAACGTGGATCAACACAGTTTACCTTCTGCGTGCAACAGCTGCGTGAGGATTTTAGCGACTTTATCGTGCTTTATGTAACTTTGAATGTATTACGAGACATGTGATCTGCACACTCATTAAAAACCTCAATGGATTTATGTGCGATTCCTGTGGCTTGTGCGTAAAGGCGCAGCTGGAGTTTGTTTTGTTTTGGTGAAGCGGCTCAACGAGCCAGTTAGCAGGATTTATGATGTGATAAA
This sequence comes from Labrus bergylta, assembly GCF_963930695.1. NCBI lineage: Eukaryota > Metazoa > Chordata > Actinopteri > Labriformes > Labridae > Labrus > Labrus bergylta. The sequence continues at coordinate 17,480,142 of NC_089196.1, forward strand.
CTCCGGTGCTGTTTACTGTCCGGTTTTCGAGTCTTCACAGCTTTAATATAAGATACTTTAGTCAGCAGCTTTTTAGCAAAGTGTCTAGAAATTCACAACAGTGTTAGTTCTTGCAAGGTTGTACAATGATCATAGTTTTTCTAATCTTCAATTTGAAAGTGGTGGCACTCCGGGGTCATATTAAGCTGAATTGCGTTTTAGAATTATATCAGTCATTCAAGTTTTGACACTAACAATACAATTAATACCTCTTCTTGTGATCCCTGTGCTTTATAATAACTTTCACAAGTTTTTCATTGTGTCATTGTTGCTCAAGAGACATCCCTTCAGGTGAAACAATGTGGTTATGAAAGACCCTGTGAATGTGCACTGACTGAATCCACAGAGAGCAGAGAAATGACCTCCCCATGTGTTGCTTTGGTAGGTCAAACATCAGCAGCGGCTCTGGTGATCCGCTCTGCTCAGCACCTTCAGTAAGGAGATTTGTCACACGCAACCTGAAGAGATGAGCAGCACCAAAAAGTAAGTGACTTTGCAGTAACACTTTTCACTCTATTCAGAGCTTACTGACTCTTATACTGTATATTTACAATGAGGAGCACCTGTGAGTAAGAGATGAATATAAGTAAAGAATTTATTCTTTCAAATCAGCAGACGAATGAGGCTTTAATGACAAAATGTGGGCTCTAATTACCAAGATGAAATATATATTGTCTAACGCTGATACCAGATGAGCTGCCTTTGACATATTTCAAATAAAGTTAAAAGTTAAATCAAATTTTATGTAACTAAAATCTACATTGTGCACTAGCCTAAGAAAATCTCTGTGTATTGCAAAACTACATAGAGTGGGACACTGTCAACCTCCTTAAAGTTTATTTTAAATCTGACCATGTTGAATTTAAGCATAAAGATTTAAGACGGGATTGACCATCTAATTTCTTATACCCTGAATGTACCATCTGTGCTGCTCTAATGCTGCACAATGCAGGTTGTGATAGAGAAGCCTGACATCAGTATATATGAGATTTTCCAAGAAAACAGGCTTTGTTTAACAAATGTTATACGTTTAAAAGCAGACTACTACTAATCCGCAGAGATAGACTTTTTAACTTGAGGGGAATCTGGAGCCTTGATGACACTTTATTATTGTGACTTTATTGTGGCGGCTGTCAGAAATAATTCCTCAAATTCTTGTCCATGCTCGTGCAAATGAAACACATTTTAGCACCAAAGCTTGAATTAATTACATCATGTGGTTATACATATCAAATATCAAAAGAGGGAAAAGGCAGATGGAAAACCCAGAGGAAATTTTAGGAAAATCTGACAAAAACATCAATTGAGTATTTGAAAAAAAAACAAAAAAACATTTATTTTTTAATTTATCAAGAGGATTTCCAGGATGTTATGTCCCAGCTGAATGAAAAGTTGTTGCCCATGTCACCCCCATTCTTTTGATTTACAGTTAAGTAAGTTTTTGCTGTGGTTTGTCAGACAATTACCAAGAAACTCTGAATAGTTACCTCATGCACACTGAACCACTGACAGCTGAAAGCCTAGTGCGGGTATTATTTAACCTACACTTTCGGCATCCCTTTAGTGTGTGGAGGGGTTAAGTGAAATCTGATATCTGATGACATTTTGCCTTCATTGCATGAGGGATTACACTTTACAAACATGACTGGAGTACAGTATATATATCTCTTGCCATGACTACAGCAGAACCTGTATACCATAACATAGACACAGTTAACAGTTGAATCAGCTCGGGCACAGAGAACACACTCTCCTCTCCAAACAGATAGTGTTTGTAGTATGTAGATTACAGTAGAGAAAACTAGAATACAAGGGCAGGGAGACTGATACCTTATCTGTGAAGTGTCAGACAGATAGTAGCTGATGTACCATCAGAAGTGCAAAGTAACAGCTTTGAAGTTTTGAATGCTTGCATACCTTGTCATAGAGTGTTTTAAATGGTTAGCTATTGACCACCAATACATGCATAACTTAATTACTGATTAAAAGACAAATCAGATACTTTTACACTGTTATCAGAAGAGATATTTTAAGCATCACTCATTCCTTGGTTGCCTGTTCCTTTACACTTTCCTCTTATGAAAAAAGATATTGGCCTCATAAGCTCAAAATTGAGATATTTCCTGTGTAGAAATAAAGGATTATTTTTATTTTACAGGTAGACATAAAATGTAAAATCGTTTTTACAATATCACATTTTCTTAATCCCAAGCCCAAAAAAAATCATTTCAGAACTTCAATCAAGTCAAGGACAATTACAAATCCTTACATTTGGTATCAAATTCTAGAAAATCAATATTGTCTTTTCAGTATTGGAGTCAGTGTTACTTATATCAAATGTGATGTGGAAGTATACCTAAACACAAAGAAAGTCACTTTGTTTTGAGGCCTAATAAATCATATTTAAATACAATTTACAAGGCTTCAATGCAGGTGACTTCTTTTTTTTCCCTAAGTGTTAAAATCAACGGGATGTCTCTTTTTTGTTCAAACTAGGGATCATAGCAAAGACAAGGTTGACCTTTTTTTTTAGAGTACTGTTTTGCTGATTTATCAAAAAAAAATGAACAACCAAAAGCAAGCAAATAAGAAAGTGCATCAGGTCCCATTCATTTTAATGTACACAATGAAACCAGCAACTAACCACCGACAGATATTTGTAGAAAATAAGCCAAATTTGAAAATTCTGAAGAAAAAAAAGAATATAAAGAACAAAATGACACAGAGCCAAAAGATCTGGTGTCCTTCAAAGAGCTGTAATTTCCATTTCTAGATTACAGTATAATCTTTATAGCACAAGGTTATCAATTTGGTAGCATTACAGAACCACAAAGACCAGATAGTCTGCCAACTCAATTAGAATAATATTTCCTTTCTGCTACTGCAAAGGCTCTGCAAACTTTCCCTGTATAGAGTTAATTCTGGTTGTTAGCCGCTTGTTTTTTCCCAAGCTCAAAAACATTCTAGGAAAAGAAGAGTTCATGTAAAAGTGACTCAGTACAAAAATAGTCTGCAGGTTAAAGCAATGTGGAAAAGAGAGCCTGCAAATTATCTTTTTATGATGTGGTTTGAATTAAGGAGGGAAGCATTCTGGCAAATGTAGGAAATTACTTTTTCAAGTAAAAGACAACACAGAACATCAAAAAAGAACATCAAGATTAGAAAATATTGATCTGTACATATCATCAGAAATTATTATGATGCAACAGTTAAAGTGGATTCATACTTAGTGGCCTCACATAAAATCAAAATCTTAAACATTTCTTACTTGCTAAAGAAGTGTACACAATATAAGCACAGAGTCGTCATGCCCATTCAAAATGTATGGGTGTGAGGAATTTTGCATGATTTAACTCAGACTTTCAGACAGATCGAGAAATAATAACCGTTTTGCTTTTGAGTATAAATGTTACAAAATGCAGAAAAGGGCATCACTCTTCTTTCCTTTTTTTTCCTGAGAAGGACCCCTTGACCCCGCTCTCTTAGTCCCCAGAATGTTGACTTGCATGATGCCCCTGTATAAGCATATATTAAAAAAAAAAAAAGGGGAGCTGGTCCTGCTATGTCCATGATTGTTCCATAGGTGGCAATGGAGCATGTGGACGGCCAGTACTAGTAAGACAGCAGAGAACTCAGCCTTTAAGAAGTGCATTACTTTTGAAATTACCTTTGAGTATTTATCAGTGTGTTTTATTTTGAGGCAAAATTATGAAATTGACCCAAATTCTATAGTGAAGTGAAAAAAACATTAGCAAAGAAGCAAAAAATGTTTCTCTTTTTCATCAATATAAAAGTAGTTCACAGTCAATGAATGATATCTATTAGTATATTGATTTTTAAAAGAGAGAATACATTTTGATCCTGATCCATCCTCGAACAGAACCCTGAACCCCAACCATCTTAAAGAGTATTGTTCTGCAGCTCACCATTGACACTGTAGTTTCCAGGGTACTTAACCCATGCTGTCAGGTCCACTATGACATACAATGGACTTAGCTGGAGAACACTGATGACAGTATGAATGATACCATCATATTAAATGTATATCTCCTCAATACCTACACAGTAACAAAATAAGAGGACGCAAAGTGAATTGTTTAAGTAAATAATGCAAAGACAAAAACTCAAAGAATCAACACTTTAAGTGATTCCTTTGCTCCTACTAGTCTTCTTCCTCCTTCTAGTATCAAAATGACAAATGATTAATAATACTGAAGAAATTATTTCTGAATAAGCTTTACATTTATAAAAGCAATTCCGACCCAAACACCATATTCTTGATTCCATTTCATAAAAAATTGAAGACAATGACGAACCCTTTGACTTTTCTGTTGTAAAACAATAAAAAATGTTGTTGCAATTGTTTCCCAGAAACAGCCACTTTGTCTGTGATCCCATTAGGATAAACCCAGGGCTTAAGTATTCCAGTATTACTTACAACATGGCATGTGTGGGATGTGTTATATGTGTTGGTTAAAGGGAGTGGGGGGACTCTTTGGTTGGATTTGGATAGCTCTGCTAACATTTTTTTTTTGTTATCCGTACATGTTCTTTAACACTTAAATATGAAGAAGTTTTTATAAATAAAAGGTGAAAATGTGGTGTTTGTGTACGTAAATAAAAACAAGGATTTGTTAATCGACTGTTAGGGAAGCCCCTTACTCATCATTGAGCTGACTCAATATATTCTCTTAATAACCAAACACCAAAAAAAACCCATCTCTTCTGATATGAAGCCAAAATATTTCATCACTCTGTGACGTTTGTTTTGAACCCCCCCCCCCCCCCCCCCACCCAGGTGTGTTTGACGTGAGGACAAACTAGCGTAGAGACGTCTTAGAGAGCAACGGAGGCTGTGACGAGCCCAGCCGTCACGGGCCTGTGTGTGTCTTGTCACTTAAGTAAAGCCGCCGTAATCCTGTAAGGGAGGATGAGTAGACAGACATGTGATGCCCCACTTGTTTCTTAGGTAAAGGGTGGTGTAGAGAGGGGGGCTGGCAGGCATTACTGACCAGATGGACAGGCTTTGTAGTGTGTGTGGGTGTGGGACTGATTAGGCACAACAAGTACTGATACTATTTCAAACATGTTCCCCCCCCCCGCGCAAGTTTTAAAAACATCTTGATGTTTCTTATAACTGATTAAGAGACAGTGCCAGGTGCACATTTTGATAGGTTCAGGTCTCAGTCAGTGGGGCGTTTCATTTTTTTTGTTGCGCATGAGCAGCAACAGTCAATCCGGCCATCAAACTCAATTAGCAGAGACTTCCTGTCCTCTTCCTCAACCCCCCTCCGCCAGATTAAATCCATTGCATCGTACCTAAGGACTGCACACTTTGCCCTCCTTAAGGACGACACACATTTTACCGAGTGTGGTTGACTTACTGAAAAGCGGAGTTAAGAGGTAGTCTGTCCATGAGTTTTTAATGGGTGGAGATGAGTGCCACCAGTAGCACCAGACTGAGCCCCAGTCCCAACTTACTGCAGGTGAACGAGCCAAAGCGATATGGCTCTACGTTGTCGCTGGAGGAGAAATGTGAACAGTCTTTCTTCCTCTTTTACTACTACAGGATGGAGGACGAGGCGGTGCTGGACCGGGGGGCGTCCTTACTAAAGCACATGTGTGACGAGGAGGAGGTAGAAGGTAAGTTCACCTGCTTCTGTACCTTAAAATGTATCTGCTTGTGTTAGGAAAAAAAGATTTTACTTTACTCAGAAATTCAATAAGCTCTCATATTCTGAGTACACAAACATGTTTGGGGCCCTTTTCTCTTTTTCCTTAACAACCTAGTTCTTCTTAATTGTTTAAGTTCAAAGTGAGGCCACTCATGAGCGAAACAGGAAGGGCGAGATTAAGCTTTTTAGAGGCTGCCAAATTTCGCTCACTTCCTGCACGTAGACTGTGACGGCTCACCTGTTTTTTGCGAGCTGGCATGGGAAAGATGTAGAACGCTAAGCATGTGATCCTGTGTTTACCTCACTAATCCCTACAAAGACATACAGGAAAACAAAGGAGAAAGGACAACAACCAACCAGTGTTCTTGAACGTCTTTTTATTCTGTTGGTTTTTTTATCTTGCTTTTGAGTTTGTATATCTAACTTTTACTCACTAATCATTTCCTCGCCAACTATCTAATAAATGTTCCAATTTTACCATGCTGCTGATGGTACTTTATGTTGCCGAGACAAAAGGTTAGGTTTAAATGGTGATGACATCAGTGTGCACCACACGTCGCAAGTTTCTTGGTTCACGTCCAGCAGATTAAAGAGGCAGACATCGGGCCAGTTTAACCATCCAAGAGCCTGATGTTTTGTTTTGTTGTTTTGGCCAATATATTCAAAGTGCATCCAGCACCAACCTTTTTTCCTGTTGATAACTACGATTATATAGACCAATATAAGAACAGAAACCCAGACTTATTTTTTTTTTTACCTGACTTAACCTCGAAAACTGAAAATGAACCTTTCGAACTGTGCATTACAAATTCACTTTCTAAAAGAATCTATAAAGTTGATTGCCTAAAGGTCATTACTACTACAGTAGAAAATGTAAACTTTGTGTACAACAGATCATGTATCATTACAAACAAGCAGCCATTGGTTTTTCATTTGTTTCTGTACAACAAATATCTATTACACTCTTGAAACACAAGTTTCATAGCAGTCAAAATGGAGTCAGCATTATTTACTCTACATATTAGTGACCAGATATAAGGTGCAGACTTCTTAAATCTTAAATAATCATGTTAAAAAGGTATTGTATATTTTTTTGATGAATTTTTGAGACAACCTTCAGAAGTCTACTTATTGAGTTATGTATTATCCTTACATTTCTGAAGTAATTGTTGTAAATAAGGAAGTCCCAAGGCTATGGATTTTAAAGTCAATTCAACACAAATTTAAATTCAGACTAAAGTTAAGAAATTGAGCCAGATTTATTTAACATTGCAAAATAGGGATCACAGCGTCTGAAGGTAAATTATGTCAAATTGGTTTGCCGAGTGTGGCTGACATTAGCTGAGCTAGCATTGCCAGACTTTCGTGCTTCCTAGAAGGTTGATATCCATCAGTCTGTGCTGGATATACATTGCTCTGGTTGAGTGTTTTCATTCCAGTTATGTGTTACCTGACACAGCTTACATACAACTTATCTCCATTTTCTAGATCTAAATAGACTGCTCGGAAGAGATGCCATTTGGCTGGCTGATAAGACATCAATTTAGTAACTGGGATGTACACATGATTACTCAACAGTGGAATTTGCACAGCAGTGTCCCTCGTGCTGGAGAGGTCAACATTTTGTCAGGTGTCACCTCAGCTTGAACCCTGCTTCAATCTCTCCAACTTCCTGTGCACAACCAGCATCTCAGCTGTGTCTGCGTGTGTCCTTGTCTGCTCGCTAAATCTCTTTTTTTTTTTGAGTCTCCACTGAGGTCACAATCCTCCCCGCTGCTCGCTCACTGCCAACAGCCTGATTTAAAGACAGTCTGAAGTCTGACTGATAAAAGAGCAACAAGGGATGAGTTGGCTTGACATTTCTCACATTGTACAAGGTAAAAGTCAAGGATCTGTTGTCCGAAAGCCAATTCATCTCTCTCTGACACGGATTAGTCTTTGGCTTCTTCCTGAGCAAAGCATTTGGTGTCAAACTCTTTATAACAGACAGTGTTAAGGCTCAAGATAGACGGTTCAGTAATGTATATATTATGTGACGTGACCTGCTACAGCTAATTTAGAAGTAAAGAGGGAAGGCAATTATTTCTTCTGACTAAAAGTCAAATTACAGGACCCCCCTGGTTTCATTTAACGATACATTTTTAAAGCAGTGTTCTATTAGCATGCTGTCAGTGCTGTGTGGCGTGTTGCCACCCTCCCCACTGTTCTGGGCAGGTCCCAAGCGGCCACAGTTACTGGGGAAACTGGCGGTGGCGTTGCCTCTCCTCAGAAATCTTGCGAGCTAAACAAACCTCCAGGCGAACACAAGAATTGCATGTCATTCAGAGTGTGCTTGCGGGCAGCTCCAAAAGAACTTCTTCTTCCTCCAAAAAAAGGAGAGGAAGTCGTTGCACAATACTGCTCGGGCAGTGTGCAAATCTTCCTTTCCAGTTCCTTGACTTGACCATTTTTTATTCCTTCACCTCCATCACTCTCTTCTCATTCTCTCGCCTTTTTTCTTGTTGTGGTTCAGCTTGTGCAAACGTCTTCACCCTCTGCTTTATTGCTCATCTATCACCTCTAATAGCTCTGTGGTCCTTATTTCTACTGTCTGTTCTCTTCTTTGTCGCTATCCAGCCATCTGCTTCTTGGTCCTGTGATACCCACATGCTGCATTACAAACCCTATTGCTTTCAATGGTCTACGCTTCTTATAAATTAACTAAATCTATTTGGGTTTTGTCCTTGTTGTTGTTGTGTTGTTGTGTTGTTGTGTAACTAGAAGGACTTTGTTACAGATAAAGAGAGTGAAGCTATTCGTATTACTGAATAAGTGCTGTTCCATTCCCAACATTCATTTTAGGCAGTTATAAACTGAGTGTTTTAGCTTTAAAATTCACAAAACAACAAGATAAATAGTGCATATTGAAACCCCCAGGATTTCTGTGCCTTCTTTAGTACTGATACTTCACCCTTTCTTTAAAACTCTGAATAAAGTAGTTTCAAGTATAAAGCTGGTGCTACAGTAACTCGGCTTGTTTTTAGATTCTCAGCCTTGTTAGTTAGAAAATCTGTGTGGCTCGAAGTTGGCTCATTCTGTGTTATACTGATTTCTCAGTTTCCCTGATCTGTTTCTTGTAGACCAGATAAATTCTGTTTTTATTGTCATCCTTTCTGGCTGGCAATGCAGGCATGGTTAAGCTGTAAAAGATTGATGTTGTGTTTTTATATTTTACCGTAAACAGGGACCAGGTACCTTCTTTGTTGAACCTAAAAGCCTTGAGAGCAGCAGCTCTGCTGTGGGCAATGTGGGTCTGTTTCTCCTCATACAGAGTGTCTCCTCATTTGACAAAGTTAAACCAACAGAACAATTGAATCTTCGACTGAAGACGAAGATTACTTGCAATTTTGAATGTTCTTCTCGATATTCCGTTGTCACATCAGATGATCCGTGTATGACGAGGCTTATTGATGATGAGGCGTATCACGACGATAATCCTAAACTAAGACTGCATTACAGCATCGGCAGCAAGCAGCTCCATGAGTTTAGTTTAGTTTGACATGAGTGTTGCACATCAATTGGTGCCTTTACGGGAGGGACTTATGTACAGCGGACCTCTCTCTCTCTCTCTTGCTTGTTCCCGCTGTCTCTTTCTCACTCTCTCTCTCCCCCTCTCTCTGTTTCGAGATCACTCTTCTGGCAATTTATGAATAAACAAAAAAGGTCAGTAAATATATTTGGGTGGCCATAAATATAGGTTCCTTGGGCGGCCTGCCCAGGTATCATCTATGCGTAGGAAACACTAAGCATTGTTAAAAAGAATGGAACATTTGTCAGAGAGAAGTAGAAAGTGAAACTTAATAAAATCTTCCTTCTTATTTAAAGTTTTCTTTCTGCTCCACGTTAGCACTTGGTGCTGAACCGTTGGTGTCAGTGAATTTAGATGAACCCTGAGAGAACAAGGCATTGTGGTACAAGTGAATAATGAATGCTGTTGTGCTTCAAGAGAGATCATTGTTTGTGGTGTTGAGGGGTTCAGACACTTCCTGGTCGAGTCATGTGCAGTGCTTGGCTCAGCGTTACCCGTCGTCTTTCAAAGGCAACATTTGAAACTGATTGTGTGGAGCCTTTTGTTTCAGATGGACTTTTTTTGTAATCTGTGCAAGGTTGCATTTGAAGTCTCAGGAAAGATAAACTTTGGTGGCCTTTTCCCAAAAATACCAATTCATTACTTGAATATCCCTATATCAGCAGGTCCCAGTAGAGTAGATATTATAATAAAATATACTTTTTTTTCCCAACAATATCAACACAACACCAAATAATATTTGAATTAATTTCCCCTAGAATCTTGACCTACACTAGTAATAAGTTCAGGTATTGCATGTTGGTTAGGAATAACTTCACTGAATCAGATAACTCGCCACAATGTCTAAAAAGAGATTCAAAGCACATTGGTATTATTGGGTTACTGCTTCAAGCAAACAGACTGGTCTGCTTGCAGGGTCCAACATTAGTACCTACCACTTACCAAATGCAGGTAAAAATCTAAATTGGTTCGTTTGAATAAAATAATGGAAGTTGGGTGCCAATGGCAGGTGCCCCCATCCGTCCAAAACATAATCTTATTTGATGACATCTTTTATATTTAAACAACTTGGTCCATCGCTGCATGACCATCAGTAATTGTAACACACTCTTTTACTGACACTTGCTGTCCAACATCGGCTCACTCCTGTTTTTAGTGAGCCCATTTCTTCAAAACTGTGTGTTTACATTTTCACATTTTCAAGTTGTGTTGCAACGTTTGGTCAGTATCCTTAAGCTTCCAGAAAACATGCAGAATTATGGATGTAATTAATATAGAGAACGGGCAGAAGTTTTCATCTGTATGTATATCGGACGTAGAGCTTCATTAACCCCTTTATTGGGACTGGTTTGCTAAGGCAGCTAATAGTTTCCATATTGTGGAGACCACCACTATAAGCCTTGCTTCCATTGCAAACTAGACTACCGTATTGTCCGCACTATAAGGCGCACCGGATTATAAGGCGCACGTTCAATGAATGGCCTATTTTAGAACTGTTTTCATATATAGGGCGCACCGGATTATAAGGCGCATAGAATAGAACGTGTTTACAACTGAACAAGGCTGGGAGATATTGTGAATATATAAATATAAATACGTTTTATACGTAGTGCATTCACAATAACTCAACGTTGTTCAAACGTTAATGTGCATATTCACAATATCTCCCAGCCTTGTTCAGTTGTAAACACGTAAAAGACACACAGTCTGATACCGCTAATTCAAACGTTAGTGCATAACTCAACATTGTTCAGTTACGTATAACACGTAAAGCTCACTTTTTCAGTTCATTCCCCGTCCACGAATCCCTCGAATTCTTCTTCTTCAGTGTCCGAATTGAACAGTAGGGCGAGTACGGCATCCAACATGCCTGGCTCCCTCTCGTCATTATCTGAGTCAGTGTCGCTGAGCGCCGTGTACAACCAGTATGGATCAACCAATTAACCAATTGATCCATATATAAGGCGCTCCGGATTATAAGGCGCATTGTCGTTTTTTGAGAAAATTAAAGGCTTTTAAGTGCGCCTTATAGTGCGGAAAATACGGTACATTAATAAACTGTACCACTGTCCCTGTGGGAGGCAGAGGAGTAGCTTTACACCTGACAAATGTAACAGAAGAGAAAGCAGTTTTTTTTTAGCAGTAAAGGAATTAGGACACAGATATTTTAGTAAAGAAAAGGTAGTATCTTACTATGAGGTGTCGAAATAAAGCAAAATCCCAATAATAGCATAAATAATAAAACAAAATTAACATGAAGTACATGTTAATTTTATTTCATCTATTTCTGTATGTAGAGCATAAATTAGTTAAAATGATTAGAACTAAAATATTCTGACAGAACCATAACTTAAGGCTTACACGTTGTATGGAATAGGATGTGTCAGAATTATATCACTTGATTATACGAATGCATGCAATTGATTTATCAGTTATTGATGTAATGTATTGATTTAATAACTGATTAGATTTCACTACTTTGTGAACTACTTTAATCCATTTACAAAGAAGTACCATTGCCTCCTCTGAAATGGATCAAGTATCAAAATAGAAACGCAGAAGTAAAGTAAATATCCTCAACAAAATTTGCCACTACAAATCCCCTACTAAACTAAATGCATTTTAAGATGTTCCACAAGTGTTTTTTAGACCATTACATCTTAGTTTTGGGGCAGATTAAAAATATTTTGGCCAATAAAATGTTTTGGCCTACCAGCCATTGGCAGAAAGGGCCCCAAAGTTAATTTTATATCCTGTCTGCTTGACAGTATTGACCCTAAACTACCCAGCTACATGTTAAACTGCACGTCCTGTTGGTATTGTGCCATCATCATGACAGAGATATACAGTCATGCAAGCAGTCATGGGTTCTTCTCTGCTTCTCTGCTATGTCCTACTTCTTTTGTCCAAATATTTGTTTTGACAGTGAACTGCAACCTCAATCTTTCTGCTCTGTGCCTCTGCCTTGAGAACTCTTAGAATGTTCCATGTTTAAGTGAATGACATGGGGCCAAGACGAGGCTATTTTGAGTATAAATAATAAGCTTCTAATTTTGCACTTCCTGATAGGGATTTTGCGTCTTGATTGCTATTTTTTGCGAGTCTTCTGAAATCTTAAAAAAATCTGGATCTTTAAAAAGACAAAAAGAGAATTCACCTGCTGTTTGTTTTTGCTTTCACAGGCCACCACACCGTTTACATCGGCGTGCATGTGCCCAAGAGCTATCGGCGTCGGAGGCGTCACCGTCGGAGAACCGGCCACAAGGACAGAAAGGAGAAGTTGACAGAGAACACCTCTGACAAGTCGGACACGGAAAACAACGATGAGGCCAGCAACAGCATCCTCAAACCTCTCAGTAAGTTCTGATGGACTCCTTGTCAAGGCTGATTAGTGGTCATGTCCGTCTTGGCTGAAGGCTGCTCTCTCTTTTTCAGAAAAAAAAAAAACCCTGTTACTCCCTGTGACCCCAAAGATTTGCTGATTCTACTTAGTGGCCAGAAATAGCCGTGCTTGTCGTGCTGATTGACAAGTCTGTTTGGACAGAGCAGTGTGAATTTTCATTGGAAGTAGCTCGCTGCTCAGATATGAGCCTCTTGGGTTCAGAGTGTAAGTGCATGCCTTCCTGTGCTTTTGTCCTTGGTTGTACACATAAGTGTATCTCTCTTTGTGTGCCAGTGGATGTGTGAGCATTTATGTTCTCGGTATGCCGAAGCTTCTTCCATCCCCTGACGTGCAAAGAACCATTTGCCCTCAGGCTATGCCGCTGCAATCTGCCAGAGCTTGGACAAAGAGCTGAGGTCAGTTCAAGAGAAACTAGAGAGTGAAACCGATTAGAAATAGGTTACACTGGGTGACTGGGACTTTGAATGTTTGTTAAGTCATATTCAAGTTAAAGTTTGAATTTGACGAGCACTGTAAACAACATTATGATTATATCATCATTTATAGATGTCTTGTGGAGTTAAATATCACACAGCTTATGGTGATTTTTACATAGTGTGAATCTTCCACTCTTTTTAATAAAATAATGAATAAGGTTTGGGCTCCTCCAAGGGCCCTCAAGAGAAATCTGCTGGAGTTGCAAGACAATTAGAAATTAGATGTTGATGAAGAAGCATAAATAGCTCAAATATTTCCTTTTTTTTTTTTTACATCTCAAGGCCTCTAAAATCTATTCAGGTGAATCCAAAAACAAGTTTTCAATTTGGAACACAACACGACCATGCACATACAGATATGAAATGATTCTCTGCTCTGTTTTGACAATGTCATCATGTCATGTAAAAGTGTAAGGGTCATTTTCAGCTGTATCAGCAGCAGTAGCTAAACTATGCAGCAGAAAATAATATTGTACATTTTATATTCTAAAGCTCTAAACATTAGGACATGCTGACCAGTCTGACCAGTTTACTATCTAGGTGTGTTTACTTCCCCTGCTACTCTCTGCTGCTGATGCAGTGCAAATGCCAAAGCGCTGTCCCTTATTAATGCTAGCATGAGGAAATCAAATGAGGTATTTGAACTGCCCATACTTCACAACAAGTAAAGGGTTACAAGCTTTATAATAAAATGTTTTAAGTTTGGAGAAAGAAAAAAAAGGGCAGATTTCCTGAGTACAAATCTACACATGTGACATTAGTCTCCGTTACAATAGCTTATAATGTCATTCCCTCTTTTAAATCCACTACTGAGGTTTCACCCCTGATATCTCGAGAGAATTATATCATTTTACACACACCATCCTGCACATGAATTGACAAAAAATACCGAAATACGCCAGAGCTGGATCTTACAATCTGAACACATCACTTGATGCGGAGGATTTTCTTCAGGACATAAATCCAATCAGTGAATAGATTACAGCCAGCCCATATGTGGCTGCTGACTGTGATGATGCATACAGTATTCAGTAAAAATTACGATCTAAAGATGTATGTTGTATGTTTCCTGATTACAGTCAGAAGTATTGAGTCAACCTAAGGGGTTGCTAAGTGTGTATGAAGCTTTCAACGTGGCTAAATGTTGATGTTGAGTTCAGTGTCAAACATATTGTTAGCAGTCTGAGAGAGGAAAAGCAGTGGATTCTAAACGTGTCTGTAACCAGCTCTTATAACAAACTACTTTTGGGTTTATTCTTATCAATGTATGACCAGTTGTCACAAGTTAATAATTCCCCTAAAAGGTGAGCTTTTCTATCAGACATGTGTTCCCTTTTCACTTTGTTTCAGGTTTTTTAAGAGGCCAAAAGCAGAGCTTCATTGTATTAAGTGTATGTATTGTATTCATTGCTCAAATATTTCTATTAAGTAACAATTTTATCAAAGGCATCAAAGAAGAAACTGATCAAATATGAAGAAAATATAAAACACAAAATAAAAAAAAATAGGAAGATGTTGAAAGTACAATGTCATCAACTACAATATGTCTACCTATACCTCTTCGTGTGCATAAAGCCACCTTTCAGATTCATTCTAAAACCCCTTTGTGGGCCTTGTCTAGATGTGTACCAACTGGAGAACAATGACATTACAGAATGATAAACAAAAAAGGTTACAGAATATAATAGTGGATCTGGCAGGTGACCCAAATCTGCAAATTTTAGGAATGTTCGGCTGTGATTGCTGATTGGCCGGTCTTCTCAAGAAAAGCCGATTCCATGCCATTCTAGATTTACACACACGCCACAGGTTTCATGACATGTGCACAGCAACACCATCACTAATCGGACAGTGACCAAAGTGTCATTTTATAGAATGACATCTTGAAGTTGAATGTTGCTTTATCACTCAATCGAAAAAATGACGTCCAAAGTTAATCATTGGTTTCATGGTTATGACCTTTCATAATAAGCAGTCACTATTACTTAGACCATTTGCTGCAGTTCATTCCCTCTCTCTTTCCTTTTCCCTTCATGTCAGTCTTAAGCTGTAATTGTCCAGAAAGACAAAATTGTCCAAAACTAATCTTAAGAAAGAAAAGATGAGGATCTCCCTGTATTTAAAAATAAGAGGGGTCACAGAGAGGACAGCATCTGGGTGTTGTTCTTTTTGGTGTGCTGGTAAAGTCTTATCTCTTTGTTGATGCACTTCATATCTGACGTTCATTTATTCAGACTTATGATGGATGTTTGAATGTACAAGATGAACAAGCAACTGCCTGCTTGTGTCTTGCTTTCCCTATTTCGACGTAGACTCAATTTTCACATTCTTAACAATAACATTATAGACTTACTGTTGAAAAATAAGATCTACTATGGCCAATCAATCATGCTTTCATTAGGTCTTTACCGTGTCTTTCAAATACCCGATTTGTCTTTCAATTTTCGAAAGGTTTCCTTCTTTTAATCATTCTGAGTCTTCATTGGATAATCCCCTATAGGGATAAAGTGGAAATATAACCCACCCTCAGTTCCTTAAAAAGTGAACTCTGTCTGAGATGAGGAAACATTACATAACTCTGTTGTTAACAACAACATTTCTTATTCTCAATTCACAGAAAATCAGACGTTGTTGTCAGAAGAACTCCAGTACTGACGTAGTTGTTTACAGTTAATACTGTGGTATTCACTGGGTCATATGGGTAAAAAAGCGCAAGTGCTGTTGACTTGATAATGGCATAACACAGAGATAAAACTGTACATTTGGTATTGTTGTACAGTTCATGGTTCATTTCCATTATTTTATGTAAACAGTACACTCTGTTTTCCATTTGATTTGAACCATTTAGCACTCTGCTACCACCAGTCCCATTTTTTAGGCTTTCCAGTTATCGTTTGGTTTAGCAGAACAGGTGTCATGTTCCTACTAACTGGAAGTTTCCACAGGATCCGTATGCGTTGCAGCACACACGTCTTGTGGAAACTGCCAGCAATAGACTCTAGCTTTAGCTAACTTGGAGAACAAGCAGATGAATATCATACTTTATTTTTTCTTTTAAAGGTAATTGGACTTTGCCAAGAGTGAAAACAAAATGTAGACATTTATTAAAACAACAACCTCGACTAAAAATAAGTAAGCAAGTATTTTATGGTAACTTGGAGGCAAAGTATCTTAAAAGTAAAGTAAAGTAAAAAAAAAAAAAAAGAAGCTAACTCTAGTTTAATTAATTTTTCATATGTTTTCCTGTATAAAACAAGTCTTAATGAACAGCAAGCAGACTACTGCACTACTATGAGTTACAGTAATTGTTCATAAGGATTTGTATAGGAATGGTGTCATCCAAAGCTTTTGATCCATATAAGCTCTAAATGTGATCCATATAAGCTGTTTCCATTGTTGTGACTTTCTAGAACAGCACTACATGAAACTCAAATCTGCAGGCATTTGTTAGGCATGTAAAAAGTGACAGGCATGCAGTATATACCTAATGTCCCACTGTTATTCACTGACCTCCTCTGTGTCACTCTCTGTGGGAGACATGGCCGCCACCCAGGGAAAGGCCTATGTCTGTAGTCTGACTGAAATCATCTTGTTTGGTCAGATGGACACTGCAGGAAAAACAAGTCCATCCTCCAGGCTACACGTGTGTCCACTGCAGGGCCATTTGACCTCAGCTCATTTTGATGAGAATGTTTTTCTTCCAAAGCAATCCACTTTTTTAGCTGGATCAAATGTCTTCTCAAAGTGGATTATAAGGATTACTAAGAAACTTGGTTCAGATACAAATGGGTTTGATTTCTCAAAGTCAGATAGGATGAACTGAAAGTGCTATTGTGTTTTTTTTTTCTTATTTGTTTGAACAACTAAATGTCTCTTCTTCACTGATTGATACCTACTTCTCGCAAAATTGAAAGTACAATATAGCGAAACATGACTTTTTTTTATTTGCTTCCTAATAATGTGATATTTTGCAGAAAATCAGCTCCATGAAAACATCAGTACTTGTAAAATACCTAATCATCACAGTTGTTTTTTTCCCCATTTGTATGAATCTGATACTGCCTAGAAACTTTTAATACACTGAGGTATTTTTAACTGTTATTTATTTTAAAGTCCCCATGAAACAGAACTTCGACAGTATCTACCTGCTGTGTTGTGACATATTTCCAACTAAAACAGGATAGAACCAATCATAATATAGAAGGCGAATGTTGGGATGAATATGATTGGCTTGTTAGCTTCGACAGAGCTTTTTATTGTTCAAAATAGTAAACACCCCTGAGTGCAGGATGAGTCATCAGACATTTGAAGCATTTTACAGGAAGAGAAAATACAGTGATGTGAGGTACAAAATACTCAGATAATGCTTTTTGAAATATATTTGGCAGATAACGGCAGATAAATTAACATTTTAACAATATCAATTTTTCATTTCCTGTGGACTTACTTACCCCAGGCTATGAAAGCAACATTATTACTTTCAGTGGAGTATTGTCAGTGTATTGGAGTATTGTCAGTGTTGAGTATTGTCAGTGTTGTATTTATTTCTACTTAATCAAAGGCTTTAAATACTTCTTTAAACACTAAAGGGAGCCAGACTGCTGGGCTATTTTTCATAGTCACAGGAAAAAAAAGTAAAACGGTTATGTCAGAAGAAAAGGTCCCTGGATATTGATTGGATAAAAAATACCATGCCTTGGAATTTCATTTGAATATGTGTCTGTCTCTAGACATGACTTATAGTTAAGATTAATCTCCATTGACTGACACGTTGATTAAGAATGATTCCCATCCAGTCAAATCATCAGCCTATCTTTCTCACTTGGTTGTTGCACAAGTGTACAAGTCTTAGTTCTGCTACAAACAATCAAAACATGACAATTTGTTGGCTGCTAAGACCAAGATAATCAGTGATATCCGCCATTCTAGATGCTATTGGGTCAAAATACTCTGTCATTAAGATAAGATAAGATAAGATAAGATATACTTTATTGTCCCTAAAGGTACATTTTTCTTGGACTCTTTCCTGGGGTTACAAGATAATACAAGATAATACATAAATAGAGATCATACAAAACAGAAAATTTCATGTAAGAATTCAACATATACATAAGACCACCTTCTTGCAGCAGTAACATATTGGCATACTTACCTGTGATACATAATATTAACAGACATTGGCACAAATGAACGTTTGCAGTGGTTCAGCCTGGCTTGAGTGACCCTGAATCTTCCCCAAGAGGGTAAAAGCTGGAACTCTATTTTCTGTGCCTGTCTAACAACAGACTGCTCATAGAGTGTTTGGAGAGATGGATGTTTTTTGACACTCGTGACCTTCATAGCAGTCTGCACAAGACGAAATAAGAGCTTATGCTGACCAATGTCTTACCGTTCCTTATAAGACATGTCAAGGCAAGCTTCAATCTTCACTGTAATGTTTTACCTACTTTCTGTGTATCTACGTCAGTTTGGTAAAGGATAACTTTTACTATGACCTTAGTGAGACTTTGGACATGAGTGAGTTTGTTGCCATCAACGCTTTTGACCACTATGTACAGTGCTGTACTCTGTACAATGTACAGCATGTTTAATATTCAATTAACCCAGTGTTGCATGACAACTTTGAATACTCTATGTTAATATCCTTGTTTGGTTGAAAGTGAAGAGTCCACTGTCCTGGGATTCTGGCTCTGTATGATGGTTGTCATTGGTGTACAGAGAGGGCTTTCTCTTTGAACAATGGGTTTTATGGATAGATGATTCAAAACTGCTTCAGTGTTCTGTTACCTGAACGGAGACTATTTTTTTTACATCTTTTTGTCGCCTTGTCACACAGTTTGCAATCATCCCTCTTACACTCACTTCAGTGTGTGAATGCTTTCATTTTTTATCACCTCCTCTGATTAGGGTTACAACACTGCCATGGAGAGCTCTGCTGATTCTGCCAATTGCCTCATAAAATCCTTAATCCCTGATTGATATATCTAACTTTAAACAATGAACACATGCTTTCTAAATTTTGATCTCAGGACATCTGCCACTACCTAACCCTGTCCTCCATCTTTGGTTGATCTTAAACCCGAGAATAAATAAAAAGACTTTGAAAACTTGAAATACTACAGTCTCACACCCTTTCACATCCATTAAAAGATGAGAGGAAATGTGAGTAGTTGGGGGTAATTAAAATGATTGAAAACTTTCCCTTTTTCCTATAGATTTAGGCTTGCCCTCCTTTGATGGTTTGCATTGTTTACTATATTGCACAGAAAACATGTGGCTGCACATCAGTATAACTGCAGAGAGCATTTCATTTCAGGACCTGTCCCCTCAGCTGGTATGTGTTAGATTCAAAACCCTCCCACCTTGGCTATCACAACAAAATACCAGAGATAGATGTCCTGGGCATAAACACTGTGCTTTCAATGAATCCCCCTCTGGGTGTTACTCTGCATTCAGCCCGGTCCCTGTTCTCTGCCCGCGTGCTCGCTGCCCTGCATACTGAATGTCAGACTTAGTGGCATGGAAAACATTTCCTGTATTCCTCGGTGATCCTCTCTTTAGTTTGAATGAGGTGACGGGGGGGGGGGGGGGGGTGCATTATCATTGCATGTACAGTCACACACAATGACAATGCTATTAGATCCCATGTAGCCTTTTACTGTGCACAGTTCTTCAAAAAGGTCAGGGGAGAGGGAAAGTATTTGTGTAGGATGCATGTCAAGAGTGGGACTAAACAGGCCTTTAGTAGCAGCCACACTAAGCTTTCTGCCGGGCAGCGGGCATTCTTCCTCCATCCCCTATCCCATGAGCCTCTGCTGCTGGGACAAAGTCTTCTTTGTATGCCCATGGCTCTTGGCTAGAGCACACAGAGCTTTGAAATTGTGTTTGAACGATGGGATTTTCATTTCTATCCCTCCTTTTCGTGCCTGCTCTCACCCCTCTTCGCTTTCACTCTGCACTGAGTCTTGACCCTCATAACCCTTCTCACCCTTCTCACCCTTCTCACCCCCCAGCTTTCTCTTAGCAACTACTCAAGTGGGACAGTATTACTTTGACACCAACACTGCTTGTAACCAGCTTCAGTTTTAATTAGATAGCACAGGTAGGAATCATCAATTTATCATACAGACTTAGAAAACCCCTTTAGATAAAGAATTTACAGTAAATACTTACAGGAGTGACTTAAAAGGGTGACTTAAACACTGTCAATGTCTCACGACTAGAGTTTTTTCATTAAACGTCTTACCCTCCAACCCTCCTGCTAACTCTTTTTTTAGTGGTGTGAGTCTTTCAATATCTTTTGATTCAATTCCATTTGGATTCTTTGGGGTCACAAGTCAGTTAAGAATTGATTTTTGTTTCAAACAAATTACTAATGTATTGTGGACCGATTGAAAATGCATTCCCTATTTTTTCCCCTGATAACAGCTAGGCTATCAGGGGAAAGGAAATGAAACAGACGATGGATCTTGGCATTTTCTTTGTCCGTTCAGAATTGGCTGCAGTTTGGTAAAGTGATGCTGTATGTGTCGGTCGGCAGTTGTTTGCCATTGTTCCACTTATTTAAACTCCGGGTGGTGAGAAGTAATGTGAGGTCGGCCATTTGTCTCGTTCCTAAAGGACTACTTTTCAGTTTGCAGATGCTGCATCCTGAATACGTCGGGTGAGGCTTCCCCTTACCTGATGGATTGGAGGATCCACAGTGCCCTGAAACGCTTTCCGTCAATGAACACGGGACGGGCTGAATGTCTTGCTGCTCCATATTTAGTACAGGCAGTACGTTAGTGTGTCGGACAAAGCCAGAGGCAACATTTCTGACGCTGAGAGCTAGATAATGTTAGCAGCGCGATTGAGGATTCAGGAGCTCTTGGGGGCATCTATGTACAAAGGAAAGTGGAGAGGGTGAATAGAGGAAAATGCAAGCATCAGGTTTGTCGTGCTCTGGTGAGAATTCTCGTAGTAAGTAAGAAAGTATGTTTTCAAAAATCTTTTTTTGGAAGTTTTGAATCAGTTCAGAATCTTCTAAATAAATAATTGCGATGCTGACTTGAATCGCATTACTGACAAGTCCACCACAGGCGGCTGTTTATTATTTTACACTTCACTGTTTGTGTCTTGAATGTTGAATATAGTGCTGGGGTTACAACCATGTTTTTAAAATTCTACAAGATCAGTATAAATTATCTGTGTCAGAAAGATGAAACAGGGAACAGCATCAAATTTGAGGGCTCACCTATACCCTTCCTGTCATCTAGCTGTGAAAAAGCAACTGCACTCTCACCTCGCCAAGTTTTCTTATTGCACACACCCGCTGCTAGTTGTGAGTTTGGAGTGGCTGAAGAATTGGGCAAGGTGCCAATTACAGATGTGAAAGGAAAGGAAAAGGTAATACTTAGAAGAAAATCAGTGCTTACCTTGATTTTAAAGGGAAAATTATGAAGACAAAATATTCATGAATATTTCTTGTGAAAATAAAAACGGTTACTTCGATGCTTTTACGAAACAATATTTTTATATTGACTGCACACGTTTAAGGTATACAGCATTAGTTTCTCTGTACGTTTGGGGCTTTCACACTCACTTTGCATCGTTTGCACATGATTTAGGCAATATAGCTATTTCAAGCTTGTTTTAACTGTTTACTGTAATCATAGTAGATCTCAGTGTATGTGTGTCAGCTAAATGTGTGAAAGGCACATGTAAATTATTCCACCTGAGGTGTTATTAAACAGGCTGCAGTGACTCAAGCTAGTTGCAGCTTGTGTTAACCTGCGAGTGTGTATGTGTAAGTGCCAGCAGACAGTTTATCCCCCCCACCCAGTAATCTTACAGTTGCATGTCTGGCTAGTATGCTGTTTTTTCTTTATTGTCCTGAAGAACACCCAAAGAAGAGAAACTGCATGTCTCCAACTTATGTTCTGTTTAGTCGCTTTCATCTGACTGACTAAAAGAATGAATCACTCAGTGTGGTAAGTGGCATTATACCTGGTGTTGTATGGATGTAGATGTCTTAAAGAGAGCACAGTAAAGTACTCAACTCTAAGGTGAGAGATATTGATAGACCCTTTATTTGAGAACAGAATACAGCTTCTTATTTCCCTTCTCACCAGTTGGAAACCTTGAAGAAAAAGGCCAGCGACACAAAGAACTTTAGGGACTTTGTTGCCATCCTATGTGCCACTGCTACCCTGTGAGAATTGACTGACTTCCACCAACTCAAACGCAAACTCACACCAACAGATAGTTTGCTGAAAAAAGGCTGATGGACAGCGAGGTTATTCAAAGTAGTGCGACACATACACACGTGTCAGAAAGCAATGGCAAAAAGTGATTGATTGATTTGTCCCAGACACTGCTGATAGCTTTGCTGCACCAATTTGGCAGAACAAAGTCACACCTTTTTAAAATTCAATTTCTTGCATCCAGTTTTTTTACGACATTCATAGCTTGACCAAACTGTAATCCTAGCAGAGGTTTTTTTTTTCATTTAACAAGAAAATTTTTAGGGTACTGGGATCCAACTGCACAAGCTGTTCTTAATTTCTAACTTAACATGGAGACAGGAAATGTATATGGCTTTGCGGCAATACAGTTCACACGCCTTCAGTTATTGAGATAAGCCAGATAACTCATCCCAGTACTGTTTGATACAATGGCTGAGGCCTAGAAGACGAGGAGGGTGACAGATGAAGCTAAGAAGAGAAAGAGTGACCGAGTAAGAAGCAGAGTGTACATTTCTGCAGATTGTGATGCAAGGTTAGGCTGAATTGTTAATGGGCGTTGAGGTTGTCTCTTGCATACAAAAAAATAAATCCATTGGAGGTTTTAATTGCTTGAGATGCTACAGTGACTTCCTGTTGACATTGTTCATTACTGTTGATTGGACAGCATAGATACTGCCCAGTAGCAGATTAACACGTTATTTAGGACATTAACAAACTTCCTTATATTTATTCAACCTGTTTTAGTAAATCGCTAGGTGAAACTAACTCTTACTTAGCTTGAATTTGGGAAGGACTTTACTTTCCAACTGGTGCAGTTCTCCGCCTTTAAATGTAGATGTGCCTTGATAAAGTCATGAATCACACCTTTGCTTTTCCAGCTTTTATAAGTCAAGAAGTTTGCTGTAAAGAGGTCTGCTTGCAAAACTTTAATCAAGCAGTATTTGCTTGTCAGAGAAATACTATCAAATTTGAAATTAAGTCGAGTTACTTTGACTAGGTAAATGACTCTTGAGCACACCATGCAAATATTATAACACTGCAGTTCAATACCTGGAGCAGATATGTGATCATTTCATTCATTTTATACTTTCAAGGAACACAGAGTACCTCTATTGATGCACCATGTAATGATCTTGTGAGGTCATTTGCTGATGACATAATTATCTTTGTGTGCAGTTTTCTACACGCATGAGTCTGCTTTCATGAAAGGAAGCAGTGATTGTGGGCTATCATGCAGAGTTCAAACATTGTATCCACTCGTTGGAACTATAGCTTTTATGGTATTTGCTATTGCCGGCGTGTTTGAAAAGCACTGAAATGTTTAATGTATGTATCAGTCCTGTTGAGATTCTGTTTGTGTTGCTCTCTAAATATTCAAACGAGAAGACAAGGGGAAGGAAAGCCAAGCCTTGGCTGAAGAATCGGCCAGTTTGTGAACCATTTCCTAATTGTTAATGAGGGCCTCCAAGGGCAGCTTGCCAAAGCTAGAGGGCCAATG
Organism: Labrus bergylta; assembly: GCF_963930695.1. Taxonomy (NCBI): domain Eukaryota; kingdom Metazoa; phylum Chordata; class Actinopteri; order Labriformes; family Labridae; genus Labrus; species Labrus bergylta. The sequence continues at coordinate 17,504,025 of NC_089196.1, forward strand.
GCGAAGGCCTGTTTGAACAGGGGGGCAGAGAGGGAGAAGGGGCTAGCTGTGGGGACACGGTCACTGAGGGGGACCCCTAAACCCCATTAGCCCCCTCCTACCTGGTTCACAAAGTGCTGGAGCAAGCAGTTGAGTGCGACTGTCACTTCCACCCGAGACTTAAATGAGGGTCTAGCAGCGTCTTTGGGATACTGGAGAGCTTCTGTCACTTACCGACTGCTATCAAGGAGCTAAACCTGGGTCAGCTGATTGAGAGAGCAAAAGGGGAGTCACTTAGTTGGTAAAGATGTCAAACAATAACAATAACCAAGAGGAGAAGGAGGAAAAGGAAGAAGACACGGAGGAGAAAGAAGAGGAGGTCATGGTGAAAATCCCTCCGCCTCCACCTCCTCCTGAGTTCAACGGAAAGAGTTCACCTGAGGAGGGGACGCCGGTGCCCGGACCTTTGCCCAACGGGCACCAGTTTCAACCTGTGAACCAAAGTATTTTTACTCTCTCCTCAGTCTCACCAGCAGCCGAGAGGATCCGCTTCATGCTTGGGGAGGAAGATGATGGCCCAGCACCCCCACAACTCTTCACTGAGTTGGATGAGCTCCTGTCAGTGGATGGACAGGAGATGGAGTGGAAAGAAACAGCCAGGTAACAGCTTAGTCTAATTCTTTTGGATCTCTTTCAGCAGGGTTCCTGTATCTATATCTTTTGGTTTTAAAGTCATTGATGTCGTCAATTAATTTTCACTCAGTCAGTCAGTTAGTATAAAAGTTATACAAGTTGATTATTAAATCATCATCTCCATCGTCTCATCATCATCTCCACTGCAAAAATCTTTGTGTTTATTTTCAGGATATAATAAACTCGCTTTTGATGCGTTAGATAACTGACAACCATTTCATAGTCAAGTAACTGCACAAACATTTGTAAGCCTCAACTAACAGTAGGAAGCTTGCTGTGTGCTTTGAATTTGGAGCAGCACAAAAGGCAAGCACACAGTGCTCCACAGGTTCCCTTTGTGTGGCCCACTAGTGGGTTGGGATGGGATAGAGATGGGATGATTGTTTGTGCATCATTAGCGTGGATGAGTGAAGCTCTCTTGAGTAGGAAACTGGAGGCCTGGGCTGCTGTTTCAGGCACCAAATGAGTGGATTTGTTATCTTAACCTCTGACCAACTGTACTTCGGATAGACGGTACATTTTGGTTCACTGTTGGTGCAATGATTTTCACAGAACCTTTACTTAAGAATGCTTTCATCACTGACTCTCTGTATGCTCTAAAACTGCAATTACATTTGTTCAAAGGAACTCTAAAAGTCCAATTATTCCAAGTGAAATTATCTCGACATTTTAAGCATTTAGCAATATTATTCACAGATAATAAATCTTTCTAGATTGAGAAGTTAAAGGTCCAGCATTAGGCTTTTACTGAATCACTTACTCAAAATGTCACTTTCATCACATATCAGTCAAAATTCAAATTATTTTAAGAGAGGATTTTGCTGTCCCACACAGTGGGTTGGGAAATTATGTTTCTGATCTTGTTAGGTTTACTGGAAAAAACTCTATTACAAAAAAACAAACTGACAAGAAAAACGTTAATCTACCTGGGATTGTTTTTTAGGTACAACTAGGTTAAAATAGAATTTATTGTCACTACTCCAGATTATTATAGTCAGCATACAGGGGAATACCAAGACAATGTCTTCACTAAAATGGATCGATTCGTGATCAGATTTCCCTGACATCAAGAATTTCAACCCCTGAGGAATGAATGAATGAAGTACCACTGGGAAAATAAAAAAACTAAGAAACTGTGAAGGGGATTAAGACGGGTTAGAAAGGCTAAAAGACAACATCAGTTTCAAACCATTTAGTAGTGTTTAAATACTTATAATTTTCTGACATAAGGGAAATTAAATTAATCTTGCATCTTTGAATCTCATAATCATAACTCTGCAAATAGCTGCAGAGATTCAGATCCTGTCTGATTTGTCTTACCAAGTGCACTCAAGATCTGAGAGGTGCTGGGTAGTACTGGCTGATGGCCCAGTACAATGTTGGCAGCCAAACTGGACCAAAAGAAAAACCCTGCTATTGAATCAACTCAGTACTAGTTGAGTTTCTCATCTCTATGACTCCGAGGGAGGGAGGAGGGTGACTGATTAAAAGAATACATTAATGAAAAAGGAAAGATATCAGGGCTTCAGAGGGCTTTATTTTGGGTTGTGTATCATAAAGTTGCCAATTGAACTGCTAGATTTTTGATGTAGCTTCAAACATTTAATTTAATTTAGTTCATTTTATTTGTCCTTTTTAAACTCAAACCGTAAAATAGGGTCTCTAAAAACCCATTTGAGAATATGTTTGCCCAGACAGAAAGCTGCACCAATGCACTGCTTCAGGCAGACAATACATTTAATATTTTGAAACAAACTGAAAAATGAGAAAAAGGTACATAATTGGATAATTTGAAAAAATATATATCCACATTCAAACATCAACAGCAAGATGTGCTTGCTTCGAAGTCAATTTGAGATGCTTTAATTGTATCAAGTCAGACCAGCTCTTTAAAATAAAATAAAAAAGAAATCTAAATATTAACATGTTCTATCAGTGCCTGTAACACTCCTTTTTTTCATCCTTCCAGATGGATCAAGTTTGAGGAGAAAGTGGAGAAAGGAGGTGAACGCTGGAGTAAACCCCATGTGGCCACACTGTCCTTACACAGCCTTTTTGAACTGCGCACGTGCATAGAGAAAGGCACCATCATGCTGGACATGGAGGCGTCCACTCTGCCTCAGGTTGTTGGTAAGTCGGCGGCATGATTTGATGTTGGAGCTTTTTATGTTGAACCCCCCCAACACCACCTCCTCATTTATAAGGGTTTCTAGGTGACATGGGAAAATATAGAAGTGTTGAATTCCATGTAGGTAGCTTCAATAACTGGGTTAGTGTGAATAGATGAAAAGTTCATCAACATTTCCATGATTACGTTGAAAAAACAAGGCTGCACAGACACCACTCATTGGTTTCTTATTAGAAGAGACTGAAAGAGATGGAAGAAGAGTAATAAGAAAAATTATATATAGAGCATTTGTTAAACTAAAGCTTAGAATATTATAGTTTTTCTAAGGCTCATTATCACCCCATATAACTTTTAAAATCATGGGAGATACTACCGTGTACTCAATCAAACCAAGACATTTACAAACTGAATTATCACTTATAAATTCATTTGAACTTTAATTCCATTTACTATGGCATGATCATTCCTTTTTTTCCCCTACACACCATTTATTTCAAGTCAATTGTTGTTGTTGTTGTTTGATACAATGACATTGATGAAGGTCAGCATCGTCCTGCCTGTACAAAAAACCCCTTCCGTCAGTTTGATTAGATGTGCTCTGTGATGTACAGTGAACAAAGAGGCTGGTCTGTGGTGTTGCGTGCAGGTTAATGGACTTGCACACATCACACACAGGGGTCAGAGGCTTTTGTTTTAAGAGGAATAAAAGGCCACAGCTCTGTGAGGTCCAGCCTGAACTGTACTTTATAAGAGAGTGAGGCATGCAAATAATAGTTGGTAAATGGTCCTACAAAAACTTCCTAATTTGAGGACAACCAAACCTCGTTTCTGTTTGCATGAGGGAGAAGGAGGGAGACTCACCGCTCCGAGTGATTCATGGGAAGTAATTGAGTGTGCTGCATGGAGTGTACAGGCTGAACGGAGCTGGGCCTCTTGCTTTGAGGCTTGGTGACTTGATGGATGGGACATTAACAGCACTAAACCCCCCACACGAGGAGAAACTCCCTCAGGGCTGCTATCTATCTTTTTTTTAAAGTAATAGTCAAGGCCTTTTTTGATTGAGCTGTTTCATGATGCCACTTTCATTCATTAGAATCACACTCTGGGAGGAACAAATTGAGTCCTAACGAGAATCAAAAGGGTATTTTTTGCTTCCAGAGTGTTTTCAATTTTGACAAGCAGACTTCTTCTGTTAAGTCCACCTTCTATCCGTTGAGGCTTATAGCTAAAGTAAAAGCCTATCTCCTTCCTAAAGATTTAGAGAGGGTGATCCATGCATTTATAGCGTCTCGACTTGATTACTGTAATTCTTTGTCTGTGGGCTTGGATAAGAAATCCATCCGGTGTCTGCTACAGTTCAATACTCCTCGCCTCTTTACTGTTAAGAAAAAGAGAGACACATTAACACCTGTGTCTCTCTCCCTCCACTGGCTTCCTGTTTGTTACAGGATCGATTTAAAATTTTTGTTGATGACTTTCAAAGCTCTTAATGGATTGGCACTGCCTGAACATAGCCATGCTCACACTCCAGCTAGAATGCTCATGCCAACCAATCAGCTGCTCCTGGATGTAACTAAAACTACTGGTCCAGGGGCCATCGAGCCCTTAGCATGATTGCCCCGAACCGGGAACATGGAACAGCTTACCACTTCATATCTAATCTGACCCCACTCTTGAGTTGTTTATTTTTTTGTAAGCGCCGTTGAAGACTCATCTTTTCTCTTTTGTCGTCTTCAAGATGAGAAAATGATTATCCCAACAGATTTGACAATTGTTACAATGAAGGAATGTGTATTGTTATTTTCTTGCTGGATGATTAATGACTGAAATCATTTATCCTCATCCTTTCCCTTCCTTCTCTGCATCTTCAGAGCTGATCACTGACAACCAGATTGAGATCGGCCAGCTGAAACCAGAGCTGAAGGACAAAGTAATGTACACGTTGCTACGGAAACACCGTCATCAGACCAAGAAGTCAAACCTACGCTCTCTGGCTGACATTGGAAAGACAGTCTCCAGTGCAAGTAGGCTGTTTACCAACCAGGAAAACGGTAATACTGATGCCAGTTTGGTGCAGTCTCCTCTTTGTTTTTTTTTGTTTTTTTACACATAGTGAAGAAAAAAATTGGCTCTTTAACTCCATAAGAAATTTGATCAAAAACATACAGTAGATTGACTTTGTAACTTCAACATAAGACCTAATCTTTATTATGAGTTCTGAGGGCTTTGAAAGAAAGCCCAAGTGTGCGATAAAGTATGCACTTCTGCCATCCTCTCCATGTAACCATCAATGTGTCCTTAACAGACTCCAAAACATCTTTTTCATTGGAGACATAACAAAAATGTTGCCCCTTATACTAAATCATGAAGGTGTAAACTCAAAATCCTTCATGTTAATAGTACTAAACCTGTAACTGAAGTAGTCAACTAAAGCTTTCAGATGTCTTACGCTAATTCATTAGAAACATTTGGTATTATCACTCTAACAACACTTTGTATGCACTTACTGTTGGCAACTGGACTAACTGCACAGCTGAGATACTTTTCAAAATGGTCCTCAGCTTAATATTTTAAAACTAAACGATTTGATTTTTTTTTCCTTGTCCATTGGAATTAGTACAAACATTTCCAAGAATTTTTATACTAAGAGATTAAGATTAGTGCTTGCAGCAGTCAAGATCTAACGTCATTGAACTGTTAATCCTCTTTACATTTCAATTATCACAGAGGGTGGGCTGTCACTTTGCTTCACCAAGAGTTATCTCAGACAAGAATAACACAGAACACTGTACATACAACATGTTTATACAATAACATGTCTGTAGTAACCTTTCAAACATGAGTAGTTTCCAACATGGGCGAAGTGACAGCCCTAACACAAACTGATATCTATACCTGAACTGATAGTTACACATTGAAGTTGTGTTGAATATGTTATTGATCTATTAAGAGCCATGAGTCTTTGGACATTTAAATGATTTATTACATGATATCAGATTTTATGAAACTGGTCTATGACTATCATAATAAAAGTTCTTAATGTTTATGAGCTGTTGTCTTGCAGTTTTTAAAAAGAAGCTAGACCCAATTAAAAGTCTGAGCCTCTTATTTTTGTTTTTTGATTTGATTAATTTATTTTCGTGTCATGCACACCAAGTGCCCAACCCTCATGGGCTTATAAGACACCAAAGAATTCAGTTGCAGTGGTTCACATTTCCAAATCATAACATTACAAAGTTGCCAGCGCCTGTCACAGTTCAGTCTTAAATAATGTAATAATGTCTTTTTTCCCAGGCTTTACAAACAAAATCTGCTATTACAAAGGTTCCTTTTTTAAAACACAACTCAAGTTTTTCATAGTCGTCTAGCCAAAAGGAATCAACATAAATTGAAGACATTCTTTTAAAAAGAACATCGCTGATGTCAGCATACATCGGGCAGTAAAACAAAAAGTGAATCTTGTTTTCAGTTTCTCCTAACTCATACAACAAACAAACTCGGTCTTCCTCTGGAATGTAAATTAAACCTGCCGGCCTCTAAAGCTAAAGGCAATGTTGCTGAATGTAGCTGAGCGCAGAGGGATCTTTGTCTTTTGGTTAAATTAAATTTAGCATAGGCTTCTACGCTGTAGCAATCCTTTATGAGACAATACGTTCTTAGTTTTGGTTTGCACCATATATCCACAGACCAGTTCTCTTTGTACATTAGAAAAATATTATTTTTTATCTCCTGAATATCACAAGTTAACTTATTTAGAAAAATAAAAGACATATTATTCTTATGGAATACAGATTTTATCTCCTTTGCCCATGGGTGGCAATGGCAGGTATCCCAAATAAAAATCTTTTTAGTGAGTCTCTGATCCGACATCTTTACAAGTCTATTCCAAAGCCGAAGCATTTCACATTTATGTCTGATGTTTGGAGGCTCCCATCCCATATCTCCATTCACAGCGAGGACTGGCGTTAATTTATGGACTCCCAAGAAGGACCTCAGAGCTCTCTGATGTACAGAATTGCAAATTAGATGTTCCGGGAACCCCCAGACATCAGACACTGGACACGCACATGAATGATAGAGTTGTGTATAAATCTGAAATCCCAGATTACCACAGTGTTTAACTTTGTTCAGTACAGATCCCAGAGCTCGACCAGCTGACTGAGTCAAAACACTCACAGCTTCTTTAAAAGTCATGTTTTCATCCAATGTGAAGCCAAAATATTTATATTGATCAGCATATGATAGCACTGTTATGCCTAAATTAAAAATAACTGGACTTCTTGCTAATGATTTTTGCCTGAAATGTACTACCTGTGTTTTTTCTTCATGCTCTTATCAGGATCACTGACATAAAAGGCTCAACACATACTAGTTTATGATCATGTCATTTGACTCCTGTTGAGGCGTCCCTGTCCAATGACTCATGGTTTACTGATTTAACAATGTCATTCCTCACACCTCACAGTTTCTCTGATTAACTTTTAGAAATACTTATCAATCATGTTTTCATGTCTCTTAAACACTTGATTTTGCTCTACTAACAATGCTATTCCTTTGGATCAGTGGGCTTATCATTATACTCTCCTGTCAACTCTCTCTTCTGCTTCTTTTCCCTGCTTTTTTCTTGCTATTCTGGATTGGATTTGATAACCTTCTGCCGCTACTAAAAGCTCGCAGTCCTCTTGACAACTCGGTGACCTGCCTGTCAGGTCGTATGTCAATGGAGGACTTGCAAAGCCAAAGGAGTTCCAGCATGGACTGGCTTAGTAAGTTCACTGGACTCAGTTCATGTACAAACTGCAGACCAAGGATCAGTAGAAAATCTCTGCTTGTGTTTGTACTAAAAAACACAGCTTTTATTCTTTCTTTATGGACTTAATTAAGGCATATTTTAAAGTACAAAAGAGCTGGTGTTTTTTACCTTTTAAAAAATGTGCTCTGTGAATCTACCAAGACATCAAAATGATATTTATATTTTAAATTGAATGTTTAATTTCTCTCAGATGCTACAGTATCTAACTTTTTGGCACGTATCCAATCCGTGTGGCTCAAAGAGAAATTACAAAAATGTGATTATGTTACTTTTGTTTGGTCCAACGATTGGATTACTTCCAACTGGAACTTGAAAACTGCAGTTTGAACAAAGGAACTACAAAAACATTGTGTTAAATGTGAACACATCAGTCAATTAGACTAAATGTATCAAGTAGAGTAGAACTAATGTGTGTGCATCCTTGGTCGCAAGTGGTTTATTTATTCATTTCAGAGGTTTTTTTTTTTTTTTTTTTTTTAGCTCAAAACCTTAGAAACTTTATTAGGCCTATATCAGGCATATTATTTCCCACTGGCTGCATCATACTGACAAGCATGTTATTACCCAGAATGCTCAGGGTGCAGATGTATGAACCTGAACCACAGTGGCATCAGAATTTGCTCTCATTTGCGTCTCTCAGGACACAGCCTCTTATCTCGAACAGCTGCAGCACTAAAATAAGGTCACGTTCTTGCTGTCAGCTCTCTGCTGCTGAAGTTGACGAGGTGGAACCAAAAGTCAGCAAAGTGTCAATCAGAGTGTGCCGTCGACCTGCTTCTGTGAGGAAAGCACTTAGGGAAAGACCCTCATGGGAAAGATGGACACTTAACAGTGAAGCTTTTGATATATTTTTTTCAGACTAAGGATAGACATTAGAAAGTATAAGCCAAAAAATACAAGAGAATAATGTTTGAGGAATAATAACTTCATTAGTCCAGTAGAATAAAGTGGTCCAATCTGTAACCGCTCTGTAATTTCTGGTTAATATGTGGAGTTTTAATGCTCTATCAGAAACGTTTTGTCCTACTGTTTAGCATACACTTTAAATTGCATTGAGAGATGCTTTAGTTCCGTATTTGCAAACATGTTATGAGCTAGAAGATAGCTGTGCCTTATATTATTTTCAGAAAACAGTGCAGCTTCATTAAATTCTAATTACTATTTTTAGACTGGCTTGTTAGTTTGAATGAAGCAGCAACAGTCTTAAAGTTTTAAGCTTCTAACACATTGTATGGAAATGCAATATTTGTATCTTTTAGCCAGCCATAGTGGAGTGGTATGAGATTTTTCCTCTTGTGCAGTCCTGGGTTGATGGTGAACAATCTCTGTCAGTGATTGTCTTTCGGATCGCTTTAAGAATTTGCTTGTTGATTCTTTTGGGTGCTGCATGTGGAGCAAACTGTCTGGGCCACTGTCTTTTCATGGGTCTCTGCCATCCCTGGTTTCCATCCAGTTCTTAGTTCTTGGTGTTGAAGTGAAGCTGCTCTAACTTTTCAGAGTTGATATGTTTGAACAGATAGTCCCACCACAACTCACAAGAACCTGACCTCCAGCAGCCTGAACGACATTTCTGACAAACCAGAAAAAGAACAGGTGAGTTAACCTGAATACTTCCATGACTTCGTTGTCTTGTTGTTGTACTCTGTGGTTGCTGGTGATTCCCTGGTAATGTGTTTACCCTTTACATTTCCATCTGGATAATTATTTGCATATTTTTAGCAATTTAAAAAAATGCATTTTCCCTGTCTTAACATCCAATTTATAAAGAGAGTGGGAAATTGTGGTGCAATTAAATGTGTTTACTGGCATAGCAGTCAGTGCTAATGTTTTTTGGACTGAAAATCTAATTTAATCATTATCAAGGAGAAAACCAAAACAAACCAAAGCTTTAGAGGATTGTGACAACCCTGGTTGTTATAGACATTAATTAAACAGCTGTGTTAAATACTTGATTCTCATTGGTCAATTACCTATAGCAACAGTCGGCTATCCCTTGATAGGTCACACTGTTACTAGGAAAAGCAGGCGGTTGCTAGGGTCAAGCTTTTATCAGACAATGGAGGACTAACTGTAATCATGTCAATACGTGGAAAAAAGTCCAGTTAATTTGACGTCTGTGTGATGACCGTGGGAAAGGAGAAAGGAGAGGATAACAGCGGAGAAAATGTAAAAACCATATGCTATGACAGAGAAATCAAAACTAAAAAAGGCACAGGAAGTTAACACAAAACATAATGTGCAATGGAAAAAAAAGAGTGTCTATTCAGGGATATATGTTACAGGTGCTTGGAGTGCCCAAAAAGGGAGATTACAGCCCTGTATTTCAGAAACCGGTTACTAAATAGGAAATATAAAACATAAATTAATCAGTGATGAATGGGAAAAAGATACAGTATTGTAATGCACATTATATGATATCCATGATTGTGTTTGCCTTCTCGCATTTGTAGAAACAACACTCATCCGTTTTGCTTATATAGAATGTTTCTGAAATCACAACATAGCTTTTTGTTGAGTGACAGTGTAGCAGATATAATATTGTAGTTCATTCAGTATATCCCATAGCATAATGTTTGATAGATTTCTGTAGCTACTGTTGAAGCAACAATCCTGGGGTAAAAACTCCAAAATGTTCAGCTTTGATTGGGACTTCTTCCCTATTCAATCCCTAAAATCACATTTCATTTTAGGCTCTGAGTGGATTTGTGACTTTACAAAAATTGGATCAGCAGAAAAGGAAATTAGTTTTCAGATCATGTTCCTCTGCAGGGAGCAGCACTTGTAGTTGAAATGTCCGCATGTGACAAGAAAATGGTGTTTCACCTTATTAATATTTAGACGTGTTGCTGTTTATTTAGATTACCACTGTTTATATAAACCTCTTTATTAATTTAGTCTCATGTCAGACCGGTCCTCTGGCAGAAGAGAATTAGGTCAGACTTACCCAGTAAGACTTCCTGTGGGACAAGTAGAGTAAAGAGGTAACAGGACAGGAAACAAATCTCCTAAACTAAAACTCTTTTTCACCCACTCAGCCTATAAATACCACTTATAAGGTTCCCTCTGTGGGCCTGCATGCAGTGATCATCTCCACAGCGGCCACATGTCGAGTAGTACAGTAACAGTTTATAGTACACTTTAGTTTCAGTGCCTCAAGTATTTAAACATTCCTTTTGAACGTTGTTTCACCCTCTTTTAATTATTGAAGTAAATATCAATTTAATTATAGTGATGAAAAGTTTAAAAACTTCACTTAAAAACAAAAATCCACTGAAATCAATCAGAACAAACTATGACCAGTTTTCAGTAAAACTACTCTTTACATTATTGTTCCCAATAAAGCTGCTGATTATGGATTTGGGTTACAATATCTCATATCTACACAAGCATAGTTAATTAAACCGTCTTAAGTTCTACATTAAAGTAGTGCTGCACAATAAATCACAGGTTTATTGAAATCACAATACTGTTTATATATATAAAACTAAATATTTAAAGCTTATCACAAAAGTCTGAATTTATGCAATAAAAAATACAAATTATTACATGGAAAGAAGCAATTTTCTCTCCCCATGTTTACATTTTACCTATTGGTAAACATTACCTATTGGTAACATTCTCATAAGTAACATTGTCCTGAGAATAATGGCCACGCTTTCACAGCCTTTTGATGCAGTCAGATGAGGCTCAGGCCAGCTATCAGCTGCTCTTTCAAAGCTTTCACGTTTCATGCTGAGTATCCCTGCATAGTATCCCTGCATAGTGCGCTGTCAGAGAGGGCATTTAGTGTCGGCGGCTGCATCTTTTATCAGAAAAGAAAGACACAGTGGGCCTGTATTGATCAATAGGACCAGATTTGATCAGCAAACTTCTCTTCCTCGACAGCAATCCTTAGTAGACTGTCTGATTTATTTGTGTCATTTGTTAATCTTGATTATCTTGTGTTATTTATGCATTCAATACCTAATTTTACTTGTTAAGTACATAAACGAGTGTAGCTGACTGATGTGTCTAAACCAAAAGGTTCCAGATTCATGCCTGTTGTACAACCCAGGTTTAAACCCTAATTTCCACATTATTTGTTGATTCCATCTTTTTGCGTACTAGATAAATGAGGGACCTACAAGGAAATTTGTGATTGCCTGCTCCACCTGCACACCTTTTAAAACTGCACACTCCCAGGAGATTTGTGTTTGGATCCCAATCCCAATGCAGCCTGCTACTCTACAAAAACAATGAAAACATGAATGACATAAATGAGTATCAGCCTCATGTTCACAACCAAACTGGACAGATTTGATTGTCTAGTATGCTTTCAGTTTAAAAGGGCAGTCTAGTCTAGTGTGGATTAGCAGTGAGCAGACATGGTTTGCATTTTTAATGCAGCTTTAACCTCACCACTTAATCATTTACAGACAAACCAAACGCTAACACGGCTCAACAGCCTTTGATTGGATCTGTATGAATCTTGCCAGCTGAAGGTCACCAGTTTATAGGATTTCAGTCTTCAAAGGTTGACAGCGGGATTTTGCCAGTGCATGATCTGGGGATGTTAAGATTGATGACAAGTGATCCACAGACAGTCTGTCTCCATTTTGTTCTTTCTTTCCCTCACTAATGGCTGGTCCTAAAGTAGAAGGATAAAAAAGGAATATGAAAAATTAGGGCAACTCTACGTTTTAACCATTTGTGCTTATTTGTATTTAATGATTTTGATGTACTGAATTCATATCAAAGTTACAAAACTGCTCTTACGTCACATATTTAAAAATAAAAAAAATCTACTTTTACATAAAATGTTTGGTATTGGCCTCACTCTGACCTGGGGAAATGTCAGTGTTCACTCTGATCTAATCTATTTAAATCCTGATTGATAATGCCAAATTTAACATCATCCAATCTCCGTTCTCTTGACTTGTTGCCCAGTTTAGTTTCTTTTTCTACATTTGACCATCAGGAGATTTATCTTTTGCAGATTCTGTTATTTATGGATCATATTCATTAACTGTTTGAGACGGGGTTTCACATTTCTCTACAACAAATGTCCTAAAAAAGTTACGGGAAAAAGGTGTTTCTTGATCTCCTTTCATTTTTAACACTATTTCAGAAGACACCCCTGATAACAGATAACAATAACAATAATATTTACCTGGAGGGGCCCATGGAAGTTTGTATTTCACTTTGAATTTTTCAGCAGGGAAAATAAATTGAGAAGAATTGTCTTGAATATAGAAGCTGAAAGTTTAAAAACATTACAGCTCTATTTGTTTGTGTACATGTTAATATTGTTTGTCAAACTTCACATCAGAATTTTAAATGTCTACAATACATTTACGGTAAGATGTTAAAACGCTCATTTGAATCAGTTTTGTCAGTCAGTCTGTGAAGATAATGAAACACCATTGTAAGGCATTATTGTCGTGTAAACTGTGTAACCTGTGTTAGCTCAGCAGGCATCTGAATGCCATATACATGCACCTCCTCATCAGTGTGACAGAAAGAGATACAGCCTAATTTTCACACCACAGGAGATCCTGGTTTGGTATTTCGGATGAATGGGATTGTCCTTTTTGATATAGGTTGTCTAATTGAATGTGTGCTGTAATGACCGGCTTGCTGGTGTGAACATAAAATGAAATGTCTCCAACTCTTCTTCTCTTTTGTGCTTTTAGCTGCGGAACAAGTTTATGAAGAAGTTGCCAAGAGACGCGGAGGCCTCCAATGTGCTGGTGGGGGAAGTGGACTTCTTAGACTCGCCGTTTGTGGCGTTTGTTCGTTTGCAGCAAGCTGTGATGCTGGGAGCCTTAACAGAGGTTCCTGTTCCTACAAGGTAGCTGAGATTCATGTCTGAACTTCTAAACTTCTACAGAGAAAGTTAAATGTGTTAGGGGGCATAGTTTAATAGGAAAGAGTCATTCAAAGGATAGACACAATGACTTTGCAAGAACTAAACATGAAATGCATCACATAATCAGGTATACATATTACGTATTTCCTGTGTTCGCTTTAGATTATTGTTATATATAAAAAGGAAATTAAAGATATTAAAACACTCCAAAATTGAATTAACATACAAAACTTTTACTTTTACAGAATTTTATCAGCTTAACATAATAAGAGGTAAAATCTTCTGCAGGGCTTATGTGAAAGACTGGATTAGTTTCTGAAAACACTGCTTTGTTGTGTCGTCTACCTGTGGTGTTCATGTGACTAAAGTGCCATTAAGACATTTCATTTTCTTAAGTTCATTGAGGGAACTTTCCAAGAATGGTCTCATTGACATTGCATTTTGCATATAAAAACTTCTTTAATGAATTTCTTCGCTATGAGGACATATGAGGAAATGTTTCCCTCTTATGACCATACAAATGTAAACAGCTGTTAAGATTACATTGTTATATTGTAGCTTGTAAAGTACTTATAGAATGGATGTCTGGTATATGATGCAGACTCTTGCTTTCAGATTGACAGTAAATGTAAGTGCTTTCATTAAACATGTCCTCAGTTTAGAAAGCTGTGAATAACAAGAGCTTTCTTATGGGACACATCATACAGGTCCTTCCATCCCTAAATGTTACTTTCTATCTATAAGTTGTGAGTAATTTCTCTGGCAATTCATAGCTTCCAGTGACGTCACCAGAGCGGAGGGCTGGAGGGCAAAAAAACCCTGAAGATCTGCAGCCCGGGCTTTTATTTAAACATCTACTTTAAACGACACATGTTTACATCACCTGACAACCCTAGCAAAACTAAGATAAGATAAACTTTGAGTTTGGGCAACTTGCGATACTTTAACAGCACACGGGACGCTATTTATATCGCTAGAAACGGCCAAGTCCGGTTAAAAGGGTTACCATGTTAACTGGTGACTTTCAGCCGAGTGAGTCTGGTTGTTGTACGTTACGTGTCCTAACGAAAGCCTATTTGTTTAGCTTTCATTAAAAAATATCTCATAAGTAATTTTGACATTATGATAATACAAAAACGGAACAAAGAGGCATTTGTTAGGACACTTTCAGTCGCGTTTATCTGAAAGTCATCAGTTAACGTGGTCACTCTTTTAACCATAACACCAGAACTTCACTGTCACTTCACTGATATTGCGAGGAGAATCCCTCTCCTTACACCGCTGTAGGATGAACGTCTACAAACATACAGGCAGCTTTATGTATTGTTGATCGGTCTGGGTCGATAATGCTGCTGTTTGAGAAGTGAAGGACAAGAAATACCTCATCATTAAGCACCGGTGAGTGCTAATAAGTTAACATAGCTAGTTAGCTAGCGATAGCGTGAGCTGTCAATCTTAGTGTTCTGGGGCAGTAATTTGAGTTAACGGCAGGAATATTTAGCTTTGGTCAACACTAGCCTATATTTGATTTAAGGATGAGGAGATGTCCGATGTTTCCCGTCACAGAGGGTCGCGGAGGGTCTAACTGCATTTATCCAAAAACGTCCTCCTTTCTGTTTTTTTTCTCAGATGAAATTCTGTAGAAGCAAAACTCGGGCTCGTCTCCTCGTTCGTTAGTGTATCACATTAAACAACAACTGTATTTCATTTGAAAAATTTAAAAATAAAACAGATAAAAACACGTAGGGGGCAACTGAGACCACTAACTTCTCAGTACAGTGGTAGAGAGCCTTTCTTGCCCTCCAGGTGGGCGGTTCCAAAATAGGTGTGACGCCACGTGATGAATACATGACCATGAACTTGGAGGCCGAGGGTGGGACGTTTTTGTTTTTCTACTTGGTTATTATATTGAAGAGCTGTCTTCTTCAGATACCCCATCACTTCCATAGTTTACAGTAGGAACAACTTTGCTCTGTTTGCAGATTTTTATTCATCTTGCTTGGACCCAAAGGCAAAGCGAAGTCGTACCATGAGATCGGCAGAGCCATCGCGACGCTGATGTCAGACGAGGTCAGTATGCCAATACCACACCTCATCTTTGACTTTATTACTGTCTAATTTCTGACACTTGAAGCCTCATTAAGCTTGTTCCAGAACAGGGAGTAAGACAATGCAGGAGGAACAACATGCAGCTCGATGCAATTCAGCACAATACCCAATCTATGAATTCTTTGTTTTTTAAGCAATACTTTGCTCAGAGTCAAACTGTAGGCCAATAATAAAGTTAGAAAGTCATAGGATCTCATTCTCTTTTCCACTTGATTGTCATATTTGATATCACAGATGGCTGCCTGGTGACACCGCATGATTTGACAGGCCTCTTTCACAATTGACTGCCTCGTCCCCTCACTCTGTATGTTTGTGTTCAGGTCTTTCATGACATTGCGTATAAAGCCAAGGACAGACAAGACCTGCTGGCCGGTATCGACGAGTTCCTGGATGAAGTGATCGTGCTTCCTCCTGGAGAATGGGACCCGGCCATCAGGATAGAGCCTCCAAAATCACTCCCCTCCTCTGACAAAAGGTCTGGCAACAACTCCAACTTTTGAGCTTGCGCTTTGTTGCTTTGTCTCAGCTTAAAAAACGAACAATAATCATCATCATGAGAAAAATGTTTATAGCAAGCCGTCTGCAGTGTTACTTTAGAGAGAACTAGGAACTAGAACTAGAGGTTTAAGAATGAGAAAATATAACTTCCCTATCTGTGAACACTGTTTTGATAAATGTCAAATTGTTTGTAAAAGCTTTAAGAGGATTGTGAAGTGACTGTAGCCTAGAGGTGTAACCACTTAAGAGATTTCACTGTTATGATCTAATCTGAACCCACAACTGTTCACTGATTCTACAAGACCCTCGGGCTGCGCACAAGTCTTCTGGTTATTTATTAAATCCATCTCGACATGCACACAGAGCAAAGACTGCAGTGAAGAAGACATGCATGTTTGAGCTGAGACAAATTCAGGCACCTCCACATATGTACTGCATAACAAGAGTTATATTCTAACCAGTGTTATGTAGTGTGGTTGTGTAAAGCTAAATGGCAAACTAAATGTAACTAGTATCAGTAACAGGATCCGACGATTAAAAAAAGTTAGTGGTTACAGTATCAATACAAGAGGAGATTAAAGAACATGGTAAACAAACAGAAATTGATGGAAAACAACTCGACCCGACATCAAACATTTAAGAAGCCACCTGTTTAAAATGCTGTGTGTGCAGTAACTACATTATCGTACAGCTCAGCAGAAGCTGCAAAATCACTGAAGTGTGTCCATAAGTACAGCACAGCGTTCAATTATTGAGCAGCAGCAGTGGATTTTATTTAAAGACACAGTTTAAATCGGTAAAGTCAGAGCATTTCAGTTTATTTCGTGCAGCTCACTCAGACAAAAAGGCAACACAAGACCCTATGACCTGCTTTGAAAAAACTCTTTAATGAATTAAGTTATTAATATATGAGGTTATGAGCCTAGTAGACTGATACTCAAGTTTGTTTATTTTAGGAAAAACATGTATGCAGGAGGAGACTCTCAGATGAACGGAGACATGCCTCATGACGGAGGGCATGGAGGAGGAGGAGGAGGAGGAGGAGGACACGCTGTAGGGGACGAGCTTAAGAAGACCGGAAGGTATCAAACAGTTAATTAAATCAACATTTTCTTAATTGATTCATTACTATAATTTCATGTTTTTAATGAATATAGAATTTTTGAATAGTAGTTTTTTTTTTATAACCATTGATAAATGTGTCAACCAACAAAAGTATGACCTATAAACCTCGGTAAAGCAAAGCTAGAATGTAACTTATGTCAAGCACATACTAGAGTAAAAATGTGGATATTTAAAAAATTAAAACACACTATTCTTTCTTGACTACGTGACTGAACCTGAGTGCGGCATGACCCTAGGTTTGACTGCAGCGTCACGAATACAATAATTTCTATGTTTTGTTTGGTATTCCAAAAACAGCCCATATGTTGTGTTTCTGTTTTCAGGTTCTGTGGGGGTCTATTACTTGACATAAAAAGAAAAGCGCCTTTCTTTGTCAGTGACTTCACCGACGCGTTTCACATTCAGGCCTTGTCAGCCATTTTGTTTATTTACTTGGGAACTGTGACAAATGCCATCACCTTTGGAGGTCTGCTGGGAGATGCAACAGAAAACATGCAGGTCAGACTGAGCTTTGATCCTTACGTTTAGGATTAAAGTTAGAGGTAAAAGACCGTTTTAGTTCTTCCCTAACTCTTTCCCTTCATGTGTGCAGGGTGTGCTGGAGAGTTTTCTGGGAACGGCAGTTGCAGGTGGGGTTTTTTGTCTGCTGGCCGGCCAGCCTCTCACTATCCTCAGCAGCACTGGTCCTGTTCTGGTGTTTGAACGGCTGCTCTTTAATTTTAGCAGGTACCCTCCCCCTTTTCTGAGTTTTCCAAAGTTCTAGTTAAACGCAAAGTATGTAAATCCTGCTGCCAGCGGGCTCTCAATCAAAACAATAACAAAAGATGACGTCTGGGCTGACTTTGCTAAATATCTCAGCTTTCTTCTCTAAGTGAATATGTATTCCCTGTATCAAATCTATTTGAGTAATTTATTTTGTGTTTTTTTCCCCCAGAGAAAACAACTTTGACTACTTGGAGTTCCGGCTGTGGATCGGTCTGTGGTCAGCGTTCTTATGCCTCGTGCTTGTGGCCACTGATGCCAGCTTCCTGGTTCAGTATTTCACACGGTTCACTGAGGAGGGCTTCTCCTGCCTCATCAGCTTCATCTTCATTTATGATGCCTTCAAGAAGATGCTCAAACTAGCTCACCATTATCCTATTAACTCCGAATTTACGATGGAGTATGTCACACAGTACGACTGCCTATGTATGGCCCCCACTGTCCTCGGTGAGAAATGGTTTAACTTTGAAGTCTAGATACTGTTATCCTGGCTTTGAGTCAACAGTGTATTTAGTCCCTGAATATCACATTGCTATTGATTTGTCCATGTTTTAATAACATGTTCTCTCTGAAAACTAACCAAGTAAACCAGATTTATTTGTACAAGTTTCATACATATGGATTACACTTAACAGTCACAGTGGATTAGCATCTTACTCCTCTAATTTAATGTGATCCTCAAACATAGCATTGATCACCAGCACAGTTTAATGACAGAGATCATTAAAAAAAAATCAGAATGCAAAGTATAATTTTTCAACCAGCCTTTCAGGCAAAGACACATACAAATAGCAATGATAATAATTTCATAAATTAATTAATTGATAATAAAGAAGAAGAAAAAAAACAACCCAAAAATATCCAAATAGTAACTAGGACTCTACTACAATCCTTAACAATACGTACTACATCGATCAATAAATAATAAATCAAGTCATTCATAAAGCAACAGGATTATCAAACTGTATTTTCAGTCCATGTCTTCAGGCTTCAATACCACACAAGTGTTTAATTCTCTTTTGTGATAGAGAATAGGAAATGCAGAAGGGGCAGCCTGAATTTTGCTTTGAAAAAAAACCTGTCTAACTGACTCACACATACACACAAATATACTGTCTGTACCACTCTCAGCCAAACCAGCTGTTTGCCTCAATGAATTACATTTCTTGGTTTCTTTATTGAGCTATTGACCCCAATTATTTCTCCTTGATTCTTAGGTTTTTTATTTTTGGGGCATTTAATGCACAGCTACATTCGATAGACGAACAGAAAAAGAAGGAGAAAGAGATCAGATGGTCATAACATTTGCTACACTCATTGATGTGGCTAAGATTAGCTTATACCATAGGCTATATGAGCCCATGACAATGATAACTTATAATTACGGTGGGATTGTAACATGCATGGCAGATATACTGAGAAAGCATTAAGGTATCAGAACATAAAGCTGAGTTTCAGATGACTCAAAATCATTAGAAACCTGTGCTGAAGGGAAGTTTTGCCTTGTCTTTGCAGAGAATAGTTCAACAATCATTGGCGATCCTTTGGAAGGTACTTCAGTCTGGTACTGGAACAACACTGATCTCGTGAGTTGGTCTTGTGTTTATTGCTGTACGGAATGCAAAATATTTCTATATGATATGATAGTTCCTCTATATACTACATGTTGTGTGAACCATGGCTCGATTATACTTAAGTGTGCTGCATATACATTACAGATTTACTTCAATCAGCGTTCAAACTGAAGAACTCTGGTCTGACAACCTTCAAAAGACCTCAGTTACAATCTATAAAGAAGCAAAATGAATCATCCGATAAGCACAATGTTTTCAGTTTGAGGTTACTCTGACAATCTGTGACTCTACTCTGAAGCTATAACAGTCTGCTGCAGTTGTCTCTCAGCTCGTTCCGCCTCTTTGGTGCAGACAGTTGTTACATTCAAATCCTTACACTCAAAAACCCCCTCTTGTATCTGCAGAGCTTTGTGTGACACTCATCTGTCTCGATAGCTGTCTCAGATTCTCATTGTTTCTGTGCAGCCAATGAACGCTACGTGGTCGTCCCTCACAAAGACGGATTGCTTGAAGTACAAAGGGGAGCTGGTGGGCAAGTCCTGTGACTTTGTCCCGGACATCACCCTCATGTCCTTCATCTTGTTCTTTGGCACTTACACCTGCTCCATGTGTCTGAAGAAGTTCAAGAGCAGCCCGTTCTTCCCCACCACTGTAAGTCACTGTTGGCCACACAGAGCTGATCTACTCTGACAGGTTCATCTGTTATCAAAATGAATGTGGTGTTCAAATGTTGGAACAGCCAGTTAACAGAGAGGTGTTTTTTTTTTTTTGTTCACTTCCACCAGGTCAGGAAACTCATCAGTGACTTTGCCATCATTCTGGCCATCCTCATCTTCTGTGGAGTTGATATTCTTGTAGGAGTAGATACTCCAAAACTCATTGTGCCAACTGAATTCAAGGTGAGGCCCTCCCTGCTTCCCTAATAAAATAATAGTTTAATAATACAAAAAATATATATTGAAATTCCTACCTTGTATTTACAGTACTGTAGAACAGTCATTTTACAGTCTATATCAAAGACACTAAAGGCCAGTTATTCATTGTAATAATTTTTCTGTCTTTCTCCTGTGCAGCCAACAAGTCCTCACAGGGGCTGGTTTGTGCCCCCTTTCGGCGGAAACCCCTGGTGGGTGTACATTGCCTCTGCGCTTCCTGCCCTGCTGGTCACCATCCTGGTTTTCATGGACCAACAGATTACTGCTGTGATCGTCAACAGGAAGGAGCACAAGCTGAAGGTAAAAGACCATTTACTAATAAACAATTTATTTTTAAACAGGTAGAAATGTATAACCCTAATATGTAAGGCTTAAACATGCCTAAGTAACTGTTCTTTTTAGATGTATACTGGAGCTAATGTTCTTCTTGTTAGTGAGGTAGTGTAGTGAAGTGTTAATAAATCACTTTGAAATTGCTTTAATCTGTGTACAATCTATATAAGTTATTTTTAGATTTTTACAGACAAAAAAAAACATTTTCATTACATGATAAGAGTAAGACTTCTTCTCTCCCTCTCTTTGTATCTCACCTGATTTACGTGAAGTGAGGATTTTCTCCACTACAAACCACAGCTTGTACTGAACACTGTCTACCTTCACACTGTAGTTAAATATTGTTGTCATTCTTCTCATGGGAGTGAGAGATGTTTCATGGCAGTGAGTGAACACAGCGCAGTTCAAAAAGCAGCTACATCAGATGCTCAGAGAGCTACAGCTGAACTTGAGAGATCATGTTTCTGATATCAGCTCTTTGACAAGAATCAACACATCATTAGTAGCAGAAAGGTGCCAGAAAGCCTAGTCATTATATCACGCACAAGGATATAGCCATTGAAGCGGACAGCCCAGGGTTGACTCCCACCCTCAGCATTTTGCCTCATTCCTCACTCTCTCACCCCAGTTTCTTCTCTATCCACTGTCCTCTACTTAATGGCATAAAAAAGCCAATGAAAAGAGAATGTTGGAGATTCTTGCATTGTATTAGGCATTGCCTGGGTCTGCAACCAAGCTCTTAAAACTGCCACAGCCTGACAGTGCACATATAGTAAACAGTGTTTGACCTTGAGTTTCTTGTCTGTACCAGAAAGGGGCAGGTTACCACTTGGATCTGTTCTGGGTGGCAGTCCTGCTGGTGGTTTGCTCCTTCTTGGGTCTGCCGTGGTACGTGGCTGCCACAGTTATCTCAATCGCTCACATCGACAGTCTGAAGATGGAAACTGAAACCTCGGCTCCGGGAGAACAGCCCAAGTTCCTGGGTGTGAGGTAAGACCTTGACAATGTTTCAGAGAGTGCATATGATTAACTATACAGTATTGTCAACAGAAACATGTTAAAAAAAAAACTTTACTACATCCACACCAGAATAAACATTATCATACATAATCATGCTGATGTCAGCAACAAGTTATAAAGGATTTCCAAAGTGATGTCAGGGGATAATAGAGATCATTAAGGGGGGACCCTGATTTTCATTGACATTAAATAACTACTGAATAACTACCCCCTTTTTCCAAAACAAACAAGCCATTCCATTTTATGCTTATCTAAAATTTACTTTTTCCAATAAGAGGAGTTCATTTGATATATAAATTAGGATAATTACATTTTTGAGATTATTACAGTTATTTACAATGACAAAATGTGAGGGATTTGTGTGAACTAATTCCAGTTAAATGTAATGAACCGCATCTTTTTTGCAGCATCTGGAGTTGACGTGCCAACAAATGTATAGAATGGCACAGCGATGTTCTTCGTACTAACTCTTAACTTAATAGGGTTGGGCTTTCAAATTGGCAACCAATACCACTGGAAAGCAGAATAATATGGCAAAGAAAAACACCAATGGAGTCTTTTTGGTACTTTTCCATACTGTTTGATGAAGTGTGGCATAAAAGTTGAAGGAGGTTTGGTGTAAACTTTTTTTTACAGAAATTAGTCTTTCTGGCTAGAGAAGAAAAATGCACGTCCTAATTTCTGATACAAAAATGATTCAATTCCTCTTCAGCCCACAGGCAGAATTTCCACAAATCCATACACAACTTGCTGACATAGTTTTGAGGTGTCCTGTTAACTAACACAAACATAAACTCTGCAATGAAAACCAACTCTCTGTTACATGTAATGACCTAAACTGTTATAAGATGATTTGGATTGTGAGTTACGCTAAACTTGAAAAACATTTACACAGTAGATAACAATCGGATTGTTGACCCGGATTTGTTTATTTCTGCCTCTGGTGTTTAAAACTGCAGATTTACTTCACAGGGAAGTTGAGGAGTTTACATCATCTCCACTTGATCAAAGAAGTGTAACATTTCTCTCTGGTATTGTCTGAATTTTGCAGAACTACTAGCCACTCAAGCCCTGCCAGAAGGGCGTGGTAAGACACAGCTCATTTGCATTTAAAGCTACAGACACAGAAACAGCCTGTTGTGAGCAGGGCTGAAATAGAGGGGTTTATAGTCATGATAAAATACAGGAGCAGAGTGGATTTTTAACAAGAAACTTTACAGGTATGTTTTGGGAAGCTCTGAGACTTACAGTATTAAAACTTGTTGAAAAGGAATATAATATGAGAACTTTAAGCTTTAACTTTAAAATGGTCTTTGTTGCTGTGTTAATAAACAACAAACAGTATTATGAAATGTTAACATGTGAACATGTTCTAGGTTTTGTCCTGGAGGTGGAGTTGTTTCTGTTTGTCTAACAAGTGTTTTTGGTGATGTCCGTCTTCAGCTCCTGATGGGTCAGCTGTAAGCTGAACAAACAAACTCTTGTCTTGCATGCCAGTGAAACATCTGCACTGACTGTGAAGTGTTGTATCCAAATGTTGGGCTTGTTTTTGCTTTGTTTTAACCGAATGTCCTTTGGGAAAAAATTATATCAATGTTGTCAACAAAATGTTTTAGACTTTTGGGGACTTGGTTATTTTTGGTAACAGAGACTGAAAATGTCCAAACCATACAATTACAGAAAACAGTTTTTTGAACCTCTTATTATTCTTATTTTGCAGGGAACAGAGGCTTACTGGTGTGGTTGTGTTCATCCTGACAGGACTATCTGTGTTTATGTCTCCAATTTTAAAGGTAATTCAGATATTGTCTTTTTATTTGTTTCTGTAGTTTGTTCCTTAGCCTTCTAGTTTAATCTTTACAAGACAATTGAAATATAGGAGGTATTTAAGGGAAACACTGGAACCTTTGAAATAAATCAAAATACATCATTAGGTTTATGCTGTGCAATTTTTTTGACCATCTGTCTAAAAAAGGGGGAAACTAGCTGTTATGTCTTTAACAGTAAGTTCACAAACCTGTTTGGTTGGCTGCTATCCTGCAGGCCATGTGTAAGGACGTCAGAGGTCAGTATAGTGCAACATCTTAGCTTGGAATAACTTCCAGTGAGACAGAGTAAAATGTAAATTATCACAGATTTTTCACGTCTCTGAGAGATTGTGTTGAGTGGGAGGTAAACAAAGAAAATGTCTATTGTGCATATGCCAAACAGACAAACAAGGAACAATTTTATTCATGATCAAGAGGGAACGCATTTTTTTAATACAAAGGTGGTCCTCATGGAATTGAATCATATTATTTACTGACCAAATTTTGCACATGATATTGAGAGGTGGAATTAACATGATAACTGAGCACCAAACTAACTATTAATATTTCTGCTTGAAGCACTTTTAACTTTAACACTGAGCGGGAATGGCTGCGTAGAGCATTTTTAAAGGTTTTCTCTTTTCTTCTATTGCTCTGTGAAAGCTACAGTATCTTACAGAAGCTATGTTTTTCTTTCCATGTGTTACCTAGTTTATCCCCATGCCTGTGCTGTATGGAGTCTTTCTTTATATGGGAGTCGCTTCACTCAATGGAGTGCAGGTAAATACTGCATTTACAATACATTTTGATTGTTAACTTAAACTATTAACATTGATTATTTTTTCTAATTCTGAACGTCTTGGTGTGCGTAGTTTATGGATCGTCTCAAGCTGCTTCTGATGCCAGCCAAGCATCAGCCGGACCTGATTTACCTGCGACACGTCCCCCTCAGGAAGGTCCACCTCTTCACCTTCATCCAGATTCTCTGCTTGGCTCTGCTCTGGATCCTCAAGTCCACTGTGGCTGCTATTGTATTCCCCGTCATGGTAAGAGGCTCTTTAGAGCAACACCACGCCAATTTAAGTTAGTCCTGAAGCTGAGAATTACCAATCAGGCAACCAAAACAACTATTAACTTTATACTCCAAAGGATGAGAGAAGGAAGTTAGGACAGATGACTTAAAGCTCTCAAAGATAAAAGCAACTTACTCCAGCCATCTTGACCTGATCAGATTGAATTATGTCGATACAAAACCACTGTGACATTTTCATGAAGCTTATCATTTGTACCGAGACAATTGTGTATGCCAGTGAAGAAAGTGACGACTGTTTTAGTGTTTTTAAATAACTACTGCTCAGGGTTGATAATCTGGCACATAAAAGTATGTTATGAGATTTCTTTGACCTGTAAATGTTTTTAATTATGCTTTGTTTTAAGTTTGTTAAATTATATCCCTGTACTTTATTCTTTAATTTTCACTTCTAGTCTAAAGACATGTTTATTTCATCAATTTAAAAGGTAACCAGTGACCTAATCTGAATATATAAGTTTATTTAGTGTATTTATTATTGGCGGTACAACTTTCCTTGAACAGAAAGTTCATATTTAATATTCCTTAACGGTTTAAGCAGTGACATGAAAATGTTTTTGCTTAACTAAATGTTCAATGTGAGCCGATTGGTAATCGTGCTCTTTTATCACAATGTCCAACAAATGAATTCACCTCTACTTTTAGATCCTGGCTCTAGTAGCTGTCAGGAAAGCGATGGACTACATGTTCTCCCAGCATGACCTCAGCTTCCTGGATGATGTCATCCCAGAGAAAGACAAGAAGAAGAAGGAGGACGAGAAGAAGAAGAAGAAAAAAAGAGGCAGCATAGACAGCGACGCTGAAGACGTAAGGAGTTTTTTGTTGACATTTTTTACGCCCACATATCTCAGGAAATAATGCAAAAGCTTGTTGCTTCTATAATGCTCCTAGATGACTTTACGTTACAGAACTTCCCCCATTGGTCCAGCTGCTAACATCAGTTTTTCTTCCCTACCTTATATTTTTATCAAAATTCATTTTACTTTCAATTGAAGCTATTAGTCACAGCATCAGCAACATCAATTGATGTCTCCTGGGTGGAAATGATGGACAGGCCACCCATTTAGGTTTTGGTCACTGGGAGTCGACACAATTATTTGACTGATTTTCAGAAGAAGCAACATGATTTATTTATTTTGAACAGGAAGTGCTATCATTTTGTTGCATAAGCATGTTGTCAGATGTTTATGCTTTAAATGTCAGATTGATTATACACAAAATCAATGAGTCAAGTTGTCCCTCTTCAATTCTTGAGTGAATATCAGCTTCTGTGCAAAGTGATGGTGTTATATCTGCTTTTAATTTAGGGTGAAGTGTAGTTATAGCCAGGTCCTCTGATCAGGACAAATCAGGACTTTTTTTAAAATATTTTTTTTTAAATAATTTTTCATATGGATATGTTTCAAAGCCAGTCCAAACGTTTGGACACGTGCTATTACTCACAGCACCAGCAACATGTTAACAATGTAAACCACAAGTTCAAAAGGTTTGCTATGTCTATAAAGGGGACATATTATGAAAAATGTGTTTTGTACACATTTTTGGGTAACCTGAGTGTCGTGTCTATCGACCCATAAAATGGGAAATAAACCCATCCTGTCCTTTGTTTGTGGTCTGCATAAGTCTTACAACACAGAGAAAAATGCTCCGTTTAAAATTTGCACTCGTTGTGACATCACAAGTGGGATTCTGGTAAAAAAAATAAAAAAAACCCTCCCTTCCCTTGATATCTCCACCCATGGACTCTACCCCTAGTCTAGAACAAAACTGTCGCGCAGGTGCGCCATTTTTATTCTCACTACAGAGGAGTGATATCTACCGGGAAAGCTCATTGCATTTAAAGAGACATACACACCAAAACGGAGCGTTCTGAGAGAGCTGGTTTATACAGTGTCACAAACCTCCTCTGGTGCTTGATCCATGTTATATTTTGACCAAAGCACAGCACAGATGTTTCATTTAGACCACAGGTGACTGTTTGAAAAGGTGGAGAAGGGGTATAATATGTCCTCTTTAAACGTTAACAGTTATTATTCAGAAAGTTCCACAGTTTAAACTGATCAAAGTGTTGTAAAATAGTTGCAGATGAGTTTATAAACCAGATTGTGGCTTGGGCTAAAACAAAGACTCAACCTTAGGTTTCAGTTTAAACAAATCCTGATAAAAAATCCTGCCAGTTGAAAGTCCTACATTTATCAATCAACCTGATCCCTGCAGACTATATTGCTCTTAATAAAACATGAAACCATTACCAAAATGAAACAACACGCAAATCAAGAATTACCAAGTGGATATGTTATTAACTGGATGTTTCCTTTAAATGAAGGGACATTTCACTGCTGATGACAACAAAGGTGATCTCATGTTTAGTGATGTGAATGCAGAAGTGTGTTCACTGATGCTAAGTGAGCTACAACCTACAGAGGGTACAGAGGTGCTGTCTTAGGATGTGTGTTTCTCTCTCAACAGTCTGACTATCCTTACAATGAAAATGTTCCCAGCATTAAAATCCCCATGGACATGATGGAGCAGGAGCCCTTTTTAGGTGATAAGGCCTCTGACAGTGAGTAAACCTCCGGCCGCACGAGGAAAAATACTTCATCTAGTCGAACCTGCCTGAGTCCTGCTCTGCTTCGTCATCCAGCCTCTCTGATGAATTCTTCTGTTTCTAACAGCCGTCGCCTGTTTTTCTTTCACTCACTGCATGGTGTTAACTTCTCTATTATGCTTTGCCTCTCTATTTCTTAGGTTTACAAAACCTGCATGAAATTAACTTGCCTTTTCTCCTTTCGCTTTGGATTACGATGTGGTGCGATAAGAAAACATGCTATCTGTACGTCCCTGACAAAATAAGTATTGTTTCCAGTCTCCCCTAGCATGGGACACTCAAACTCAAACAGTAATTTGAAAGACATACATGAATTAATAACTGCTCAGGAAAAAACTTTTTTCTTTGGTTTATAAACTTCTTTGATGTCTTTTAATTTTGTGTTAAATTTAAGTGGTGAGCTGACATGAAATACATGATCTCTAGATGCTCTGAAATGATCGGCAGGTTGTCCATCCATTCATCCAAACCCATGTAGCATCTAATCTCATGGGCTGGTTTCTCCTCCTCTCTGGTCGAAAGTGTTTGTCAGTAACATTTAGCTGCTAGTCTAATTGATTTTAAACTTTAAAGAATCTAACACATTTTAGCGCTTCCTTCATGCACACTCATGGCTGTTTGTGTGTTCTTCTTTCACAGGAGAGAAGTCCCCTTCATTCCTTGAACGACACACATCGTGCTGAGCAGCTGCGCTACTACCAAGCTAACTGCTTGTCCAGGTGAGGTGTGAGTGTGCTTGTGTTAGACTTCAGAACCAAAGACTCTTGGCATTCAACAGGCTAAATTCAATAGTCAAAATGGTACAAGGCTTAAAAATAATTGGAACTGATTTTCTTTTTGAATTCATTTATGACTCTGGCAGCAAAGGTCGCTAAAGGTCAGATGATGAGCTAACAAGGAATAATTTGATGCTAGTCTGAACTTTAAAGGTCATCCTGGCTAATTATCTTATCTAAAGTATAGTCAACCCGTAGTTTTTCCAAGGCTAGCAGATGTGCCCTATCTTTGATTTCTCCTTTCTTTGATCTTGCTTCACTCTTAGGAATTTAAACCTACAGTAGTCACTTTGCAAGAAGAGGAAGAATTAGTAAAAGTAATATTGTGATTTTTCCACATCTTGTTTCTGGTCCTATGATTGTTATCCAATTTTCACTTTATTGTTGTTTTTGGTCTCCATCATCTGACAAAAAAAAGTCTCTTTAGTTGCTTAATTCTCTAACCACTGTCACTTTTGTTGTATGTCTGCTGTTGAGCAGGTATAGTGCACAGTAAGACACCATCAGTGAGCAGTGAGAGTGAACCCAAACAGTAAATGTGTACACTGGAGAGCAAAACAAGCACCCAAAACTTTTTAAAAACAAGCACCTGAAACTTAAAAAAAAAAAAATGGAATTCTCTGTGGGCTCTATTAGCAAACCTGAGCTCAACATAAGAACTGGTCTGCTGGCCCGGATACAAAAGTGAAAGACTCTGGGGCAAGCTGCATGTTCCAGTGGCCTGATTGGGCCAGTTAAGATACCGCCCTTAAAAATAACAAATAGTAACACAACATTTCTGAAGCGCCCACTTGCCTATGTGTCATAGTAAAAAGGAAGCCGCTTCAAACAGCCTCTCTACACTTTGATTTGACTGGGACACAATTGAAGCTTGGGTCTTGTCACATTTACCTCTTATGGTAAATATCTTTAAAACTGCTTTTGCCAAAAGCTGGGCAAAAAAATAATAATTTAAGAAAAGACAAAAACAATCATTAAAATTTGAGGGAGAGTTACAGAGAGTATAAAAACTGCAAAACCAGCCAGGTGATGAGGAGATGGAGGAAGAAGTCAATGAATAAGAAAAGTTTTGAAGTGAATTACTTTTGTATCAGATGGGTTCATTTTCTTCATTTGAAGAGTTAATTATGGAGTGTTATATTCAAATCAAAAGTAATGTACCTGGGCCGTCTGTTTAAATGACGAGACCAGTGATCTCGATGATGAAGTACGGCTACATTAAGATTATTTTCCCGTACATGATCATCATTAGCCTTCATCAGCCAATCTGGCTTGCATGTGCAGTGTTAAAATTCACACATTATTTCCTAGCTTTTTTAATACTGGGGGGATTTTTTTTTTTGCCTTTTTAAATACATTTGTAGGAGACTGGAGGCAAAGTTACAACAAAGCTCCCTGTTCAGATAAGGGTTGTTTAAATGAAATCTTAGATCCCAAGGACACCCCTAAATGTCATTGTCATTGAGGAATGTAATCTTGTTTACATACATTCAGATGAGCGCTACGTAGCACGTTTAACTACCACATAAATTGCTGACTAGATCAAGACAAGCTTGTGTTGCATAACACTTACGCACAGTGCGTGAGTGATTTAAGCTTTAGAGCAAACAATCAGTCTTAAAGAGGGAGAACAAGCTTGTTTTTTTAGGCATATATTTAGAAAGATGATTATGATGCTCAGGAAGAGATTATGTTTCTCAAATCACGCCCGTGACCTCCACCATCGACGGCTAGTATGCACGGGTCAAATTTTGTTTCAGCCTTAGCCTATCTGCTGTACGACTCTCATGGCAGCGCAGACGGAGGCGGATTAGTGTTTGGGTCAATGTGTGAAGAGCGGCACATCTGTGATGCCAAATAACAAACTAAAGGATTTCTTTTTCTAATTGGTTTCCAACTGTGAGATCAGGCGGAAGGGTTGGCGTTTGTTCAAATTACTGCTGACGAACCAAAAGACAGGCAGTCTATCAATGTGAACTATTGGAAAATGCTCTTCAAACTATGCTAAATTCATTGAGCGCTCACTGAATTTAAGACATTCAGACATTTCCCTTAGACAAAAACTGACTTATATTGTCTGTTTTGAGAAAAGAACAACCTTAATCTCATCCTCTTGACGAGAAATCAATCAAACAAGATGGAACATTTTGTTGTGAAATGAAAGAGTAACGGTATGATTTGGTGTTGTTTCCTGGACCTTTCAGTTGTCTCATCACATGTCTATTAGAGTCAGTAACATCTGAAGGGGCATGAAACACAGTGATGACATTACAAAGTAATCCTGTCTCCGCTAAGACTGAAGCCAAATTGCTTTGAGCTTAAATGACCTCACGAGCCGGCAAACAAAATGGTTGAATTTGTGCCTCAAGAGTGCAAAAACAAAAATGTTATTAAGTACACTGTACACGTTCTTCCTTAATATCAAATGTCAAACTATGACATTAAAGTGGAGCTATTTAATGAATTTATGATTACACAACATCCAAGTCTATGTCCAAATAATGCCTCTCTTTTTGTTTCAGCCCTGAGATGAGTCCGCTGAAGTCTGTGCCTCAGATTAGAATAGACATGGACCCAGACGATGATAATTCATTCTACTGGAAGAGCCGAGGATCAGAAACGTCTTTGTAAAGCACCGGACCACAGCTGAGCAGGTGTATCCCACGGCAACTGCAGGGCCACTTGGATGTTTTTCCTTTTTTTTTTTTAAATGTTCTTTTTTAACTCCTTCAATTCAAGTTAAACTGCCTCCCCCGCCCCCCATCCTCTAATAATTAAACTATTTCAAAGATTCCCTTCCTCACAGTCCTCTATTGTATTTTTCTCACAGAGTTAACAGTTTTTAATGTCTCTCAAACACAGTTAATATAACTTCTTACTACTCTTCTATGCATCTCCTCTCACACTTCACTGATCTACAGTAAATGCTGAAGCTCTCTCTGATCACGCACGGACCCCCCCCCCACCCACCCACATCCTCCCTACTCTTTTTTATATCAATATATATAAATATCATCTATCGGAATTTTTATATAAATGGAATTACTCTTATAACATTTTCCTGTAGCAGGAAAAATATGTTTTTTATAGCTCTACCTCTTTGTTTTAGAATAAATGCTTATTATGAAAAAGGCAACATGTTAATTTTTGACGCAGCATGGGGTTTTCATATATTCTCTGTCGTCTATAGTAGAGTTGAAATGATTCAAGAGATTCACTCTATTATAGCTGGTTAAAGGAAGGTGTGCTTAGATCTTTGAATATAATAACAGTGAATTAACGATGCATATTTGTGTGTGCAGAAAAAGGTAAATATTTTTATGATCACTTTTGATGCAGTTTTGTTCGCTTAATTTTCTCTTTCTAATTTTCAGAACTTTTCTTTCATCTTCTTCAAACTTTTGTTATTTCTTTAAATTAAATCACTTTATCTTTTTTTTTTTTTTAAGATTACATCATTTGTGTATGTCCGTAACTTTTTCTTGTGTCTTTCATGTTGTTTTTTTTGTGGGTAGAAGAAAGTAAAGCAATACATAATCATCTGATATTTTCAGCCAAACTTTAACTCTAGGGAATGCATATCATATGTTTGCTTTTTGCTGCACAAACTACTTTACCTAAGTGGCTTATAAGAGATCGATCCAGACTGAAACTCTTATGGTAACGCTATAAAATAAGAAGGGAACCCAACCCCATGTGAACTCCAGGTTGTCAGACAGTTTCAGTCCACAGCAGGGGGCATTTCTTCAGTCTCAGCTTCTGATTCAATGATTCTAAAATAACCTGTTACAATAGGTTTAAACAGAAATCTCAGAGGTTTTTTATTATGAAACTTACATGACTTTTTTTATACTCTGAGTTCTTGGTCACTACTAGCATTTTTCCTCTCCATACAGGCTGAGACGCGAGCCTTGTTTTTAGAGCAACGTAACTGGTTATGGGGGAAAAGTGTGCTAAAATGCACAGATGCTAATACACATGATGATAACAATTACAGATTTGCTTTTTACTTCAAGTTTCCCATTCTGATACTTAAACCTCTGTTGTTGTAATGCAGATATGAGGGAAACACTGTACTTTTGTCTCCACTTCTTCTTTACACTTTGAAAATAGAAAAACAGATGATAAGATGCGTGACAAACTTTTTATCCAGTAGTTAACAAAGTGTCTTAAACTGGCTCCATGTTGTTGGTTACTATACATCATTAATGCTATAGCTAAATGATCCAAAATACTTCATCCTCCACTTTTCATTTTCAATGTGGGTTTTTCAGTGCATCATTATGTTTGTTTTAAGTCTTACTGTCTTGTTAAATTACACCCTGAAGGTTTTAAAAACATGAACTTTGTATTTTTACATAGTTTAATGGATAACAAAAATCCAACCAGGTTTCATGAAAGCATCAACTGATCACGGGATTTTTGAACCAGAAAAATCTGGCCAAAGAACCAGAAATACTGCTTTTACAATAACGTCCTGTATGAAACTCCTCATGAAGTTAAAGAACAAAAGAATTAGCATTCATATTCACAAAGTAACAATAAGTGATGAACCATTTTAAAAGGACATATAAACTACATTCATGTGTAAAACACTTAAATGTTAATTGTAAATGTGGGCCTTGATTTTAAAGATATAGCACACTGAGCTTTATCGTGGGAATGAAGTATAAAAAAAATTATGTGTATTTATAACCAAAATCTGTAAAAATAAGTGAAGCAGCCAGACAACTGGCATGCAGTAAAATAATTAAACATTTCCATCTAATATACGATTCAAATTAAGTATTTTACTGTTTGGGTGCTACAAGTGTCGAGAAAATTGAGAAATATACTCGTAAAATAAATGAAAGGAGGACTTTCATATTTGGGAGATCCTCTTTTCTGGGAATACTTTCGATATCGGATACTTATATGGGCAATACATTTTGTGTACCATCTTTTTCTTTTCCATCTTTTTCATTAACTCTCAGTGTACATGTGACATGTGAGTGTGTTTCTTTCTAGACTTGTAAAAATCAGCCTAAAAATAACATCCACTGTTGTCTTTAGGACGCAAAGGCAAATGTTGTAAAAAACTCTGTTTATCATTCAAAAAGGCCTCTCAGATGTGACGGCTTGACACCTATTGGCCAGTATTTCCTACATATGAGCCAGAGTTGATGTTCATCACTTCATTTACCCCCCATTTGATCTGTAAAGGCACACTGAAGCACTTTCTTGCTTGTTTTTTTGTTTTAGTGTAAATGTGTCGTCGCAGATTTCATTTGAAGCTGGAATCCTGTCTGTCTTCATCACCACTATAGAAATCAAATGTTTGATCAATGAGCCACCTTCCTCCTCCTCTGAAAATCATGTAAATAAAGGGTAAAGGAACGTCAGCTCAAACCGAAATGCTCTTTTTGTATCATCACGTTCATTGTGTTATTGTTTTGTTCAGTTCGTTTCAGATTATCAATGAAAGAACTGATTTATACTCCATATCAGTCGAAAAGCAGAGAGTGGAGAAAAGTGTGACTTAAGGTCCCAGAGATTTCATGTGGGAAATTGTTCAGTTTAAGTTGTGTCACTCTGTAAACGTGAAAAAAAAAAAAAAGAATCTACAATATTAATGAAAACACTTGTTAATTTTAGAGAACAGAATACTGATTTCAATATTATTTTTCTTTTTGTGACTCTTAGAACAGGTGAAATGGTTTATTTTAGAATTTATATTTTTCAAATGAAATGTATATTGAAAATAAACACAATGATCAAGCAACGACGTATGTGTGTTTTTATTTGGAGTAAGAAAACATTTATAAAATGTGTATTTAAAATCTTTGCTCGGTATCGACGATTGTGAGATTTTAATCACATTTTAAATCTGTTTATTTGACAAAAGAAGCTGTTTATTCTCATGTTTATCTTTAGAAAATTCTAACATGGGCTCTACACTATTTAGTGAACATTTAGGGACTGAGAGCTGAAACCATAATGTAATTAAGACTAGCATCTCATAGTGCTTCATCATGACAATACCACTTACACATAATGTCAGCAAATAGGAAACTATAAGAGCTGGGAATAAAGATAAACAGTTACAAGCAAAAACTTTCAAATGATGGTGTTTTATGACAAATTATTTAAGCCCATCACATAATCATTGATGTCAGGTTATGAAACAGATTCAATCAGTTTGGTGAGAAAGAGAATGGAGTTGTAACGTGAGCAAAAGCAGTTCAACAGATTTTTCATTAAGAGATCATAATAACATGTAATTTGATCTTTAATTTCTTCTTTAATACTCTATCAATTTTTTCATCTTCGTGTTTGTGACCTGAGCATCTAAATATGAAGATTTGTTTTTTTTTTTATTTCTCCATTTACTGTCAGCTGAAAGTTTTCTTTTTAAACTGCTGGATTTACAAAATACTAAAAAAACACTAAAATGAACTAAAATAGTGAACATTTTCGTAGAATTTCAATAAATTCTACTAAGAACTTCAAAAAGAAACAACAATTAATATGAATAACTTATTTAGACAAAGGGGAGAACCGGGGGGAAAACATGACTGTTAAAGAAAAATGAATTTTTATTTTAGTTGGTTGATTTTGAAAAAACAAATCTGCCTTCCTATCTGTAGGAGTAGATTAAATAATTTAGAGAATGTATGTAAATTACTTAAATTACTTACAAATTATTGATTTTAACTAGAACATATTATAAATACATGAAGTTTACGCCTAAAGCACAAATCTTATTCTACAAATTTAAATGTTTTCTTTTTTTGCTTATGCTACCTCACTAACTGAACTGAGCTGCTCTGGAAATATAACTGAGGTAGCAGCTCCCTCTAGTGTCTGTTGAGCTGCATTACAACCTGCACACCTTCAGGCTCTCTATACCTTTAAATAAACCTTTCGTGTACATGTTTGTGTTATGTCCCTCTTTTCAATGCAAATGTTTTTCTTTTTTAACTATTGGATTCACATGATTCGTTTCCCTCTATTTTGAGGTGTCTGCATCATGTTGGGTGTATTATTGCAATTTCTGTTATTATTTTCTATTGAGAGTTTATACAATGTCACTGTAACTATGTTCTAAAATAAGTACAATCTAGTCAAACTGGAGTAAATATCCCAAATCCCACTGATGTAAGAAGTAAAACTGATCAGACAAACAAAACAGATAAATTAAATAAGTGGTAGATTTGTTCATGTTATTTCACCCCAGCTCCGATCAGACACACCACAGTTAATTAGCAAATAAACACAGATCAGAAAATTTCTAAATTGCTTCAAAAGCTAGATTTCATGCCAAAATAATTACCTGAATACAAAATCACATCCCACACTGTTTACTTCCACTAGAGGACTTACAAGTGCTGCACACAGAGACATGGTGTGTGTGTGCGAAGAGTGAGCATATGTGTGTCTTTTGCCTGACTACACAAAGCTGTTGACTTGGGGATGGGGTTAGTTTAGGTTTAGGTTGAGGTTACAATAACGACTGGACGGCTGAAAATAAAATAGAAGAACACAACACAATGCAACAGAAAGTATCCCCTCTGATAGGATACACTCTTCATATGAGCGTGTAATAAAGCTGTTGTGTGAGGAAACAGAGTGTGAATAATCACTGAGCTGCAGCAGTGATCTGTAAAACAGACTGTTTATTTTCTGACGTCATGTGACATCATAGCTGTGGGAGCAGCGAGAGCACAGACCTATAAGAGAGCAAACTGTCACGTGGTGCTTTTGTTTTCCTCTCAGTACTGCTTAAAGGTTGCTTCTGTGAGTTCTAACTTATATGTTCAGCACTGTAATGAAGCTGTCATCTAGTTTGACTACGGTACTTTGTGTTTCAAGCTCTGGGCTTGAAGTTCCCTTTCTTACACAATGATGAGGAAAAAGTCATGAAAGAGAAAGTCACAGGGGCCTCAAAGTCGGCAGCTTCAGCACAGCAGAGACTGACATTCTGTCTGCAGGCATCCAATACTACAGCTCCGCCGTGAATTCTGCTTTGTTAATGCAGTATGTTCTTTTAGTCCCTCCAGGATTTCACAGGCTGTCCACTTGTTCGAACCTGAATGCCCAAATGTCAAAGTATTGTTTTTTTGC
This sequence comes from Labrus bergylta, assembly GCF_963930695.1. Taxonomy (NCBI): domain Eukaryota; kingdom Metazoa; phylum Chordata; class Actinopteri; order Labriformes; family Labridae; genus Labrus; species Labrus bergylta. The sequence goes on from NC_089196.1 coordinate 17,540,227, forward strand.
GATTGCAATAAGAAATGATTTTATTTTTTTAATGATATTTCTGGAGTTCAAGGATAGGAGATTCAAGGAGATTTTCTTTCAAAGTTTACTGATAAAGAGACCCTGAGACAAAAGAAGTTCAACAAAAACTGCTTCTCTTCAAGAGTAAGAATTACGCTGGGGAGGTAATTCTCAAAGCAGAAAATCTTTTAAAGCTCGGAAATCAAAATGGCAAGAACAAAACAATAAAAGTTTCAAGTGTAGAGAACATTGATAAAAGTCAGTAAGTAAGTCAATCAATTCAAAGCTGAAAGAAGAATGTGTTATTTATTACATTTCTGCTGTTGTATTTGTTCATTCAGGTTGTGCCTGGTAAAAAATAATCGATGAAAAACATCTGTGAAAGAGCCTCCGGTTTGTAGTTTATATTTTAACATCCACATTTAGTGGATTGTCAGGAACAACAGACTTAACACAAGGTATCATGGGATGTCTATGTGGACAGATAAGTGTTTTCAACACACAAATATGAATATGTTAGTGATTAATAATGACTACAAAACATTAAGTAAGAGAAGTATTACTATGAATTCACAGCCATTCTGAAACACTTCAGAATGAAAGTCCATAACAAACAATCGTACACAATGCTTACACAACATTGTTGATACAAATAACAAGTAGACCAATACATTTCTCCTGATATAATTTAGAGAAACAAATATTCTTAGGGGAAATGTATCTGATATTTTAGCAGAGTAAACGTAGATGTAGACAGGATACAGTCGGGTACAGTACAGATATTCCCAGAAAATACTTGAGTACTGTAATGAAGTACGCACTCTGTGTTCATTTTTAAAGATTCTTTTTTTGGGGGCTTTTTGTGCCTTTAATGGAGAGATAGGACAGGGGATAGTGTTGGAAATCGGGGAGAGAGAGAGGGGAATGACATGCGGGAAAGGAGCCACAGGCGGGATTTGAACCTGGGCTGCCCGCTTGGAAGACTATAGCCTCCATACATGGGCCACCAGCGCCCCAACTCAGTGTTACATTTTTAAAAAAGTCTTTCCTCTTCTTCAGCAAAGCATATGATTGGTGTGACGTCACTAGTAACGGTAACAGTCAAGGGTTATTAGGCTGTATCAAAACATTTCTGGTGCTGAGCTGTGATGTTAGCTTTGTTGAATAAGTTCATTGTGTATGTTGGGAAATGGAGCGTTACAGAAATGAGCAAACAATGAGGAAGCAATTTAAAAACTTTCAAGCTTTTCGAAATAAAAGGCAACTTTGCAGAAGACAATAGCCAGCTAGTTCATGATGAAGTCCCAGAGTAATCTAAGATCGCAGATATCTCCATCAGCATCAAGCCCAGAAGACTCCGATATTTACCCCACACGCAAAACATCCTCAGTATGTGCTACCTCGGCTTCTCCAGGTGACTTTTGCTTTATTTCAGTCGATGAGCTAAAAAGGGCAACTTTTAATTCATGTTCCTATGCAATAGTTTTAAAAAATATATTTAACCATTAGAGACTCTTGAGGTACATTGGTCCCAACATTCAGGCTGACAGTTTTTTTAAGGCCAGTTGTCTGGCTACTTGTGGTCAATCTGAGTTTTGGTGTTGTATAAAGGTAACTTCAGTAAGCTGGCTTTCTCTCTGTCTTCGTGATTGTGTAGAAAAGGTGGGGAACTGGAAGATAAATTTGTCCTTTATGCACTGGCATGGTTCTTAAGCATACTAAGAAATGTAATGCTGGCATGATTACTGCTGACAAATGGCTTCAATAACAATAGAGAAATAATCATTTATTATGCCGAATCAATATACATTTCAGTCTGTTTCATAATCAGCTAATTATTCCTCACAGTATCTTTAGATAAATCAACGTTTTATTGTTCACATTGGCCCAAACCACACAATGGTTCATGTGACGAGACATAACAAAGTCAATCACTCAATCAGTCAGTCAACCAGTCCATCGGCCAATCCATCAACCAACAAACCAATCAATCAAAAAATCAAGAGAGAGAGAGAGAGAGAGAGAGAGAGAGAGAGACCCATCCGCTTGGAGCCTGGGGCGCGCGCACCAGCTTCCCTCTTAACTTCAAGATAAAGAAGTCAGAGACAGTGTGAGTGAGGCATAATCTCTCATGATACATTTTCAACACCAGAAAGTGAAAAGTTGAAATGCCAAAAGGAAAGAAAGGCATGCTGGTATAAGTTAATTTAATGGATGTAACAGCAGAATTCACACAAAGGGCCACATGCAGAAATTTGTTCTGACTTTCTGCTCAAAAAGGAAACAACAAAGTTTTCTTTTTTTCTTTGAACAGCAAACAGAGGTAAACTGGAGGAATCCACATTACAGGGGAGGAGATTGAAAAGTGGTCCCATCATGCTCACTCTGCTTTTTCAAACAGGTAAGTTATCAACAAGACCTGAAACACACAGATACAACCTGAACAGGCTGAGAGCAGTGTACTGTGTAGGTTTCACATAGCCATGCACAGACAACTGGTTCATACTGGTCTCCACCTGGAAGGAGTTGATGTGAATATGATGTCATTTCTTTAAAAGCAGATTTAGGTAAATAAATATCTTGATCGAGACAATACCTTCAGGGTTAGGAAATAAAACCAAAAAGAATCATTCAATTTATCTTGATTAATTTAATTACAGAATAGAAGCTGGTATATTTTTTGATTAAAAGATTAACTACGATAAGAAAGTTATGAATAAATTAAAATTCTACAAGCTTCTTGATAAAACACTTAATAAATGTTCGAACGAAAAATGGTTGTAGATTGATTTATGGATTCATCTTTTGAAACTAATTGTTTTAATATCTTTAGGAACACATCTTATGATGCCAAGATCACAGGATATTTAAATTACAACTTTGAATAACAAATGTGTTTTAGTAAGACTCATTAAACATCAACCAAATGTCTAAGACAGATGATGGAGACTGTGGGGAGATTATTTCTTTATTTTTAGTTAAGCCTAAACCCTAATGATTTGATATGTGAGTAGAATTGAAAACAATGTTCCTGCATGATTTACCACGTACATTAGATGTGATGTATCTTGGCAACCTCACAGGGAAGATGTTCAATATGAAGCTAGACATAAGATCAAATTTTTTATATGGAAAGAGTCACATAGCTAGTAATAATTCAACATCAGATTTTCATGAGGAATTTGATAAATGTGCTACTTATATGATCTTTCATTTAGACACCACTGAGGGTTGAGTTGTATTATTATACATTATATGACAAAGAACGTAGTTTAATATCCCTCATAGTCTAGAGCACTGGCAATCCAGATGTGGTAATCCTTAAAAGTCTGCGTCTGGATCAGGTTGATCCCATACCCACTTTTATTTATTTTTTAACCTGATCCTTGATCACAAAATGTAAGCCTACAACTCCGAATCATCCTTTTTATCTATTTAAACCCTTTTAACAGCCGTGCATCGTTCTTTTTGTTTTGGAAAGAAAGAAAAGAGAAAGATTTTTCAGCCATACCCTGAAAACCTTCTGAATGTTTTCCACTGAAGGGTCATATCGAGACCCTTCAGCAGACTGCATGTTGCTCCTGGTTTGCTTTGTGTTTACAATGACTCAGCTTACAACAACTCAAATGCAGAGATAAGAGGAACAAAGTGGAGTCAACTTGAGGACTTTACGTTTCCAAACGAGTGCTCTTTTAATATGCAGAGAGTGTTGAGATGCTCACACAAACTCACAAAGTCGACTATATGTGGTCCATAAGAACAAGCTTAGTTAGTCTAACTTTACCAGCAGCTACAAATATAGTGTAGTAGAAGTGTTTTCCGGATGGTTCACTTATAATGATTCATGCTGTCTTGAAAGCAGCTCTGTTTCTGTTTTTTTTATCTTCCTCAGCATCCTCGGCACTCTGCCTGTGTCTCAGAAACAACCTGCACCACACAATCTGCAGCTCCATTTATTAAAAAAAGCACCATCCACCATCCAACCGAGAAGAATTCTCTTATTCAGTATAAAAGGACAAAGAGCACAAGGTTTTTTAATGAACCCTGATTACTTTATGAACATAATGACTTTCCCTTTTTGTCCTTACTAGTAAGACCTTACTTACCTTATCTTTGTACTCATTATGTGAAAATTAGTTTTGCAGATTTACTTACGTCACAGATATTTGACTATAGATATTACTTGATTTGTAATTTTGTGTTCTTTAAGAGCCTCTAATTTTTCCTCTTTGTTGTTTGTTTATCTGAGGAGCTGCTTTCCATTACTCATGATTCTGCGAATCTCTTTTGCATGAAAAAGTGATGGTGCCACATTGGAAACAAAAAAGATGTGAAATGTAATGGATTATAATTTAGCTGCATTGCATTTTGTTGTCCTAAATGACCAATTAGAGCATCTCATATCATGCGCCTCATCTTCAGGAAGACATTATCTAGCAGTGACCAAGGCAGTGTCTTAAGATCATTTTCTTTATTTCAAAGTAAATCAAAGGGTAGTAATTGTGACATGTGAGAAGGATGACCCACAAATGCACAACACAATAACAAAAGAGCCAGTAGAGCAAAAAGGTAGGACCAGGATAGGACCAAAAACTGCTCCTCCACCTTCAGATATGTCTATGTGTCCTGTATGGTCCTCTTCTTGAGGACTATCAAATAATCGATTCCATGAACAGGGGGACGGTCATATGGAACTCATGAAGTGCCTCACTAACCAAAAGATGATTACATTTAATTGGGAAAAGCAGCACATTGTCATTTGTGAAGCTGGATGCAGAAATCGACATTTTGAAAAAGAAAAAAAATACTGGAATAGTTGCAAATGTATTTTTGATTGATTGTCTTAGAGGTTAATCGACTAATTGTCTGGCTCTCCTTTTTCAATTAAAAAGCAACAACCAAATTGTATTTTCAGGAGTTCAGTAAAGATTGGGCAAAGAAAGGAATTGTTCAACCTGAGAAAATTAAGGTTTGGGGTTAGAAAGAAAACCTGCAGTAAAAAAAGTAAAGGATTGTGGTCAAGATAAAAAAAAACAAAAAACAAAGCAGAATGAGAATAAAGTAACTAAGAATAAAATGTTGACATTGATTTTCAACGCAACAGTGAGACACTTTGTGCACCCTAACACTGATTGAAATCTCCTCTATAAGACGTTTTTCTTTGGAGATACAACACAGTGATAACTCACTGTGTTGATTTTCTGGTAAGGATTGTCTTCATGGCTGCTGCTGGTGCTGCTGCTGCTGCTGCAGCAGCTGCTCTCTGTGGTGCTGTTGTCCCCTTGCTTTGCTCTGATAATGACCTGAGTTACATTGCCTCCTTGCTCTAAAGCACTATACAAATGAAACAAATACACAAGGGTTCCAAATGAGCTACAAGCTACACAGAATGGAAAAACAAACACCAAACAGAAACAAATGAGCTCACACTCGCATTAAGATTCCTTAAACGCAGCCCTAAAAACAGAAACAGAAACAAATACAGGCTGAAAGTGAGTACATTAGTAATCGTTATCATGGGAACCAGGACACAGACAGTCTTATAAGCCAGACTGAAAGCAAATAAGTAAGATAAGGCTTCATAACTGCAGAGAAAAGATGAAGAATGAACAGTGTCACCACTGATGACCAATGATGAGCAAATATTAAAATCAAATGTAAAAGAAAAAGGAGTTTTCATCTTACTGAAATGACTAAGAATCATCCCCAAAGCCTGTACGCACATTTTTGTATAAGAATTTGGCAGAGTTATGTCAGACTGAGTCAGAAGAATTGTTTTGGCTTATTTTAGCAAAAACATACGCAATGCAAGCATACTGAACAAACAGATTGACAAAAATAAGCCGATTATGACACACACAGATGTGTACACACTATGTTACAGCCAACACCAATCAGTGTGCGCCAAACCCTTTCCAATCTTATCGTGTGTCTGTGTGTGTGTCTGTGTGTGTTTGCGTGGCAAGTGTGTCTCAAATCCCGTCAGCTATTGTCTGATGATGTCACAACAGTTTGACCTCAGAGAGGATAATTGTCATGGGCTTCCAGTGAAGCTGGCTAATATTCTGTGTGCACAGCTTTGTTTACACCTGCCAATCAAACCCAAGAAGCACAACCTCTGACTGGTTTTTGGATCATTCTGATGGTTGAGATATGGAGTCTTTCCCGCCCAAAACATGGACACAATCAGTGATCGAGCTCACCAACATGCATATCATTGACTGTCTTTGGCTATGTTCAGACTCTCTCTCTCTCTCTCTCTCTCAGTTTATAGATTTGGAAGTCAGGGGGAGAGAGTAGGGAATGACATGCGGAAAAGAAGCCACATGCTGGATTTGAACCTGGACCGCCTGCTTCGAGGACTACAGCCTCCACACATAGGGTGTGCGCACTAACCACTGTGCCACCAGCGCCCCCAGATGTTATTTTGTTTTGAGCAAGACGGTTGTTTTTCCTCCTAATAAGCTGGGTTTTTACTCACTTCAAAGATTAATGTCAGCCAGATCACAACTTCCCCAGCATCAAATCCTCTCACCTCTGCTACAGACAAGCTCAGGCCAACAACCCGCCTCATGTGGCCTTAAGCTGCTAATTATCCAAAAGCTGGATTTCGATGAAAAATGACTCAACTAATCAGTTTGGAGCACCTCTGCCCCTGAGAAATGTTACATAAGTTCTCCTGTGTTGTGTTCAGGTAAGCGTTACATTTCAGTCTGATGCAGCACAGATGTGTGATCTGCATAAATAGACAGAGAGCGGATGTTTTCTACAGTTTGTGTGCTGAACCTTCCTGATCCCTCAGTCTCTAACACTTAGTCTGCATCACAGCTCCGAAGCAGGGAACGAGGCCTTTCTTTTCTCTGTTTATGCGTGTCATAGCTGCGACTGTGTGGCTGAACAGATAAAACTATTCAGCTTATTCAGTGAACCAGAAGGGGGTCTGAGAGGAGACAAGGGAGAGAGGAAAAAACACACAAACATTTTCAAAACTCAGACGCTGCCTGCTGTTACTGGAGACCATGCAGCGTCAAAACAGCAAAACAATCAAATGAAATGCCCGTCTCCTTGTGAGCTTATATAGTTCCATCCTCCTCCTCCTCCTCAGTTCACCATTTACTCTTTACTTTTCCTATTGAACTGTGCTCAGTCAGTGGCTGCAAAGTAAGTCTATAGTGCAGTATGTATAGACATCTTTACAACAAGATATTTTTCCAGAGACTGTCGATCTACTGAAGTGAAAGAAATCTCTTTCATTTAAGTCATTTATAAAAGTAGGTAAGTTAACAAGTCTTTTGATGAACTGTTATTATTTAATTAATTACTTTTAAGCAGGCCTGGCGCCAGGACAAAAACTGACTGATGGGGTTGATAAAAATTCCTGGGGTGCAATTTTTTTCCCTGTAAAATAAAATAAATTAATTTAGCTTTGCACATTAGCTCAGGGATGGGGGATGAAGGGTGCAGCACCCCATATAATCAGGCCCCATTCGGTTCTGACACACTGCCTAGCTTTTCTGCTCACTTGTTGTCTTTAAATAAAAACTCCTCTCCACAAGGTTTATTTACTAAACAATAAATTACAGTTTTCTACAAATGTATTTATTTGACACAATGAGGGAGAAAGGCTCTCATAAAGTGATGCTGGTGTTACAGTGAAGTGGGTTTACAGGGGGAGAGGAAGAGAGGAGTGACAGCGGGGGAGGGTACGGTTACCCACAGAGGTGGAGGGACATAACTCAGGTTAGAACCGATTGAAGTCGTAGAATGACGCTGACCAAACTGCTCCAACATGAGCTAGTATGTCTGCACATCCGCTCGTCACCGTCACTGCTCTGCAGCATGCACACACCAATCTAACTCTAAGAAGGTTCTCTTGTATTTGATGATATTAGACCTCGTAAATTTGGATTTTGGAAAAAAAACATCAATAAGATTGAGCAAGCTGTAGAAAACTGTCACTTTTTTTCCCAAAATTCTGATCATTAGTTGTAAATTGGTCGTAGAATTCAGACAGAGATACCAGATACCAGATACCCAGTCCTTGTCATATTCTGTAAATAAATATATTAAGATGTAAGAGGCTGTCAGACTTCAGTCTTTTCAAAGTTTTTCAAAGTCGTCTCGTGTGTATGGAAGGGATTCATTTAGGTTTGACTTTAAAGGTGCTTTAAAGATAAATCTGCCTTCAGTCCTTGGAGAAAGGTAGAAATGTCTATATTCCAGTTCAAACAAGGAAGAATAAATATCAGTCAAAAGTATTCATCTGGTTTCGTGGGAACTCAATGTCAAAATAAAAAGTTTGCCTGATTATCTGGTGACTCAGTGAGCATTAGTGTCAGAACAATCTCTTTGATTTATATATGACTGATTTATTTCTTTTATCAGAGACGTCTTTGGCTTCGTACCCACACATTGATGCCTGAAACCACAGTGAAATCTAATTAAAGAGAAAAAAGTGTTCAATTCCATATGTTGGAAGAATTATCAATGAATTTTAAGATGGATTGGATTTAAATAAATCTTGGTAGAAGATTTAAATTTCTGCAGATATTTGTCACCACATTTTTGTCATTACCTTAATTGCAAAATAATTGCATGCAAAAATGCATTTTGGCTCGTTATATAATAAGCTCTCTAAAGTAGACGAGGCAGTATGCTCCTGCTGAGGTTGTCCGCGATCCATCTTACCATATATCGTTTGGACGTTAACGGAAAGCAAATTCAACAGAAATTAAAGGCTTGGATAATCGTTTTTCAAATTAACGTCCAGGTTAAAAAATACTTCACAGAAAATCAGCACAGATAATTAACAGATTAACAGGCATATGTTAAGATCTGAAAACAACATTTGAGCTTCTCACCTTGATCACGTCGTTTGAGGAAAATGGTCGCTGTGAGAATATGTCAATTAAGCATCCATAGAAATCTATTGCTGTGAGTTAGCTGTTATCTAAACTGAGATCTCACTGTGCACACCTTGGCTCTGTCGGATATCACCAGAACAAGATGTCAGCGCCCGTTGCAGAGAGTATTTTGGCTTCACCTTTTGAGGGTGGCAACCAGCGGCCCATCTTTATATACAATATACGATCCAAACCCAAAATTCTAAAAATAGAGCATCAAAGACCTGCAGCTAAATATAGTTAACTGAAATCGACTGGCTATTAATTGATTAATTAACTGATGACACCAACATTTAGTGTATAGTTGGCTGTAGGTAGGAATAATTTTGGTTGCAGAATTAATATGTATTACATGTCCGAGTATAACCGGGCACCATTGAACCCAAGATTGAGAAAATGTAATGAAAATATTTAGAATGTGTTATCTTGTTATACTCGTTTATTTTTGGCAACTAACCCTTTTGACTATTTAGGTTTTCAGCATCTTCACACACAGCATGAAGGAAGTTATCAGGGGACAACAACCTTAAGAGAGGAGCTTGAAGTTAGCAGCTTTAACGCACACATCATATCCCTGTTATAAGTCACTGAGATTTCAAATATATATATTTTCCTGTTTAAAACATTTCTCTCTAAATGAAGAAACCATGTGAGCCATTCTCTAAAGATATAAAAGCCAATATTTCTAAATGTTGGCTTTTAAGGATGTCTCAAGTGCTGGCTGTTGCGACGGGAGGAAACCTGCGAGGCAATAACTTTTGGCCTTTGGGATAATCAGGGTCCTCTCATATAAGAAATGTAACACGCCTTGAAGCGCTGCCTTTTCGATTCCACTCAGATTAAGCCTTCATTTCTGTGTGAAAAAAATCCATTTTGCCATTTTACCTTGAAATGCTTTTCTCTCTGTAAGTTTAAACGTGTTCTGGTACCATTATTGATATTTCATCAGAGACTTTTTTGTTTAGAGAACCATTTATTCATGCCTTGTGTTCATCATCTTTTTCAGACAGAGTTATTGAAATTCTTGCCACTTGGACACGATTTTCTGTTCTAAGGAAAGAAACTAAATTTTTTTGCTCAGCCACAAGAGAAATATTATGTTTTTTCTTTGAGAAATGTCTGTCATCAGTTTTCTGAGTAAACTAATATTGAAATCAGTCAAAGTGCAACATGGGAACAATTATAGACATTTCAGATCTGTTCAGACAAATATGTAATTTGATAAGCAGTAGATTTCAGCAGTGAGAAAATATATTGAACATTATAACCCGCACTCACATCATACAGTGCTTTTATTCCTTCAGCTTTGATATAATGGCTGAGAATGACAGCCTGTGCAGAGCTTTCTTTCTTGAGTGGAACATTTACGACAAATTTGATCTGCCCGTGACAGCATGTTCATTAAGCTGACTGTGACAAAGCAAACCTGTTGCTTCAACACCCTCCTATATGCAACACGATGTCATCACGTCTGATGTATTCAAACACTCAACAGAAAACTGCAATGAAACAAGGTAATGTGAATGAACTGACGTGTTATTCTCACTTCAGGTTACTGAATCCGACGAGACATAAAAAAACAACAGCCATTTATTTTGATGTCCTTTATTAATCCCTGAGGAAAATTCGGTTTACACTCTGTTATTTTATAGGGACATGCTTCTTTCACACAAACAGGCCCGAATCACACAGATGCACAAACAGGACCTGTGGACATTGGTGGAGAGATGTCAGAGTTGGGCTGCTACAAGCTGCTAAGCAGAGAGCACACCAGGGCAGTTGAGGGTTTGATGCCTTGCTCAAGGGCACCTTGACAGTGCTTGGGAAGTGCCCTGGCACCTCTCCAGCTACCAAACCAAATTCCAGATTTGGTCCTGGACTTGAACTGGCAACCCTTTGGTTCCCAACCCAAGTCCCTACGGACTGAGCTATACTGCCGGCCAAACCATATCAGTGCATAAACAAAAGATTATTCATCATCTTCCACACATCCAACAACTGTAAAGTCTGTTGATGTGTTGAAGACGTTACTCATCAGGACTTACTCTATCAGCTGTTGTTAATGTCCTTTTTATATATCTGCTAACATTGTGCTTGTGATAGTGACATGCTTCGTGCCATGTGTGGCATGAGGCAGAAAGCAGCAGGACTACATCTCTATGTCCATCATCAATACATACTAAATGGCTCTGAGCAATGTTCAAGCACCTTTAAAGTGCAGAGGAAAACATATTGCCTATAGAGAACTACTGAACAGTATAGCTATCATATATAACAACACTTAAAGAGTACAAAACTAACCTCCAGGCTTGGGTCTATCTTGAAGGCCGTTCCTGAGAGCTGTCACACGTGCTGCTTTAACAGGCTCATTGTATGTCTCTTTGTTAAACATTGTTCCACTCAAACTAGTTCTTGGAAACTGATTATTCTTCTCTCCCCAGTGAAAGTTATGGAGTTGTAATATAGAGGGTGTATTGACATGAAATCGTGACAAAACTGTGTGTACCAACAGATATGGAGAGAACCGATGTCTCTAAACAGATGAAATCCTTTAAAGCAATCAAAAACATTCTACTTTTAAACATTACTTTAGAAGAGATTGCATTACATGTTTTGTTGCTTTGAAGTAGCTTACTTAGAGACATTTCCCAAATGAACTACCCTTGTACTTTTTAGCTATCAATCAATCTAATTTTCCTTTTGGCAATAACGATTGTTACCATTCATGCCAATGAAGCATCTTGAACTTAAACTTGAGAGAGAGAGAAATGGGACATTAGATTTTTAAAATTACAGTTTACAACTACATACAAAGGTAAGACAAGGTGGGTTTATCAGATATGTGTCAGACTCTGTTCTGGGAGTCAACATCCCACATGGACCTGTAGTTCTTAATGAGTTATTTAAAATGAGCCAAGAGACAAACGACTCAAGACTATAATATCACTTGATTAATGAAACTATGTAAGTCATTCCATCACTCGCCACAAAAATGTGTTGATTATTATGTTAAAGAAAGGATTCTACTTCATGAAATCTTTAAAATGAGTGAACTTCAGATGTTATGAGCTATCCATTATTTCAACATTTTTGTCAAATCTTCACATTTTCCCTTATATGAGAAACATATGAATGAATAAATCTTTGATTTAAGAGGGGCCTTATAGAAGTTAATGGTTCTGACATGCATGTGGGAATGCTTTTCCATCTTTGCCATCATGGAGCCGTCTTCTTCATGGTCACTGATCAAAAATTCACCATATTACTCTCTTCTAATCGTAGAAATATTATAGGGCATGACACATGCCAGAAAAATGTCACGTGTCCTTTCTGTGGAGACTCTGAGCTGAGGCACTGGAACCAGGTGGGCACATGAGAGATCCATGAGTCATGGACACAGCATGGCATCTTGGCTCCAATATTGTTCAGGATGACAGCTAAATTGCTAAATACTACTTTTAGTGCAGAATGTGAAAGGACTTCCTTTTCAAATGATTTTAGATCAGAAGTCATCATTCATTATGTTCTTAAGTCAGTGCACTGCGCCTTCACAATGTTTAATACTGAGAATGTGCTGAAATGATTGACAGACCTAAACGCACAGCATGTATTAAAAAACAAGGAGGCTCTCATTCAAAACAAAATCAAAAGATGATGTCAAGACTGGCAGGTAATTATGGGAGTGATTCTCTCTGCTGCTACCCCCCCCCCAAACCCCTAATGAAAACAAGACAAACAGGCAAATCAGACATAAGGAAGAGAATATGCTTACCTACGAGCTAATGTAGCCAAATATAATTTACATGACATTTCTATCACAGCAGGCCTATGGCAGCTTTCAGCAGCAGTTCCTGCTCCCGGTGTTTCCATGGCAACAATAAACATTTGTTCAAACGTTGTGTCTGTCATGGCGACTACCGCTACAAGACATGTCCCGTTGCAACTATAAAATTGAGGATTTCTCTGGCTTTGTTAACTGTTGGGAATATTATATATATGGGAATATAAAGTGATGCAAGTACTCAACAAAAATTAGATAAAACAGGTTTAGTCAATTTTTTATGAATTTGAGAGTAAAACAATTCTATGTATTGTATCTTGAAGTAAAGGAGCCAAGATACAGTTAAAGAAACAGAAATACTCTAATGGAAACAATGACACTTTCTAACAGGGGTCTGATCAACCTCACTTGTTGTAAACATGTTATGATTAACTTCAGCCTTCATGTCATCATGTTTTTAGAACTAGAACCATGACCCATGTCTGATTCCTGATTTATATTTACTGTGACTAGAAAAAATCTGTTCATATATATTCAATTGAATTCTCAGAAAACACATTGAGGGAGAGCCTTCATTTACAATATTGCCAAAGTACAACCAACAATCGAGCAAGTGCAAATAAATTCCGGCAGGAACAGATGAACCCACAGAGAAGGCCATGTATTAGAAAAAACAGAGAATCCATGAATAAAACAGGAAAGTGTCTCATCTTTAGAAGTAAAGGAGTACGAATGAACAATGAAATAGATACATAATAAAACAATGTCAATATTTAAAGCAAAACATTTAAAAATCAGATAAATCAGGATTAAAACTTTGAATTATGTCAGCGGTATAAATGTGGTCAGCTTGTTGTTTTTTCTGAGCAAATGTCCTGTACTTGGGGCGTGGTATAGGCCTACCTGAAAACAGATCTTCACAACTCTGTGTGAATTTTGGGATCCTGTAGGGTGAGCCATGACAGGGAATGTGTAGGGTAGCTACCCATGATAAAAGACAGCAGAGTTTAGAGGTGAGGGGGATATTTAGAAATTGTTTTAAAAATGTGTGTTTCCCAATGCTTTGTCCAGAAATTAATTTTTAGTGCTGAGGGATACGCTGCATCTGACAATTTAAGAGTTGTAATCACCCCCCTTTCCCAAATAACATCCCTATAATCCAACACAGAAAGGACATCTTCAAATTTTCTCGTATATAACAAAACAAAAGCCCAGTTGTCTCGAAGCCCAGTTTTGATAAAAAGCCTGTCAATATGCACATGGAAAGTTTATAATATTGAAGTCTCTCTAAAATTGGGTTAAGAACAGATTGAATCTTCACACTGAAAATACTTTTGATTTGAAAATAACATCCATTTATTCATTGCACAATTCAGGCTACTTCTAAGTTATGCAGATGATTTTGTGAGAAGGTTTAATGAAAGCTGAAGATTTAGAGTGGCATCACAAATCTGGAAAAAAGTAGAAAGGACAGTGTCATCATCATGAAGATGGTAAATCTGTTCAGATCAGTGACGGAGGGCTCCTGTCTGTTTTAAGCCTATTTGTGGGGGCTACGCACCAGATATCCCTGGCCAGATTTCACCCCAGCACATACTCACCCCAGCACATCCAGTGTCTTTCACAGTGCAGAGACGTCATAGGAATACCTCTTCAGCTGAGAAATGTTGCGAAAGACGGCAGAAAGAGAGGTGTAAACTGAGATGGCAGCTCTTACACCAGAGGACAGCTCTCTGAGATAAGAAAAGTAAATGATTAATTCAGAAAGTGAGAGTGAGAAGAGATGGCAAGAGAGGCAGAAGAGTGGGCCCTTGGTGAAAAATTCAAGAGAACAAGGTGAAAGAAACTGTCAGCAGAGAAAAAGCATGCTGTTATGCTGTTTCAGTCCAGAGATGAAAAAAAGTCGTCTTTCAGCTCAGGAAAAAAAAAAAACACCATCACCGAAAATAAACACAAGAGTCCTGACAAAGCCCCCCACTGAGGCTCCATGCTGAGTATCAAACAGAGGTGGATCAGCATCTTTTAGTGTCTAACAGGCGTTGTGCAGGCTGTGGAGGTCAACCATTATCCCGTATTTAGGGAAGACTCAGACTGTTTCTGAAAATCAGGCTGCATTACACACTTGAGTAGAAACAACACAATCTGTACTATAACTATTAGAAGATTTAAAGATTAAGGCTCAGAATTATTTACTGCAAAATATTGTGCAGATGATCATGTGTAACAGAGGCAGTAACGTATGAAATTAAGTGATACTGAATTAACTTAAATGAGCTCTCAGGGAAGCAATTGTAGAAATAACACCAACAAATAAAAAAAACAGAGACTCCCTACAACCTGCTTTAGTCATGTTTTGCAGATAGCAACAAAACTAAAGCACATTGTTAAACAAGAAGACAATGGAGCATAAGTGGGAGGTCTGAGAAGAAGGTAAAATTGTGTCTGACCCCTCTCACCCTGGACATGGACTGTTGGAGACCCTCCCCACTGGTAAGAGGCTGAGACCAAAACCTCAGACCACGGGAATAGTTTCTTCCCCTCTGCTGTCAGCCTCATCACTAATGTACCGCCCCCCTTCCCCACATAACGCAGACTCCAATCAGCCCCACAGTCAGAGAACATTACAGTTATTTGAAGGCTCAATCTATGCGTTACATTAACGCACACTGGACTTAATATTTTCTGATGACACTGCACGCAATCTTTAACATACCTGCACAGTTCCTCGATTGCACATTTTGTACATGTTTTCATATTTTATATTCTATTATATATTTTCTAATAACCTTTATATTTGTACCTTATTCCTATTTAAGCTGTCAGCAGGATCTCTGCTGGTTTTATATTTCCTTGTGAACTGTTTTGCACTAAAACACAAAGTCAAATTCCTTGTGTGTAAATGTACTTACACAGATTCTGATTCTGAGGAAAGTGAGTTATCTATTATGTACTATCAAGCGCATACTGTAACAGCATGTTTAAAGACACAAAGTGCTGAAGGTCACTGTCAGCAGTGAAACAGTTTTCTTCTTATTCCTTGGCTTAGTTCACAACGTGTATGAGAAGTCATCATGGTCACCTTGGCATGAGCTTATATGAAGGATCTCTTCATGAGTTAGCAAATTTACTTCACCGGGGTAAAATGTGATGTGGTCAAATGCTCTTCATCAGTACATGTCAAATGAAGGTGTCACCACTGTATAAGCTTCCAGAGAACCAGCCTCCCACTGAACTGTTTATTGAAACATAAATAGTGTACAAGCCACGGCTGACAACAGCTTTATCAAAAACCTTGGACACAACGCATTGGCTTTTGAAAAATTCATTGTTATATTAAATAAAAGCATTTCAGCTTTGCGTGTGTCTTGGGTTGGTTTTAGAAGGAGGCTTGAATTTCAAACTTTAGTGTGAGCATGTTCTGTTCATGTTATACCCACGTATGACTCATTCATCATGTAAGAGAAGTGCAAAATACTTCAAAGGTTGGATGAGGAAACGGTCTGTGAGACGCAGTAAAAAAATAACCCAGAAAGAACATGAAATAAAATGTTGACATCTGTGACATATCTATATCTATATCTGTGACAAAGGCAGCTAAGAAACATCTGAGAAAAGGATTAAGAGGTTTAATCCTGCCTGAGTAAGAACCAAATGGATCATCAATTGAGCATGTCACAGGTTGTGCTTGGACGTAGATGAATTTCATGAGACCGGCGTTACTGAGGTTTTTGGAGAAAAATGGCAGCGTATAACTTTAACAAACTAAGAGAACTGCATTTGGAAAGGTTTTAAAAAACAAAAATACACAGAGACAGTTGAGCACTGAGCCAGAAGCTTTAGTTTAGTAACAACAAATCATTGTGAATATGAAGCTATTATTCACATTGATTCATTTCAGAAAACTGGGCCTGCAAGATGAGCACTGCAAAACAAGCTTAACATAATCAGAGACAGCCAAAAGCAAGCCACAGTACACATTTCTATCCTCTGCACAGTCCATGGTGCCAATTCATGTGCAACTCTGTCAGACAGTCTTGGCCATGAGGAGCTGGCAGTGAGCACACACCTGGAGCCATGGCTGAAAGAACATCAGGCTAGCTGCCTGGGAACAACAAAAACTTTTCCCTCTTTCGTACTGGGTCTCTTCTTATCAGGTTCAAATTTTCTATGGGGAAAATGTTCTGAAATGTCCCAAGGAGAGGTGCTCAGATGGTATTTCTTGATGATGATTAACAGAGGATGCTAATATTTACTTTTAATAATGAGGCAAGCTCCAGACTTTGTGAGAACAAACTCAAGATGTCATTTACCCTGAATGAGGGTAATCAGCTCCTGAAGGTACTTGAGTTAAACTTGGACCCATTTTTTTTTCTATTGTTCTATTTAATTTTAATAATAATTGGTCTTTAGGATTTCTCCTTACTAAAAGAGATTGTCATGTGATTTGGAGTGAACACTTTTCATTTGGTGTGACAGATAATAACAAGAAGAGTTTGAAGTGAAAAAGAATAGGATGAATTTCTGTGGCTAACAATAACTTAGTGAAAACAATATTTTCAGTTCCATGACATTTACAGAAATAAAGTTAGTTAACTACATTTGTAAGATTTATGTTACTCAAAATGAAGACAAATACTCTGATGATCGCCACAATATATCTACAGCATAAGATATCTATATCATGTTAAGATATCATGTCAAGATATATATATATATATGAACTTGAGTGCTTAAATGTTTGACCAAGTGTATAACATGATGTTTTGTGAACTTAAGAATAGGCTTGATCAAAATCTTTGTGATGTTTTTAAATACAGGAAGCAGCAAAGCATCATGCTGCACACACACACCTTATGAATTAGCTTACTCTATCACAGCCACATAAAAGGTGTTATTAAAGGAGTTTTCTGACAATATGTTCCTGACAAGCACAGTCATAACACTACATAGGCACAAAGTGGAACAGCATTTTAATTATCTTCTCTAACTCCCCCTTAAAGGAGGTCAAGAATTGTGTTGCATAAACAACTAGTCTCACCTGCAATCATTAAATATTTCTTTCTGCAAGAAACAAAATGCTGTGTACATTTTAAGAAGGTGTTTTCTATGGGATGGTTCAGGGTCCTTTTATAAATGTGTTTTGGATTTAAATAGTTCTTTAAGAATGTATTTGTTCATTTTTTAATGAGTTTGTATTGTGTTTTTTTCAGTCCAAGTTCACTCAAGTCTCTTGAAAGTGTAGGTTTTACATTGTTAAAGAAATAAAATTTAAAATACACAAAATTGACAGTGTGCACTGTCTTTATACTGTAAATGGTAAATGGACTTGAGCTCTTATAGCCCTTTTCTAGTCTTCTGACTACTCAGTGCTTTTACACCGCATGTTACACCAACCCATTCACACACTGATGTCAGAGGTTGCTATGTAGTGAGACCATCAGAAGTAACTAATCCTACTTATTCACATTCATACGCTGCCAACAAAGCAGCGGGAACAATTTGGGGTTGCCCAAGGACACATCGGAGCTGGGGATCGAACCCCAACCTTCCGGTTGGAGAGATGACAACTCTACCAACTGAGCAACAGCCACCAACAGAGCCACATCCCCCCCTAGCAGCCACATAGCATATTTGAGAATTCTCTTTATGTCCAATCACATGTGTTGGTGTGATTTAGAGATTGATTAATAAGACTCTGGAGAAAATGAATTGGGGTATTACATCTAAACTCAAAAATGTTCATAAAATCACATGAAAAACAGTGAAATCGCCCTCTGCTGACCATTAGAAAGAATGCAGGTTAAGGCACTTCTAGATTGGCTGTAACTGCGACGCTCAGTCAATTTCTATACCTAAAATTTGAAATGCTTTATTTTCCTTTACATTTTTGGAGCAGTATTTGACTCAACATTGAACTTGGCCTTGTGTACTGCATGTCACAGTCTGTCTCTCTGTGGCTGGATGCCCCTCAAAATCTCTCCCAGCAAAATCAACACAGCCAGTGATCACACATCACATCAACACATCAAGGGAAACTGAGCTGCCTCTTGGCTCTTAAATCCTCAAGCAAGGACACAGCGGTCGTCCCAAAAGTCTTGTCTACAAATCAAAGGCTCAGCGTTACCCGAGATGTCCATCCGGACATCCAAATGATACAAATTGCTTCTGTGTGTTAACAGGCATGATTTGTACTGGTCCACTTCAATTTTTCTTTTAAAACAGAGAGTGTGTTGCATAATTGTGTTTGTTTTCTCTTTCTTATGCAACCAGGTTTATACAAGGCATGCAGTTTCATTATTTCAAATCTTAAGTTGGTGTTGGTACAGTACACAGCAGGAATTTCAGAAACAACAAGACTTACAAGAAAAAACTCTTTCTACCTTATTATTCTGTGCTCAGTCTGAGCTGCACGTAAAAGAAGACAGTGATGAATACCCCTCTGTTGGGGATCAAAGGTGAGAGCAGATATCAGAGAAGTCATGTGGTGAACTGTACAGGTGTCTCATTTGAAACTGGTCTTGCTCATTAATTGGCCTCCTGGGTTTTATGTTTCCGTTTCAAAGGTGCCAGCTCGATTCCTTCTAGATTGAAGTCACTAATTGGCGCTATCATCGTTCCAGTTTTGCCTCAGATGAAAAATGAGCCTGAATGTTATATTATAGAGAATGGTTGGGGTTAGGCAGGCTTTGCTCACCCAGAATATGAGGCAAGAGGTCAGCAACAAGGTAGTTGGTTGCATTATGTTGTTGTTGACATTGAGAGCTGTGAACTCTGCAGGTTTTCAAAGGTTAACACATGTTTCACAGCCAACCCTGTAATAGACTCTATAAGTGATATAGTGATAATGATAATAGAAATACCTTTATTTATATGGCAACTTTAAAACCACAGCTTTACCAGCTAAAGCATACTTTAGAGCAAAGCACAAGAACTCAAACCCAAAAGAAACCAATATGCCCGATATGCTACACAAAGTTGGACACAGTCACTTGCACTGGATCAATTTTGGACTCAAGGGAGGGGAAGGCTGCCTCGACTTTTGCCGAAAAAGTAACCTTTAGTTGGCCTGCAGGTCATCCTAAAGTCCTTAGTGGTTGCTGAATCCTCGGGTGTGTAGACCTTATGTTAGTCTGTTTCTTTGCCTTAACTTGTTTAATAAGAAAGGACTTGTGGTGAAGGGATACGTTTTATGTGTGGTAATGGGAGGAACACACACCTACTCCTCCTTATTAGTCATTCTCTGTAACCACCAGGCACTTTATTATAATATGGGAACAAAAAAAAGCCATATTTAAGTTAATGCAGTGATGTAAATATGGTCTGAACATAGTGCCATTTTTGGCATGTATCTGTTTTGCAAAGCAGACTTAGTCTAGCAGAAACAATATTTTTTTTTTTTGGCAGATGGCAACGTGGCAATGTTTGGAGGAGTTGCTCTCAGATGATTGTATATTTATTATTCCACAAGCTTGAGAGAGCAATAAAGTTCTGAAGGAGGGATCCCAAAAGCAGCGCCAAGTTGCCGCCAGAAAGTAGTCAGACTTCTGTTTATAGAGGATGAATATACTGAAAATCTATATTTTTCCTTCTGTCAATAAAACTGAAGAATAAGACAAAACCAACAATGAATTCACCCCCATCTGCATTGAAAGCCTGATGCATCATATTCTTTTGTGCCAGTGGGCTCCATTGTTGTTCAAAAGCTATTAGAGACACATCAGTATATTACCATGTTTCTTTGGATGACCTGTACCTTCAGTTGCAGGAAAGAGCCAATACCGCTTTGAATCAATCCCATGTATACATCGCCTTTCTGTCAGAGATTGAATTGAATGGGCTTGGGAGCTAAGTGCCACAGCCAAGGTAGGGATGTTTCATTACAATGTTGTTTTCCATTTTGTCAATACATTTGAAGATGAGATATATGCAATACCACAAGTTGTCTCAGAAAATAGGTTTATGGTA
Organism: Labrus bergylta; assembly: GCF_963930695.1. NCBI lineage: Eukaryota > Metazoa > Chordata > Actinopteri > Labriformes > Labridae > Labrus > Labrus bergylta. The sequence goes on from NC_089196.1 coordinate 17,560,876, forward strand.
AAAACTGCCACAACACGAGAATGCCTTCCCGTTTTACTTTTTCCATAATACTAGTGTCTAGCTGCCTATGTGGACAAAGATTAGTCTCATCTCTTTGCTGATCATGTTCTGTAGTTACGAGTCTTCTCTGACAACAAAAAGCAAAAGTACATTTCTGCTGTTCTTGAACTGGCTAAGTGATTATCTGCTGTGAATAATTTCCATGAAAAAGTAAACAAAGGCTCATTCCATACATGTTGTCAATAGCTTTGTCTGACACTAACTTGGTGTTGGCGATGACATTGAGAAGTAATCATTGGGCTTTGTTGATATGAGGCATCAGTATGTTTTATAACCACTTAAAAACTCCTGAAGAAGCTTTAAGGATTCAAACCTTTAGTATCAGTAATTGATCTCAGGGACAGCCAAACAGAAGTTTCGAGATAGTTTTGGGGAAAATATACGGTAGTATATTGTAGGAGTGTCAGCTTCACCCTTTTACAAAAAAACACGATTATAGAACAAAACTATGTTAACTCTTTGGTGAATTTAATCCTGTTTCAGTCAGAAACGGTATATAAGAAGTTGCTGCAATAGAGCAGCAACTGCAAAGGGTCTGGTTGCAAACAGAAATGGTCCTCCCCACCACTTGATTTATCACCTCAGAAAACATTTACCTAATGACCATTGTGTCTGAATTGTTTAATTTCCAGCATGTTAAACACAGCATGATGTCAATTTAACAATTAATGGTCACATTTAGGGTTAAATCAACAACATAACAGAATTTGATGTTGGGTAGGGCTGGGACTATATGCTTTTGTCGTGATTCAATTTTATGATTCAATTAGCTTAAGCCTTTCTGAAGTATTGGGATATAGAAAAGTATTGCAATTGAATAGTATTAATTGTTGGGAGAGAAAGTATAGAATCATGACTAATTTAAAAAAAAAACAAAAAAACAATGCACATCACATGTCAGTTGGTCGATCTGTTTTTGAATTTCTATCAAACACTTAGCTGTCTGCAACAACAAGGTGACCTGTACCTACAAATTCACATTCTCTGTGATGATCATGTAAAAAGCTTCAGTTTTGCTTCAAATCAAAACACCATATGTTACAGATGTTTGTTGCTTGCTCTCTTTTCTTTAAGTGTTGATAAAGTACTTGCAAAATTAATAAATTAAGAAAAAATATCAAAAAATCAAAACCACTGGGGACATCCAGGGGGCTGTGAACTTCCTTTAAACAGTCTAATGTCTCTCTAAATATAAATATTAAGATACAGTTTAGACTTGTGTAACAACTTAATACAGTAGTTGGTATGTAACATATTGCATTGATCATATTGCAAAGGAAACATAAACTAATTCAAGGGTTAAAATATTGAAAATGTCCACATAAAAAAAGGCTAACAACATTTCTCAAGGGACTTTATTCCTGCCAGATGTGACACATACACGGTGCACTGCTCTGATTTTGTGGTGCGTTAAACTCTTGCAAACATTCAGCCAGAACTAACACAAAAACATGTGACTTTGCAAAAAATGCCAAAACTCTCATTTATTCAGACACTAGTTTGCTGAAAAATCATGTGAAGAACAAGCTTTGGGAAATATAGTTGGAGCTTGTTTGATTGTGTCCTGATCGTACGTGAGCAGATATAGATAGAGCCTTAAATTTTGTGATGCTGATGAACCTGTGGCCCAGGGAGAACAGGCTGCCAGGAGGTGAGAGGCAGACATGTCAGCTTGTCAGTTGGTATCTGCTGAACTCAACCCTGATGTCTGTGCCAATCAGGATCCAGGCCTCAGTCAATGGCAAACTGCTGTGCATTAATCCCTAAACTACCAACTCTACGCTCTGCAGAGAACTATTTTGCTTTCACACAGTATTTGATGAATGAACTGTTTATAACCTGAACAGCTCTGAAGAGAACTTTTCAGGGAAGTTAGTGAAGCTGGTAAACTATGAGAAGAAAATATTTTTTTAACAGAGATAGTAGTCATCATTTATGAACTTATGGAGACTTACTGTGTTTCCAGGCATATTTGGCAACCAACAAGCATATTTTTCACAGAGTACTCTGATATTATAAGATCGTTATCAAATCTTTAGTTATAATATACATTCCATATCTGTAAATAATTTAAACTGTTGTACAACCCACATGCCAGAGAAGGTCTACAGTATGTGACTTAAACATGAGTGTGGAAAATAAGTGTATTTTCCTAAGAATCATTTCTTGTTTAAGAAAGCCAATCTCATTTTCACATAATGATTTGAAGATATATGTGTGAGTATGGGTGTTGAATCAAAGCATATTCCCTAGTGCTGTTAATAGAATCAGAAAAATGTATTGGTTTTAGTCAAGCAAAACCTATTTCACAATCTTGCATTTACATCAGAAGTTTTGTTTGTTTTAAAAATCGTTTCAATTTTCCCCTCTGTTAGTTGAGCTTTATTAAAGTTATACCTCAGCCACGTTACTGCATCTTTGTTTTTTGAGAGCTGAGATTTTGCAGTGATTTATTTGTTTCTTTTAAGGTCTTTGCATGACAAGAAAAAAAAGGCGTCTGGCCCGTATTCACAAAAATAAAAATTCTGAGAATCCTCAGAGAGACCTCTTAACTTAGCTGAAAAATTCCTAGCAAGGAGTCCAAGTTTAGGAGTGATTTAGAAACATTTTCTCTGAGCAGGGAAGAGACAGAAACTTTTTTTAACACATTTTTTTGCAGAAGCTGTGATTGGTGAATCCAAATAATCTTATTGAAAATGGACATAT